>NC_064753.1:5929304-6589929 GCF_011397635.1 Epinephelus fuscoguttatus
GTGCTCGCCTCCTCGTCCACGTCCCTTGTTCCCCCCAACTACCGCCATAGTGGGTGGCTCTATAACCAGGAGCATTCACTTTTTTAATTCCACCACCGGCTGTTTTCCAGGAGCCACTGTCACAAAAATCAGAGATAAACTCCCGGACCTACTGCAAACATTTACACACTCAATTAAACTATTGCACACTGGAACTAATGATGTGGTCCGGTGTCAGTCTCAGCTGCTAAAGAACGATTTTAACAGTCTGTTCACTGCCCTAAAAAACTGCCGGATGTCAATTTTCACCAGTGGCCCTCTTCCCACACTTGGTCTCGGCGCAGAGCGGTTCAGTCAATTCCTCCAGCTCCATTCTTAGCTCTGGGCCACCCGTACTATCCACGGTTTTTATTTTGTAGACAATTTTAACTTATTTTGGAACTGCCCCTCCTTTTATCGACACGACGGACTTCACCCAAGCAAGCTAGGAAGCCGCATGTTAGCTGCCAATATACAGCACACTGTACACACCATACCACACACACATGCGTGACTGTTTACATGCCACACCTCCTCCTCAGTGCCTTCCTCTTCTTCTCCGGAGCCTTCCGTGGACATTGCCTCCCATAACTACTCCCCCTACAGGCTCCACCTGTCACTAACCTAAACAGAGAACGACCTCCCCCGGCCTGTCCAAACTGGTCTTGTCCCTACTGTCAGAATTACCAACAACAGACCAAAAAAAAACACACCCTGCCCTCTGCTGGCCGAAACCCGAATAACTTGATTTCCATTCATACACAATCAGGCCCTTCTGTTCCACCAAGCATACCTGTAAAGATTAGCATTTTAAATGTAAGGTCCTTAAATAACAAATCTTTTATTTGCAATGATTTTATTATCTCCAATGACATTGATATTTTTTGCATGACCTAAACATGGTCAAAACCAGATGAATACAACACCCTGAATGAAGCTACACCTCCAACATTCTTATATGCACAGAAGCCCTGGCTTGTTGTCCTGGTGATGCTCTTGTGGGGGAATTTCTTAATCTTTTAGAAACATTTAATTTGGTTTTACATTCCACAGGGCCCACCCAAGGGCCACATCTTAGATCTTGTTATTTCATGTGGTCTGAAGATTGATTTGACAAGTATGAATGTTTAGTGCACAAACACTACAAACTAGTCTGCCATTGCATCAACATACTAAATGAGAAAGCACATATTCATAAAGACAAGTTGATTAATCAATCCAACTATATCTTAACTTGAAATATAATATGGGATTCCTTAAGGGAACCCTTCTTAACTATCGTCACAAGATGGCAGTATGACTCCATGTTAAATGAGGGATTAAACACATGCAATTATAACTCACTTATACTATTACCTACAAGAGTGGGAAAAAAGTCATTCAACTAACAAACAAGGATTATGCACAGTTACAATGTTAGAACATGGATAAAATGTATAGTTTTACTTTCAAGAGACATATCAAGTTGGTTACAAGAGGAACTTAGACTCTGCTCAGGAATGCATACTGAATTTACGACTCGCACATCTGTTCTTCTTATCTCAGTTTCACCCGGGTGCGAGTCAGATGGGCTGGGGTAGTTCCCATGAATTGACAAAAAGGGAAGAAGATGTGTTGAACTTAAAAGCATAGTTAAAGGATAACTTCTATATTTTTCAACCTGGGCCCTATTTCCCCATGTGTATGTTTGCGTATGATTCATAGGTACAACTCGTTCTAAAACTGGTTCAGTATTGAGGGAGGCAGATGCAGCCGGGAGCCGCGAAACGAGCTAAAATGGTAATGGGGCAAATGCATTCCGTATAAGTTTGCACATTTAAAGTGCTTTTTTCGCCACTGACCGGTTCAGATCGGCAGTGTTATCTCTGTAAATAGCATACTAGCCTTTCTCTTACCTCTGGGCTGTGTGATGTCACGAACTTTGCTCCACTGTGTCTGTAGCTCACTCTACTCGTGGGACAGCGGTTTTCTTGAGGAAGAGGTGTTTCGGGATTGGATGTCTTCTCTTTTTTGGCTGGCAGTAGTCATCTTGGGAGAAGTGAGCACTGTAGACCGGATGGTCTGCAAGGCGCAGTGTCTGGAGAGGAGTGTTAGCATCCATTTGTAGCACAACTAGCCTAGGGCTGCCACTAATGATTATTTTCATTGTTGACTAATCTGTCGATTATTTTTTCGATTAGTCGACTAATGATTTCATCGAAAAATGTGTTAAAATGTTGAAAAATGTCGGTCTGTCTCGCCCAAACCCCAAAATTACGTCATCTAATGTCTTGTTTCATACTCACGCCAAAGGGTTTTAGTTCACTGTCACGGGAGAGTGCGTAAAGCTGCCAATATCTGAACGTAAGAAGCTGCAGTAAGAGTATTTTGGGGTATTTTTATAGTACTTTTCTATGAAAAATGACTCAAACCGATTAGTCAACTACTAAAATAGTCACTGATTATTTTAATAGTCGATTAGTCATCAATTAGTCGACTAATCGGGGGGTTGCGCGACATCCTGTTCTTGCGGTCAGGAAAAAGGCCCATTTATTTGAGCACTCCAAAAACTCTGGTAACACTCCGTCCCAAACTCTGACTCTTCTAGCGTAACACACACTCTTCATACACACATACTCACTTACAGTACCCAGCGGGGCAGCCCTCCCCCCTCTCTGCTCCAACACTGACTGACAGCTGACTCCACTCATACCACACTCACCACTGCCCCAGGGTCGCTACAATATTCTATTTACAGAGATAGCACTGGCGATCTGAACCGGTCAGTGGCAAAAAAAAAAGCATTTTTAATGCGCAAACTTATACAGGATGCATTTGCCCCTGTTACCGTTTTAGCTCATTTCGCGACTCCCAGCTGCTTCCGCCTCCCTCAATACTGAACCATTTTAGAACGAGTTGTACCCATGAATCATATGCACACATACACATGGGGAAATAAAGCCCAGGTTGAAAAATACCGAAGTTATCCTTTAATGACCCCGGGTCTGGCAGTTAATTTGGCCATGTTGTCAAACGCTGGATTTTTTCAGGATGTTAATCAGAAACTTCAGATCTGGATGGTTTCCAATTGACACCTTTACCACTCTTGATGCCAGGATGACGGTGAAAGAGTTCCTTAAGAATGAGGTGAAATGGCCAAAGCAATAAACATTTGACCCTCAGAGTGGCTTATCTCACCCCTGTCTATTTAGGTTTTGGGAGAGTTCAGAAGGCTGTTGTCCCTACACTGATCAGATGCCTGAACCACATTAACTGGCCCCTTACTACAAGAAGGAGTAGTGGCAGCAGATGTTGCGCTAGACTTGTTGTCGCTGGTCATTTTGACCGACAGGGTCATAAAAATGCGGTCACAATCTATTTTTACAGGTCATTTTAATTATCCTTTAAGATATTCAAAGATATTTAGTTTGCATTCGTTCGTTTTTAATAAATCCAACAAGCAAGTTATAAAGTGTGCATTAAACGCTCAATACATGGACATGCAATGACAAATTGTCATTATCTTATTACGTTATAAAAAACGATTAAAATATGGACTTACCCATGTTTAAAATGACCTGTTGAAATGAAAAAACGAGTACTGACAGGAACAGACAAGTGGAGTCGATGTTTAACCGGCGCGGAGAGCCTGTGTGGAGTACACTCACAGGACTTTCGCAGCACTATGGGTCCAGTGTGTCCAGGGCTCAACAACGCTACATGAAGCAGATGAATGACTTTTTCTCTGCAGTGTGAAAATGGCAGCCACTTAATCCGCTGACTGTGCACTCCGCAGTCATGTGGGCAGGGGTGGTAATTGCAACCAGTCAAAATGACCGACGGCCTTCAGATTTTCCGGTCATTGCTGTAAAAAAACTGTCAATGACCGAGAATATCCGGTTAACGCGACCCCTGAGTGGCAGCATGCTGTTTTGGATATTCTGAGCTTGTTTGACAGCTGTCAGAAACTGCAATGACAGATGACAGCTCATACAAGTGACCAATGACCAGCTAAGAAAATAACAAGAATATTAGTTATTCAAATGAACAAATAATCATAAAAATAACCAACCTTTTTTCTCATGCCAAGCTGTCCTATATCGCAGCTTTATCAGTGGCCTTTCACATCTACATGTTAGACCCTAGGTATCCTCATATGTCTGCTGTTGATGTTTGGGGATACAAGTCTTTTTTTTTTACTAGGATGGCGAATGCAAGACCCGCCCTACTCTGCCTTACTCTGCCTCCGATTGACTTACTCTGACATTCTTACACTAACTCAAACCAATCTCATTCATTCATTCATTCATTCATTCATCTTCTAACCGCTTCATCCTCTTGAGGGTCGCGGGGGGGCTGGAGCCTATCCCAGCTGACATCGGGCGAGAGGCAGGGTACACCCTGGACAGGTCGCCAGAGTTATCAATTAACCTAGTCCCCAATCTGCATGTCTTTGGACTGTGGGAGGAAGCTGGAGTGCCCGGAGAGAACTCACGCTGACACGGGGAGAACATGCAAACTCCGCACAGAAGGGCTCCCACGCCCGGGATCGAACTGGCAACCCTCTTGCTGTGAGGCGACGGTGCCAATCTCATTCCTCATGCCTAAACCTAATCGATCCAGCCAAAGAAGGCAATGACTACTGGTCAGTCAGAGGGAGAGTAGGTTGAGCCATGCCTTCACCATCCTAGGAAAAAATGCATTTTGGGGACACCGCAACCAACATGGGAACGTCAACAAAAACACTGTGGTTTGGCTCTACATTTACAGGGGAAGCGAACACTGCTCCCGGGTGAAAGTCTGGGTTTGTTTGTTGCCTACTTGATGTGTTTCTGGAGCGCCGTGTCCTGGAGCAGAGCTGCAAGCTCACGCATGGAAACTGCGAGTCACATTACTAAAAGCACCCTTCACTCCCAAAACTCCTGCAATTTTCACACCATGTCTTCTCCTTACGGTTTGTATCCTTGTAGAAAGGATGTGTGGTGTCATACAAAATACTATGGTTTTTCACTGCAACTGTGAGTATGACTGACAACTTGTGCGACAGGATATGATATGATTTTTAAAAAAATTGAGAGTTTACAATCCGTAGTCCGTGTATTGTGCTGTATTTTTAAATTTACCGGATGCTGCGTGTGCTCCGTTTCCGGTTTGGTGCAATCTGAACTATGTGGCTTGACGTGCTATGGACGCGCAGTCGCTGATAAATAGACCTGGAGCACATCTCTGACGAAGCCGAGCGCCGTGGCGCTTCTGGGACGCTCCAGAGATGCTGTGCGGCATGCACTGTGGAAATGAAGCTATTCAATAGAATGGGAACATATCTGCTACACAGTGCACGGCACGGCACGGAGATGCAGACAGAGTATGTGGAAATTAGGGGTAAAGTTGAAACTACATTATTGCAAAGTAACAACAGCTGAGCTCTTCTAGTTGATGTCTGTTTCTTGCAAGCTTGGCAAATGGCATTTTTTTATTTTATGTCAAGCGTAATAGATATGTGAGCAAGAGAGTTCAGGGCGCAATGTAATGATAAAGTAGTGTGTAGTATGTAGTGTGTACATACTGCATGCAAAATTACGTACTTTTTAAGGGCAGCTGCAGTACATCTTAAAAGAAAAACAAAAAGTATGTGATTTGGAATGCGGCCTGATTTTACTTGCCAGCACGCATCCTCTTCCCTGGCTTTACTGATACATTGCAACTTTTCTTGGCATGTTAGCGCCACCCGTAGATATGCTGGGATGTGTGAAACTATTGGTTGGAATGTGTATTGCATCATCACTCAGGCTTAGTAGATACAACCTTCATTTTTCATCATAGTTTACAGTTGTTCATTGCATTTAACAGTTACATTTTTAACATATCTAACTCAGTTTTCATTGAGTTTACAAATAATTAATACTTTTTTTTTTTTTTTTAAATCTTGCATGTACTCCTGGAACACCACAGATATAAAATGTAAAAAAAGACCTTTTTTCAGGTTATATTTGATTATCACAAACCATAAATAACCTACAGTAATTCAAAGATAGTCAGTCCAACAAAAACCCTCGCTTTCAGCAGAGTTTCCTCACCTCAAGTAAATACCCTGAGGAAATACTCATATGAAACACACACAGTAGATAGAGGCTTCGGGCACATGGGAACAGTGTAAACCTAAGTTAGTCCATCTCACTGCGAGATGATCCATCCTCCATGTGTCTTCATGAAAGCCGGCCGGCTGATGAAGCTGCTGCTTGGACGAGTGTGATGGAATGAGAAGAGACGGGGAGGAGATTGGTTTGTCCGGTGATGGATGCAGAGGAAACCTGGAAGACCAGACCAGACCACACACACACACACACACACACACACACACACACACACACACACACAAACAAACACACAACCTGCAGCCCATTGCATCTATATTTAACCATAATATAACACGATGAGGTGATACATTTCAATTCACATGAAACCATAACCACATCACAACCCCATCTTTTCTTGTGTTAGGAGGAAGTGTGTGGCAGTGGAGCCTTTCTTGTGATGAGAAAGAAATTCACTTTTCTTCTTCCTGATAACATTTTCTTGGGGCATTTTGTGAAGTTATAAACTCTTAAATCTGTAACATTATCGTTACCAGCTGCTACAACTTTAAGATGGCTGGTATTGTTTTCACCTTGTGAGCCTGTGTGTGCATGTGTGTCCAGGTGACACCAACTGATGTGGGAACTACAACAGAAGCTGTTGTATTTTGCCAGGTGTTTATATGTCTGTCTGTCCGTCTGTGGACAGATTTGTCAACACCATAGCATCACAACCCAGCCCGTTCTCATTCCCAAGTCATCACCTATCACTGCTATGTCAGTGAATTTGTTGTTAGACACTGATGGAAAAAGACACTTTTATGTTTGTTTTAAATATAAACTTACTGGATGGTAAGAATGAAACAAAAAACATTGACATATGTCAATGAAAACAATTGTGTTCTGCGGTATTGCTGTAATATATCTTTAGGCCACCAGTGGCAGTATTGAGCACGCTTCCGTTGAGCAGTGTTCTAGTTGGTGATTGAGGAAGAAAATTCCATATGGCCATGCTATTTATTATGCTTAAGCTGTATGTGAGATTTTTTTCGTATGTCCAAATCCTTGGTATGAATCCCAATAGAATGTAAATTTCATACTATTTGTTGTGAAATATTCCAGTGTGCTGGACACTATGCCAAAATAAATATCCTACAACGCAATGTGGTAAATGAAAATATTCATAGGAGACGATGGTAGACAGTGATCAAGACAGCTCTGTAACGTCAAAGCCTTAGTTAAAGTGTAGGTATTAGATTTTGCTTTGCTAGACCTAATATAGTTTTTAAATTATTTTTAAATTGCTAGTAGAGCTGAGGTTACCATTACCATGTTTATTGTCTCCATCCAGCAATTATTAACACAAAAGAATGTTGAGAGTCAGTTTGTTGTGTTTTTAGTGTTGCACATACATTGGGTATGTAGTGCATGGTATGACATTTTGGACGCAGCACTGGTTTGTATTTACCTTAATGGTACGGACCTTTTTTGTCAGGGTAACTTGCTTTTATTCCTTTATATCCATTGGGGCTATTGGTGACCACTATAGACTCAAGTCTACTCAGCACCACTTCTTGGGATGCTCATTTTCGTCTTCAGTCATAATTAAAATATCCCAGTGTTTTGCCAGTGGAAGACTTGATGTGAAGAAGCGAAACAAAGAGACATATAGTTTGCATCAGCAGATAATGTCTCCAGCAACGGTGGATTGTCCCCTCTGGGTTGGGAGAGAATAAGTGCTTCAAGTGAAGGAGTTCAAGTATCTCAGGGTCTTGACTACAAGTGAGGGTAAAATGGATTGTGAGATGGACTAGCGGTGGGAGCAGTGCAGTGATGCGGGCGCTGCACCAAACCATCGTGGTGAAGAGGGAGCTGAGCTGGAAGGCAAAACTTTCGATTTACTGGTCCTTCTACGTCCCAACCCTCACCTACAGTCAAGAGCTTTGGGTAATGACCGAAAGAATGAGATTGTGGATACAAGCAGCTGAAATGAGTTTCCTCTGTTGGCTGCTGGGCTCAGCCATAAAGATAGGGTAAGGAGCACAGACATCTGGAGAGAGTATGGAGGAGATCTGCTGCTCCCTCCCGTCAAAAGGGGTCAGTTGAGGCATCTGATCAGGATGCCTCCTAGGCGCCTCCCGCTAGAGGTGTTCTGGGTTCGTCTCACTGGTAGGAGGCCCCGGTGCAGACCCAGAACATGCTGGAGGGGATATATATCTCATCTGGCCTGGGAATGAGTTGGGGATCCCCCAGGAGGAGCTGGAAAGAGTCACTGGGGAGTGCGATGTGTTGCTCAGCTTGGCCTGCTCCCCCTGCGACCGGCCTCAGATAAGCGGATGAAAATGGATGAATGGATCTCCTGCATCAACAGCTCTAATACGTTCGTAAAACAGGGATCAGGACCTTATTTTAGATTTTAGATGCAAACTTAGGCCATAAGCAAACATCATCTTCTATCCTGTATGGTGGTATTGTTCAGTCAAAACTGAACAATACCCCATTAACATTAGTGGCTGTATGCAGGTTTTTTAAACACAGGTAAACCACTGAAAATAGGCTATTACCAGAAAAACCAGAGACCATGTGTTTTTTTTGTTTTGTGTCACGTTCGATGTCACAGAAAGGATGTTAAACAGGAGAAAGCAGTATGGAGGCCTGCAAAAAACATAATGGCGGTTACTTCTTTTTTATATATCTCTTACATATTTGGTCTCTCTTTTGAAGTGAGTGCAGACAAATTGGGATCAATGTTTGAGTGCTGCTTGGGAGAGACAGAGACAGACGTTATTTTGTGGTGGCACATCATTGCATCTTGCCGCTAAACAGGTTAAAATTAGCATATTCAGCCTGATGTTGTGTTTCCATCACTACCGATCAGAGCCGATAAACCAAAGCTGATAAATACCTGTGACTTCAGCAGAGTCATGTGACCTGCATGTGAATGCTGATTGTAACCTTTCCCATTACATTAAAAACCCAGATGTTAGCAGGTATTTGCAGGCTTATTGTGCAGTGGGAAAGGGGCTCAAGACACACATTTCTGTGCCAGCTCATAGTGAGTACAATCAGTGTGGTCAGTGTAGATGACTACACTTACTCTGTATGAGTGCATTGCCTCCAAAATGTTCTTCATTAGATGAGGCAGATGATAAAAAAAAAAAAAAGTTAGAATTTTTGCAGAGGGTAATGAAAGCAGCACTATAACAACCGTGAACCCTCATCAATTTCTGACCTTTCTCTGGATAGATTTTATTATCAGCTGCAGCAAGCTGAACATGAAAATCAGAATCACCTGACAGATTCATCTGGATTAACACATGGCTAAGATTACATTTCCTTGTCATGACTCAATACACTGATTAGACCTCTTTATATAGAGTTATGTTGTTCATGGCAGCATGTTAGTGCAGCTGCCAGAGTCAGATCATATACATATATACACATACACACATATATATACATATATATATATATATACACACACACACACACAATGCTGAGAAAAGAAAGTCACTATTGCAGCTCAGTAACGTGGCTGATAGAAGCTTACACACGTAATGACAATTAAAAATACATGCACACACACACACACACGCATACCCGCTTTTTCTTAGATCAGTGAGTACATGATTGTGCTTTCATAAACTCATTTGTGTTAATATGCCAGCATTTCCTGTCATTGGCACAGTCATGTTTGTGATTCAGCATCATCATGTGTAATTAAAATTAACACTTGTCAAAATGCTAATTTTCAACATTCATGTTCGCCTCGATGGTGTGAAACCCAGACCCAGTGTGTGTGTGTGTGTGTGTGTGTGTGTGTGTGTGTGTGTGTATGCGTGTGTCTCAGGGGTAGAGTATAAAGGTCAGATACTCAGCAGGAATCCTTCGTCAAAGCCTTCAGGTTGATCTGCCTGCTGACCCTGATGACACCGTCATTAAATAACACCCCTTGGCTCTGACATGCTGTGTGTGTGTGTGTGTGTGTGTGTGTGTGTGTGTGTGTGTGTGTGTGTGTGTGTGTAGTTTTTCTTTTGCCAAATACAACAGCTGCAACAAGCAATGCATCAGAGTTTCACAAGGCTGCTGCTCCATCTTGGCCACAGTTTGTATTTGCATGTGTGTGTGTGTGTGTGTGCGCGTGTGTGTGTGTCCGTGTATTTGTGAACTCACCTGTTGTCTGGCAACCATTATTTCATTCCCAGCAGGTTTGATAGAGAGTCATATTGATTGTTTCCTGCACCTGCCAACTCGTCTTTTTGCCCCCCATGGTTCTGAGGACACCTCAAGCACAGCTCCATTCAGCAGTTTTAAAGATGTATTAAACTACAGGTACATCAATCCTAACCATAGCTTAATGAATACAAACACTGGAAAAAAAGTGAAACTGAATTTGTTGGTAAAATATTTTTGGAGGACTCATCTTGAACATTTATCCAGTCAAATGTGATTTGAGGCGATGAGCCAGCCACTCCCATCTCTGTTCTTGACTGTTAGCTCGTTGGTCATAGTACCTAGCAGAGAAGGTGGATCTTTTTTGGAAAAAATCTTCTCCCTCATTCTTCCATTCCATTGAACTTCTTTAAAAATGTTAACATTGAATTTAAACCGGGGTTTTGTAGAATAGCTTTTATGCAAATGACATCACACAACGGTGCACTGTCCAGATGGAGGGCAACTAGAGGGAAAGACTACCAACACTGCATAAATGCCTGTGATCTGTACTGGTTATAGCTGTTCCAATCGATCATGGGAAAAATTAAAGGCCAATTGAAGCCCTGGAAAGAAAAGGACATAAAGGGGAGAAATAAAGAAAGAAAGTCATTAAAAAAAGTTTGGAGGAGCAGAGTCAGCTAATTTCAAATGTAAAATTAAAGCATCATATTAAACATGCCTCAAATTGGATAGAATTACAATGTGCTGTGACAGTATCTTTTTGTTTTTACCCATGACCCAGATTTTTAACAGATTTTTACTAAACCCCTGGAAACAGCTGACCTAGTAGGCAGAAAATAGTAGCTCAAAGTAGTGCACAGTGGTGCATCAACAAGAGACCAGATGTCCTCGATTTCCGGGGACAGTCCTTGTTTTGGATGACCTGTCCCCGGCTAAAGCTGCCCCCAAAAATGTCCCCGATTTTAGCATTAATGAATGAGAGAAAAAAGTTGTTGCGCGCAGACCA
This sequence comes from Epinephelus fuscoguttatus, assembly GCF_011397635.1. Taxonomy (NCBI): domain Eukaryota; kingdom Metazoa; phylum Chordata; class Actinopteri; order Perciformes; family Serranidae; genus Epinephelus; species Epinephelus fuscoguttatus. The sequence continues at coordinate 5,940,558 of NC_064753.1, forward strand.
GAACGACAGTTATTACGGTAGCCGGTTGCGTTGCTCTTGACATCATAAGGAAGCGCAAGTGAGTGGAGCCTCCTTTTAAACCAACAGCGAAGTGAAGTAACGTCTCCCCATACCATCTTGTCTACTTGACAACTGACTCTAGGATTGAGGATTTCCGGGGACCTGGACTCGTTGTGGTATGTGTGAACTGATTTATTTTGTGTGGGCTGGCACTAGCTGAGGGGTGTCACGGTTCATGTAGCCTACCGTTCTGTGATCAGTTTGGTTCGCGGTAACATTATTAGCTAGTTTCGATTAGCTAGCCAAATTCCAACGTTCCTCTGATAAAGAGTGACTTTTGTCAGTGCTATTTATAAATGTAGGCTCTTCTTTGATTTTAATACATATAATGTAGCATTGTGTTTTTTAGCCTTTCTGATGCTGTTGCATGGTTAAATTAGTTAATGGTACATTTCAGTGATTACCACTGTTCTGTAAGTTTTGCTCATGTTCTCTTCTACTCTTATTCTATCCAGACTACCAGGTCCATTGACTGGCTCTTCAGGCAAGTGGAAGAGCAAATGAAAAGAGAAGAATAGGTATTTAAGATTCCTATATTACCTAACTGTGTCTCATTTCTTATTTTTTAAGTATTTCACTTTAGCCTACTAAGTAGCCACTTTAGTCTGTGTTCTTTCAGATTTGCTCATGGTCTTTTCTGCTCTTATTCTATCCAGACCTCCATGGCTACCATGATTGATTACCATGGCTGAGACTCTTCAGACGGAAGTTTTATTTATTGATTTATTGTTACTACTATTAAACGCTAACAACAATGATGTGAGCCACATTCCATTGCACTTTTGTCAGAATATTGTCAGAATATTTGTCAAAATAAATGAAATTGTAACTGTCACAGTTTCTTTATTTCATCATGATAACATTTTTTATTTTTATTTTTTTACCTCCAAGCTGGAAATGTATCCGGATTTCATTTCAGAAATCTGGTCACCTTAATGTACAGAGATGAAATATAAAAGACAGTCCAAACATTTACTGGCACATTTACAGCCAAAACAAGATGGCAGTTGTTTCAGTCATGGACCCAACTACACACAAAATAGGTATAGTTACTACACCCTTGTACACTTTAATTGGCTCTCAGTGTAACATTAGTAAAAATTGGTCTGGAGGACAAGGTAATTTGTAATGACAAACACGTCCACACCCGGTTAATTAGACAATTTGTGAGAAAAATCCCTTTTTTCATTTTGTATGGATCACATCAACATTCATTCATTTTCTGTAACCGCTTATCCTGTTAGGGGTTGCGGGGGATAGAGCCTATCCCAGCTGACACTGGGCCAACCATCACAGGGCAAACACATAGAAACAGATGGTCACATTCACACCTACAGCCAATTTAGATTCTCCAATTAACCTAGCCTACATGTCTTTGGACTGTGGGAGGAAGCTGAAATACTCGGAGAAAACCCATGCTAACATGGGTAGAGCATGCAAACTCCGCACAGAAAGGCTTTCCCACTCAGAAGTTCAAACTGGGACCCCTCTTACTGCCACTGCATCAGCATGCCACCACATCCAATATGAGTTGAAATTTTCTGACGATACCCGCTGCTGCAGGCTCATCCAACCCTTTCATGTAGTCACTATATTGATAGCACTTCCTGTGCTACGTCCGTATTTTGGGCATCACAATACTCACATGATTACAGTCAAGCTACTGTATTTTGGGGGGTGTATTTATCTTAAAATATCTTTGCTCTGTCTTTAAAATGGTAAAATATTTCTTGATGACTTATATTGATGGGGGCATATACAAACGTTTATCCAGTCAATGTGATTTGAGGCAAAAAAAAAGCCAGCCCCTCCAATCTCTGTTCTTGACTGTTAGCTGGGGGGTTGTAGTAGGCTTGGGGGATTGGACGAATATATCGCCAATCGCCCATCGGCTGAGTCCATCACGGTTGGTTTCATTTTTGGCGATTTTTTGGGTGATTTTTGTCATTTTATTTTGCTAAATTAATGGTCTGTCTTCACAGAATTCAACTCAGTACATATAGTCCATAATTACTATGTAGAGCACAATTCAAAGTGTGTGCGTATTGGAACTGGCAGCTTCACACTGATTTCCGACGAGTCTTTCACAAAACACGTCAGTGATGGCGGAGCTGAAAATTACGGCCGGGGTCCACCGGGCACGTCGGCGGTGCGAGTCCCGTAGCAGCTCGCCCCCCTGTTAATCAATTACAGCAGCTCCACCGGCAACGGGAGCGGCGCGACAACCCCTGTCTGCCGCACGATAACTCTCTATTTTAGGATGCTCTTCTATTTTTGTCACGCTACACTCCCCTACGCGACCCTCCAACAGATAAAAACTACATGAAATAGTGTGCTAAACGAGCACAATGTGTTTTTAAAGGGCCAGTGTGTAATATTTATTATATGTTTATATAAGTGTATAATCGCTATAAAATAAAATTCGTTTGGTTTTCGTAGCCTTATAATTATACTTTTAAATATATATATATATATATATGTATATATATATATATAGCAAGGGCCTTGCTTTAGAGAGGTCGCCATCTTGCGCTGCCATGTATGTACGGCAGACCGAGTGGACAATCCAGCCAGCCAGAGAACGCGTTTCACGTGTATAAATAAACCAACGAAGACAGCAGAAGGAAGGAAGAAGGAGGAGGAAACAGCAAAGAGTGTTAGTAGTTCGTTAGAGAGTAGTGAAAAGTTTTTTTAGTTATAAAGTTTGCGAGTGGACCACACTTACCATGCAACAAGAGAGAATGAACCCGAACCGTCATCTGTGAGCAAAAGAAGACGCAACTTCACTCCTTGTGATGCACTCTCTGCGGCGCTTTTCCTCCTGATGATATATCTCCCCAACGATGGTAGCAGTAGCACCGAATCCCATTCTGTGCAGCAAAATGGGAGCGGAGGATTCAGCCTCTCTTCTCGCCCACTCAGCATCCAAGTTCCTCATCTGTATGCTCCGGCTCAAACAGGTATGGCTCTGGGTCTGTGTCCACTACAAGAAACTCTTCAAAATCGCGTTCAAAGTCATCCATTGTAGCTACTATAGTCCAGAGATATTGCTAGGCTAAATAAACAGCTGAGCTCTGTTTACAGGCTACGCTGTCAGTCAGTGTGCGGGCTGGAGATTGGTGGAGCAGAGAGGGGAGGGGGTGCCCGCTAGGTAAACAAGTATGTGTGTATGGAGTGTGTCTGTTACGCTAGAAGAGTCAGAGTTTGGGACGGAGTCTTTTACCCCCTGGAGTGATACCGGAGTTTCTGGAGTGCTCAAATAAATGGGCCTTTTTCCCAAATGCTCCTCTGGTCTCCTGCTTGTGAGGGATTCATTACAATATCGTAACATGGTTTAGATTTCTAAATAAACATTCACCTCGTCACTAGATAGACCTACTCCTGAAAAACTCTTGTCTGCGCGAGGCCTTTTGTCCCTACGAGGCCACCGTCATATACCCGACGGGAGGGGTGAGCAAGTGAGCCCTGCAATCTAGAATGTGATCACTGATGTCAATGTTTTCAATGGTTTTCAACCCATTGTACACAGTGGCCCTTTAAATGAATAAACGATTATCAGAGGTGATATGTGATGATTTTTTTTCATGCATTTACCCATGTTTATCCGTGACATTGTGTAAATGTCCATGGCGGACATTTGAAAGTAAGTAGATGACAAACAGTACAGTAAACTTGTAGATAACTCAAATATATGTAATAACTTAGGTGGAAAATGCTTTAACTATCATGGCTCAGCAAACGGTAAACAAGACGCTTGACGTGACGCTTACGTTTGCAGCTGGTGGAACCCGGCCGTAACGTTAATTCATAAACCATATTTGAGAACTACATCAAAAAAGATGTTCAGTTGTGCACCCCGATCGTTATAGTAGGACAGGTATGTTATCCCTGTCTCCCACCTGTTTGCTGATTTAGAGGCTGTGAGCGAATGCGTCCTCCTGCAGCCGTCAGACTCTTTTTAAAATGGTGTCGGACAGTCATCTTCAGTCAGTCTTTACAGGGTCTTTCAAGGTGATTTTTTTTTTAATGAATAAGAGTATAGCCTATAGGCTGTATGTTTCAGTAAAATTTCAATTCAATAATTTTGACATTAAAGAGAGGATAAGGCACAGGTAAATTTATTCAAACAGAATAAACAGTTGGTCGGTCCACAAAAGTTACACAGTAACAGTAGCCTATGATAACAAATAAGTAAATATAAACGAAGGACACTGGAAAAATAAAGTGCAAAAATCACACAATCACATAAAATAATGATGTCCACTTCCTTTGCACTGTCTTTATAATAATGCCATTGCGGACGTGGCAAAAAAAACTTCAGCTGTTATAGCTGTTCTAAAAGCCTCTCGTAGGCTTATTGCTTGAATAAATAAATACAAATAATAATAAATATAGGCTAAACGAAGAACAATGGAAAAATAAAGTGCAAAAATCACATAAAATAATAAAGTCCCTTTGCGCTGTCTTTAACTCAAAAACACAGTGTTTTACATGTTTATGGAGAGGAAATCGAGTATGTTAACCTTATCTGGCTCAAGCAAAGTACGCATATGGTTAACAATGTTACCAGCCGTGCTAAACACCCTCTTTGATGGCGTGCTTGTTGCCGGTATGCACAGATATTTCCGTGCCATGTTGGACATGAGTGGGCTAGCAAAGCACGCTGCATTTTTTTGCTGCATTCATGTGGTGTCCGGAGATCCGAGTTGCCAAGTTGTTTTTCTGACATGAGGTGGCGTTCATGTGAATTATCCCATTCTGAAAGTCATTTTTCGATTCTTTCCGACATCACATGAATGCAACATCCCCCCTCTTTTTTTTTTTCTCCGCCACACACACAACTGCCGAATATATCGGCAACCGCCGGTTGATGGGCTGACGGTGGCCGGTTGGAAATTTTTAACATATCGCCCAACCCTAGGTTGTAGTAGCTAGCAGAGTAATATCGTAGGTGGACTTCTTTTGGAAAATTAAATATCCAAAAGAGTGTGTTTGAGATCCAATTTATTCTCCATCATTCTTCCCTGTCTTACATCCAGTGTGGTCTGGGGTTTTGCATAATTGTTAAATATTGACATTCTTGTCCTGCAATAGTGTTTAAAAACATGGAAGAGGAGTTTTGGCCCTGAGAAAATGCTACATTGTGGAGCAAATTTTTACCATATCACGACATGAATTGGACATTATTGCTCACTAATTGTCTGCCCATATAATGGATGTTGGGGTTGTTAGTGTGGGTTTTAGCAGCATTTCAATAATTTCTGACATTGTCAAAATTCTGGTCGTGTCAGATGGACATGTATCACAGTGCAATGTAGGAACATAGTTTTTTTTTTTATCAACCAAGGATTTCTATCTAAGTCTATCAGACAATTTTTGGGCTACAAAAAACAGTGGGAACATCCATCTCCTCCTCCTCCTCCATCTCCTCCTCCTCCTCCTCATCATCATCATCTTCCTCCTCTGTTTGATTCTTGCATGGGTGGATGTAGTTGGGGGGAGTATTCATCTCCAAAAGTCCCACCACCTCTCACTGCACTACTTGCGTCCCTCCAACAGGTGGTGTTTAGTCTCCTTCACAGTGGAGAGAAGCAGAACTCGCTCACATGCACAACACCAAAAAGGCACATAAAGACACACACACACACACACACACACACACACCTTCCCACAAACTGCTCGTGTGTCTTCTCTGTTTGTGTTTCCAGCCTGTCATATTGGAGGGATGAAGGCTGAAATTTAGAGTCAGGCTGCCAGCGGCATCATCCAGCCTCTCATCTGTCTGTAATGAAGAGCTTTAGGAGGTGAAGCCTGTTATTAAAGGGTCAGGATGGCTTCAGACTGAGCCTCCTGGTGTTTGGAGGAAAAGTGCAGTGCAGTGTTGGAGGGGCACAAGGGCGAGTTTAGAGTGAAGTAGAGCCTGTGCAATGTGGTGCAGCAAAATATGATGCTGAGTTCAGTTATTGTTTTTTTTAGTTACATGGCGGTGACTATAAGTCAGTAATTTGTTCAGAGTAGTGCAGAACAAAATGTGAAGAATTGTGATGATTTTGTCAAACTGCACTAAACTTTGAATAGCAAAAGGAAACAACTAAAGGGGAGTAAGAGGCATTTGTTTCTCTTTTAAAGGATCACTTTCACTTTGCTTTGAAGAAATATTTCCTGTCACCTGCAGTGGTATATTACAGAACCCTCCACAGGTCACCTACTTGTATGTTCCTCCCAATAACTTTTGCATTATCTGAGGCTCTTCAATTTCAGAGAGAACCCGAGCTCTGACCACAGCTGTGGTTAGGTCTGCCTGCCTACAGGCTAAAATGTTATTTGTAACTATAGCTATGGCAACGCTTGAAACTATGGCTGTGAGTGTGGCTGTGGCTATGCTTATTGCTACGGCTGTATGGTTACTGTAGCTACTGTTTAAACCTAAGATAGTAACACTGGAAACAGGCACATTGCCTGGTTCCAGACCTTTCAATCTGTCTACTTATGGAGCTTTATCCCTATCTTTTAGAGCATTATTTATTGATTTCACGCTCAAAAACCCTGCCCTCGCACTCAAATAGCCTCTGCTTGCGCTTGGATCCACTCTGTTTCTGCTCAAACTGTGTGCTCGCACTCAGATACCATGTTGCTCGCACAGATTTCCTGCTCGAGCTTCAGCTTTTCTCCTCGCGCTCAAACTGTTTCTGTGCCCTCGTTGAATATCTGCTCTCAGATTTCTGCCCTGTGCTTGGGTTTGTTTGTATAACAACCCTGTCAAAATCCCCCAACCAATAGAATGCCAAATTTACTGTTGACCAATGAAATGATCCCTGCCTCCTTGTGAGCGCACTCGCTTTAGTTTTAGAGCGTCCCGTCCGGGCGGGTACTCTTTAACCAGGTTCATCCACTCCAACCTTAAATGTTCTTCCCTTGCTCTCTTTACAACTTTTGGAATAAAGGGACTGTTAATTTACACACATGCACCATATATATATATATATATATATACACATATACATACATATATATATATATATATATATATATATATACAGTACAGGCCAAAAGTTTGGACACACCTTCTCATTCAATGCGTTTTCTTTATTTTCATGACTATTTACATTGTAGATTCTCACTGAAGGCATCAAAACTATGAATGAACACATGTGGAGTTATGTACTTAACAAAAAAAGGTAAAATAACTGAAAACATGTTTTATATTCTAGTTTCTTCAAAATAGCCACCCTTTGCTCTGATTACTGCTTTGCACACTCTTGGCATTCTCTCCATGAGCTTCAAGAGGTAGTCACCTGAAATGGTTTTCCAACAGTCTTGAAGGAGTTCCCAGAGGTGTTTAGCACTTGTTGGCCCCTTTGCCTTCACTCTGCGGTCCAGCTCACCCCAAACCATCTCGATTGGGTTCAGGTCCGGTGACTGTGGAGGCCAGGTCATCTGCAGCAGCACTCCATCACTCTCCTTCTTGGTCAAATAGCCCTTACACAGCCTGGAGGTGTGTTTGGGGTCATTGTCCTGTTGAAAAATAAATGATCGTCCAACTAAACGCAAACCGGATGGGATGGCATGTCGCTGCAGGATGCTGTGGTAGCCATGCTGGTTCAGTGTGCCTTCAATTTTGAATAAATCCCCAACAATGTCACCAGCAAAACACCCCCACACCATCACACCTCCTCCTCCATGCTTCACAGTGGGAACCAGGCATGTGGAATCCATCCGTTCACCTTTTCTGCGTCTCACAAAGACACGGAGGTTGGAACCAAAGATCTCAAATTTGGACTCATCAGACCAAAGCACAGATTTCCACTGGTCTAATGTCCATTCCTTGTGTTTCTTGGCCCAAACAAATCTCTTCTGCTTGTTGCCTCTGCTTAGCAGTGGTTTCCTAGCAGCTATTTGACCATGAAGGCCTGATTCGCGCAGTCTCCTCTTAACAGTTGTTCTAGAGATGGGTCTGCTGCTAGAACTCTGTGTGGCATTCATCTGGTCTCTGATCTGAGCTGCTGTTAACTTGCCATTTCTGAGGCTGGTGACTCGGATGAACTTATCCTCAGAAACAGAGGTGACTCTTGGTCGTCCTTTCGTGGGTCGGTCCTCATGTGTGCCAGTTTCGTTGTAGCGCTTGATGGTTTTTGCGACTCCACTTGGGGACACATTTAAAGTTTTTGCAATTTTCCGGACTGACTGACCTTCATTTCTTAAAGTAATGATGGCCACTCGTTTTTCTTTAGTTAGCTGATTGGTTCTTGCCATAATATGAATTTTAACAGTTGTCCAATAGGGCTGTCGGCTGTGTATTAACCTGACTTCTGCACAACACAACTGATGGTCCCAACCCCATTGATAAAGCAAGAAATTCCACTAATTAACCCTGATAAGGCACACCTGTGAAGTGGAAACCATTTCAGGTGACTACCTCTTGAAGCTCATGGAGAGAATGCCAAGAGTGTGCAAAGCAGTAATCAGAGCAAAGGGTGGCTATTTTGAAGAAACTAGAATATAAAACATGTTTTCAGTTATTTCACCTTTTTTGTTAAGTACATAACTCCACATGTGTTCATTCATAGTTTTGATGCCTTCAGTGAGAATCTACAATGTAAATAGTCATGAAAATAAAGAAAACGCATTGAATGAGAAGGTGTGTCCAAACTTTTGGCCTGTACTGTATATATGTATATGTATATATATATATATATATATATATATATATATACATATAAATAAATATATATATATATATATATATATATATATATATATATATAGATATACATATATATATATATATATATATATATATATATATATATATATATATGGTGCATGTGTGTAAATTAACAGTCCCTTTATTCCAAAAGTTGTAAAGAGAGCAAGGGAAGAACATTTAAGGTTGGAGGTAGGTTCTGGCCAATCACCGCATCGCCACCCTCTCGTCCAAACCTTTAAAAGCTGCACGGAGTCAATGGCGGCTGTGATTTAATCTGAGCAGTCCGCCTCACTCCGTTTGTGTTTTCAATTGCTGTAATCTGTTAGATGTTGTGAGTATCTAGGGAATCTGAGGGCTTTAGAATTTGGCTCCTTAGCCTAGCCACATATCCTTTTACACACAGCTGCTTGGCCTAGCCACATATCCTTTTACGTACAGCTGCTTAGCCTAGCCACATATCCTTTTACGCACACATGTAGATTGTTTGCTGTATGGTTCACTAGATCTATGGGTGTCGGTTTGAGTGTCGTTTGTTTGACGCGTAAGTGATAGAGCAGACAGGCAGAGATGTTTTGGTTTTGTTTAGCTGGGTGGCCTTCCTCCACTGTTAGTTAGCTGGGGTGTTTCTTTTTGGTGACAGGTCAGAGTTTTGTTTTAATTGTTTTATGATTTGCCGTCACCCGCAGCCCTTCCCTGCGTTTGTTACACTTTAAATGTAATTCTCCGCTGAGGCTCCTCTCCTGAGGCCCGATTTCCGGGTCGTGTTGCACGGCCTGTGAGCGTGTTTTCTTTTTGTGTGCCGCTTTTTACAAAAGCGTAGCTTGTATTGTTAATTTATACTGTGTATGAATAAACGGCACCTTGCCTTAGTCAATTTACTTTCATTGTCTGGTTTTATGTTGCTTCCCTTACCCCTAGACTCCTACTGGGTTGTAACAATATGTATATGTATGTATGTTGTGCCCATGACCGAATCACAGCTGTGACGATATACAGAACAACATCACTCCCTCTCATGAGATATTGCTTAATTATATATATATATATATATATATATATATATATAATGTATAGTGAGCCGGTGACTGTTGAAAAATAACTCCCAACAGGGGAAGAGGGTGGGAGTGGATGAACCTGGTTAAAGAATACCCGCCCAGATGGGACGCTCAAAAAATAAAGCGTTTCTGGGGACGCTCAAAAAATAAAGCGTTTCTGTGCCCTCGGGGAATATCTGCTCTCAGATTTCTGCCCTGCACTTGGATTTGTTTGAATAACAATCCTGTCAAAATCCCCCAACCAATAGAATGCCAGATTTGCGTTGACCAATGAAATGATTCCTGCCTCCTTGCGCACTCACTTTAGTTTTAGAGCGTCCCGTCCGGGCGGGTACTCTTTAACCGGGTTCATCCACTCCGACCCTCCAGGGCTTTATTAAATGTTCTTCCCTTGCTTTCTTTACAACTTTTGGATTAAAGGGACTGTTAATTTACACATGTGCACCATATATACATATATATATATATATATATATATATATATATATATATATATATATACATACAAATATATATATTAGGGGTGTAACGGTACACAAAAATCTTGGTTCGGTACGTACCTCGGTACACAAGTCAGGGCAGGGTTTTTGAGAGTGAAATCAGTAAATAATGTTCTCAAACTGATAGACCACTCTCTTGAATAAAGATAGGGATAAAGTTCCATATCTACTCCACTAAGTTCAAGTTGACTGATTTGTCTGGTCTTGAGAAATTAAATAGTGGGTTTTTTTTCCGTTAAAATAAAAAACACCAAAACAGCGCCACGGGCGGGACTAATGTCAAGCTGTTAAAATCATTGTCAAGGATGCACCAGAACCAGTGAGGGGTAACAACAACAATGGCAAGTGCCAAAGACAAGATAAGTGCTGCTACCGAGGCTGTTCTAAATCAAGGTGTCTTTTCAATATTTCCCAGCATCGTACCTTGTTTTTATTTAGTTCTGCTACTCTCTTAAAAGCCCTGCAAAACCGGTATGTTGGCATGGCTACAAATCAGTGTACATTTAAAATGACATAAGATTGTGTCTGCTCAATTTTATTGTGCCAGGGCTCTAATTGCCACCTAACCGTGAGGGCCGAGAAAACTGTTAAAATAAAGAGTAATCTGTCAGCCATCAGCTTCAACCATGCAATTGTCAGCTGAGAAAACAAATATAATTGTTGGCCTACAGGGCAAAAGCCATGGTAGCTTTCCTAGTTGGCATATACGTGGTGGTGTATACACCTCTCTTGCCACCAAACTTAATCAGCGAATCTGGCGTATCTTTGGCTATGACAACTCTCAGATGGTGTGCAGATTCCGCCTATTTGGTGCACCACAGGCATATGCCAGTGTGCTAGTGGTGCAGAATCCATTCAGGTGGATACCTAGGTCTCTAGTGATTGCCTAGGGAAAATCAAATCCCTCTCCTTTATGGAATTCAGATACAGTGGACACATGTCAGACTGAATATGGAGACATAGGAAATGTTCTTAAAGGGAAACGTTGCCAATTTTCAGCTAGGTCTGTGTCATCGTGCTGTGGGCAGTATGTGCAGATGAACCCGAAGGCCTGGAGCTCCTGCTTGTGCCAAGAGCAAAAGGCTGGCAGGTGATGCGAAACACATCGCTAACAGCACAGGTGGAGAGTTCCTGGCGCTGGCCGCTCAGAGGGGACACTGGACACAGTTTATCTTCACACACAGCACACACCACAGTGAGACAGACCTGGTTGAAAATTGGCATTGTTCCCTTTAGTGTTCCAAGATATGTGCCTAAAAACAAACAAACAAACAAACAAACAAACAAACAAACAAACATGGATTCCTCACATCAGTCAAAGCCCTAATTCAGGGTAATTACAGCCAAATTTTATAAATTTAAATTTTAATCATAATTCTAAAATTATGTTTTATGACCAAACACCTGCAAAACTGTTGACACTCCCATCAGCCTCAGCTGTACTTTGTATTTACAAAGTAATCACCAAATCTTAAAACACTAAACTAAGACGGTGAACATTATACCTGCTTATCATTAGCATATTAGCATTATTATAGTGAAATTGTTGTCTCGAAAACACCAAGAGCAGTGGTTCCCAACTGGTCAAGCCACGGGGTCCAGATTTCTCCTTAGTCATTAGTTCAGGATCCACACAGTTTAATACATCCAGTGGCATACTTACATTTGGCCGTGTCGTTGAGCTAGTTTGCTGTCTCTGTCAAATAAATGCCTGTTAGTTACTAACTCTACAGCAGGAAACAGCACTTCAAAATAAAAGCTCTGTGCCACAAAATTAACTGTAATTCAAAATTAAGTTTGTTTTGTATGAACTTGAGACATTTGTGAGTTACTTGCAGTCCATTCAGAATTAACCTGCGACCCACTTTTGGACTGTGACCTACCAGTTGGGAACCATCAAACTAGCCTGCATCTTTTACATTTCCTTCACTTTGACTGCTAAAAATCAAAACAAACTATATAGCCCAACTTTTATCTATCATACATTTTGTTTTTGTGTCCAGTGAGATTTGCGCTGCAGAGCTATCCACCTGTCTGTTCGCCTGTCTATCCATCTATATTTGTACGTGCAGTGTCAGAAGGTGCAGCTCTGTCACCCTCAGCTCATTACCTGGCATCTGTTTGTCATTTAGCCTCAGTGGCCTCAGAGTACACAGGCACACGGTGCACCAGTGCTGTAATTATTGCCTCGGTGCTGCTGTGAGTGAATTCCACACTAAATTAGAAGAAAAAAACGCTCATACTTTTACCAAATGTGCTGTGTAAGCAGAAATTGCAGCATGAGTTGAACTGGAGGAGCAAAAAGAATAAGAGGAGTCAAACTGCTGAAAGTATGGAAGTGTTGGTGTCAGACACATCACCTCCCCCTCAACACCATATCATCTAAAAATAGCTGGAAAAATAGAGCAAAATGTTCAAACTTTTTTCACTGACAGAGCCTTTCACACATTAAAGGGTCCGTCCACCAAAATTACAAAAAAAAAAGTAAGGCAAGTTGACATTTTGGAGTGTCCTTCACAAGCAGTGAATACACAGCTGCTTTCAACAAGCCCTGGGTCTTGCATGACACTATTCCATTCTCACGTTAAAAGGGAACTACGCCAATTTCCAAGGTTTGAACATGTTATTCCTATAGTCTAAGACAGTCTTAACATAGTGAAAATGAACAACTCTTTCTGCTACGACTCAAATTTGTGATGTCATAGGATATAAATTCTGGAGCAGCTCAATAGACAATGAAAGATGTTCTAGATGACACTGAGAGCACTCAGGAGAATGTTCAGAGTATATGGGTACATTTTGTGTGTCAAAACTGAGAACACTACAATAGAATAAAGTTCATTTTGGTATAAAAAGAAAACAATGGGTCTCATTCATGACACATGAGCAGAATGAATTTGTGTGTAACCTGTTGGCAGAAGGAAATGTATAGCATTGTGTATAGCATACATCAATATGTTAACAGCTCTGATCTTTTTGTATGCACTAACAAAATCTACACCTACCCCTGGCTGCTCGTAGTGCTTGTGCAAATAAGGAATACTCATAAATATTGCTTGTCATTATTGGAAATTAGTTTTATTTCGTAATGTGCTCTGTTATGTTCACAATACACAGATGCCTTCGAAACACGCAAGTTAAACATGAAAAGAGATCTGAAATATGACCAATGTTGCTAAATGCGTTGGCATTTAGCAGATTTAGGGTTCAGGTTAGGTTTCTTAAAAATGTGAATGAGTTATTTGAGTCCTTTAGGTAACATCATTAGAAATCACTCTGTAAATTTCCATTGTTATGCAGATGATACACAGTTGTATTTATCGATGAAGCCAGAAGAAAGTAATCAATTAATTAAACTTCATAATTGCCTTAAAGACATAAAAACCTGGATGAGCACCAATTTCCTTATGTTCAATTCAGACAAAACTGAAGTTATTGTTTTTGGCCCCAAACAACTCAGAAACTCTTTATCTGATGACATAGTTTCTTTAGATGGCATTGCTCTGGCCTCTAGCACTACTGTAAGAAACCTCAGAGTAATATTTGATCAAGATCTGTCTTAATTCTCATTTAAAACAAACCTCACGGACTGCATTTTTTCATCTGCGTAAGATTGCGAAAATTAGGCCTATCCTGACCCGAAAAGACGCAGAAAAATTGGTCCACGCTTTTGTTACCTCTAGGCTGGATTACTGTAACTCTCTATTATCAGGTAGCTCTAGTAAGTCCTTAAAAACTCTCCAGCTAATTCAGAATGCAGTGGTACGTGTACTAACAGGAACTAAGAAACAAGATCATATTTCTCCTGTTTTAGCTTCTCTGCACTGGCTCCCTGTAAAATCCAGAATTGAATTTAAAATCCTACTGTTAACTTATAAAGCTCTAAATGGTCAAGCTCCGTCATATCTTAGAGAGGTCATAGTGCCATATTATCCCACCAGAACACTGCGCTCTGAGAATGCAGGGTTACTCATGGTCCCTAAAGTTACCAGAAGTAGGAGCCAGAGCCTTCAGCTATCAGGCTCCTCTCCTGTGGAATCATCTTACTGTTGCGGTCCTGGAGGCAGACACCGTCTCCACATTTAAGACTAGACTTAAGACTTTCCTCTTTGATAAAGCTTATAGTTAGGGCTGGCTCAGGCTTGCCTTGTGCCAGCCCCTAGTTAGGCTGACTTAGGCCTAGTCTGCCAGGGGACCTCCTATAATACACCGGGCACCTTCTCTCCTTCTCTCTCTCTCTCATGTCCTGTTACTGCAAGTTGCTAACTCGACCGTCATGTCATGAACTCGGCTTCTTCTCCAGAGGCTTTGTGCTCCACTGTCTCGCAGGTTAACTCATATCACAGGGTCCATGTCATTGGTTTGACAGCCCATTGGTTCGACATCCCATTGGTCCGACTGTCTGCGGTGCTGAACGGCTTGCGGCGGGCGTATGGTGCGCCGCAACCGGCTTGAGGCGGAGCAGGCTCACAGCTTATGTGTTTGTCACTTTCTTTTTCATTTTAACCCACACCATGATCTTTTCCTGACCCTAACCAAGTGGTTTTTGTGCCTAAACCTAACCAGACCTTAACCACAGGGCATCATGATGATTTCAGAACGGACTTCGGAACAATGAGTTCAATATGTTCGGAACAATGGGATGTCGAACCAATGGGCTGTCGAACCAATGGGCTGTTCCCATATCACAGCGGTGTCTGGATAGTGTGACGTGTGTGGTTGTGCTGCTACCGTGGTCCTGCCAGATGCCTCCTGCTGCTGCTGTTATCATTAGTCATACTTCTACTGTTATTATACACATATGATTATTGGCACATATGTATACTATCAGACATTTATATATACTTTCAACATATTGTACCACAATAACCAGAATTATAATTATAATATTATTATAATATCATTACTTTCATAAATGTTGTTGTAGGCTGTCATTACCATTACCGTGCATCTCTCTCTCTGCCTCTTTCTCTCTCTCTGTCTCTCTCTCTTTCTGTCTCATTGTGTCATACGGATTACTGTTAATTTATTATGTTGATCTGTTCTGTATGACATCTATTGCACGTCTGTCCATCCTGGAAGAGGGATCCCTCCTCAGTTGCTATTCCTGAGGTTTTTACCATTTTTTTCCCCTGTTAAAGGGGTTTTTCTTTGGAGAGTTTTTCCTTATCCGCTGCGAGGGTCCTAAGGACAGAGGGGTGCTGCATGCTGTAAAGCCCTGTGAGGCAAATTGTGATTTGTGATATTGGGCTTTATAAATAAAACTGATTGATTGATTCTTTGAATAGACTTAATACATGTGTTTTCTACATTTCTGGCATTCCATTCCCATTTGAATTAATCAGGAGAGAGAACTCCACAAATTTATCGTATGTTTGAGTGTGAGACTGTGAGACCCACTTTACTGACCAAACACTAAGCTATCAGTGATGACTGTCACAATGTACAGTGAAATATAACACTTACATCACCTTACCTTCTGAGTTTGCTGTTGACTGCTCCAGTGGAGGCATGACACCACAGAGAGGTCTCTCCGATGATGCAAGCAATGCGCTCATCTGCAGCAGAGAGTTGTGATTGGGAAGAGCCTCCTGTAGCTGTTATGTTTTTTTGTGTGTGTACTTATGCTTTTATTTGCATCAAGTTTCATGTCAAACCATTTTTGTTTAACTATTTGAATGGTTCTTGCAACAGAGGACACAGAGTTAATGGTGCCCATTACCTCCTTCCAGGCCTTTGATTTATCTGTCTCTGACACACTATTACTAACAGAAAATGAAAGGTTTTTCTCAACCCACTTCGCCTAAAATAACTTCAATCTCAGTTTTGGCCAAGTTATTCTTTTTCTCTCTCTTTCTTTGTTGGCTCTGTGTTTGCAGGCTGAAGGATACACCTGTTCATAGTAATTATCACCTCCATATATGGTGGTCACTGGCTATTTGTGTGCAAGGTTGTATGCTAATCACTGACTAGTGCACTGTCAATTTATTTTGCTGAAGCTTTTTATAAACACAGATAGATTTTTTTTTGTATGTATTAACTAGATACTTTTATACAAACGGTGTCTGTCCCCTGACTACCTAAATTATTTAAATCCAAAATTAAACAAAGAGGAGTTGTGCATAACAACCTCATAAAAATTAAAACCTCTTCTGTGACAGAAAGACAAAACAGGAGAATTAAATGCGGACTGTTAAATATCAGGTCTCTATCGTCTAAAGCAGTGTTAGTAAACAAATTAATTTCACATAATCATATTGATGTACTCAGTCTCACCGAAACCTGGCTATGTCCAGATGAATATGTTAGTCTAAATAAATCCACTCCTCCCAGTCATAATAATACCCACATTCCTCGAGGCAGCGGCCGAGGAGGGGGAGTTGCAGCCATTTTGTAACTCTAGTCTGTTAATCAGTCCTAAACCTAAACTAGATTATAATTCATTTGAAAGCCTCGTTCTTAGTCTTTTACATCTGACATGGAAAACCTCGCAGCCACTTTTATTTGTTGTAGTGTACCATGCTCCTGGCCTGTATTCTGAATTTGTTTCTGAATTCTCAGAGTTTTTATCCAGTTTATTTCTTAAATCAGATAAAGTTATTATTGTAAGCGATTTTAACATTCATGTCGACGTTGATAATGACTCCCTGGCTACCGTGTTTATCTCATTAATAGACTCCATTGGCCTCAGTCAGGGTGTACATGAACCCACTCACTGTTTTAACCATACCCTCGATCTAGTTCTGACGTATGGAATTGAAATTGAAACAGTCTTTCCACAGAATCCCTCGCTATCGGATCATTATTTGATTGCTTCTGATTTCTTTTTACTCGATTACATGCCACTCAGCAACAGTTACGATACTAGATGTTTATCAGATAGTGCTCTCGCAAAATTTAAGGAAAAGATTACTCTGTCGTTAAATTCAATACCAAGTCCTTCAGTAACAGAGGTTTCCTGTACCGACTTTAACCTCTCCCGAATTGATCATCTTGCCGATAGCGCCGTAGGCTCGCTGCGAACAACACTCGACTCTGTAGCTCCTCTTAAAAAGAAGTTAACAAAGCAAAGAAAGTTCACTCCTTGGTATAACTCTCAAACCCGTAAGTTAGAACAAATATCGCGAAAATTTGAAAGGAACTGGCGATTAACCAAACTGGAAGAATCTCGTTTAATCTGGGCAGACAGTCTCAAAACGTATAAGAGGGGCCTCCGCAATGCCAGAGCAAACTATTACTCAGCATTAATAGAAGAAAACAAAAATAATCCCAGGTTTCTTTTCAGCACTGTAGCCAGGCTGACTGAGAGTCAAAGCTCTATTGAGCCTTGTATTCCTTTAGCCCTGAGCAGTAATGATTTTATGAGCTTTTTTAATGACAAAATTCTAACTATTAGAGGCAGAATTCATGACCTCCAGTCCTCAGATAGTACCTATTTAACTTCAAACACAGCTGTAAGACCTAATATATATTTAGATTGCTTCTCCCCGATTTCTCTTCAAGAATTGACTGCAGTGATTTCTTCATGTAAATCATCAACGTGTCTCTTAGACCCCATCCCAACTAGGCTACTTAAGGAGGTCTTACTTTTAGTTAACACTCATATGTTAGATATGATCAATATATCCTTATTAACAGGCTATGTACCACAGTCTTTTAAGGTAGCTGTAATTAAACCTCTTCTAAAAAAGCCCACCCTGGATCCAGAGGTGTTAGCCAACTATAGACCAATATCTAATCTTCCCTTTCTTTCAAAGATCCTTGAGAAAGTAGTTGCAGACCAGCTGTGTGATTTTCTCCATGATAATAATTTATTTGAGGAATTTCAGTCAGGATTTAGAGTGCATCATAGCACTGAGACAGCACTAGTTAAAATTACAAATGACCTTCTGATTGCTTCAGACAAAGGACTTGTCTCTGTACTTGTTTTATTAGATCTTAGTGCGGCGTTTGACACAATTGACCATCAAATTCTACTGCAGAGACTGGATCACTTAATTGGCCTAAAAGGTTCTGCACTAAGCTGGTTTAAATCTTATTTATCTGATCGTTTTCAGTTTGTTCACGTTCATAATGAGTCATCCTTATATACTAAAGTTTGTTTTGGAGTTCCGCAAGGTTTTGTGCTCGGACCTATCCTATTTACTCTATATATGCTTCCTTTAGGTAACATCATTAGAAATCACTCTGTAAATTTCCATTGTTATGCGGATGATACACAGTTGTATTTATCTATGAAGCCAGAAGAAAGTAATCAGCCACTCTGGATGTCACTAACTCGGCTTCTTCTCCAGAGCCTTTGTGCTCCACTGTCTCTCAGATTAACTCATATCGCAGCGGTGCCTGGATAGCGTGAAGTGTGTGGTTGTGCTGCTGCTGTGGTCCTGCCAGATGCCTCCTGCTGCTGCTGTTATCATTAGTCATACTTCTACTGTTATTATACACATGATTATTGTCACACATGTATACTATCAGATATTAATATATTATTATTAATTATAATATTATTACTTTCATTAATGTTCTTGTAAGCTACTGCCATTACCTGTCTCTGTCTCTCTCTGTCTCATTGTGTCATACGGTTTATTGTTAATTTATTATGTTGATCTGTTCTGTACGACATCTATTGCTCGTCTGTCCATCCTGGAAGAGGGATCCCTTCTCAGTTGCTCTTCCTGAGGTTTCTACTGTTTTTTTTCCTGTGTTAAAGAGTTTTTTTGGGGAGTTTTTCCTTATCTGCTGTGAGGGTCCAAAGGACAGAGGGATGTCGTATGCTGTAAAGCCCTGTGAGGCAAATTGTGGTTTGTGATATTGGGCTTTATAAATAAAATTGATTGATTGATTGATTGATTGATAGAAATTATTGTTAAGATTTAGAGAGTGAGTATCTTCTATTTTGTTCCATGAAGGTGCTAAGAGATGAGTTATTCATCAGTACTGTGTGAAAAGTGGAAGCAGTTTGGTAGCAGTAATAAGAAATATCTGGGTGTGTGTGTCAGTGCACTGCACTCATCTGTGCAGCTGACTTCTTCTGCTATTAAAGGGATAGTTCGACATTTTGGCAAATTTGCCTATTGCCGTAATCCCTATAGTCATATGAGTAAGTACATTACCTTTAATTGTCAGTGCGTACTGTTGGAGGTGAACGGTACAGGTCCCTCTCTCTCTCAAAACTAATCAAATACACCATCAAATGACTCCAAAACGCTCTTGTGGACAACTTGTAGCTTACACATTCACCACGCTATGAAATAATAATGTAATATTACAAGACAGACTTGTTTTGAAGCCAAATGCAGAGCCGAAACTACATTCCAGACATACAGTATTTGCTGGGCGGATTGATTTCAAACAGCGTATGTTTAGTGCAGTTACTCCCGTCATCAAAACAACAAGTTTGTTGAGAAGAAGCCAGAATATACAGAGGAAGATGGCCACTTTATTAGGTACACCTGTGCAATATAAATATAAAATACGCCTCAAAATAATCACCGGAACACAGGGAGAACATGCTAACTCCACACTCATAAATCACCACAACTCCTGAGGGAACAACAACATAAAATGTTGTTTTAGCAGTCTGATAATTGAACCATTCCTGAGCTTCTGCGCTCCATCCTTTCAGTGTAGTCCTTCCATAAAAAATGGCAGGAGCACACAAACATTTTCCGGACCATTTCCACAGGCGTGTTGGGGTCGATGTCCAGCACAAATAGCCATTGTTTCATCCTGTCCGTATTACTGGTTGGAACTACGTGAAACTTCACTTTGCTCCATGTCTTCGGCTTGTTACTGCAACCTTTTACAATGCGTGTGTAAACCATGGTTTACAACAGCACACTGTAACCTTTCCTCAAACCTTCTGGCGCGTCCAGCTGACGATGCCGCAAATGGCTACAAGCAATAACAACAGCACTGTCTCAGCTGTGCACTGTGTCACTCCGCCCAGTGGTTTACTCAAGAAAGTAGTTCCGAGTATTTGCTTCATGTGTCGTAATGTTACTTAATTATATATCATAGCATATCATATCATATATTTCATAGCGTGGGGAATGCGCAAGCAATGTGTTGTCCACTAGAGCGTTTTGGAGTCATTTGATGGTGTATTTGATTAGTTTTGAGGGAGAGAGGGACCTGTACCATTCACCTCCATTTCAGTGGGGAGATCTGTCCCACCGATCTCAGAACAACACGCGCTGACAATTAAAGGTAATGTACCTACTCATATGACTATAGGGATTACGGCAATAGGCGAATTGGCTAAAATGTTGAACTATCCCTTTAACAAGGCATATCATGTATACAGTAACAGAGTTACCTACATGCTGGCACAGCAACATGCCAGGACAAACTTTTTTTTTTTACACAAGGAAAGAATACTATGTATATTGTAATAACTGCTGAATTTACAAGATGGCACAAATAATCAAGAATTTGTTGTTTACAGCATTTCATGAAGTTTATAGTTTCCCCGAACTCAAAAATCACTAAACTGCACAATTGTATTAAGGGGGTCTGGGGACTCTCTCCCTGGGTGACAGAGGAACACATTGTGCTACTGTTTACTGGATCTGTAAGATTTGATATATTTAAATTGTGTAAATTGTGAAATAATTGAAATTGTGTATATTCACAGACATCTGCTGCTTATCTTGGCAGGTAAAGCCCCTTTCCCACTGTACAAAAAACCCACTAGCACTCGCTAACATCTGGCTTTCTAATGTAATGGGAATTTAATTGGCATTCACACCAGGGTCAAATGACTCTAAAGTAGTCTGGGGTATTTATTGTCCCCGGTTTCGGTAGGCATCGATGGAAACACAGCACCCAAATGAATGTGCTAATTTTAGCTCCATAACTAGCAAGATGCAATGATGCGCTATCACAAAATACCGTCTGTCTCCACCCAAGCAATGCTCAAACATGGAGTGGAATTATTCTGCATCAAGTTTGAAAGAGAGACTGAGTAAGTGAGGGATCAAAAGAAGTAGCTGCTGTAAAGTTTTCTTTCCTCCATGCTGTCATAGGGCTTTCTACTGTTTACTTGTTTTCCAGCCTGTCCATGACGTTGATGTGATGCACCAAAAAAAAAATAAAATAAATAAATAAAACACAAACACAGAAAGGCATACTTGCCTGCTGCAAAGCCATGTACACCAGTGGTTCCCAAATGGTGGGTCACAGTACAGAAATTTAAGTACAGAAATTTCCAGCACAGAGCTTTTATTTTGAAGTGCCGTTTCCTGCTGTAGAGAGTGACTAACTGACAGCTACTTATCAGAGACAGCAAACAAGCTCAGTGACATGTCCAAATCCAAGTATGATGCGAAAAGTATTGAACTGTGGATCTCAAACTAATGATGAACGAGAAATCTTGATCCTGTGGCTGGACCAGTTGGGAACCACTGTATACACAACTGCTCTACAGGCAGTGGGAAATGAATCTCATTGTTTCCCTGCTTCCTTTTTTGTGTGTTACACAATACACAATGTTTTCTATTTAAATGAAACCAGCATCAATCAGAATATGTTTGGTAATAGTAGAGGACATTACAGAGTATTTTAGGGTCTATAATTCAGGGGCAGGTCATTTTCAGTCCTAACAATCTAATCTGCAAAGCAGCGGAAAGTACTTTGTGTTGACACGTTTAATCGACCATTTACAAGACACTGCCAATGGTGTTTGGGCTGCAGTGTGATAGCCTTTCATAGTCTGAGGTCATCATTAGCAGTAGATTGTACCTTTTTGTTCGCACCTATTGGATGGATGTGTCATCATCTTTACAGGTCTCCTAGCCCGGATAATCTAGATTGTCAGACTGAATGTACAGGTATTTGAAAGCACACATTCTGTGTTTATTTGCTACTTACTGTTTTCTGTTTTATTTGGGTTTTTTTTTTACCTTATCTTGCCAGACCTCATTCATAAAACAAAATAAAAACAGCGCAACAGTGGGCAGTTTACCTGCCGACAGTAAACAGATTAAAGACAATAAAAATGACATTGCTCACACTGTGCATTTTTATTGACATTCACAAGTCTCTGTCTAGGCAGATATAGTATAGTTACAAAAACAGTAGCAGAGAGTCAGCAGAGAGTATCTATACAGATATATATCCATAGAGAACCACAAACCACTAGTTTGCTTCCTCCTGCCAACATTCTTTTTGCATGCAGGAAAATATGTGGTGATTTTGAATTTTGCATCCACCCTTTTTTTGTTCCAGAAGCTTCCCCAGCAACCCCCTGACCATCTGACATAATTCTGCCTGTTCATTCTCTCTTCATGTCCAGTCTCTCCAATATTGCCTCATGCACAGCCGTCAGATGCATCTTTCTCTTTCTTGGCCTTGTGGGGGTAGATGTTGAGATTGGTGACATGGATGCTGGTGGTGTAGAATCATGGAGTCCTGATGAGGGAGAAAAGAGTCGTGCATTTTCAGCAGGAGCTCTAGCAGCAACACACTCCAGCTGCAACACTATATTTTCACTCAGTCTTTTGCACTGAAACACATAATAGTAACATTTTAATTATAGGAAAATGAACCAGTCAGCAAGGAAAAAAATGGTAATACAAATGCAGCAGCAACTCAAAAAATTTGTTCCATACTAATCATATGTGTACACTCGCTAGCCACACTCAAAACAGAAGACTGACAATGTTGCTTACCGCTAACGTTAGCCACACCATTTTATAGTTGAATGATCTCTGATCCTTTGCTGTGCAGAGTGTCCCAGGAGTGAGTCCTAAGACCTGGAAATGAATTAGCATTTTAGCACTTCTGTTTTTTTTAATGGATTTTTGGTGAGATGTCTGAAAAAAGGTCTGTGGGTAACACATTAGAGACTTTCATGTTTTCATAAAATGCACTAGTAAATACCGTGAATGTTGAAACTGTCGGGTGTCTTCAAAAAGGAGGTTGCTAACAAGTGGCTGAATGAGAATACAGAATGACATCACACAGAACACAACTGTACAGCCTTGCTGTGGTGATGACATTGAGTCATGTGACCACAGTGTAGTTTGTTTATAGCCTAACATTAGCTTTTTACTTCTGGCGGTTGCATTTAAACTTCAAAATGTGGAGGTGGTGTTTATTTGTAAAGATTATCTTGCTGAGCAAAATGTGCAAGTACAGTTTACCATAAATAATAATAGATGTTGTACTTGCAACCACAATAAGTCAGTCCCTCCAGGATTTCATAGGCTGTTTTTGTGATTCAAACCGCTCCAACTGTTCATAACTGTTAGTCCTGTGACACTAACACTTACACATGTCACTGTGTGTGATTCTGTCCCAGGTGCAGCAGTAGTCTCATGATAAACAGAGAGTAGCAAGGAGGGGCTGAGCGGATCAATACTCTGCATGCAGCCCTGCAATGCAATGAGATTTTACCTGTTTCAAATAGTCAGATTTGCATTAAAGTTGTAGTGATTGGACTGTGAGGTCACAAAAAATTCACAAGGATTGGAATTGACAAGTGTGTACTTCATTTGTATTGTTAAGCAAAGCAAACTCTGTATTGATGAGAATGTGTGGTATTGACAGTAAGGTGTTATAGAAGAAACAGGAATAGGCTATATTAAGTTTTAGCAGTAACAAAGTAATATAACACGTAACCAATAGAATTTGGTTAAAGGGAAATTTCGGTTTATTTCAACCTGTCTCCTATCGTCCTAAATTTGTTTCAAGTGACTAGTGACATAAAATAATAGTTAGCATGTTAGCCGTTAGCCTAGATACAGCCGGGGCGCATAGTAGCGTCAGACCTGTTAAAACGTAAGTGAACAGGCATACTTAAAGTGCAAAGTTAGTCCACTAAACAAGCTTTTTTTGCCACAAAGACCGCCTCATATCGTTAGGATAAATGTCAGAGAACATATAGAAAACGACATGTAAACATGTTGTCTTACCTTAACGGTGTGCTGCCATGTTTGTTTACCCCTTTAGCTCTGCTTTCCAAAGCGCGGCTGAATTATATCTCGTGAGCTCTAGATAAAGCCCAGCTGGATACTACTCCAGGTGGAGGTGTCTCGTCCTCAGTCACATCCAGACCTTGAAAATAAGGCTGCAACCAGTCCCATTCCCTGCAACAGAGGCATTCCTCTTCTGTGGGCACTGGGGCACAGCATTCGCAGGTACACCACCAATCTCCAGAGCTACGCAGCCTTGCAGCAGCCATTCCTCCTCTCTCGTCCTCTACCTGTTGCACCTCTCTCTCTCTCCTCCTCCATTCTTCAATTTCACGAAGCTCTTCGTCAGTGTATTCTGGCTCAAATAAATAAGGGTGGCCATCAAACTCTGCAAAATCAAATTCCGCCTCCTCAAAGTCGAAGTCTGGCAAAAAGTCAGCCATTATTCTATAAATCTTTCATAAAATAAATGAATGAACTTTTCAGGCTACTGTCCGGTTCTGCCTTCCAGCTGTTGCTACTTGTTCAGGCACACTATGAGATCGCTGCTTGTTCTCACGATATTTCGGCCATGCTTTGGAAAGCAGAGCTAAAGGGGTAAACAAACATGGCAGCACACAGGTAAGGTAAGACAACACGTTTACATGTCGTTTTCTATATGTTCTCTGACATTTATCCTAACGATATGAGGTGGTCTTTGTGGAAAAAAAACTTGTTTAGTGGACTAACTTTGCACTTGAAGTATGCCCGTTCACTCACTCATGGCTGTACACTCAGTGTAACAAGGGTGCCAGTGATTGGCACAGCTGGGTCATGCAATATTGTGTGTTATCATGTTCAGTGTGCTTCCGTTAATATACCTGCAATGTCTATAAAAATCCTATTCTGCTTTCGTGTCCTAAGGCTGCCTGAAAGCAAGGGTCCATGTCATTGGTCCGACAGCCCATTGGTCCGACATCCCATTAGTCCGACGGTCGGCGGTGCTGAACGGCTCCCGGTGGGTGTATTTCTACCTTGATGGTGCGCTGCGACCGGCTCTGGGTCAGCTGGGAAAGGCTTGAGGCGAAGCAGGCTCACAGCTTATGTGTTTGTCACTTTCTTTTTCATTTTAACCCACACCATGATCTCTTCCTGACCCTGACCAAGTGGTTTTTGTGCCCAAACCTAACCAGACCTTAACCACAGGGCATCATGATGATTTCGGAATGGACTTCGGAAAAATGGGTTTAACATGGTCGGAACAATGGGCTGTCGGACCAATGGGCAGTTCCCGAAAGCAACGGGTCTGACAATTTAGTCAGACACATGCACACCAGTAGCCTGCTGGAGGTCATTTTGTAGGGCTCTGGCAGTGCTCCTCCTGTTCCTCCTCACACAAAGAAGCAGATACTGGTCCTGCTGCTGGGTTGATGCCCTTCTACGGCCCTGTCCAGCTCTGCTGGTGTAACAGCCAGTCTCCTGGTATCTCCTCCAAGCTCTTGAGACTATGCTGGGAGACACAGCAAACCTTCTTGCAATCACAAGTATAGATGTGCCATCCTGAAGGAGCTGGACTACCTGTGCAACCTGATGGAGATGCAGGTACCGCCTCATGCTACCAGTAGTAACAAAAACATTAGCAGAACATATAAACTAAAGAAGAATCAGTCAGGAAGGATAAGAAGAAAGCACACACACAATCACTCGTGCTTCCTAAATAGACAGATTGATATCCCTGAAGTTTAAGTGACTTGGGTTGGTGTAGTACAGAAATACACTGCTTTCCACAAGTGTTGAGTACCTGGTACCCCCAGAGAGCCAATCAAATTGAAGGACTAAAGTAAAGGTTTTCTGACATATATGTGTGTCCAGAAAGTTGTATACATCCAGTATAACCACTTTACACTTGCTCCTGTTTTCACACCTGATTGTTTTGCTGTCAACAGCGTATTATCCCCTTCACACCAAATGGCTCTTATTTTTCCCTCATATACAGAACATAGATTCGCCTCTTTCCTCTTGCTCACACTCACACATGTGCGCACGCACGCACACACACACACACACACACACACACACACACACACACACTAACCTCAAGTGTGTGATGAACTGTACGATTAAAGGTTAATGGATTTTTACAGCTGTGAGAGTTAGCCTTAATCGTGTCCTAATTAGAGTTCATTTAGTTTTGCTCCTTCAGCGCCTCTCTAGACAATTAGCCTCTCTCTCCTCCGGCAGAGTGGCTCTTTTCTCCTGGACCAGAAAGTAGGGCGGCTGGAGTCACGTTGCGGTCAGGCCCTGACGGGGAGCATATCCCTCCTCCCTGTCAAGACCCAAGTGTCCTGACTGTCTGTTGAGTCATTCAGCTAGAGTTATTAATACATGCAGTAACTGAGGGGATCAGAGGCTGCCTGAAGACACCTGACCGGGAGATGAAAGGAGGGAATTACAACCATAGTGAGCTTGGTTTGTCAATATTAAAGGCCTGGCAGCCACTCTTTTACCCTTTTCCACCAAAACTAGTGTGCCTATGTAAGTTCTCCTGAAAACAGGGTTAGTTAACAGTAGAAAGTAGCATGGAGCCCACTGAAAAATGTTATAGTGGTTACTTCTTTTTCATATGTTACTCATGCAGTCTCTTTTTCAAACTCAGTGCTTACCAATTTTGAACAATATTTTAGCGCTGCTCGGATAGAGATGAACGGTAATTTGTGGCAGCGCATCACTGCATCGTGCCAGAAAAGGGGCGGGAATTAGCATCTCCATCTGGGTGTTGAACTATTTCCATCAGTGCTGGTCGGAGCCAATTAGAGCTGGAGCCAATAAATACCTGTGACTACTGCAGAATAATTTGTCCCAGGAAATAATGATTACTGTAACCTTTCCAATTGAAACCAAAAGCCAGATTTTAGTGTCCGTTCATGGGTTTTTCATCCAATGGGAAAGTGGCTTAAAAGAGAAATAAATGCTTTAGACACCTCACAATACCAAAAGACATTCAGATGAAAACTCCCACCTTGTGATATCCCTTTAACAGGGGAAAAAAACCCTCAACAACCTGAGTGAATTACTATTACTATTACAGAATTCCACTGGATGTGTGTCCGTTGCAGAGCGGCGGCGCTGGTTATCCGCTGCCTGCTATGCCGTCCGTCAACACCCACCGGCTGCGTTTGCTGTGCAGAGCGGTGCAGCTCCGCCGGACAGCGGGAATCATGAGGACCCACAAGATCTCGCAAATTCAAATAATCGTGCGATATAACAAGATGTAGTTTCTATAAACAGAACCACAAAACCAGAGGAGTAGTAGGAAGACATCTCAGTGCACCTCCATGATTAACATCTCCTCGTCCATGGTGTCAACGGGGTGAAATGACATCTGAAAACCTCTGACCTGTTGACTTCAGGCCTGCCTCCGCCCATTATGACGTTTTCAAGGTGTAGTGGAGGGAAATATGATCCGCCGTGAACACTGTGTATTTTATTTTGAAAATTAACCGGATGTTTTATTTTGTTTCTGTGCACGACTTCCTGCCCTGCATGATCTGCTCTGTGCTGAATTGCTGTATTTTGCTCCGGCGTCCGGCAAAAATAGAAGTCCTGCGTATCTGTTGCGGAGGGCTCTGGAGCAGGGGAATGGAACCCTGACACGCAGTGGAGTTATTTTTCAACGGTCACCGGCTCACTATACATTATCTCACTTAGAACATGGCTTACTACTAAAACATTCAAATGTTACAACTGGCATCAATATTATTAAATTGCTGGCAGAGTGTATTGACAGAGGAGAGGCGTTCACCAGACAAACGGGAGCGGAGGAGAGGATTTTACTCCACTTCTCCCGGTTGGAGATGCTGGGTGCCCAGCAGCTGCGAAGGCTGCCCTCACATTTATGGCCAGTGACCGACATGATCTCCCTGCTCTCCAGGCCAGCTTGGGAGAGCTGTGTGGACTAACATTAACTGATTTTGATGCTCTTCAGTCTAAGGCCGTTGCAGTGAAAAGTCCAGTGTTGACTTAGCTGGGCGTAACTTAGCTGGGCGATGTCTGTCGATAGCTGCCTCCGTGAGAAGAGAACAGGAGGAAGGGAGGGGGGTATCACTGTCCGAGGGCTGCACGTGTGACCCACTGGCGGTGGACTAACAGGAAACAGCCGATGGCAGGAATGAGCAGCTAACAGCAAGAGGGAAACGCAAACCTGAAAGACACTGTAAAGATGGGCAACTGGGGAGACAAGAAATTGCGCACCCTCCTTGCCCTCACAAACGAAGAGGCCATTAACTGTCAAATGACGGGGACGGTGAAGAACAGGCCAACTTAGGAGAGAATTGCCGAAGGACTGACCAGCTGCAGCTTCCCTTGGAGTGCGTCACTGTTTACGTCACACGCTGAGCTACACGTTTTGTTACTTATTCACGTCCCCCATTGCCCCAAAAAAGGCACATTCTGTATGAACAAAAGTAGGCAGGCAGCATTTCGCTGCACAAATTTGCACAATTCCTATTTTAAAAGGTCTGATTCCAACAACGCGGTGGTATTTGATGGGTTTGGAATGTGAATGGCCTGGAAGAACTAATTTGCCATGAATTCTGCCGAAATAAGACTATTTTCGAACAAACAAGCACACAATCAAATATTGCTGACTGAACAACCATGTCAAACTGCTCAGCCCTGTTCACTCAATGTTTTTCTACTAAAATAATTCCAAAGTTAGGAGGATATTTGTACACCACACTACCATATTACCATGGTTAGGGTAGGTAGGTTCTGAGTTAGCCTGGGAATAGGGTGGATAACCTTTTAGCTTTAATATAAGTCATTTTTTGTATTTTTGTGAAACTGTCTGACTTGCATTAGACTAATCCTTGTTAATTTTATGGTATGGCAACAAAGACTTTCTATTTATAGTCAAAACTTGTATTTATACGGTAAAATACAGAATTGAATTACAGACTTAACCAGTGTATTTATCACAGAGAAATTTTAGCAACCACATCAGCCAGTTTTTTTTTTTTTGGTTTTGTTTTTTCAGTCAAAAACAATCTATATTACAGTGTACCTAGGCACCTAGGGTTCAATTTTGTCTTCTTTGGGTCTCCCTTAATGTGTATGAAGCTGTAACTGACAATGACCAATGAAGTAGAGATGGAGTCCAGTCAAATAAATGAAAGTGGAAGTGGAACCACAAGTGACTGTCTTTCCAAACTTCTTTTAAGAGTACTTTTGCATCACACTCTTCCTTCTCTTCCTCCTCCTCTTCCACTCACTGCGTGTTTGACTGGTGGCGAACAAACCCAGCACCATGTAATAACATCACAAATTGAATTAATGTTGCAATAATATAAGAACATGCAGGACGCGGTGCAGTGGAGTGTGAGTGTGGGCACCCATGTGTATTTGACTGTGGGTGTGCTGTCCTGAATAAGTGAAGGAGCACACTTAAAGCAGAGAAGTGCTAAGAACTTTCACTGAGTGACTTGACTTTAAAATGTTTTTTTTTTTCCCTCATCTGACTCTTTGAATTAATGATCTGCTTGCTTTTTCCACTCTTCACTCCTTGATTGAACTCATCCCTCCACAATGATAGCAGTGGTCACTTAGTGGCAGAGCATGAAAAAGTACTTGCATTCTTTATTCAAGTAAAAGTGGCACAAGTTGTTATTGTTTTTACTTTGTTTTTGTTCGTGGCTTCATCGTCGCATTTATACTAAATATTCTATATATACTAGTATTGGTTAGACATTATGAAGGCATCATTCTAGGCTCTGGTAACGGTCATGACAGTTTTCATTATCTTCACATTTTACTGACTAAGTGATGATGATAATGAATTAATAAAAATATGAATTGATAAAGTAAATAAAAGTCAGTTGCAACGCTAATTAGCAATGTGCTTGAGTAGCATAAGATTCTGAAAACTAGAATTACTGCCTCTTGGTTGTATGCCTCTGCACACCAGTCAAGTTTCTCTGACAGTTTACATCCATGTTTATAAAAACATGGATGGTTCACATAAATCTTCCCCTCTGCATCACAGACGATCTATACAATCGGCACAGTTTCAAGGTGGACACCCAAGATTAGTGTTACCAATTTTGTGTGTAGGAGCAATACCTTTAGAGAGTGTTTGCACTCGTAATAAAGTTTGGGGCACCACCCCCTAAAAGAGGGTAGCGACTAATCAAATTAATAACTCCGAAAACCAATCATTAATTTGTCAGCACGCTTATCAATAATGAATCAATCTCTGTATCTGGGTTATGAATTCTCCATACAGTGATCTTAGTTCCTGCTTAAAAGAGATATACAGAGACAACGGCTGGCGATAAATGAAGATTTATTTTAGGTTAATGAAATAAAAAATCAGTAACAACTGAGTAAATGACTGAGGATGATATGAAATAACACAAAATCAACAGTATGTATAAATGGATTAAAACAAGAAGTAACACTTGTGAGAGAGTGACTATAGATAAATTGGGAACACAGGGATGCGCAAAACCATTTACCTAAGGAAACCTAAATTAAGATCAAGATAATTAAATCTCCATTTTGACATCACTCTTATCACTGCACAGCGGCTACACCAGGTGAGGGAAATTCTTTTCCTACTTTCATAGCAGCGTTGGATCAGGCGGACGTTTTTCCCGAGGACCCCTGAACTGTCGCTTTGCAGCTCCCGGACTTCCCAGCAGAATGAAACCGGCTGGAACACAGTAGTGGAGGAGCAGTTGAGCCTGACTGCGACGTCCTTCAGGTGGCCCTACAACGTTGGTTCTCTTAAGCTGCAGAAAGTCTCTGGGTTTGGCAAAAGAAACCACTGTGACAAGTGGCTGGCAGCCGCTGGCTCCAATGAAATTTTAATGGAGTGACAGGTCGAAAAGCAGTCCACTGTTCAGCTGTGGCTACTCGCTTATATAAAGTTGAATACAATCTCGTTGGCCATTCAATATTATTATCAAAGTTAGTATAAATGCGTAGAAAAATGTTGCCTTGGCTGGCTTTGTCGCTCCAGGTATAATGTTACTGAAGGCACAGACAAAAACAAAGAAACCTCAGGACAGACGACAATCCTGGATGTGTCGAGCAAAACTTAAAAGTTTAAAATAATTTCGACTGCAAGAAAAGAAAGACTTGCGCAGGAACCAAGTTTAAGAGCATAACAGGTTCAGGCATAAAGAGAAGAAGTAAAAAAAAAAAAAAAAAAAGAAGACAGTAAGTAAAAAAAGAAGAAAGAGTGTGAGGAGATGCGCCGAGCTCACTTGTTTTATCCCACTCTTGAGGGGGCGTGTCCGAAGCAGGGTGGGCCTCTTAGTCTAAACATTACTTTATTTCGGAGGAAACTTTTAATGAAATTTTAATTTGTGAGATTACATACTTTAGCATGTTACGCGCGATAGATACATACTCTTACCATTATGGTCAAAGTCGGCTCTTGACATCAAATTAAATTTAGTATGATTATTATATTGCATATCAGCAGAAGTATAACTGTTTCGTGTACACACACTCTAGACCAGGGGTGTCCAAAGTTTTTTTAGTGAGGGCCAAATACAGAAAAATAAACAAAGGGCCAGGCCACACACTAGAGGTGACATATTGACACATGAATACTGTGTGTATTTCTAACTCACCTATAATGTGAAGAACATTGCACTCAGTGGGAGCAGTGATGCTGTCCTTTGGATTGAAGGATGGCTGACATGTCAGGAGAAAGTTTGGTGGTTGAGACACGAAGGACTTCACAGAGATGGCTATCAGTCATTCTGGTTCTTAGTCTGCTTTTGTTCTGATTTAACAGAGAAAATGTTTGTTCACATATGTATGTTGAGCCGAACAGGCTCATCATTCTTTTTGCGTGGCGTCTCATCAGAGGAAACTTGGCATTATCCAAACTCTGACAGAAGTCAGGGAGGGAGAGAAGCTGATGTTGACTCTTCAGAGAATCATCACATTGCATTTCAATCAGTTCTAACTGCAGACTCTCTTCCACTTCTTCTGCATCCACCAGGAAGGGGGTTGAGAACAGCTTGATTTGTTTTTCAATGACAGAAAAATCTTGGAAACGCTGGTTGAATTGTGTCACGAGAGATGCAATCACAGACGCATATTTCTCCCTTTTAGCAGAAAGGTCAGCCTTTGGAAAAGCAGACTTGATTTCAGACAGCGCAGGGAAGTGTGCAGCATTAAAGCTTCGTAGTTGTGTCTCAAACAGGTGGAGCTTTACACAGAAGGCTTTCACGTGCGCATACAGGTGTGGCTCCAGCTGTTCTTTGCCTTGTAGGTTCTTGTTCAGTATATTCAGATGATGAGTAAGATCAACTAAAAATGCCAGGTCTGCCAGCCACAGAGGGTCACTCAGTTCATGAAGAGGTCGGCCCTTTTCTTTCAAAAACTGGTCAATTTCTGATCTCAGTGAATAAAACCGCTGCAGCACAGAGCCGCGGCTGAACCAGCGCACATCAGAGTGGTAGAGTACGTCCCTGTATTCAGCATCCACACCAGATAGGAAGGCTTGAAATTCTCTGTGGTACAGTCCTCTAGCTCGAATTATGTTGACAGTTTTTACAACAGTGTTCATCACATCGCCCAGTTGGACAGTCTTGGCACACAGTGCTTCTTGGTGGATTATACAGTGCATCCTAATAGCCTCATCTCCGCTCTCTTTTACCTTGGCGCACACCATCGATGCCATTCCTTTGCGCTTTCCCATTTAAGCCCCATCTTTTCAACTGCCTCTGACACAGCTTCAAAAATATCTCTACCTGTTGTTGTGCCTTTTAGGCTCATTATATCAAGCAGCTCCTCCGTACAACAAAAATTATCATCTGCTCCCCGCAAAAAAATTAACAGCTGCGCGGTGTCTGTGGCATCTGTGCTCTCATCGCATGCTATCGAGTAAAAATCCAAAGCACAAGC
Organism: Epinephelus fuscoguttatus; assembly: GCF_011397635.1. Lineage (NCBI taxonomy): Eukaryota > Metazoa > Chordata > Actinopteri > Perciformes > Serranidae > Epinephelus > Epinephelus fuscoguttatus. The sequence goes on from NC_064753.1 coordinate 5,973,697, forward strand.
TTTGTCTCTCAGCTGAAGTTTCAAGTTAGCTGACAAGTCCTCGATTCTCCGCACCACTGTATTTCTGGATAAGCTCACGTTGTTGAAATCCTGCACTTTTTCCAGGCACATTATATCTGTGACTTTGATGAGGCACTGCTTTATGAAATCACCGTCTGAGAACAGTTTGCCGTGCTGGGCAATAAGTTTAGTGACTTCATAGCTTGCTGTTGTGGCGTTTTCCTGTATTTTGTTAGCACGAAAAAAAAAACTGTTGTTGAGCTTGCAGGCTAGCTGCCATTTGCTTGACTTTCTGTGTTCGTTCGGCACCGGTGTACGATGTGTAGCTCTGATGTTTGGTCTCATAGTGCCGACAAACATTATACTCTTTCATCACAGCAACATCTTCATTGCAAATCAAACAGACACACTTTCCGTTGATTTCTTTGAAGAAATATTCATTTTCCCACCGTGTTTGAAATCTTCTATACTCACTTGCTATTTTGCGTTTCTTCGGTGCTGCCATTTCTGGTGACTCGCAGTAAAAGTTTTTCTTTGCTTAATTTTGTTTAGTGGAGAAGCACCGTTTCCGTGGCTGGCTCCATCTAGTGTTGAAACTGAGAAGTGCAACAGAGTTGAGCTCAAGCTTCTTGTGCGGGCCATATGAATTTCTGTCTTTGAGAGATATTATTTTGTAATATAACTGAATTTTCTATCCATACATATAAACTTTAAATACATTAAAATTATAAGGCATCTTTGAGTAAACTGTGAGTATCATGTAAGTAGGCTATGTCGTGGCTGGCCGAGTGTCCTCTTTTTTGGAAATCAAAATATGGTCACCCTAGCATTGTCTACTAAATCGTGTTGCCCCAAGCTGAATTCTTTTACGATGTTAATTGACATCTGGGACCTGGAGGGGTCTCAAGTGACCTTTGTACCCCTTCTTGGCACAAAGATGGCTAAAAGGAGCCTTTATCAAGACTGAGGGTGAGACCGGGGGCAGAGTCCTAAACATTTGACCCTCCGGTGGTCTCTTGTTTGTCTGTTCACTTATAATTCCGGTTTAAGAGGAGTTAAGAAGGGGTGTTCCTCCTACAAGTGTCTGACCGAATGTCTCCCCTTCTGTTCTTGAGTTAAAATGTTGAGAAAAGGCCAGAAAAGTGTTTTATGCAGAACATTATGATATCACAGTGAAGATGACCTTTGACCTTTTGGATATGGATGCCATCACTTCATCATTTTATCTTGTTAGAGATTTGTGTGAAATTTCTGTTATAATTAACATATGAATTCTTGAGTTATGACCAAAAACATGTTTTGTGAACTCTGATTAGAATTTCGTGCGTGAAGGTTAGGTTACTGGACGTTTGTGTCATTGTGACAGATGCAAGGTCAGATTTACCTTGACCTTTGACCACCAAAATCCAATCAGGTCATTAATGAGTCTAAGTGAACATTTGTGCCAAAATTGAAGAAATTCCCTCAAATACTGTGTTCATGAGAATAAAATGGATGCAAGGTCATGGCGACCTTGACCTTTGACACTTGACAACCAAAATCTAACTAGTTCATCCAAGACTCCAAGTGGGCATTTGTGCCAAATTTGAAGAAATTCCCTTTAGGCATTCCTAAATATCGCGTTCACAAGCACAGGACGGACATACCACGGCTATCGCAGGCCTGGAGGCTTAAGGATAGAGTGCTTTTAATATGAAATGAGGACTTTTCATTTGAAACAGGAAGTCGCTGGCATATACCTAGTCATGGACTTTGATATGCCTTGACATTTGCCAAGAGAGCTTTCCCCCTATTGTTGCGGTCCAGTTTAAAATTCATGTAAATACATGATACATACAGTACAGGCCAAAAGTTTGGACACACCTTCTCATTCAATGTGTTTTCTTTATTTTCATGACTATTTACATTGTAGATTCTCACTGAAGGCATCAAAACTATGAATGAACACATGTGGAGTTATGTACTTAACAAAAAAAGGTGAAATAACTGAAAACATGTTTTATATTCTAGTTTCTTCAAAATAGCCACCCTTTGCTCTGATTACTGCTTTGCACACTCTTGGCATTCTCTCCATGAGCTTCAAGAGGTAGTCACCTGAAATGGTTTCCACTTCACAGGTGTGCCTTATCAGGGTTAATTAGTGGAATTTCTTGCTTTATCAATGGGGTTGGGACCATCAGTTGTGTTGTGCAGAAGTCAGGTTAATACACAGCCGACAGCCCTATTGGACAACTGTTAAAATTCATATTATGGCAAGAACCAATCAGCTAACTAAAGAAAAAGGAGGCCATCATTACTTTAAGAAATGAAGGTCAGTCAGTCCGAAAATTGCAAAAACTTTAAATGTGTCCCCAAGTGGAGTCGCAAAACCATCAAGCGCTAAGTCAAACTGGCACACATGAGGACCGACACAGGAAAGGAAGACCAAGAGTCACCTCTGCTTCTGAGAATAAGTTCATCCGAGTCACCAGCCTCAGAAATCGCAAGTTAACAGCAGCTCAGATCAGAGACCAGATGAATGCCACACAGAGTTCTAGCAGCAGACCCATCTCTAGAACAACTGTTAAGAGGAGACTGCGTGAATCAGGCCTTCATGGTCAAATAGCTGCTAGGAAACCACTGCTAAGGAGAGGCAACAAGCAGAAGAGATTTGTTTGGGCCAAGAAACACAAGGAATGGACATTAGACCAGTGGAAATCTGTGCTTTGGTCTGATGAGTCCAAATTTGAGATCTTTGGTTCCAACCGCCGTGTCTTTGTGAGACAGAAAAGGTGAACGGATGGATTCCACATGCCTGGTTCACTGTGAAGCATGGAGGAGGAGGTGTGATGGTGTGGGGGTGTTTTGCTGGTGACACTGTTGGGGATTTATTCAAAACTGAAGGCACACTGAACCAGCATGGCTACCACAGCATCCTGCAGCGACATGCCATCCCATCCGGTTTGCGTTTAGTTGGACGATCATTTATTTTTCAACAGGACAATGACCCCAAACACACCTCCAGGCTGTGTAAGGGCTATTTGACCAAGAAGGAGAGTGATGGAGTGCTGCGGCAGATGACCTGGCCTCCACAGTCACCGGACCTGAACCCAATCGAGATGGTTTGGGGTGAGCTGGACCGCAGAGTGAAGGCAAAGGGGCCAACAAGTGCTAAACACCTCTGGGATCTCCTTCAAGACTGTTGGAAAACCATTTCAGGTGACTACCTCTTGAAGCTCATGGAGAGAATGCCAAGAGTGTGCAAAGCAGTAATCAGAGCAAAGAGTGGCTATTTTGAAGAAACTAGAATATAAAACATGTTTCAGTTATTTCACCTTTTTTTGTTAAGTACATAACTCCACATGTGTTCATTCATAGTTTTGATGCCTTCAGTGAGAATCTACAATGTAAATAGTCACGAAAATAAAGAAAACGCATTGAATGAGAAGGTGTGTCCAAACTTTTGGCCTGTACTGTACATACATACAAACTTTTTTGAAATGAAAAACAGATTTTATAACAATGACTGCTTCAGAGCCTTTTTAGTATATACGGAATATATATATCACATAATTCCCTCTCCACTATCTATTATCTCTATACAAACAGCTGAACACATCACAAGAACGTTTTACTTTACCTTCATCCAATACTCATTTTACTGAATACAACTTGAACGTATCACAATGTAACTCAGTGCAATCTCCATCAGCAATGAGTTGGGGCAGCTGGCTGCTAACAGCTAACGCTAAGTAGCTCTCCTCCTACTGATGTCAACACAGATTTGTTGTTCACAATGAAGCATTATCAGGTAAACAAAAGGGTGCATCCTCTGTCGAGTTGATAGGAAGATCTCTGTTCATCTTAAACACGATTTTTAATATCCTGGGACAACAGGATGCCTGCTGCTACTAGCAGGCCGGCTATCAGGGCAGGTCAAAGGTCACAGATGACCCCAGCCCAAGGCCAAGGGGGGGCCCATAAAAAGGTCCATGTTTGACCCTTTAATGGGATCAAGTGTAACAGCTAACTTACTGACTTAAATAATTGACAATACAAGTTATATGTATTTACATGATGAATAAATGTATTTTACTCATTAATACACATTTCAATGTGGAATCTGGTCCATTTGGCATGGGTCAGGTGCGAGGTGCAGAACTCACAATGCCGCTAAAGTAAACATGGGGCGAACTACTGCCTGATAAATTGAATCAGAATGCCTCACCAAAAATCATGGGTGCCTGAAAGAAAATAAAGGGTACAGAGAGAACAAGAAAATGAAAGAAGCAGAGAGGCAACGGCCAAATGTCTGGCAAAATAATCTGAAGAAGCACCAGATATGAGTGGCAGAGCTGATGCTGAGAAGTGAGGCAGACTAATGTCAGCGAATAAAACCTGCTGTAGCTGGCTCAGTTTTAAACTGTTAATGTTTTTTCAACCTATGCGAATTGATGTGATATAACAGAAAAACACTGACCACTGCCACTGGTGAATGTTTCCTTATTTGCTGATAAACTGATGCCACTCAACATGGTGAATAACGGCCGATTCTGTTGTTCAGCCAATATATCTATGCATCCTCAGTGTGCTCCGTCCAAAACTGCCAATTCGCCCATCACTGACTAGTCAGCTATTATTAGCTTGCTAATTCCACCATGTTATCATGCTACATTTGTAACAGAAAGGGATTTCAATAATACAGGTATGTCAGCGTCCAGCGTGTCAGTGCCTATTCATTTCAAAAGAACAGTGGAGAATCACCAACACTCAATCACTCCAACAAATGGTGTAAACTTCACCACTCTCTCACTCACAGACAGACTTTTGCATTTTAAGTGCTGGCCTCACCTCTGCAGTCTAGCCAAAAAACCCCCCACAAAAACAGGTACAAAAATTAGTAAAAGGGGATAAATAAAATCCAGACTAAAATTCAAAAGCTATGTATACATATATTACATAAATTATAATACGTACAGCAGTTATGCAAATAATCATGTAAAAATAATCAATCCTGTAGTACTGGAAAAAGAGTAACTTTTAAAAGGCCCTCTCCCCCCTGCGATATGACAAGTTTAAGACCAGCAGAGTTAAACTGGAGTCATGCTGGTGATGTGTGTGAAATGTTCTGCTGCAGAGACATCCAGGCGAGGGAAGTCTAATGAGCGTGATGGCCTTCGCTCTGTCTCTCTCTCCTGTCTCTCAGGGACTAAAGTGACACATTATGAAGACCAATTCAATACACTTAGAGCTGGAGTTATACTGATACTGTATAAAGGTGTTTGTGTTGGACTATTTGCCTTTGGGATTATTCCAAATGTGGATGTCAGTGTCTTATATGAAAGAGTTTTTTCTGTGGCTCTGTTATGAAGAATGTCATTCTGAATGGCCTTGTGGTCTGCACCAACTTCAAGTGACAGAACTCGTTTAATTTACGAAACTGTATGGAAGGCCTGGGATGACAAAATATTCTGTCTCTGTGGAGAGAGGAATGTTGTAGTAGATCTACAACCCAATACAAACTTGTTTTCCTGAGAGCACAACACGCTGTATGTGTTTATGATTATACAAAAATATGATGTCATCAGGGATGGATTGGCCATCGGCAGTACCGGGTGAATTCCCAGTGGCTCTAGTGTAGGCTGGTAGTAAGCTTTTTTCTTTTCTTCTCTTTTCTTTTTTTAAAATTTATTTTGGTTTTTGGCTGATCAGCCCACAGAGCAGAGAGATGATGGGCGGGGACTGGTAGCAGTGGTGGTGCATGTGCATCTGCTATCTCTAGTCTGCGCCATCAGGACAGAGATGATGGAGGAGAGGAACAGAGTGGGGCCAGAGATCCCACCAAGGCAGAGGGACAGAATGGCTGGGAACAGGAGGAGGCTCACAGTGTAGGAGAGGGAGGCACACCAGGTGATGGAGGTGAAGATGGTAAGCAGCACTACAGGGAGTGTATGTCTAGCTATTTGAACTTGACACACGTGCATTAACGTTAGTTAACGCTCCTGACTGTGTAATGTGCAAGGTTGGCTTTGTCAAATTGTGTATTTCTTCTTGGTGTCCGGTTCAAGAGGCCAACTAGCCTACTAGGTATTGCAATAAGTCATTATAATTTAAACCTGTACTAAAAGAAAATATGTGCTTGCTTTTTTCCTGTGCATGCATGCAATTAACATTAGGTGGTGCTCTCAGTCCCAAGTACAATGAAGCTGAGGGACAGACTAACTCCAGTCGTGATGAGGAGGAGGATGAGACCAGAAATATGACAGGTGCAATGTGAAGGCATAGCCTACTATGCATTACATTTTAGCCAGAGGAAAACCTTTTTAGTAGTACTAAGTGGGACTTTTTTGTTGTAGTAATAAGTTGACTAAAAGTTGACTATTCATAGGTTTCAGCAAAGGCAGTGGATAAACCAAGACGGTTCACTGCGAGTCAGTTTCCTGTATCAGTGTCACATGGGGTTCGTCACCACCACGCCCCTTTAGGAGACTAACAGCAGGTCCTGAGTCCATTGACTTCAGTGGGAGAAATGAACATGATTACAGATTATGGCCAATTCTTTCGCCCCATAGTCACGGAAGCAAATATTGGAAATAGCAAATAACATTCCGGCAAATTTCAGACGGACAAATCAGGAAAAAATTTATTTTGTTCAAGACCTGTCTCTGTCTCAACAACACACTCACGAGGATCTGGCAACAGATATCTCCTCTCTGGTGCTGAAATCAGTGCAGTTTCACTAAAGATACTGGATTAAAAAAATATTTTTTCCAGCGGATATCTTAGTTACAACATGATTGAGCTAGCAAAGCAGCTTTGTGTTGCTATGTGTGGTATTTATTCAGTTTTGGGAAATCACGATGTCTAGAAAGCATCAGTGGCTGCAGCTGACAGGGACAGCTAACAGCAGCAGCAAAGCTAACATCAGGACGTCTTCTGTTAAAAGCCTCCCGTTGTCGGAAACGACATGAAACTACTCCAGTTAGCTCAATCATGTTCTAACTAAGACATCCACTGGAAAAAATATTTTTTTCACCGACCGTTATTTAGCTACGGTCAGTAAGGGTACACAGGTTGACAGAAACGGGTTGGGGATACTCGTCTTTGATTGGCGGTTCTCCATCATCTTTGATTGGGGTATGGGGGACAACGCCTACTTATGAGACCGGAAATGTATACCATTTCATACAATGGCCCTCATTTATCAAACGAGTGTAAAAACAGGTGCAGATCCAGGTGCAGAAATCATCTTACACCAGGTTGCACGTGTGATTTATGAAACGTTCGTATCACGCCAATCACGACGTATGAATGATCGGGTGTTGATAAATGTGGCGGCTGAAAAGAATCGTAATTTGAATACCACTCCCCTATATATTCACGGTTTAGAGGCCTCGCCCCTAGAGTTGACAACATAGAAATGAAGAAATTGAGCAAGAAGAGAAACTTCTCAGACGCCGGAATCAAGATAATAACGTAAGAAGTCCAGAAAAACAGATTATTCTGTTTGGAAGCCTAAAAAGTGGCTTCAAAGGAAGTCAGAAGGCAGCCGCGTGGAAAGAAATCACTGCTGCAGTCAACAGCGTTGGCGTTGACAAGAGAACTCCAGCTGAAGTTTGAATATTTAATTTAATACATCCGTGATATTGCACAAGTCATAAAATAGCCTACCTATATAAAAGCTAATCGCAATTTTACCTTTACAATTAGGTCGAGAAAAAGTGGTCAGATCTGAAAATCGCCACTAAAAGACATGTTGCTGCTTTTAAGCACAGCAGCACTCAGACTGGAGGAGGCCAGCCGGACCCCAGCCTGGCACTGACCCAGACTGAGGAGCGAGTGGCAGGGCTGATGGGGTCTCCTTCGAATTTCAGGCATACGTGGCGGAGGAGACACCGACGCGCCATCTGTGTCTAGGCCAGATAATGGTAAATATTAAAATGTGCCCCATTCATAAGAAATACACATCTGCAGAGTTTATTTGACTGTTTTCAATTTATTAGGATAGCTTACTGAGATGTAGAATTTTTCAAAATAACACTTATTTTCATTTTTCTCAGACGAAGAGCCAGGTAAAAGACTGGGCCCTCCGCCGCACAAAGCAGCCAGGATCCAGCTGCACAGAGCCAGACCACCAGCTGTGAGAGAGCACTTGGGTCCTCTGCCCCCCACGCTGGTCCACCACCAGGACCCTGGAGTCCTGGAAAAACAGGCAGAAATCTGTCGGTCAATGGCAGAAATAAATCTGGTCCGGTCGCAATAAATGAAACATTAAAAGAGATGAATGAAAACCTCAAAAGAATATCACAGAAATAAAATAAATCACTCAATGTTGTGCAGTGTTTTTCTCATACTGAATAGTTTACTTGCTGGACATAAGTATTTCATACTTTACATTTTAGAAGCGCTGAATGATGTCCTGTCTCCTCCTTATAGCTCTCAGGTGGGGCTGTGCCGGACAGGGCTCTCTGGGCATGGGCTCGTCTGGCTGCGGTGAGGCCTCAAATGGCACATGGTGATTTTGTGCAATATTGTGAAGAATCCCACATGCCAGAATGATGATACACACCTTTTCAGGTGTGTACAACAGGGTCCCCCCTGCTGCTCCCAGACACAGCCATCTGCCCTTAAGCAGCCCGATGCAGCGTTCCACTGTGGCCCATGTGCGTATGTGCGCACTGTTGTACCTGCGCTCCTGGTCGGTTGCAGGGTTGGCCAGTGGAGTAAGGAGGTACTCGGTGAGGGGACAGCCTTTGTCACCAAGTAAACGAATCACACAAAAATGTTAGTCATTTGAATACTTGTAAAATATTGCTTTAATGCAGTTACTCACCGAAGAGTTGACGCCGGCCCTGCAGTGCGCCCTCCTATAGCCATGTCCCCACGCTGCTGCTTTGAAATACGCAGGAGTCATGCGTCCCCCAGGCCACCGAGCTACCATGTTCAGGAGGGATAGACCGGCATCACAAATCACCTGAACATTTACAGAGTGATAGTTTTTGCAATTGATGAATGCGTAATCATTTGTGGATGGTGGCTTCAGACGCACATGGGTACAATCAATCGCACCTATCACATTAGGAAATTCAGCAATCTAATAAAAATCCCCTTTAATCACAGTTAGCATCAGTATATGGGAATGAAATATACCGTGCGGAAAGGGACTTTATAGCCGTCAAGACTGCTGGTATGGTTCGACTGATGGAGGGCTGTGAAATGCTGGACCTATCCCCGATCTCCCGCTGAAAGGTCCCAGTGGCCAAAAACCCCAATGTGGAGAGCACCTGCACCGGCACAGGTATTGCATTTGAGCGTCTGGTCTCTCTTTTCAATTGTGGTTCCAAAGTCTGGCATAAATGGAGGAGGAGATGGCATGGGAGACGAAAGCGACTCATAAGCCATTCATCACTTTCTTGAAAAAGATCTCTATGGTCTCAAAAAACCCTCTCGCATCTCACAGGCGCGTAAAGGTCTTCTAGTAAAGCCAGGTCTGCCATTGTCAAGGTTTGATGAGTGTCCAAGCTCTTGTTTAAATAGCTGACTGAATAAGCATCTGACCTATCACACTGCAAATAGGTGAGGCTACCCATTGCTTTAAATTAATTAAATTGCTTGTGATTATGTCACCTGTTGTCTGGTCTGACAAGTAGGCTATCTCAAAATGAAAGAGAAATTAATCTTACAACATAGGCTACATATTTTTAAGTGAATATGTGGCTGTATATTATTTTTATTATTATTATTAACAACATCACTGCATTAGTATGATCTAATAACAATTATCCGATACATTCACACATTGCACTGCAAGTCCACACCGATTTAAAACTTGCGTACACGAGCTGAGACCTGGCGTGAGATTTGATCATACCCTACGCTCACGTCCAAATTGATAAATGCCGAAGTTGGCGTGGAAATGACCAAACATTCCATGTTCCTGAGGTGGAACAGTTTGTTATTGTCAAACACTTAACATCATTACTGACAGAAAGCCTCCAAACATACAGTAATTTGATGTTTGTGATTTGATGTATCTGCCGTCTGTAAAGGAAGATGTCTGCTCATGAATATTCAGTGTCATTTGTGTCCTCTTTGTTCTCTGTGTTCCTGTTATGTGACTAAGTGACGTCGTGTCATTCAGGATCAAAGCAAACATTTCCGTCTTGTCTCCGTCCTCCAGGACGTCCAGCCATCCTTCAGACGGTTTAATCCTCCTTGCTTCTGTCCGAGGAAGCGTGTTTGATCCATTACAACTCATTGTGCTCCTCCTCAGGGGCCTCATCTCCTGCTGTGATCTGTGTGTGTGTGTGTGTGTGTGTAACTAAGTATTACATTATTTCATATTCTGTCAGTGTCTGATCTCTTTCTAATGAGCTACTTTCCCTACAATTACAGATCATTAACACACACATTAACATGTTAAAATTGATACTGATTGAGACACATACACACACTTAGACACACACACACACACACACACACACACACACGCACACACACACACACACACATAAATGTTCCCATAATGCATCACATCTCACTCTGTACAATTTTTTGTGTGTAAACAGATTTACAAAAAGAACAAGAGAATCATTGGTTCAGGGCACTGCCGTCTTATGGTTTATTAACCTTTTAAAAACGCATGTCCATGGAAGGCCACAGGAGATCTTTGTTTGCACATCCTGTTTGAAAAGATCCAAAATAAGAACCATAATAGCTAGAGCATTAATTTTTGCTGCATAAAGCTAAGGCTTCTGTCTTCCCTGTCATCACGTTATTACCCTATGTTACCTTACCTTATATGTGGTGCAAATGTGGCATTTAGCTGTAATTATGCTGGTATTACCTTGTAAGGGACACAGGTGACCATTGTCTGCATAATCCTGTATGTTAGTCTAAAATAAAAACCATAATGGTTAGTACATTTTTTTGCACCAGAAAGCTTAGGCTGCTGTCTTTTAAGCCAATAAGTCAGGACCTTATCTTACCTTATGTGCAATGCAAATATTGTGGGACTGTTGCATCACTACAAGTAGCACAGTTACTGACTTAAAGGATAACTTCGGTATTTTTCAACCTGGGCCCTATTTCCCCATGTGTATGTGTGCGTATGATTCATAGGCACAACTCGTTTTAAAATTGGTTCAGTTTTGAGGGAGGCGGATGCAGCCGGCAGCTGCCAAACGAGCTAAAACGGTAACAGGGGCAAATGCGTCCTGTATAAGTTTGCGCATTAAAAGTGCTTTTTTTCGCCACTGACCGGTTCAGATCACCAGTGCCAGCTCTGTAAATAGCATACTAAGTGTTTCCCTTACCTATGGGCTGTGTGATGTCATCTCGTGAGAGCTTTGCTTGTTGCCGGAAGAGAACAGAGCCATGCTGAGCACCGCTCAGAGTGGCGCTGTTGTCCCGGAGTACAGTTGAGAGTTTTACTGCATCGATTGAAAACAATGGTTCATGTTTGTGCATATCCGAATTACAAGAACAGGATGTCGCGCAACACCCCATACAGCTTTCATAGGCTGCCTTTGTTCGACAGCAAGATGCTGAAGTTGTGGCTAGTTGTGCTACAAATGGATGCTAACACTCCTCTCCAGACACTGCGCCTTGCAGACCATCGGGTCTGCAGTGCTCACTTCTCCCAAGATAACTACTGCCAGCCGAAGAAGAGAAGACATCCAATCCCGAAACACCTCTTCCTCAAGAAAACGGCTGTCCCACAAATAGAGAGAGCTACAGACACAGTGGAGCAAAGCTCTCGCGAGATGATGTCACACACAGCCCAGAGGTAAGGGAAATGTTTACTATGCTATTTACAGAGATAGCACTGGCGATCTGAACCGGTCAGTGGCGACAAAAAAGCACTTTTAATGCACAAACTTATACGTGGACGCATTTGCCCCCGTTACTGTTTTAGCTCGTTTCGCGGCTGCCGGCTGCATCCAAATGTAGGGCAAATAGGGCCCAGGTTGAAAAATACTGAGGTTATCGTTTCTCAGTACCGTGGTGGTAATGGCACTACTCTACTGTGAGTCAAATAGCTTTTCAGTAGTGAAGCTGATTAGTTGCTGGAGTAGTGCAGGAGCGTCCACAAAAGTTACAAGCTCTTCTTCTGTGGAATAGCTTTGAAGTGCTGTGGACTTTTTTTCTATGGAGGTCTGGATAAAAGTAAGGATAATAAAACTGAGGATAAGTAATGTGACTGACGTCGGCGCCACAGCAAGGCATGTAGACAGAGGAAGCACTTCCATATGACATCATGTACTAATCCTACAATTTATTCTGTTCGCTGCTTTCTCTATTGGCTTTTCTTGACAAGACCTGCCCTTCTCTGCCTCTGATTGGCTACACTGCACTTCATTATGTGTCTCTCATGTGTCTTGCCCATGGACTGTATATATTTAGTGGATCTACAGTGGCCACTGGAGAAATAGACACAACAAGGGCCGAGAAAAGAGCGAGAGAGACAAAGAACAGTATTAAGAAGGAGGAGAGGAGAGAGAGTGACACACCGATGTCAAGTGTTATTTGCAGGACATGTTCATGTTCTAATGCCCTTATTTTTATTGTTTATATTACTGTCTTTTATTATGATTTTATGAAAAATATATGTGAAAAATGTATGTTTTTGAATTACTGACAGAGCCAGATAGCCTACTGAGGCCAAGACAGAGAAATGCATTAAGTAGGAAGAGGAGAGAGAAGAACAGAGTGATGGGCTGACTGATGATGTCATGTTATTGGAGGACATGTTCAAATGTCACAAAGTCACAAAAAAAAAAAAAAACAAAGAAGAAAGTTTTAATTTTGATAATGCTAATTTGACATTTGGGCGGCACGGTGGTGTGGTGGTTAGCACTCTCACCTCACAGCAAGAGGGTTGCCGGTTTGATCCCGGGCGTGGGAGCCCTTCTGTGTGGAGTTTGCATGTTCTCCCCCTGTCAGCATGGGTTCTCTCCGGGCACTCCGGCTTCCTCCCACAGTCCAGAGACATGCAGATTGGGGACTAGGTTAATTGATAACTCTAAATTGTCCGTAGGTGTGAATGTGAGCGTGAATGGTTGTTTGTCTCTATGTGTTAGCCCTGTGATAGTCTGGCGACCTGTCCAGGGTGTACCCTGCCTCTCGCCCGATGTCAGCTGGGATAGGCTCCAGCCCCCCCGCGACCCTCAAGAGGATGAAGCGGTTAGAAGATGAATGAATGAATAAATAATTTGACATTTGACATTTGACTTTTGACAAAGTCAGAAAATAAAAGTAGCTTTGCAGGTAGCAAGCTACTTTTGAAATTTTCTCACAGCTTAGCTTGCTACATTTCTCTGGGAATAGCTTCAATCTCAGAGGTAGTAGGTAAATGCCACTGTGGGTGTTATTGCACTTTAGGAAACTCCTAGCTAGCCTCTGTGCTAAAATAACGTGCTGTTCTTTTGTTGCATGCTATTTGTGAGCTGCCTGTAACGAACCAACTGTATGACTGACCTGTACATATTCTGTTCCTGTTCAGATCCATATTTTTGTGTTATTGTAATTGTATTAATAATTTGCTGTGTCAAAAAATGCCACTGCGGGCATTAAAACATAGCCAGTTCATGAGAGACGCACCCAAGCATGCTGTGTGTGAGCTGCCTGTAACGAGCCAACTGACTGACCAGTACATGTCCTGTTCCTGTTCAGAGATTAAATGGTGGTTGACGACGAGCCTCATTATTGTCCGCACAATGCAGATTCCAAGGGTTGTTTACCAGCAGTACCTAACTGAGTTCAGTAACAATTGCTGTGGGAGGTTGTTGGTTGCATAATCCTGTATACAGTATGTCGAAAACCACAATAGTTAAAGCTATCATTCTTTTTGCAGCAGAAAGCCAAGGTTGCAGTCCTCTGTGTCATTGTGTTGTACTTTCATAATAATGACACTGCACTACCTTTCGCGTCATGCAAAATCACACGAAAACGTGCAGTGGTGCCAGAGTAATGAATGATGAACATATCACAATGTCTTTTCACTCTGCTAATAAATAGGGCTGTAGCAAAGATACTGTGTTATAACAAGATGGCCCACCTACAATATACCCCCATTGTATGAAATGGTATACATTTCCGGTCTCCTAAGTAGGCGTTGTCCCCCGTAGCCCAATCAAAGACGATGGAGAACCGCCAATCAAAGACGAGTATCCCCAACCTCACTTGGTTATTGTAGATTAGCTGGACTAACCGTTAGCCATTAACGGTGTCTGTAATAACTCAGTAACTCAATAAACGGTCCGTGAAAAAAATATTTTTCCAGCGGATATCTTAGTTACAACATGATTGAGATAGCAAAGCAGTTTTGTGTTATTATGTGTGGTATTTATTCAGTTTTGGGAAATCACGATGTCTAGAAAGCATCAGCTAACAGCAGCAGCAAAGCTAACATCAGGACGTCTTCTGTTAAAAGCCTCCCGTTGTCGGATACGACATGAAACTACTCCAGTTAGCTCAATCATGTTGTAACTAAGACATCCGCTGGAAAAAATATTTTTTTAATCCAGTATCTTTGGTGAAACTGCACTGATTTCAGCACCAGAGAGGAGATATCTGTTGCCCTGGATCTCGCGAGAGTGTGTTGTTGAGACAGAGACAGGTCTTGAACAAAGTAAATTTTCTCCTGATTTGTCTGTCTGAAATTTGCCATTTTGGTATCGGAATGTTCTGAAGATATGTGGCTTGTGATAAATGGGTCCAATATTTGCTTCCGTGACTATGGGGCGAAAGAATCGGCCATAATCTGTAATCACTTCAGTGGGAGAAATGATCCCACTGAAGTCAATGGACTCAGGACCTGCTGTTCGTCTCCTAAAGGGGCGTGGTGGTGACGAACCCCATGTGACACTGATACAGGAAACTGACTCGCAGTGACCGTCTTGGTTTATCTTTGGCTGTAGTCAACCAAAGAAAGTCTTCGTCGACTAAAGTCACACATAATCTTCAACTAATCGATTTGTTGTGGGAAAAACATCCTGAACATCCTATCACTCATTTAGATAAAAGTAGGGCCCGGGTTGAAAAAAACGTTAGTTCCCCTTTAATGGCTCAAATCTGCAGCAAACAGCATTAGGCAGGCCAAAAAACACATACAGGCTTTAAAGGCGCTGTATGTACGAATGTGGCCAAAACGGTTACTGCACTCAAATTCAAAATACTGCCGCCAGTCATGTCCTGGCATGCTGGAGACTGATTTGTTTGCTGCACCGGGATACAGCTGAGGAGGAGCCTGCTGCTAATGCTATGTACCGGAACACTGCTAATGCTACTTGCTGTGCTGCTGTTGCTCAGTCGTAACTGTAACTGATGCTGAGACTCTACTGACTGCGTGACTGGTAGACGGCGGTGGGTGGCGCAACAGGCCAAAACACAAATTCAAAACATAAACATGATTTGCAGACTGTAAAAATGTTTTTTAAATGTGAATATTCTGGCTGTACTATTGTTGTCGGTGAGATCAGTACGTTATATGAACATTATTCCTTAGTCTCTGTGACATATTAGGATGATTTTACGACTATTTGCTTTAGATTTCTTACATATAGCTCCTTTAACATGCAGTCCACTCTGCCACTCTGCCACTCTGCGATGCGTCGAGTCAAATTCTTCTTCAGGCAGCAATGGTAAGGGTGTGCAGTCCTGTCAAATAGGAAGGGGGGAGGATTCAATTAGGGCTATAGTCTCCTGGTCGACTAGTCGATTATTTGGTCTTTATGCTCTCGTCCGACCAACTTCTCATTGGTCGAATAATCCCCGTGTTACTTTCCTAAGGAGAAAAGTGCTACATCAATAGCTTTAAAGGATTAATCCATTATTTCCTGCGACAGGGGGACAGGTTAAGTTACCTGTGAAAATGAGGGTGTTTTTAAAACACCCCTGTTGTTGACAGAAAGTTGAACTCGCCCACCCTCACGCTCAGCGTTGCAGCAGTGTTGCCATCTTAGCAACTTTGTTGCTATATTTAGTGACTTTTCAGACCCCTCTAGCAACTCTTTTTCAAAAAAGCAACTTGCGACAAATTTAGCGACTTTTTCTGATGTTACTGAAGACTTCTGGAGACTCTGTTGTGAGAGCACGTGTCATTCTTATTCTTCTCAATGAGCAGCGGATGCTGACGTGGGCTCCTCTCTCACCCCAAAGCACTCACAGACAGCCCAGTCCTCCCTCCCAGCTGCAGTCAGAGCAAGAGATGTTAACCCCTCCACATCCAGACTGCAAGTGAATCGCGCATGCTCAGAACCGCCACTAGCTGATCCCGACCTGGTTTACAGTCAGGGCGGGATGTAAATGTAAAATTTTCTTTGTCTAATATAAATCACTGAAAGAAGGTTCATTTGTAGTTCTAAACATATTCAGGGTGTTTTTTTACTCAGTTTTTGTCTCTCCCACAACGTTATTCCTCTCTCCTACAGCAGCCATTACAATTACATGCATATGGACAATTATACAAATTAGGCGATGGCGTCATTTAGCGACTTCTAGTGACTTTTAGGACAGCCAATGGCTACTTTTCTTACTGAGGAGTTGGCAACAATGCGTTGCAGTGTCGCAGACCCCCTGTCAGTTTTTGTAAGCTGAAACCATTTCCCTCAGTGCCTGTGCATATTCTCATTTATCCAGGTCATATTTATCTCAAAGCAACTGAATCAAATGCACCTCAGGGTTCAACGCTAAGGTTTTATTTCACTTGCCCGGTTGGGCAAGTTGGTCAGAGATCTACTTGCCCGAAGTCAGTTTTTACTTGCCTTATTTAAATTGTTTAATTTAAGCAGCTATCAGTTAACAAAGACTGCAGTTATTTTTATGTTATGTAATCTTATTCACACTGTATTTATTAATTAAAACAACATATGTCATGTATTGTAGCTTAATTCCTACACAAAAATGACAGTGTCAGGGCTTAAAGTGAAAAATTTGTCAATCGTTCTTCGTCTATAATTTTGCGCCCTACTTGAGCCATGCCCACCTCTATTTATTTTTCACCCCTCTCTCCAGTTCTGCTGTATTAACACCGGGTTTAATATATTTTGCTTCCATCTCTCTGCCCTGCTCTACTGTACTTCAACGCTACTTAGCTCTCTCTCTACTCTACCAGTAGACTACCACATCCACCTGATGCACAAAACACACACAGCAGTGTTTCCTCTAGGATGGAGTTGTAGCAGCGGAGGTGAAGCACACGCATGAAAAATAATTTTCACATGCGTGAAACTTTTTTGTATGCTTTCAAAGCACAGCCTGCTGGGATGTTTCTATGTATCTACTGGCACCAGAAGGGCTCTTTAGGACTAAGTACATACAGTACATGTGTGCACAGTAATGAGCAGGTGAAATGTCTGTCTAGCTTACATATGAGGTGTCTCAAGATTTAGGAACATACAATTTTATTGAATATAATAAAGTAAAAAGTCACTTGACATGCTGCTGTTTTGTGCTATGACCTATTTAAGTGTTGGAAATTGTTATTTACGTGACAACGCCTGAACGCAACACAAGCGGGTTGGTCAGGAAAATGCGGCCCGAGCCGCTCTAGCGTGCTCACCTGTGTGTGTGGCGGAACTCCGCCATGTGCAATACAGAGAGCAGAGGAGAATTGTTAACGCATGACCATGTAGAGACAGAAATGACACGATGACATAACACCATAAATAATATGTTGTTATGTTATTATATGAAGCGTCCGTCGTGCAAAATAATATCAATGGGGGCTGTGGGCAGGACATTGTTACGTGTGCCTGTGACTTCAGGCAGAGAGACCGCTGCATCAGAGCAGAAGAGCATGTTTTAAAATACATTTATTTTTATCAATTAGTTTGACTAACTTTTACTATTTTTAGCAACTTGCCCAATTGGGCAAGTGAGTTGTTAGTTTACATGCCCAACCGTGAGTTTTACTTGCCCCGGGCAATCGGGCAATCCTTATTGTTGAGCCCTGCAACTGGAAAAAACTAATTCAAAACAAAACTAAGTCCAGTTGCGTTCGATTCAGTTGCCTTGAGACATTTCCCTCAGTGGACACGGAGCTTGTATTTACTTGTATTTTGTATTTCACAGATAAGAAAAGTGTGAAAACAGTAAAACCTACACTAAAATAGCATAGCATAGCAAGTCTTGTGTGTGATTTATCCTTCAGGGATTTATACTTAGGGATTTATCCTGGCTTCATATGAGCAGAGGAAATGTCCGCTCGTCGCTAGGCTAATGTATACAATGTAAAATGACATAGGCTGGCGCTAATAACGTTAGCATGTTGTATTTGCTTGGAAAACGTGTTTGGTATTAAGACAGTTGTTTTTTCAGTGAATGTTGTGAGTTGTAATGGAGCTAAATTATGTACTGTTACTTTTGATAAATGTTGCTGTTGTCCCTGGTTTTATATGAGAAAAGGCAGCAGTAGCTCAGTCCATAGGGACTTGGGTTGGGAACGGGAGGGTCTCCTGTTCGAGTCCCTGTCCAGACCAAAATATGGAGCGTGGACCGGGGGCTGGAGAGGTGCCAGTTTACCTCCTGGGCACTGTCAAGGTGCCCTTGAGCAAGGCACCGAACCTTGCTTTTAGCAATTATATTTCATCAACTTACATAACCCTTTTGCTTAGGTTGTACAGATTTTAGGGGTATGAAGCATCTGAGGATACTGAAGATACACTGTTACACCAACACAGACAAAAGCAAATGTATTTTCATATTTTTGTGACAAATTGGAGCTGTTACTGTTTATAAAGTACACCAGTGATTTCTTCATCAAGTTATTTCATGTCAGAAAAAGTCAGTTTTACTGAAAATCTCTGCTGAAACAGACTGTTTGGCGTTTATTATAGGGTGACCATATTTTGATTTCCAAAAAAGAGGACACTCTGCCAGCTACGACATAGCCTACTTAAATGATACTCGCAGTTTACTCAAAGATGCCTTATAATTTTAATATATTTAAAATTTATATGTATGGATAGAAAATTCAGTTATATTACAAAATAATATCTCTCAAAGACAGAAATTCAGATAGGCCCCAATAGGGACACATACACACACTAGAGTGTGGCGATCTGAGCCCGATGATACCCGACGGGTCGGCCAGGTTTGGTCAAAAATGTAGCTATAAATTGTATTCGGGCTCGGGTCAGATTCGGTCAGCTTTCAGTGAAAATGTAGTGTAAAAATAAATAAAATCATATTGTCTGTCCTGTTTATTGCTTGAACACTGTTATTTACGTGACAACACTTGAACATAACACACACACACACACACATTGGCTGTTTGTTTCTACCTCTCTCCTCGCTGGAAGTCTCGGACCTCCAGCCACCCGCCTGCGCCTTGATTAAACGCTGAAAATAAAATCTTATCTTCTTATCTTATCTTATCTTATTTTGTTTTATTTCTCCCTCTCCTCTCGCTAGAAGCGTCGGACCTCCTGCTGCCCGCTCCCGTCTCAAACATGGAGGTCCCCCTCTCCGCAACTGAGCACCCACGGCGCACGCCCGGCCTGTTAAATAGCCTGTAACCACTGTGTGACACAAACTCAGTGCTTTGGTCATTAAATAATGTCGGGCTCAGTTCAGGTTACGACAGAAATATGTGGCCCGTGCCGCACTCTAACACACACACACAAACACACGGAAAACTGGACATTATCATCAGTTTATAAAAGACTCCTGGACGCCCCGGACGGGACGTGAAAAGTGGACGGAAAACCAATCAGAGTAAATGAAACGTGTGACGTAGGCTAGCACAACGCCACTGTAAACAGACCAGCAAGCTGCAGCGGAGATGAGCTGTGATGATGTCTGGGAAAGAGTGTTGCTGTCTTTGCAGATTTCCTCCTCACTGTCGACTCCGAGTTGCACGGCTGTGATTCCCAGCTTGGTCACTTCCCTGACCTGATCCTCCATGAGAGCAACTAGTGGAGAAACAACAATAGCCACTGGGTTTTCACTGAGTCCATCTTTTTCCCGATCAATGGAACCAGTTGGTAAATTAAACTTTTACCAAACCCCGTAGGAAGGACGCCAAACACGTCCTTTTTGTCAATAAAAGCTTTCAGTCCAGCTGTTTGTTCTGCTTTTCTTAAAAAAAGGGTTCTGATTGTAGCAGGATGAAGTGCTCTCCCATGGGTGAGTGTGCTGCGTTGCTCTCCCCTACCTTATTAGCCAATCTGCACCTGAGGCCACCTTATTTAGGGAGGCAGTGTCCATCTCGCCTTCCTCTTGCTCTTTGGCTCTGAGGCCCACCCACTTCCAGGTCGCCTCACTTCCTCCTCTTCAGCCATCGCCTGTGCAGGTCAGGTAGCGGTAGCTGCCTGGTTTTGTTGTTTGCATTGGATTTTGCGGTTGTCACAGTTATGGTTTGTCAGTGTGCAGACGTCCGACGGGCGGACGCTGCGCCTGTGGGGCTGGCTCGCCGGTAATCTGCCATTCAATGCGCTATTGGTCAGCCGCGTTTGCCACTGCCGCTGGCAGACCTGAAGTGCTCCGACCCTCTCCAGTGTGTGTGCGTCATCAACGCTGCCTGATCGGTATGTAGGGCCCATGTTGCCCAGCCTCTCCGCCTCAGCATTAATCCTTTTAATATTAATCTAGTCTATTTTATATTTTCATTATAGATGTTAATTGATATGCGGTGTGACGCTGTCTGAAGACCTGCTGCTGCTTCCTGCATGTTTTGCTTAGTGTGCTGCTCGCATCACTCCTGTGCTGGCTTTAATTTGCTGGGCTCTGCACGTGCTTGCTGTATGCGTATGGCTGGGCTGGATGGGATGTTCTGTGCCCACCGACAGAACTTCTTCACCCCTATTAGCTCCTTTTTCTTTTGCCTCAGCCCTGATGCAGCATGTGTTGGTTTTGATTTTCTTATGTTGGATTAATTTCTGTTGTTTTGGTTTTGTTTAATCAGATCTTATTTTCTTTTCAGATTAGTAATTAATTACCTTTGATTGACTGTAGCTCCTTTTTTTTCTCTCTTACATTAGGATTACTTTGTGATTTGTTTGGTCAAGGTGCCTGAGTTTTGTAAATTCTGGTAGCTGGACTTTCATCATTTGATTTATTTTGCGTATAAATGTTATTTCTAGTAAATCATTTGTTTTTCTTTTGTTTATTTACTTTTGTTATCTTATTTTGTTAACCATTAAATTGAGTTATTTTTGGCAGCTACAGTGACTATTTTGTTAAGTTGGTTAATTTGTAACCTTGGTTGCTGCCTATCTTTAAGTCTCATTTATTTATTTGGTTATTTTGCTTATTGGGTTGTTTTGTTTGCTTTGCTTGCTTGTTTTTGAGTTATCCCCTTCTTTAATATTTTTTTTTTCTTTTTTTTTTTTCAGGTGCTGGAAGCTTACGGTGGCAGTCCTGGTGTCCTGGTGGTGGGGTTCCCCCTTTTCTTTTGGTGTGTGTTTGTGCGGTGCGACCCCTCCTCAGTTATTTGGTTTTGGTGTTTGAGTGACACGAGCGAGTGGGGTGCTTTTCTCCCTGGGTTCCTTCACCTCCCTGTTCTCCTAGTCTCCCCCACTGGTAAGCTCCAGCCCTGTTTGTGCATTTCTTTCTATTAAAGAGCCACACGCAAAGCTTCTTTTAATATATGTTGGTTTTATGAAATTTTGTAAAAAAAATATAAATATATATTTTTATAACTGGAACCACGTCTCCTGCTCCTTAAGTAAAACGGACCTGAGTGCCTTGGTATTAGCTCCAATAAGGTAAAACAGAACTATTTCCTTGGGTGAAATTCCCAAGGTGGCGTTGTCTGGTTTGGTTGGTCATTCCCTAATACTTAAACCTCCCACTCGTATGCTGATCGCCACACAATGTTTAAGAGATATGAAGGCCAGATGTGAAGATAGGTTTTGGACTCAGAGATGAGATCTATTATTTGTTGCTGCACAATTGTTTTAAATCTTATTTCTTCACAAAAAAAAAAATTGAGGAAAAGTTTAGGCTCACATTTTTATTGGACAGTTAATGTGGTACAACCCTCTGCCTCTGTGGCAGAAGTGGGGGTATCGTAACATTTTGTGTAGTGATATTATATTGATACATGGACGTCAAGTATCGATCTTATTGTATACATTCTTAGTTTTTGCAAATACACTTTTTTATACACATTTTGGTACTAGAATAATAGTTTGGCCTACTAGACGGTGTTGATGTTTTTTTCCTGGTGAGGTCAGCCGAGGTCTCAGTCATCAGCAGCTCTCGATTTGCAAGCAGTGTCACATGAGAATAAAATACTCTGGGAATACTACAAACATGAGGGCTCACACTCCACCATCCAGCAAGAGCATTAGCTGCTAACCGCCAAGCTAACGCTAATCCCGCTCCACCAAAAAATCAATCAACACTGGCATGCTGTTGCATTTTGCAAACCTGATTTAGACCAAAATTAAAAAAGCTGGATACTGAAAATCACTCATTTTTCGTATTCTGACATCACACTGCAATTCAGTTCAGTTTGGTCATGTGAAGCAATCTCCTCATGTCAGAAAGTTAAAGCAGTGAAGAGAAAAATCCACCTCAACATGAGAAATTTTGTGTTCTCCATCTTTAACACTTCCCTACTGAAAAGTAAAAAAAAAAGATAAATATATAAATATTTCACATCAATCTCATAGTGTTCTTTTGCAATCTGAAAAACATTTCCACATTCTCAGCAACTGCTACTTCCACTGCTGCAGTCACACTTCCAGTGTTGGTGAGTGCTGAGCAGTCAGAAATCCTGCTGTTAAAAAGGCGATGAGGCTGCATTTTACTGTTAATTCTGCATCAGTGAATGAATGAATTTTTAC
This sequence comes from Epinephelus fuscoguttatus, assembly GCF_011397635.1. Classification (NCBI taxonomy): domain Eukaryota; kingdom Metazoa; phylum Chordata; class Actinopteri; order Perciformes; family Serranidae; genus Epinephelus; species Epinephelus fuscoguttatus. The sequence continues at coordinate 5,996,472 of NC_064753.1, forward strand.
ATTTTTCATTTCGTACCACATCAATGGCTCATCTCTCATCAGATTATATGAGCTGTTATATTATTAACATAAAAAGTAGCATTAGAGGAAGGCTTGGCAGGAGAGGAAGGTCTGACTGAGCCTGGCAGCGCCCCCCTTCATTGAAGCAAAATCTAGCATCACTCAGTCCCCGCACACACACAAGGCATCGTAAACAAGCATCAACAAACACACCTGTTGGTGTCAGTAGCTGCAGGCATTACACTCGCACACACACACACACACACACACACACACACAAACACACACAGCTCCACAACACTGTTTGCTTTCAGATGCACGATGAAAAGCAGGCATCTTTGAGGTGGGTTCAGTCTGTTATCCTGTTTTTGACACATTAAACCTCCTATGAGCACATGTGGACTAATGCCGTCATAAAGCGCGCATGAAAAAGATGTGAGGCCATTGATGCTTCCATCTGCCACACGCTTCATTTCCATCTACACAGAAAAGTCATTTGAATTCTTATTAAACTTGTAACCCATTCATGAAATCATTTCCAGCTGGCAGCCATTTAATATATTTACATTCTGTAATTGCTCCCACATAGTCATTTTCACTGTTACTGGTGGAGCCTACCTTTCTTGTGTGGGATTCAGTTTGCCTTCCTATGCACAATGATTCACAGAAAATGATGTACTTGACCTCATGCAGAAGCCAGTGCATGTGTGCATTTCACTTTACGTTAAGGGCAACATTGGATAACAAGTTCAGTTTTAAAATATCACCGAGTTAACTGATGGCCCCTAATGCCATGTTCACACCAAACAGGAAGCAAATTTTCACCTTGCATTCCACATTTAAAGGTACAGTTTGCAGTGGAAATGCTAGAGTCTAGGTACCATGCCTGAAGGGTACTTTTGGTTTCAAAGTTACCATACCAAAAGTGTTCGGTGGAAACAGGACTTAACTGAGGAAGACAGCTAATGCTATCGTTAGTGTTGACTTGTTTACTTGTAAAGTACAACTGATTGCTTGAATCAAGTGATGGGAATACGGTCAACGTGGAGGTTCCAGGCTCTAAACCACCATGAACCAAAACTCTATCCCCATCACTATTTTCATCTTGTCCACAGCAGCACATTACAGCTTCAAAACGTAACAAATACATATTCTGACAACTTATCATGTCGTCCTTTGCTCACCTTCTCTAAGCCCTCTCATTTATTATTCCGTTTCTTTACAGTTCTGACATCGAGCTGAAAAGCTCTGGACTCCTTAGGAGGGCAACAATAAGTTTGTCCTCCATTTCTGATTCAGGAGTGTATCTATGTTTCCAGGGTTCTATGTTTCCCACTTAACCCTGCAAAAAAGGTTCTATGTTTCCCGAAACATAGAACCTTTTTTGTGTAAGCGGGAACATAGAAGCTTTTTTGCAGGGTTAAGTGGAGAACATAGAACCCTGGAAACATAGAACCCTGGAAACATAGGGATGACCCCTTCCGCAAATGACATGGATTTTGTGTATTCTGTGTATGACATGAATGACACAGATTTCTCTTATACCACAAATTTCCATAAATAATCTATAATCCATAAATAACAAGGATTTCCCTAATTCCGTTAATGAAATGATTTACAGTTTTTGTGTTTGTTTGCATATTTGTATTGACTTTGTATGTATGCATGTGCGCGCGCACGCACACACACACACACACACACACACACACACACACACACACACACACACACACACACACACACACACGTATCTGAAATTCTGTTACTTATTCCATTTTAGCAGGAAAATAAGGTTGCTTTTCCAGGTGTATTGTAAAGTTAGGCTTGTCCAGGCTTGAATTACTGACATCAATACATTTATCTCTCACAAACACATTTTATTGATTCATTTAAACATAAAATTTAAATGTATAGACATTAAAACTGACTAAGACTACCATTTCAACATCGATGCAAAGAACACACAATTTAAAAAAAGCTTTGCAAATATGTTCTGAGAAAAAAAAAGCATCAGCCTGTTTGTCAGAGCTCAAAGATACACACAGAGTGTTTTGTAGAGCAACACAGAATGTAAATATAACTTTGTTTTGTTTTGTTTTTTCACAGAACATTCAACAGGATCCGTTGTTGTACTTCAGTGTGAAGAATGTTCAGACACAATCTTTATCGTTTTTCAACAAAGAGATTGCTTGAAATAAAAGCAATGCTGTCTTCTTTGTAATGTTTCAAGGTCACTGAAAATTCACAATGCACTCCCTCCTATGTTCAGTCTGATAGGAATATTATAGAATTATTTTACAGTATCTGAATTCAAGAACTTTGTGAAAGTAGTGCTCCAGCAGTCTTAAGAAATATTAATAACATTTTTTTATGCTTTACCCTCATTAAAATGCTTGCAGTTAGCACATGAAATGAGCCAGAAGGCTGTGAAGTTTATCAGGTGTGGCCTCTTTATTCTGCTACTGTCTTCTTTATATTAGATTAATATAGCAAGCCAAATAACAGAAGAGGCAGAGAACAGAGGCGGCTACAGATTTACTGTATGCATATCGAGTGACTGACTTTAACTGCACTGTCTGAGATTACAGCAGTCAGAAGTTTCTATAAAGCAGTAAAACACAACTCAGCTGCTACACATCATAGAAACACTTATCTGTGAATCTTTACGTAAGTGTTTGTGTGTTGACTTCTCACTGACCTGCTGTCTCTTACACAGGTCAGAACACAGAGACTGGACCTGAGACAGAGGACGTTTATTTTACTGTTTATCCATCAGTACAACCTGTCTGTCCCTCTGTGCTGAGGTCCAACAAAACACCGTCTCAGGCAGATATGTTGACTTTCTTTTTCCTCACACACACACACACGCGCACACACACACAGAAAGTGACCTTGTGGACAGAATAAGATGTGCTCAGGGATGCATACATCACTCAGGTAAACTGACTGGCCAGTTGTATTTCAGTATTCTGGTCCTGTGATATGATACTGTGATGTTAGAGCTCTCCACTGGTCTGAAAACTTGTTCTACCGGCCCAGAAAGGAAATGTGATTATCTTAACTGAACTCATCACGGACCTGTCCATTTCAAACAGAGACACAAACCTGAATGTTATCCTCTCTTCTTTGTTTTTTGTGGCATGAAGCATCTGCCCATATATTTGCAAAATAACGACTAGCTTTTGTTTTGTGGTTTTGACCATCCTTCCTATCAGTTTGTTGTCTATGCCAAAAGCTCGTACAGAGACTGCAAATTGGAATATATTGCAGAATGTTGTAAAACTCCATCATTTGATTTCTTTGAATGGTTTTAAATCCATTTGAAAGACTTTGAGACAGAACTCTTTGGGTGTTGGTGCTTACACTGATATTTTTAAGGCTGGTAATGTACTTAGTTCCATGGGATATTATATATTGTATTATTTTATTTTCTTCTGCTTTCTGTCCATTGGGGTGGAGGAAAAAAATCAATACAGCATGTTATTGCAAAATTTTTGTGTGGTGATATTGTATCACTACATGGACACCAAGTATCACTCTTTATCATATACATTATTATTTTTTTGCAAATGCACATTTTAATAAAACTTTTGGTATTAGAATAATAAAATCAATTGCTTTTTTGGTTCACCAGAAGGTGCTAATGTTTTTTTTTCCTGGTGAGGTCAGCAGAGATCTCAGTCAGTTGCATTTGGAAAGAAGTTCATCAGAACAAACATGGAGGCACAGGGGACAGAATCAGAAATGCACCACTGGCACTTAAATCAAACATCTGAACTTATTTTGGATTTTTTATCATGAAAGAAGAAGAGGACTTGGATACAATGCATGCGATTTGCAAGCAGTGTCAAAAGATAATAGAATACTGTGAACACGGGGGCTCATGCCACCATCCAGAGATATCGTTAGCCGCTAACTAAGAAATGGAGACTGCTTTCTCACGCTCTCCAAACTAGAGCAGTTCATGGAAGCCAGACCAGAGCAAACACTGCAGACCTCCTGCACAATGCAGCACAAGAATGAAGGATTGTGGTTTTAAAAGACAATGCCTCTAACATGGGTATTACCATTTAGTTAGTGGGATACCTGCATATGAAGTGTTTGCTGACGCGCTTAATCTGGCCTCACAGATGGTGTTAAATCTGCCAACAGTTCAGTTTGTCAGATGTATGAAGCATTTCTGACAGGTTTCTGCTTTGCATCACATTTTGCTGCAATAAAACTTATTAAAGTCAGATGAACAGATTAAAAACTTTATCTTATGAGATAAAACTGATGTTGACAAAGTTTTTCATAGTTTGCAGTTGGAAAAAAAAGTAATAAATTGCAATATATCACAATATATTTGATCACAATACTCAGCATATTACAAAGTCATAATAATATTTTATCATGACCTAAGCATCGTGATAATATTTTATTGTGGGTCCTCTGGCGATTCCCACCCATACTTGTTTGTATCTTGTGCTGCAGCCTATCCTGACCAGGATCTCCTTAAAAAATAGATTTTTAATCTGAATGGGACCTTTGGTGGTTAAATAAAGGTTAAATAAAATAAATTTGAAAAGTTACAATAACTATTGTACTCACCAACCGTATTGCTAAGATGCTGAGCCACAGTGACATCAGTTTTTACACAGAGATTGCACTATAGGGCCACTATGAAGTCCCTTCTTCATGCTGCCTTTGCATTTTTACACAGAACCAAACAGCGGTGGCATCATTCCACTCCAATGTGTGATTTTAGACAGCATGCTGGCAACACAGAAGTAAAAGAGGCAAGATGAGTGTAACGCAACGGTGTCGGCCTCTAGTGTGACATAACAAACATGTTAGCAGTGCTTTATAAACAATAGTATAAACAAGAAAAAGCCAGCAACACTCGGTGTCCTTTGTAGGCAACTTTTAATACATCACTGGTACAGACGGTTAAACACACAGACCGGTTTCGACGCCAAGTGTTGCTGGCTTTTTCTTGTTTATACTGCCGTTCTGTTGCTGAGCACCTCCAGACTTTTTTCTTCTTTTTTGAGAGTGCGTGTTGTCGTCTTTCTTCATTGCTTTATAAACAATAACAATGGCATTAATGTGGCAATAACAATCATTTACTGTCCCTGTTATACTGTATGGCGGCCGATCTCGTCCTCTGCGCAGAAAGCTTTGTGTAATTCATAGGTACGGGCACAGATATAAATGAACTACACGTGGGTGGGCAGTGGGTGAGAGCAAAATGTGCAGTGTATGTGTAATATTTTGACACTAAATTTTTATCAAGCCACAATTCTTTTTATTTTGAAAATCAATGACATAGGCCGAACCTTTGACCCTGTTGTCACATTCGTCACTGATGTGGTGGACTTCAGCGATGAAACTTTGCAGGCTGAGGCTGAGGTGGCAGTGTACATCGAGTTCAAGGCACCTAAGGAGGATCCTTTCGAGGTGTTAGTATTGTCACAGGTATGATAAGAACCCAATAGCAGCACCACAAACAGAAGGACAGTTTGTAATAGGCTTTAATGAAACCACTTGCAACACACAGAACAAACAAGCAAGTGAAATGACAAGCAAGATGAACTCGGGGGCACAGGTTTAGTCCAGGAGCTGAAGTACAGAGCGGGAGAGTCTATGGTGTCCACACGACACACACAAACAGCAAATAGTTCAGTAATGTGCAGTGGTACTCTCAGGAGCTGACTGTGGGTTGGAACCGTCAAGGATTCAAGGAACTTGTTGCGATAATGAGCAGATGTCACAGAGCACACACAAAGGCGGAATGTGCAGCCATACGACAAGGTAATCCACAGCACAGGAATTCACAGCCAGCAGAACAGGTAAACTCACAATTAGAGCTGACTGGCAACAGGCAAACAGAAGCCAGGAATGTAAAAAGCGGAGCTCTTGATCAGGGGCAGAAGGCTGAGTGGTTTACCAGAGAGCAGGCAAAGCAGGAGAGTCAGAGGCAGGCAAATTTGGCAACGAGAAAGCAGTATGGGAACACATGCTGGAAAGTGTTGCTATGAATGGCAAAGAACAATCAGGCAAGAAGAGTTGGAGAGGGGAGTCTTTATAGTCGCAGGGAGTCATGATCCACAGGTGAGGGGCATTAGCTTGATGAGATGGGTGTGGTGGACTTGCAGGAGTGGGAGATGTGTGGACTGGTGATAGGCTGGCAGGTAGGTGTGGTGAAGAGGCGGGGTTAGCGGAAATTTACTGGGTTAACTGAGAGAGAGGTACGTATGGCAGGTTAAACAGTGCCCACTGAGACAATGGTGGTGGAAGGAGAATGCTTAAATGTTTTCTTACCTGGAAGCGATTGAAGCAAAGTCCTATATTTGTTTCTACCCCACCATCCATCTACCCTGACCTTCACCCTGCTCTCAGCATCTAATATTGCCACGGATGGGTTTACATTGGAGTGAGTTGAAAGCCTAGCTCTTTGCATATAGACACTAAATTGTGCATCGTGTGTTGGTAGCAGAGGCTGTATTTGTAGGATGCTTGTTTACTGTGTTGAGAACACTGTGGTGATAGTAACGATGAATGATTGACTTGTCTTTCTTGTCTTTCTCTCCTCTTATACATTTTTCCCTACCACTAATTCCTTAATACTCTCTGATAACGCTGAAAACTTTTCACACTTACGGTGTTTTGATGAGCACTGTGTGTTTGTGTGTTTGAATGTTGTTATGCAGGTCAGAAGTTGTTGTAATTTCTTGTTTAGTCATTGCCAAGCCTCCCCGTTCACACCGCTGCTTCAGCTTTGTTCCTGTCAGCATGACAAATCACTCAGCTGATTTCAGACCAGCACTTCTCCAATGGGACGCAAGTCATTTAGGTAACAAATTGGCCCGATTACTTTCTAGATTGCTGTTGAAGTGACTCTCAGTCATGTCGTGTCTGAGACGACAGCGTGAGCATTTTAATAACGCCACCTGAGCTTTGGAAAACTTCCTGTCCACATTTGTCACCAGTCTCAACTTCCTCTCAGTCTTTTATCCTTCCCTCCCTTTCTCCCGCTGCCGCTCAATATCTTCTCCTCTTAACTCCTTCACTGTATGGCGCTCACCTCCTTCTCTTTTATCTGACACAACATGGCGTTGATTATTGTGTGCTGCTTCATGGAAACGTCTTAGGTCACTGAATATGTGACTCTCCATATTATGCTTTCATCGCGTCCGTCACAAATATGATATTTACAGAGGTTCATTTACACTAGTGTGATGCAAAATAAAAGATCCTGTATGTCATGTCACAGGGCTGACACTGATTTCTCACATTCACACCTACAGCCAATTTAGAATCACCAGTTACCTAACCCGCATGTCTTTGGACTGTGAGAGGAAGCCAGAAAACCTGGAGAAAACGCATGCCCAGGGTTCAAACCCCCCACCCCAGGTTTGAAGCACCAATTCCTCTTGCTGTTAGGCAACAATGCTAACTGCTGCACCACCATGCCACCCATCCTTTTGGAAATCAAAATCTAAAGTTTTTCACAAGCCATCTTGGTTTCCTTGGTAACACCTGAGGGTCTACATAATACTTGAAACAATCATTGCCGCCCTGTGAGGTTCTTATACAATGGAAACATTATTCACTAGTTCAGTAAATAGGACAAACCTTAGATATGACTATGAATGAATATAGTGATATTCTAGTCCACCCAGCCCATGAAACCTTTTGGCCCAGCTATTAGCCAGAAGGCAAATGTTATGCTCGCAAGATTTAAAGTCAATAATATTGCAAACAGTATGTTTAACAACAAGGCTAGCTAGCCATCCAGCCATGTCAGTGTCCCCAAATCAATATCAAGAGTTTCATGAACAAATTATATGCCATGTGTAACGTTACTGTCGGCTGCAGCCTGAAGTAATGAGTTGAATAGCGGATGGGATGTGATATGATTGCCTGAGTTCAGATGGGCAGTGTAGTACATGCAGGGTGTGTTGCAGTCTTCCTCCTGTGGTGTTCAGAGGATGAAGAACTACTCTCAGTGTTGGAAATAAATTACAGATACTGATACTATTATTAAGCCGGTGCATTCATTTAGAACAGTGAATATACAGTTTCATTGGAATTATCCATTATCAGTTTTTGATTGGAAACCGTGCAGCCAATCAGAATTGAGTATTCACCCAGACCATGGTATAAATATGGAATACGGGATAAATAAAATACACAATTACTGCATTAATGTTAACATTTTATCTGCTCCTCTAAAAGTGAACTTCAACACTGAGCAGATAAGTGAATCTGGCTCCTGAATGTTCAGCTGCACTTCAGTGAAGAAGAGGTAGCTGCAATAATGACCAGTGAGCAAAAGTGCCAAGTATTTGTGCCAACAAAAAGAAAATCTGTTCACACCTGGTATTAACAAGTGTTCTGGTGATCCAAACACAACCGGAGAGTGAAGACACATGGCCATTTACACCTGTGTCTATCATATGTCTCTAGTTGACCACTTGTGTTCAGATTTTGTAATGCCTACACCACTTATGCCAGAAGGTCCAAGGGCCCCGTGCACAGTTAAAACGTCCACGCGCGCATGCATGCTCGCTAGTCATGTTAGTGGTTGTGTCAGTACAGCTGGAGGTATGGCTGTCGGCAGAATCCAACAGGTTTCTTTTCAACGACCAAAATGGTCACACAACACTCGGTCTAACTCGACGTAAAATGGGAAAGTTATTGGGCATTAGTGTGCTGTCAGCAAAACAGCCAGCACAATTGATGATTTGGCCTGAGCCCCATTGGTTCTCCCAATGAAAGAATCATTTTATACCCTGCATGCCTATTAAAAGGCTACCAATTAACCAGTTAGCTACAAAAACATAAGCACAATTGCTCTAAAATAAAAACTGGGTTACCCTGGTTACGTAGATGAATTTTTTTCTTAATTGATGAGGGGGAAAGGGTATCAATTTCATAATTATTTAATACCAATGCATTAGTAAATTACCGGTTTCAGATATTCTCTCTTGAAGTCTTTTTAAATAAATACAGTTTTAATATGTTATGCATTTAGTTAAAAGGTATGTTTACATTTTCTGAGACACCCGGGCCCGGGTCTGCCCATTGGTCCGACAGCTCATTATTCTGACAACCGATTGGTTCGACATCCCATTGTTCCGACCATATTAAACCCATTGTTCCGAAGTCCCGTTGTTCCGAAATCATCATGATGCCCTGTGGTTAAGGTCTGGTTAGGTTTAGGCACAAGAACCACTTGGTTAGGGTCAGGAAAAGATCATGGTGTGGGTTAAAATGAAAAAGAAAGTGACAAACACATCAGCTGTGAGCCTGCTCCGCCTCAAGCCTTTCCCAGCTGACCCAGAGCCGGTCGCAGAGCCGCCGGGAGCCGTTCAGCACTGCGGAGAGCTCCCCACATGACCCGGACCCCAGAGTTAACAACAGGAGGTTATGGTGTTTCATTCTCTCCTCTCTTTGACACTTGTATCTCAACCTGTAGCCTACTTTTGTTGCATTTGCTGATCCTCTATGGTACACAAATACAGTATAGCCTAGTATAATCACATATCGGAACAACGGGACATCAGACTAATGAGAGGTCGGACCAATGGGCTGTTGGACCAATGACATGGACCCGCTGGGCCATCATTCTTTGTGCATATGTCCAGTCTGTGGCAGTTCTAAACTTGTTTGCAGAGTAGGAGCAAATTATTGATGAATCTCAGATTTATACTAAAACGTTTGTACGCAAATTTGTGTGTATGTAGTGTTTGTGAATGAGAAACATTGCATCTTGGTGGTTATTTATACTTGTATTTAGTAGTGCTGTCAAGAGATTAAAAAAAATAAGAGATTAATTAATTATGATATGTAATTAATTGATCTAATTAATCTCTTTTTTAATCTCATCTCAAATTGCTGAGAAAAGCCTTCAACTTGAGGTATTTTCATTTAAATTCATTACATTGTTGTGGCAGATGATCAAAATATTGATATATATTACAAAAAGTGGTTTTACAAAGTCATATTTATTGTTTTCAACAATAACACACTTGAACACAGATGCAGTACACCTAGCCATTACATTCTATTGTTTTTGAGATTAGTCCCAATAAAGAGTGCTGCAACCTTCAGTCTCGACCACCAGGGGGGTGCTTGACTGTCATGACATGTCAGCTTCATTAAAAGCATAGCTGCAGATTAACACAACAATTTTACGATGTAAAAACACACAGAAACCATACATCTGTGATCAGTTCCCTAATTTTATTTGAACAATTTTCTAAATTATTTTCCAATTTCTCATTTTATTTCATGGAAGTGATCAGTGTAAGTGCACTTGTCCTTTAAACTTAATAAAAAATAAAAGCTAACAAAATAAAAGACACCTGGTACATTTGTTACAGCTGTATCAGTTTATAGAACAGTTTTGAACAGTTAGAACAAGAGGCTGCACTGCAACGTGCAAATCACTCCTCGTGGCTGCCTGCGCTTTCCCTGTCCTTGCGGCTGCAATTTGCGCTGTCTTCTCTTCTTCAAACTACAACACCCATAATTCATGTATGAACTGCTGCAGGCAATGTGCAGCCGGTGGTCGGAGCTGCATGACAACTCAACCACCATGATCAGTTTTTAATGTTTTATCAGGCAATAACTACTCCAGACTCTGCACTAGTGTAATTTTTGGGACAATCAGGGCAGGATTCAGGACTCAGGACAACTGCTTGGAGTCAGTCAGTCATCAATGTTGATGCTGGGCTCTGCTCTGTAGCGCTGCAGCTCTCCCACAACTCAAGCACAACGAAACCCAATCGTATGCCTACAGACGGATTTTATAGCATAGCGCGTTAAATATGGCTGTAATTAATTATTCGCAATTAACGCGATAATTTGACACCCCTAGTGTTTAGCACTGTCCACTTGTGATCAGATCATCCAATATCCATATTAATACAGATATAAACAGGCCAGAGTCTGTAATGACAACTGGAAAAGAGTGGGTGTGTTGTATTTAAGGGGTCATCTTCAGGTCTGAAAAGTGAAGCCAGTGCGGCTCCCTGGTTGCAAAAATAAGTCAGACTGTACAGAGGTCTATGTGAAAAAGACCCTACTTTTCACTTGATTTATGACCTAATTAACCTAAGCATTTTCCCAATGAGTTTATGGCCTCAGTTGCTAGTTTGAGAGATGCTAAAGCAGGGTATGCTTTAGGGCATGGCTACCTTGTAATTGGCAAGTTGCTACCATGATGTGTTCGGCTTCTCAGTCCAGAAAAACAGAGGTGAGCTGCTGACTTTACACGGTGTACATATAGGTATACACAGTATATGCAATGGACAGCATTCATTTTTAAAATCTCTGTATTTCCTGTTTGGATAAATCTCCTTGTATGGCAATTGATGGTCGTCCTGTAGGAGCAGGTCAGAGGTCGTTGCCATAGTTTGCGGGCCCACGTCAGCCTGTTTCATGTCTCTGAAAGTGCCTGCTGTTCCTGATCCATCTTGGACCATTCTGTGTAGGAATGTCTCAGTAACATAGACAAACAGCAGCTGCTGCTCTGACTCACATCTTGTATTTCAAATGTATTAACACTTATCATCTCTTATTATCTCTCTCTGTTTATTTAAGGACTTCTCAGTTCCATTTATTTGTGATGTGTAATTGGCTGTTTCTCTGTTTGCTTGTTAGTAGTGTCTGACGCTCTTTATGTTTGCTGTCAGCAGAAGTGGAGACTCATTTATCATTAACCTGCAGCTCAGAGCTCAGGTCAGGAGATTCCTCATCTGTGTAGCTCAGGGAGAATATAGAACATTCTATTTCTTTCTCACTCACATGGTGATGTTTCTAAACAAATCAAAACAGACATCAGGCTTTGTCACAGCATATTAATACACAAAGTCAACGTTAGAAACATTGGAAAATATTTTAGTGCCAATTTGAAATCAGTGATCCAAATGTTTGGTTTCTGGTGAGTGACTGAGGCTCAAAGAAGTTCAAAGATGACCTTTTTTTTGAAGAAACACAGATGGAGTGTTGGAGTGTCAGTGTTTTCCTGACCTTAACCAAGTAGTAGTAGTTAATGTTAACTATAGAGCTGCATTTCCACTTGTCATTTAAAGTGTTTAATATCTTTATAAATCATACATTATAATTCACACTCAGCTAATACAAGCAAACCAGTCTTACTCAAGTCCAGAGGGAGATGGTAAGCCACCTGAAGCTGTCTGGTAAGAAGAATAACTTATGCACTTAAGCAATTAGACTACCTGTTTACCTACTAACTGTTTATAAGCAAATACATGAGTGACATGTGCAAATACATAGCCAATATGTTTATGAACATAGCTGAACTCAGACAAACAAAGTACTTAAGTGTGTCTGCCAACACAAAAAAGCTGTGAAAAGATAAAAATAAAGTTCACTACAGCCTCTCCACCACCTGCTGCTGGTTCATTATCAGCTGAAAGAGATTCATTGTCAAACCTGCGGTAGCTACTCTGATTTTTGATCAGTGCCGTCAGCTCCTCCATCTTGTTTGACAGTGTGTTCACATTCCCCATTAGAACGGAGGGAATGGCTGGTCTGTACCACCGCCGTTTTGGGGCTTTGGCTTTTAGTATAGCCCTTCACTTCACCCCAGCTTGGCACCCCCGGTACTTCCCCACTTATCTCCAGGGGGATGAGATGGCATCTGCCCGCGTGTCCCCTCTCTTTCAGCGCCAGCAGCTTCGCTCTTGAATAAACCAGTTTACTGACACTGCCTTGCGCCAGTAAACTAACTTGTGATGAGTGAAAGTTAGTTTTAGACAAACAACACAAATGACACACACTGAGCAGTGGACAGGCAGCCATCTTGCGCAGGCGCCATGAGAGTCTTTTTAGGATACTACTTGTTGTGATCTAGGCACCAGTGCCATGTTTTACACGATGGCACCATCTGTTGGGACATAAGCCTAAAAACGGGCCTGAATTTGTAATAGATCCCCAATAGTATCCAGGAGAAAGAGGCCTGTCTGTGCCCAGGAGGAAAGAGGGCACCTCTGGGCTGGTCCACAGCTCAGGACGAACAGGTGTGAGCTGGTCGGCAGCTCAAGAGCAACAGGAAGACTGTCTGAAGGGAGCAGACCTTCTACAGTTGCCTGGTGACATCACAGAGTCACGTCACTGTAAAAGTTCTGTCCAATCAAGTCTGATGACTGGTTTAGATTTTAACAAATGACAAATCATGTGTGGTCCCGTGAATCCCAACACATATATATATATATATTAGCAAGCAAAAGATGACCTGACTTTCAAAAGGCAAAATGTTAAATATGACATATTTCTTTAAGATTTTAAGCAACATTACTTTTTTTATTTTAAACTTTTCTTTTCTTTATAGCCATGTATTTGGCTAAAACTAAAGAATTCTTACACTAATTAAGACATCATCTCAAATAAATGTCTCATAGGATTAAATGTTAAAGTGATGACTTTTTATATCCAAAAGGTCAAAGGTCATCACTGTTCACTGTGACATCATTATGTCATAATGTCATAACTCAGGAACAGAAGGGGAGACATTTGGTCAGATACTAAGTTGGTGACACTCATCTTGGGTGTCCATCTTGAAACTGTGCTGATTGTATTGATCTTCTGTGCTGCCGGGGGGAAGATGTGTTTGACGCATGTGCATGTTATCAAGTTTGATTTGATCCATAGTTCATGTTCGACCATGTCCTGTGCTCGAGCAGAAGCAGTCATCAGACAGCAGAGCAGTTCATAGTGTGAACAGGGCTTCACTGTGTTTTAAATCCACCCTTCTACTACTATATTCAGTGATGTTTACAATAAGACATTAAAAGTTAATTTTGAATGTTGTCATATGAATACATAATGACTAGGGACATGAGGTAATCCTGTCTGTGTGCTATCAGTGTGTATGTGTGGGTTTTTGTGTGCTTGCTGCATGTATAAATGTCATATTTAACCACTTACATTGCTACATTAATTAGGTTTGTCCTGTGCCGCTGTATCTGTGTGAAGCTGTTTACTGACCCCCCAGGGCCAAGCATTAACGACCGTCACGCTCCATCATCAGCCAACACACTTAAAGCTCAATTTGTTCTCATTATAATCAGCAGAAAACACTGTCAAAACCAATTTTCTGTGGAGAGTGTACAGCCAGTGGTCTTTGCTGACCCTAGTGTTCTCCGTGCTGAGGGTGGCGAGGCGATACACTGCACTGAGCCGTCATTTAAAAATGCATCTTGAAACATGACAAAGCCATCTAAACCCTGCCTGCCATTCAGTAGATACAGTCTCCCCAGGCAGCGCCAACTGGCAACCAGGCGCTGGAGGAGAAGCCAAGATTTCCTCAACTGGCTCATACAAATTCACATTTGTCTCACCAGGCTCTTGTCTTAGCCTCCAACCTGTCAAAAAACTTTATTTTCTTTATATCTGCACTGTTCAGCTGCAGCTTAAGTCCAACTAAGTTAGTGTGCATCATGGGGCAGCCTGGTTTATTCCTGTTTCTGGTGTATTTAGGTTTGGTGGTGTCACACAGTGTCAGCAGCTCTGCAGCTCACATCATATACACTTTCTCTTTTTTTCTGCTTCTGCATGTTGCTCAGGAAGCTAACCTCAGGCTGTGGCATTCTGTAGATCTGCTTGTATTTTTTAAAAAAGAGCAAATATAGGACCAACAATTCAGAACTGTTTACTGTACTCACCTTGTCATCTTCACTACAGAGGCATCGGAGGATGATGAAAGGTTGCTTATTGAAGTATCATCCGTAACCCAGATACATCTTAACTGACTCTTATTTCACAAGCTGCTAGTGGATACGATGAGAAAAAGAGAGTTTTTGTTGGGAGTTCTTCATTTTGAGAGAATAAAATGTACTGGATATTTTAGCCTGATGGAAGCTTCAAAAGAAAGGTAAAGAGTGTGTTGTCGTCTGGGGACCATAAACACTGACAGCAAATTCTTATTTAAGGCGTGGATGTCGGATGTTGAGATGTATACAAAATTAACAATTTCACCTCAAGGTGGCACTACAGGGAAACTCATAGATTGTCTAACAAAAAGACAAGTCGTCATCAGGGGAACATAAACACTTACATAAAATGTAATGCTAGTCCAGTTTTTTGGATATATTTTATCACGGATCAAAGTGTTGTTAAGGTTAAAAATTCTTACCTGTTTGTGGCGCTAGACACAAGGTCAGTAATAACATCATCATCCACTATAGACCATGAATATCTGGAAGATGAACATGAGAAGATTTAAACACAATGCAGGAAGTCCAGCTTGAGTTACAGATCCATGAATCAGACACCAAAAACCAACTCAGACACTAGAATCAAATGTTGGCATTGTATTTTTCTGCAAACCATGGATATGTTACATTTATGCGTTTCAAAGTCAAAGTCAAATTTATTTATACAGCACATTTAAAACAACCTTGGTTGACCAAAGTGCTGTACAGTTCATCCAAATATAAATAATGAATGAATTGCAAAAACAACATAAATTATCAATAAAATCAACAATAGGTTTAGACAATAAAACATCAACACTAGAGTAAAGGTAAAATACAAATAAAAGCTGTAAAAGACATGTCTGTTTCAACTTGAGGTGAAAGCAAGCGAAAAGAGGTAGGTTTTTAAAAGAGATTTAAAGTGTTCCAAAGTTTGGGCTGCCCTTATATGGAATGGTAAAGTATTCCATAAATTTGGCGCCACACCGGAAAAGGCTCTGTCACCTTTGCTTTTAAGTTTAGTTCTGGGACAGGCCAGCAGCAGCTGGTTGCTTGATCTCAGTGCTCTGGCTGGCGTGTGAAGGTGAACAGGCTCAGATAGGTAGGACAGGGCTAAGCCATTCAGGCTTTTAAAAACAAATAATAAGATTTTAAACTGAATTCTAAACTGGACAGGGAGCCAGTGCAAAGAGGCCAGTATCGGGGTGATATAATCACAACTTTTCTTTCCTGTCAGCAGTCTGGCTGCTGCAATCTGGACAGCCTGCAGGCATTTCAGTGACTGCTGGTCCTGTCCAACATAAAGAGAGTTACAATAATCCAGACGACAGGTAATGAACGCATGAATTGCCCTCTCAAAATCAAGTGGAGGGAGGTAGGGCTTTGCCTTACTAAGTAGCCTTAATTGAAAGAAGCTTGATTTGACCACTGAACTAATCTGTTTTTTAAATTTAAAGGGACAGTCAAAAATTACTCCAAGGTTCCTTGCAGCAGGGTGACAGTAGGAAGCTAATGGGCCAGTGGCACTGTCATAGCCATCTAAAAGGTCAGATTGGTCAATTAAATTAAATTCAGTTTTGGATTGTTTAGGTTCAAGAAATTTAAAGCCATCCATGTGTGAACATCATTGAGACAGTTCAGCAGAGGCAGAAGGCAGAGCTGTTTGTTTGAAGAGGAAGGTAGATCTGTAAGTCATCTGCAAAGCAATGAAATGTTATATTCATTCATCTTCTAACTGCTTCATCCTCTTGAGGGTCGCGGGGGGGCTGGAGCCTATCCCAGCTGACATCGGGCGAGAGGCAGGGTACACCCTGGACAGGTCGCCAGACTATCGCAGGGCTGACACATAGAGACAAACAACCATTCACGCTCACATTCACACCTACGGACAATTTAGAGTTACCAATTAACCTAGTCCCCAATCTGCATGTCTTTGGACTGCGGGAGGAAGCCGGAACACCCGGAGAGAACCCACGCTGACACGGGGAGAACATGCAAACTCCACACTCCCACACCCAGGATTGAACCGGCAACCCTCTTGCTGTGAGGCAAGAGTGCTAACCACCACACCACCACGCCACCCCAAAATGTTATATTGTACCTTCTAAATATAGCGCCCAAAAGAATCTTATGATCTACTGTGTCAAAAGCTGCAGTCAAGTCTAAGAGCACCAGAACAGCAGTGTTACCAGAATCAAGAATTAAATGCAGATCATTAAAAACTTTTAAAAGGGCTGTTTCTGTGCTATGGTGTGCTTTAAAGCCTGGCTGGAACTTTTCAGAAATGCCATTTAAGTCCAGATGCGAATGAAGTTGTTCATACACTACCTTTTCTAAGACTCTGGACAAAAAAAGGGAGCTTAGAAATAGGTCTGTAGTTGGACAAAACTGAAGGGTCAAGATTATTCTTCTTGATGAGGGTCTGCACCACAGCATGTTTGAAAGCAGCAGGGACACAGCCAGACATCAAGGAAGAATTTATAAAGTCGACAATACAAGACCCCAGCGTGATAAAAACATCCTTGAAGAAACGGGGTGGATTGCTGTGTAGGGGGCAGTAGGATGTCCGTAGCTGCGGAACTATTTTAGTTAAAGAAGGAAGAGACACTTGCTCAAAAGCCTCAAAAATAACTGGGGCTACAGGGGAAGCAACAGGGTCAGAGGCCAGAGGAGAGGGAATGGACCCTGATAGCAGAGATCTTGTCACTGAAAAATTGAAGAAATTTTTCACAGAGTGCAGGAGAAGATACAATGGAGGTAGAATTACAGGTATTTAAAAGCAAATTAAGAGTATTAAAAAGAAACTGAGGTTTATGGCTGTTATTTTACACAAGGTTTGAGAAGAAATTAGTTTTTGCAGATTTAACAGCTCTCTGATATTCAGATAAGCTATTTCTTAAAATATCTAGAGAGATTTGAAGACGATTTCTCTTCCACTTTCTCTCAGTGCATCTACATGCATGTCTGAGAGTGCGGGTGGTGTCATTCAGCCATGGTTCAGTCAGTGGTTTAGCGCGTTTCATCCTAAAAGGCGCCACCAAGTTCATTAAGTCAGTACATGTAGAATTTAAAAGAGCTGTAAACTCTTCGGTACTAATATTACAGCGCCCTTCGCTGGCGAGGAGCCCAGAGACATTAAAAGCTTCGGAAAACTGAGACACTGTCAAAGAATTAATAGTGCGCACATGGCGCGCAGGAGTGTACGGTTTAACATGGGAAGAAGGCACAGTAACAGTAAATAAAACAGCGAAGTGATCAGAGATATGAGTATTACAAATCTCAGTAATGCTTAAATTTAAACCAAGTGACAGCACAAGGTCCAGTGTGTGTCTTTTTTTTATGCGTTGGCCCAGCCACTGACTGGGTGAGATTAAACGAGTCAGTAAGATTCATGAATTCCCTGACCAGAGGTTTTGATTCACAGCAGACATGTATGTTAAAATCACCAACAATTAAAAACTGATGGGGTGTCAGTGGCTAAGTGGTAGAGCAGGCGCCCCATGTACAAGGCTGCTGCCTCAGCGGCCCGGGTTCGACTCCAGCCTGTGGCCCTTTGCTGCATGTCTCTCCCTCTCCCCCTTCACACTTCACTATCCTATCAATTAAAGGCAAAAAATAACAATTAAAAACCGGTCATATCTCAATGTTGTTTCTGCCAGAAAATCACCGAAGTCTTGTATGAAATCCTTGTTGAGGTGATGTGGGCAATAGACCAGCGCACACAGAATTGGAGATGTTAAGTTTATCACAAATGTCTGCAGTTCAAAAGAAGAAAAGGAGCCAGGTAATGATTGTTGGCATTGAAATTTGAACACCGACGCTAGCCCCCCTCCTCTGCCGGTTAATCACGGGGAGCTGAGAAACAGACAGCTGGGAGGGAGAAGTTCCGAGAGTGGGGTGGACTCACCAACATGTAGCCACGTCTGCATCAGGAACATAAAATCCAGTTTACGTGAGATGAAGAAATCATTTAGCAAAAACTTCTTGTTTGCTATCGATCGTGCATTAAAAAGAGCCAGGTGAATATCCTTTTCCTCTGGTCTGGGTAAAGCAGCGCGGTCCAGTGCCCAAAGGTTCCTGTGATTGACGCCGCCACAGCTCACCCGGCTCCGCCTGGAAAGAGGAATCTCCACCGGTGAGTGAGGCAGGATCCCAGGCAGGTGAGGGGGAACAATAGGCCAGATCCACCAGATTCCCATAGACCAGCAAGCTGCAGACAATCCTTTGGAAACACGATGAGGATTAGTCCCTTGGCCGGCCTTCAGGTAAGCCCTGATTCTCACCAGCACACCCCCTCCTTTCCCTCATCATCTGGAGCGCCTCTTCCAGAGGACAGGTGAGCGACACAGGTAGGCTGGTATGGACGCCAGGAATGGTGAAAGGCTTTGAGGTCCGATCACCATAATCAAACATTAACAGCTTCTCTTGAGATGTTTTAATATCAGTAAGTGCTTGGGGATCATACACCAGGAGAGCAAACACATCTTGACAGAAAATGTTAAATACAACTGCAAACACTAATCCCAGCAGAGCTGCCAGCCGGCCAGCCGGCCACACACGCTGGCGCCATCTTTTCCATATGTATCATATCAACATTTCTAAAGTAACATGGTTGACATATATTGACATTGACATATATGTATGAGTTGAGTTTTTCACCAGGAAAGGAGGGGATGATGAATGATGTGACACCAAGGCATGATGGTCGCTAAGCTGCAGACCACTGTTTGAGACCAATAAAAAAAAAAAAAAAAAAAAAGGTAATTTTAGCCACATGTCAGGACATTTTCCAGCCGTGTTTGTGGCAACCAAATCAGGTATTTTAAGCCAAAACATTGTGTTTTCCTAACTTACCAAGTGCTTTTGTGCCTAAACCTAACTACACATTAACCACAGCACTGTCACAACATAAAATTAGAAAATTGAAATAGAAAGAAATGTATAGTTTCAACATATTGGCTACTTTTAAAATGTACAAATTTAACATATAGTATGCGCAAATGTAACATATCTTGGGAAATGTAGAAATGTACAAGTGTTGCCAATGAATGTAGTTGGCACTAGCTCCAAAAATTGCTACAAGTCATCAGATTACGTCATATGCTCATTTGCATATTGGTGCTGCCATTTCGGAATTAGATTTAACAGAAAAATCCTCTGCAAAACATTTAATTGGCATGAGAGCTATCTTGCTTATACTATAGTGCACCACTTTTTCATGCTTGCAATTCTGAGAGCAAGAGGGTCAATGTAACAATTTAAACATTGACACGGCAAGTGGTGTTTCATCTCCCCCTGCCTCTGCCACACCTACTGCATGGAGGAGAGAGGAGAGAGAGGGAGAGACCCCACATAGATGGTGGAAAAGCCACAGACCGCCATTTTGATTGATTATAAGCAGGATCATGGAAACAACAACCCCCCACTGCCACCCGCAGGAGGCCCGTTTTCAGAGAGTCAATTAAATGGGAACAGTTTTTTTTTTTTTTTTTGTTATGGGCTTTTTGCCTTTATTGACAGGACAGAGTGTGAAATGGGGAGACAGAGAGAGAGTGGGGACTGACATGCAGCAAAGGGCCACGAGCCAGATTCGAACCCGTGGCCGCTGCAGCGAGGCGATGCCTCTGTACATGGGGCGCTGGCACTATCCACTACACTACCAACGCCCCATAATATGTGAACAGTTGAGTTAAATAAATAAAAAATCACCCCTACGCAGCTGTCAGGGATGGGGAAATGAACTAAAGTGAACAAAACTTTTTTTTTTGTACCAGGCTGTCAATTCATGCCGTAAAGTTGGGCATTTTAACATGGGGGTCTATAGGGATTGACCGGCTTCTGGAGCCAGCCTCCAGTGATCATTCAAGGAACTGCAGTTTTTGGCAGTTCCGTGTTGACCAGGTTGCGGCCTGGTCTCATTAGGAAATCATCAAAAACCGGCACGTGGTCAGTGACTGTAACCAATGAACCAACGAAAAAAAGACGTCCTTATCAGGTCGGCATGATATGCTGCCGGAACCCAGCGGTGTCAGGGTGAAACACGGCAGGACAACAATGAAAGTCAAGGCAACGGAAGTCCAAGTATAGTGAGTGGAAAGTGTGGTGAATGGGTCCAACAACCACTGACTCTCACCTTGGAGGCTGGTGCTCACTTAAGATCATGGAACCAAACCCTTTTTTTTTTTTCGTTTGTTTTTTTTTCTTAAATCCAACATGTGCTTTTGTTGCCTAAACCCAACACAATGTGTGTGTTGGCTTAATGTAATCACGTGCGTTTGTTGTTGAGGGGGGAAAAAAAAAATCAATTTGTGGTGTTGTACCAATGTAGTGCATTTATTTTTAAAGAGACTAAATGCAGACTGTACATTTCCTGTGAAAACCGAAGTGTATTTGAAAACAGACAATTCATGTAACAGGAAGAAGTTGACACAGTGTCCCAGAACGTCAACAACCAATGCACCCAGGGTACCTTGCACATCATATCTCAACATGAAAAGTCTTTGACCAATTTGTCAATATGTGATGAGGTTGGAGTGAGACTGTGTTGGCTTGGTGCGAACTTTTGATCTTGTAGTATATTTCAAGCAATGATAGTTAGCAGAAAATATTTTAATGAGAACATTAACAGTTAGGTTTTTAGTATCACTGCTTAAGAAGAAGAACTTGTCCCAAGAGCTGCCATTTTGCATCAACATCAATCACCGAGGACAAGAACAAATCCTTTAAAGGGAAAACACAGAGAGATCATTGTTTACCCCCCTCACAAGCTGCAGTAAAGCAACAACTTCAACTTCCTCAACAACTCTGCAGTCTGTTGAATGGCATTCAGAGAAATGCAGGATATCAATCATTTAAAGTAGATGACGCAGGTTGAGAGAAAGTTCTTTCACCAAATACACTAAATTGCACCCCTTCATCTTACAGCGACTCCAGGATCCATCAAACATCATAAAATGATGATGTACTATATCCTGTATGTTGTCCTGAGGGGATTCAGCTTTCAGGCAATGGACTTTCATCACTGCACTGTGACCGTCTCTGCCAGGAATGCCTTGCTCAGTTTGGATTTCAGTGATGGTTTCAGAAATCCTTCCAGCCCGCAGCTTCCAAGAGATTATTCTCTTATAGAGGATCATCACTCAAATTAAAAATTAATGTTGCTCCAGTGTTGGATGTCAGTGCACTGAATATTGATGAATATGAACAAGTCTCCCTGAGCCAGAAAGAGATCAGACTCAAACCTGGAAGGAGTTGTCTTTCAAGGCTGATGAAAAGTCTTTTGGAAGTAATTGATGTAATTTCTGTTATTATTATTATTATTATTATTATTGGTATTATCATAATTACAAACCAATGCATTCTTCATCCTTTGCATTAAAATAGAGCAAAGACCAGTTTTTATCACACATCCTTCATTTTAGTTCAGTTTTGTACAAGTTTATCCCTGTTTTAATTTTAATATATATCTCATTTACGCGGGGATTAAAATCTGCAAGAATGAATTTTTCCATCAATATTTCCAATCTCCCTTATAATGGGTCTTCTCTGAAAAAAGTTCACAGTCATTTCATATAACTGTATGTAATATAATATAATATAATATAATATACACAATTATAAGCAAACTTCTGGAAACAAGGTTTCCTGTGTAGGCTCTTTTTGCTTTCGTTATGAAGGCTGTTATTGGTCAGTTTACAGGATTGTTTGCTCAATCTTTTGCAACCTTATTTGCTGTTTACCTGCCTCATGCTGTTTGCTAATATTTAAACAGTGTCATGTCAGACCAGCTCAGAGTAAGCTATATTCATCTAACGGCAGCCTTCATGTTCAGAGGAGTACCAGCTCTTTTTATGGATGAAAACAATCTGACTCTGAGAAGCTGTAGAGCAGGGAAAATAGATTGTTGCTGTGGTTTCAGTAATAGAAATCTGACAAAGAACACTTGGTGCAGTTAGTGATGACAAGGTTTGACCCTTTCACCCTTTTACGAACCAGACTGAATGTACAGTTCATTCAGTACGTTTACATGACATTACTTTTAAGGTAAACATGTTAGTCCGACTGAAATCAAATTTCTCAAAGTCAGACTAACACACCCAGATAATGAGATTGGGAGTCACATTACTCCTGCATGTATACAGTCAATCAGACCTGGCTGAGTTGCTCTGCACATGCTCCACAGTTTCCAGCCTGATGACCCAGAAGTCAAATAGCATTAAGTGTGTAATGGAAGAGGAAGCCGGTAACAACATGGCAAAATCTACATCCAGAACTGTGCATTTTTGGATGAACGTAATGTACAGAGCTGTAAAGTTGTCCATCATGGTACCAGTTTGCCGCTAGCTAACTGTGTCTAACTTGTTTGTTGATTGTTTGGTCTGTGACGTAATAGGTCGACCAGAAAAAGGTCCAATACTACAAGCTGGAAGAGGGCATATCACCACCTATTGTAGAGGAGTCGGACATACTTCAGTCATTAAGTCGATTCCCCTCCTGTACTTAAATGGCAAATATGTATCCCAGTTAAATAGCCTAGCTCAACTTAATTGCGCATGTAAAAGTACTGTCCGACGTCTTCTTACTGGCTCTTTAGCTCTATGTGGCATAAAGTGACACTCACAATGTCTAACACAAAATACACTGTGCCTGTAAGATGTGAATCTCTAGCATTATCAACTTAAAGATTCACATTCACACCTGACAATTAAGGTGTTTCTTTTACATTATATATTTAAACTGTATTTTCTATGAAATCTGCACCTTTATATGAGATTACAACTGGTTTATAACAATTTACTAAAGCTTGGTATTTGCTCCTAGCCTGGGAATCACACAAATCATTAAGCATGTTATTTTTTGCTCCTGCACATGCACCTGATCCACAGACTGCAAAATTAATGGACGTAGCTACCTTTATGCAACCCGTTGGTTTGAGGACTCTTGTTTTGAAGCCTTTAGTTCGGCATTTTGAAAGGAGAGAGAGGGAGAGACTCCGCATTGATGGTGGAAGAGCTGTAGACTGCCATTTTGATTGATTTTAAGCAGGATCATGGAAACAACAACCCCCCAGTGCCACCCGCAGGAGGTCGGTTTTCAGAGAGTCAATTAAATGTGAACAGTTGAGTTAAATAAAAATTCATCACTGCACAGCTGTCATGAATGGGGAATTTAATATATATTTTTTTGTACCAGGCTGTCAATTCATGCTGTAAAGTTGGGCATTTTAACATAGGAGTCTCTAGGTATTGACTGGCTTCTGGAGCCAGACTCAACTGACCATTCAAAGAAATTGAGTACAGTGTTAGTTCAGGCAGGACACAATGCCAAGCTCAGCTCACATCCCAGCTACATCAGTTGATCTCAAACAGCCAATCAACTGATGGAGCAGCTGACTGATGAAAGGGAGTCAGCTGATTGATCACATGATTCCTTTTTGTGCAACCAATTGGTGAATCTCACTCAGGGCGCCCTATTTAAACTGCTTTGACCTGTCTACTGTTGCTGCTTCCTCTGTAAGCCGCTTTGCATCCCGCCTCCACCCCAGCTCCTCTGTTTCATGCTCTATTTGACTTATCACTGTCATTTGTAAGCTTCTTTGCAACCCACCTCCACCCCTGCTCCTACTTTTAATGCTGTATCTGACTTATCAGTGTCATTTCTGTTTGTCATTGATGCTGGCTCTGTTCTGTTCCCGGGGCATCTTTGCTGCTGCTGTTTGTCTCTCTGCCACAGGCTTTCCGTATTTGCACATGGAAGGGTAGACAGGTGTGCTCTCTCTGCCTTACGGCTTTCCACGCAGGTGCGTGGAAGGGCAGAGGTGTGCTCTCTCCACCATACGCTTTCCACATAGTTTTTGGCACTTCCGTGTTGCTTCAATTTTCAACTCTAGAGATTACCGCTTGGCCTGCTCTCCCTCATGTTTAGACAGATTTCCAGCCAACTTGGCCCAGGATGGGCCAAACACAACTGTTTATCTAATATGGGGCAGATTTGATACAATGACTTGCAGGAACTTTGCACTTAAAATAAGTGACAGTGAGAATCAACCTAGCTTAGTAAAGAGGAGCGCTGTTGAGGCATTTTCAAAAATAACCAAGATGGCTGCAGCTGACGTGGAAATTTCTGTTTAAGCACTATTTTCAAATTCTGATGACAAAAACGGTAACACTAATTCACAGATGTATCAGTGCTACACCATCGCAGTTAATCTCTGCACGCTGTATTCTGTCTACATTTTTGTGTCGCTCAGCGCTCCATGACACATTTAGCTTCTCTGACTGGTTGTAGGTCTATCCAACTGTGTCCAGAGGCATTATGATTTATGGCTGTTGATAATGCCCCTTGGAAAACAAAAATAAACAAGAGGTTACAGAGATGTGCCACTTTGTAGAATCTGAGCCCCACTAATTGTTGATTAGTGTGCCAACCCCACGCAAAATGACCTGTTTCACTATTGAGATTTGATCCATTTGGTCCAGTAACATTTCAAAAGTCTAGAAGAACCAAAGCACCATTAAGTAATTTCATTCCCATTCAAGTTAGCAGAGGACTAAACCAGAAGTTCTCTTGGCCGTGCTGGGGCCACTGTAAGTATCTAGTGCTTTGATTGATTTGGGTAATTTCCAACACATTCTCGCTCCGACCTTGTCACATGGTGACGTTTTGTCATGGACTGACCATGTCGAGGTACCCTGGATGCATTGGTTGTTGACATTCTGGGACACCATCCTAACTTTAGCTTGTTAAACGCATTGTCTGTTTTCAAAATACACTTCCATTGAAGTGTATTGCACTTTTAAGAAATGTACAGTTTGCATGCAGTCTCTTTCAAAATAAAGGCACTACGTTGGTACAACACTGCGAATTGACATGTTTTTCCTTCAACAACAAACGCACATGATTACATTTAGCCAATACTCGCAGGTGGTTGGGTTAAGGAAATAAAGAACAGGGTTTGACTTTACAATCAAACGGGAAGTGAACACTAATTGTTGGACCCATCCACCAGCCCTCCCACCCGCCCCACTCGGACTTCTGCCATCTTAACTTTCATTTTTGTCCTGCTGTGTTTCCGCCACAAGGCGCTATTACAGAATGATGGTACCTAGCTTCATATCATGCCGACATGAAAGGACTGCTTTTGTCATCAGTGTCTGACACCAGAAGTCACTGACCAGGCGCCAGTTTTTGACGAAATCGGAGTGAGACTGGGTTGTAATGTCATACCACTGAAATTAAGCTTTTTTGGCTTTACCAGCCACTGAGCAACTTTCAAAGGAATGAAAAGGGCCCTGCCTCCCACGCTGTATCCAGGTCTCTTTATACATCTATGGGTTATATTTGTGCCCTGTTAGCTCGATCGAATGCTATGCTAGCGTCATGTTTTTAATTTGGTTGCTGGTGGCTTGCTTTCCTAAAAAAAAGGTTAGCTTTGGGTTCTGTTAGTTGTATTAATGTCACTGTGTACTGACACACCATGCAGTACACTTTAACATCATTGCAGTGAGCTAAAGAATAAACCAATTAAGGTTAGCAAAAGTGAGATTTTCAGTTGTTGTTAAGCTGCTCTTCAAATCATTTTTTCCAGCACCCACAATTGACTGTTGTCCCAAAATCACAGTATCGTAACTGGAAAATGAAAACCACAAACAGCATATTTGTATGACCTTCAGCTTAATGATCTTCATGTTTACAGTAAAGTATATGTCACTGCTCATAAAGGTTGATGCCACCTGTCTGAATGCACGATCATGTCATTCTCTCCACTCTTAAGTCTCTTGACAAGTTGATATGCTGATGTGCTGAACATGATGATAAAGTGCATAGTTTGGCTGTGTAAAACTGTGGAGTGGCATTTTTACTCTCCTGGTCAGGTTCTTGTTTCATATCAGTTTTTGGCTGCAGTTGCTGATTACTTAGCATAACACACTGAGCCAACCGGCACACAATTGTAAGACAACAAGCAGTTTGAGAACAAAGTTTTGAAACATCTTTGACAGATGCTGAGTCCAGTTAGTAATCTCAGATGTCTGTCTTTCTTTCTTTCTTTCTGTCTTTTCTTTCTATCTTTTTCTTGTGAAGGATGTTTTTGTTTTTCAGCTCAGATGTCTCAGAATGACACTTACTGTATCTGTTCTGCTGCCTCTGGGTTTTCAGTCACCATCAGCATTCAGGGTTTCTCTTCTTTCTCTTTTTAAAAGATTTCTCACGTTTTTGATTGTTTCTAACTTCAGTTATCCTGCCTGCATGCTCATTATCAGCAGCATGATGTCTCACATCTTCTATGTTGCTCACATTTTGGGTATCTTCTGTCAGTAGAATACAGCATCTTGCCTGTGTTTTCATCTTGAGTGACAGAAAGAAGTATCATATGTGACAAAGGTAGCATGTTCGACCTGAATTCTAGATATTCATTCTGAATTCATAAATTAAACTGTGTATCAATGATAATATTTAGATTGGATGTTGCCCAAGTTCATGTCCTAAGCTCAATCCTATAATGATCCATAAAGCAACAGAGGGAGCATATTCATAAATTATTTCTTTTACATGAGTTAATAGTGACAATGGCAGTTCAGCAAACATTGGAAAGCTCTCGCTCATTATTTTGAGACAGTGGATGGATCTTTGTTCCAGCACACTGACATTCTCATTGGGTACACAGTGTTTGGTATTTAGTGACTGTGATGACTCACTGTGAACTGGACTGAGCTGCAGCGTGAGGAGATGCTAGCATAATGAAACAGTGTTATTTCAGTGTGTGACCTGCTCAGACCAGCTCAGTACGAGCTATTTTCATCTCTTCAACCGCCAGAGCAGCCTTCATGTTCAGAGGAGTAACAGCTCTTTTCATGGATGATAACAATCTGACTGTGAGACACAGCGAAGCAGGGAAAATTTTTTTGTGGTTTCAGTAATAGACATCTAATGATGAACAGTTGGTACACATTGTGATGACGCGGTTTAACCCTGCCATTCTTTCAGTGTGAAACTAAATGTACAGTTTACCGACATCTTTTCTACACTGAGCAACTGATTGATTTCACAAATATATCATTGTTATAAAAAATCTCCACCCACATAAAAATGCAACAACACAATTGGAGAGCTGTCAAGGGCAAACATATCCTCATAGAACAACTCATATGATATCCTACAAAAATGCATGCGCAACAGTTCGTATGATATCCTATGAATTAGTGCCCAATGGCTGACATTATATCCTTAAAGCCGCTACAAGGAACTTTTAACTGGATATGCAAAAGTCTCTTGTTTCTGCTGATGTCTGTGCGTGACCTACAACAGCAAATGAGACCATCGGTGTGAAAATAAGCTATTTCTATATAGTGTATATCCATACCTTTAGGAAACTGTCTCCGGGTCTGCCCCAGGTCGCTTCCAGGACGAAACGAAACAAAAACACACGCGCGAGCCAGGTAAGCGTCTTTACGACAATACGCGCTAGAGCTCATGGGAAATGTAGGCTTCATTCCGGCGAAGCACTACCGCTTTTGTCCACAGGGTCGCCAAAATCAACTCAAAATGAAAGTTCCTTGTAGGGGCTTTAATGTACAGTTAGGTAATTAACATAAAGTTACTGAGGTTAAGTTTAGGTAAATAAACATGGTGAAGACCCCAAAACCCAAACCTGCCTCCTTACAAGACCACTTGGGACTGCTTCCTTGTTTCCTCCTGTCAGTCACATGATTGAAGCCTTTCAAAATACTTGGGATATGTACGAATTTGGGAACATAACTTTTCATAGGAAAACGAATGGACAATTTATGAGAACAGCCTGCAAGTAGATGCTCTTGACAGCAGTGATATAACACTAAAGCCATGCAAAGAAGAAGAAAATGTAAGCCAATCAGAAGCCTTAAAAATAACTATAGCAGAAAGGTTACCTGGAGCCATGACCCCGTAATGCATTTTGATGCCTCTGTTCCTCAAGATAGTAGAAAAGTAACAGCACATTTTTGTGGTACATGGTCAGAACATGTTTGCTGGTAGAATCAGAACTATTTTAGACCTGTCTGCTATTGCACAAAACATTTCCTTGAAATTTAAGACCTCACAAAGGTGCACATTCTTGGAATTACAAGTGAAAAACTCTGTTTTCCCTGTTTACTCATGAACACCATAGACTGTAAAATTACTCACCCATTAGTTTGTGGACTCTCAAATTTGTCATTTCAGCCATCAATATCTTGGTTTGTTTTGTTTGTTTTTTTTTGGTTGACAGAAGTGACCGTATTTGAGCAAGAAGCTGGCGTTGTAGAGGAGTGGGGGTTGGTTCTGACTGACAAAGAGAGGACAGTATCGACAGACAAAGTGGCCCCGCCTTTATTTATATGTAACTTTAAGTCTTGATAAAATGTCATCAAGTTAGTTATAAAAAAATAAAAAGAAGAATAAATCACCCCCTGTACAGTTGTTATGAATGGGGAAATTAGTACCAGGCTGTAAACATGTATTTCTGCTGTAAATTTGGGCATTTTAACATGGAGTTTTACAAAAGTTCTGCTTTCAGTGATATTAAATATAGTTTGCGTGTGAATGAATGCACAAATTGCTCAGAAAAAGATATTTTTAAATATGTGTATTTGTGGGCTAGGCCTCACACTGGTCACACTGGAATTGGGCTAGCCTTACAGGATGTCCAGGCCAAAACAAAAACACAGTACAAATGATAGTGGCTATGTCTGGACAAGTTGTTTCAGGAACCTGCAAAATGTAAACAGTAGAAATTTGGCATTCACATAACAAACATATCTATTAAGAGTGTGCTCTTGCATGAGTTTCATTTTTCATGCAGTGCTAACGTCGGTCTTACTACAGCATCAAGTAAAGCACACACACAGTACATTAACATAGCTTTAGAGAAAATCAATTTATTGTGTTGGTCTGACTAAAACCAGACTTTTAAAATACATGTTAATAAACATGTTAGTTTGCCTGAAATCATACTAAACTGAATTTCTCAGTCAGACTAACACACCCAGATAATGTGATTGGGAGTCGAATTACTTCTGCATGTATAAAGTCAGTTGGGCTGAAACTGGCTAAGGCACTCTGTGCATGCTCCACAGTTTCCGTCCCAAGCTTTGACCCTAGCTAACTGTAGCTAACATGTTTGTGGGTTGTTTGGTCTTTGATGTAATAGGTCAACTGTAAAAAGGTCCAATTCTAACAAGCTAAGGGGGGGCATATTGCTACCTGTTGTAGCGCAGTTGGACATACTTCGGTCAATAAATCAATGCCCCTCCTGTGCTTGTATACTGGGACAAAGACTGTAGTCCAATTAAATGGCTTAGTCGTGCTATAACTGTGACTAACTTAGCTGTGCATGTAAACGTACTGAGTGTTTAACACAAGTAACACAGAGCCTATCAGATTCAAAACCCAAGATAGCCTGGTGAGATGACTAAATTTGTTGGTTTAGAAATGCTCTGTATTTTATGCAACTGTTAATATTCATTCATCTTCTAACCACTTCATCCTCTTGAGGGCCGCGGGGGGGCTGGAGCCTATCCCTTACACCCTGGAGAGGTCGCCAGACTATCACAGGGCTGACACACAGAGACAAACAACCATTCACGCTCACATTCACACCTACGGACAATTTAGAGTTATCAATTAACCTAGTCCCCAATCTGCATGCAGTCTTTGGACTGTGGGAGGAAGCCGGAGTGCCCGGAGAGAACCCACGCTGACACAGGGAGAACATGCAAACTCCGCACAGAAGGGCTCCCACACCCGGGATTGAACCGGCAACCCTCTTGTTGTGAGGCGAGAGTGCTAACCACCACACCACCGTGCCGCCCAATTGTTAATATACATCACACTATTTTATGCCTCCGTGCCAGCAGCAGCTGTGGCCAGAGCTAGTATGTTTTCAGGCTGTCCATCCATCTGTCTTATTCTCAATAATGCAATATCTAAAGAACATTTTCTTCAAATTTGGCATGATGTCCGATTGGCACCAGGGGTGATTGGGTTAAATTTTGGTGGTCATAGGTCACTTCATACATACCAATCAGCATTTCTAAAGTGTACCGCAGTGTATACCGCAGATTACATGTATTTGAGCTGACTTTCTTATCAGGAGGTGGAGGGAATCGTGGATGGCACGACACTTAGACGAGATGGCTGCCGAGCTGCAGACCACTGTTCTGATCAACATATCAACAACATAACGGGTTGTTTTTTAGTGAGACGGTTTGAGCCATGATTGTGCCACCAAAACCAGGTATTTTAAGCCCAAACATTACCTTTTCCTAACCATAACCAAATTGTTTTTGTGCCTAACATAACCACACATTAACCATAATGTTACTGAAATGTAAAGTTTCAACATGTCCACCACACAATAACATACAAATTACATATCCATGGTCTGAAAAAACATACAGTTCCATTATCTATTCTTGCCATTGGGTTGATAGAGCAGCTGGAGTTAAGGTAGTGAGTCAGCTTTCCATCTGAGAGCAAATGATGGTAAATGATTGGAAAATGTGACCCAGCAAGAGGGACTACTACAGTCAGTTTGACCCAGGGCCTTTTGGTACATTTGACAAATTTAGGACCAAAACACTGCAGACGAGAAGTCTACCTCAGCTTGTGTCGCTCAGCCACTGCAGCATGATGTGCAAACTGATATCTTCTTTCTAACTATTGTAACATCATCCACACTTAGCTGTTTATTTATGGTGCTTTACATTCTCTGGTGCTGACTCTGCACCTTTTGCGTAACAGAGAAGTCAGCCTGGATCAGTTCCCTTTGATGTTTTACTGTAGTTAAAGATTCAAATCCCTGTGATTGTTTCAAACCCAGCTGTAGCCTCTGCAGAGCCTGGGCTCAAACATTTTTTTCATTTCTCATTGACTCTGCAGTCAGTGTGACTGACCTTTGTCTTAGTTTTTTTAACAAGACACAGCAGGGTCCCAACTTGGCATCTAAGCTTATTCTCTGTGACATAGTTGTTCTGAAGGGGGGCAGCGGCGGGCTAATTGGAGCGATGCTATTTTCAGCTAAGGCAGCTAGTGCTAGTTTTGGCCTTTCATCATAAGCAGGATCTAATGTCAGCTGATGAAAGAGTCTGTCAGTGTCTGCACGCAGAGGGGGGATAAAGCTCAGAAAGAGGCAGATGAGTGGGCAGACCCTGTTTTTAGATCCTGTGAAGACTTGGCTGGGTCAGGGCCTTGCTGGTGTGTTGCTCTGCTGCCATGATGCAGATGAAAGACATCAGTTATGACATGGATATTTTCAAGTTCAGGTCTGTGTTGGAAAAGTTCCTGAGATCATATTATCAGTTACTCACACATGTTTCTAATTTCTCAACAGTAGCAATAGCATAACTCGATAAGTTTACTTTCCATCACTCAGTTCAGCTACATTTACTTCACCAAATATACTCTCTGTATTTAACTCAAATAGAAATAGCTAATTCTTTGTCCACTATCTTCATGCACCCTCTGAACAACAATAAGATTTTACCAATCAGATTGTCCTATTGTGAATAAGATACATTTGGAGTTACTGAAAAGTGTATTCCTCCTGTTGTGGTGGAGGCCAGCCATTTCTCCCTGCTGCTAAAGCTGAGAATATAGCAGCTTGTACATGTGGCTGCAACACGAGCTGCACTGTTCTTGTAGCTGCCTGCATACTTAGTGTGCATCTGGAGGAATAAAACATATATCCACTAGGCTGCAGATTGGACCAGCAGAAAAATCTTAGTAATGTGGAAGTGACTTCCAGTGGGTGAACCTGACCATGCGCCGAGTGAAACAAGTTGGACATGTTAATAAAAGATCCATGATCATAGAGTTGTGTGTGGTCACTACATCAAAAAATGTTTTGCGCTTTTTTTTTTTTATTGTGTAACTTACAATTTTGTTCAAGGTGGTTATTACATTGTTCTAAACAGAAAGTTGCAGGCTATAGCAGACTGCAGTGGACTCTATTAGATTCTTGCTCGTTTTCTGATTTTTTGTATTTTCGGTTTATACTAGAACATCTTTACATGCTTTAATGCTCTACAAACTCTTTATTTTTCTTACGCTGACTGTGCTGTAACACCTGTAGCTATTCTCCCTCTGTCAGAAATGCTCCATATGGCATGTCTTTTTTTTTGTTTTGTTTTGTTTTTTTATATTTTTAGGGCATTTTTTTGCCTTTAATAATTGATAGGATAGTGAAGTGTGAAAGAGAGGGAGAGACATGCAGCAAGGGGCCACAGGCTGGAGTTGAACCCGGGCCGCTGTGGCAACAGCCCTGTACATGGGGTGCCTGCTCTACCACTAAGCCACCAACACCCCAGCATGTGTCTTTTAAGCCCCTTCCCCAAAAAAAGCCAAGTCAGAGTCAAGTTGGTCAGAGTTTCCAGATCTTATGTTTCTTGGTATCTCTGTAATGGAGTGAGAAAAAAATATTTTTGGTGAGAACAAAAATCTCTTTTTTATTTTTCATATTAAAACTTAGATGTGAAGTATATCATCACTACAGCGAGAGGAATAAGTTTCCAGATCTTCCTTATCTTGGTATCTCTTCACTGGAGTCCTGCACCTGACAGGTAACCTGCAAAAAGCTTTGTAATGGGTAAAAAAAAATATGTGTATATATAAATTCACAGGCACAGGAAGAAATGAACTACACCAGACGTAAGATGTTTGCGCCATCCCAGCATCAAGTGCAGCCAGTGAAGATATGTCCCCTCTGCTGGATTTGTACTCCAAGAACGGAGGACCCATGCTTAATGTGAGTGACTGTAGCCTGTGTGTGTTTTATTATGGGTGCAGGTCAAGGCACGGGACTTTTAACTGTTGTGGCTTTGACTTAGACCAAGGGTCAGCACCCTCTACTATCAAAAGAGTCAAAAAAAAGCCTAGAGCTGCTAAACATATTCGAGCCTCATAATAAGGGTAACACAACCTTATATGTCGAATTTAGCCTACTAACATAACAAATAGGCCTAAATGAGCATTCATTAATATGTTTTAGCACAAGGTGGCTATTCTGCAGTGGGTTTGTTTTGATAATTTGGTACTTGCAGAATTGCTGATGAAAGCAAACAAATTTGTCCACACACTATTAAATTCTCTATTTTCCACTTTCCATTTTTGGATTTGGAATCTGCAGCTTGCCTAGCTAGAGAGACTTAATGCTACTAAAGCCATCGCTTGTGAGGAACATTTGCCAGGCCACAGATGTATGATGCACTTTGAAGTTGATCCTTTTTTTTTTTTTTTTTTTTTTAATCGGTGTATAGGCTACGCAGTACAGTTTACAGTGGAAGAATGTAAGAATCACTTCAGGCCTACAACAATAAATGAAAATGAAAATGTTAAAAAAAATGGTTATTAATTTCCAAATAACTTCCTGTCAAAGCCACAGGGACCCATTGGAGAGGGGCTAAAAAGCCACATGTGGCTCTGGAGCAGCAGGTTCCCTACACTTGACTCAGACATAATGACAGGTGACGCGTCAGTTCTGGTACTGAGCTTTACGGGTATGGGCCGGTGTTTTCAAAAATGGATCTGTGCAGGACTCTGCCCTGAACCATCATTGCAGCTAGGTGATAACTGTTAAAGCACTTTCTACTGTGAAAGATCACCAATAAAAGCTTGTAAATACAAACGGATATGTTCCGGCAGGTATATGAGCCAAAATTGGGAAGAAATTAACAACATATGTTACCAATATTACATGTTTTCCTGATGTTAGCATGTAGCTATATGTAGCAGTGCATTGCAGCTGGGGAAGATCCGAGTATAGCAGCACTTCCTCCCATTTAAAGCTACTCTTACCTTTCCTGCATTTCACACAGCACTTAGAAAAAATTTGAACATCCACACTCCCGCCTCCCTGCAAAGTCCCATCCCCCCCTCCTCCTGCAACTCCACCTCCCTCCAAAGGCCTACTCCCCCCTCCTCCATTGCATCCTCATTACGTCTGTGACAGACATAGGTGTTGGCAAGGTAACGTCAGATACATGGAAGAGGAGAGCGAGTGTAACGTTACAACCAAGACAGTCAAATGCAACCCTGGAGTTTTAAAACTCAACAGGAGTCAGTGATGACTGATGAGTTTTAGAATAAGGTTACAGTGCTAACGTTAGATAGTAGTGTTAACATTACTAGTAAGTGGAGACGCACAAGGAAGGATGCTACGCGAGCGGTTACATCAGTCAGAGGACTCCCCATGGGGAAGACAGACAGGACGCTCGGCCAATCATTCAGTATGAATGCAATGATTGGTCTGAGTTTTCTTAGAACCATATGAGAATGGTATAATTATGAGTTTTTATCTCTGGTGGAATTCACTTTAAAGTGTGCTATCAGCTTATTAATAGCATTTTAACCTTAACAAAGAAAAGCATAAAAATTCCAGAAAGGTAAGTGTCGCTTTAATTACCAGTAAAAACTTCTGAACAAAACTGTACATGTTCCAGCAGGGATATGTTTTGGAAATGAAGAGGAATTAACAGCTGCAAGATTACATCTGCTGTTAGTATGGTGCTTCATGTAGCAGTGTGCCGCCAAAGAATGAATGTAACAGAGTTAAGATAATAGTGGCTAAGCTGTCTTGTGGCAGAGGTGGGACCAAGTTATTTGTTACCTCCGCCAAGGAGGTTATGTTTGCGCCGGCATTGGTCTGTTTGTCTGTCTGCAACATAACTCAAAAAGTCATGAACGGATTTTGATGAAATTTTCAGGAAAGGTGGATAATGGGACAAGGAACAGATGATATGAATTTTGGTGGTGATCGGTTGAAGCAAAGTGGATAAAATAATAAATAAAGTCTATGGTCTGACAGCCTCAGCAGCAATTAAGACGGTGAAAATGGCGCCATCTGGTGGCCGGAAAGCACGTCTCGTTCTACTTGCTAAATATTGCTGTAATTCTAAAGTTGAAATTAATGTTCTGTGTTGGAAAAAAGAAAGTGAAAAATACAAAAAACATATTATATTCTGTGTTGGTACAAAATAACAACAAAACAAATACACCACAGTGTCTCCATGGTGAAGGCATATATAATCTAATAATGATAGTGTAACAATTGTGATACAGGCTGCAAAATCTGATGCAGAGGGGGAGGGAATATCCCCTACTTGGCGGAGGTCTGCACTCTCTGAGTGCTTTTCTAGTTTTGTCATTGTTTTACTTAGGGAATACTACAAACATGGGGGCTCACCTCACACTATCATTAGAGATACCATTCAGAGATAGCGTTAGCCACTGACAGCCAAGTTAACGCTAAACTCGCTTTGCCGAAAAATCAACTAGCACTGGACACACTTAGCTTGACAAAACTACCATCCAACTCTGAGAGACCTAAGAAAATAACACAGTCCATCAGCTACTTCATGTGCAAAGATCTGCATCCATACAGTGTTGTTGAAAACAAAGGCTTTTGTTACATGCTAAAAACACTGGAACCCAGGTATGTGACTCTGTTCCAAGGTTGTTTCATCAACACAGCTTGTACCCAAGCTCTACAGAGAAGTGAAGCATAAACATTAGGAATCTTTGAGTATAGCAAGAAGAGTGGCATTAACTTGTTGGCCTGGACTTCAAGGTCAGTGGATTCCCATGTTGTTTCATGTTGTGTTAATTTCCGACAATTTCCGTACAATCATGTGCACCAAACATGGAAAAAGTTAAAGAAAAAAACAACTGTTATATAACCACAGCGTTGGATTCGTTTCTCTGAGCTGGACAGACAAAGCTCTGAGTATGATGGCATATTTCCCAAAATGTTTGACTCTTCCTAAATGTTATCAGCATTACTTCCTGCAGAGTCACATAGAAGTCAAGGCTCCTCCGGCTGATCCGTCCAATCACTGTTTATTCTGACAGTTGATATCAGGTCAGACTCTGAATGACAGATGCCTCAAACACAGTGACTCACCGCTCCGTATCACTGCTGTCTCCTTGGATGGGTAGGCCTGATGTGCTTATATAATATTCTCTATGTGTGTAGTAATAAGTGAAAAGGCGTAAAAAGCAGGGGAGTGAGGAAATTGGATGAATGAAGAGCCCTCCATCTTTCCATTTCTCCACTGCTTTCTGTCTTTGCCGTCACTTTCTCACACAAATTCATTTAAATTACTGAATGCTGTCAGGTCTGTGGAGGACACATACCAACCTCTGGACTACAGCCAAGGTTAAAATAAGTTAATTGTGAGGTAAATGCTGTATTTTTCACATTTTCTTTATATTTCATTTTCTTCTAAAAGGAGAGCTTTTTCAAACTCTCAGGTGAATTCCACATGCTTTCATGCAAACACCTTTTTCTTCTTTTCTTGTATATACTGTAATACATACTAGGTTTCTTTACTCCTTTTAATTCTTACTTTACCCTAATGTGTTAGCCAGTGCTTAAATAGGGTGGTGCAGGAATGACAAATTAGTTAGCATTTTAGCACTCCCTGTTCCCTCATCTCAAAGTCAGTGGATTTTTTGAATGGATGTTTGGTTTGATGCCTGAAATAAGGTCTGCGGTTAACACAAGCTGGAGAGACTTTTATGTTACATTTTATTTTTTATTTTTCATAAAATATGTAAATAAATACAAGGGATGCACTGATTTTGAAATTCTGGGCCGATATCAATGTTTAAAATAATAATTTCACTGATAGCCAATACTTTTTTTTTTTCTTCTTCTATCTGTCTGCATTGGTCTTCATAGCTTAGTGCCACAAAAGGGTGTAAGCTTCTTATGAAGACTGATGCATTGTTAATCTTGCAGTCAAGTATTTTATACCCATACTGTGCGTGGTTGTGACCGTCACCCAACCTATCAGCCTATCAGCCTTTATTGGAAAAACTTCCTAATATGAGCCAGAGAGTGCCGTGATACACCATAGTGTGTCAAGGGTAAAGTAAAAAACAAGCAGGGGGGATTGAGGGGCAGGTGCTTAAGTCCTGAGTTATATAGCGACAGTGCATGCGGAGAAGAAGGAGGAAAAAACAAGCAAACAAACAAACAAACAAACAAACAAACAAACAGAGGAGAAACAGGCAGTGTAGCTGATGTATTGTGGCCTTGAGGTGGTTGTGCTCCGTACAGATTATCAAAGATAAACATATACATGTCTATTAAGCTGTACTGAAAAAAAACAAAAACAAAAGAGAAGTCTATACTGAACACCAAAAATGTGAGAGTCCTGGTGAAGGAAAGCCCGATTGTGGAGAAGAGTTGCCAGCACAGTGTGGTAGGTTCAAGAAGCAAGTGGGCCCCTTTTAAGTGATCCCATCGGTTCTTTGTGATGCGTCACGG
Source organism: Epinephelus fuscoguttatus (assembly GCF_011397635.1). Taxonomy (NCBI): domain Eukaryota; kingdom Metazoa; phylum Chordata; class Actinopteri; order Perciformes; family Serranidae; genus Epinephelus; species Epinephelus fuscoguttatus. Next base: position 6,034,461 of record NC_064753.1, read on the forward strand.
AGCTGAAGTATCGAACATGCATGCGTGTATTTGAACCCTCCTAATGTGTTTATGAAAACCATCACCAGGGTCCAGGGCCAGCCCTGCGGGTGAAGGCGGGCGGTATGGCACCCCAAGACCGCAGGGGCGCCCAGACCCCACGCCCAGGGAGCCGCAGAGGCCGCAGGACACCACGCAGGCCCAAGGACCCGGGGCGGCAATGGCCAGCACCCCCAGACAGCCAGAGTCACACCCCAGATGGGCGGGGCAGGAGGGCCTGCCCACCCACCGCCCGATGCGGCCCATCATGCCCCATCATGAAGCCCCCCAATCCATCAGTGGTATGGACCTCGAAGAGTGAATGTATGTGGTGCGTTAAAACTGTGGAATGTGTGGTGGGTGAACTAAATGTGGTTTAGGATGCCAGGCCAGTGTAGGCCCGGCCTGAAGGCTGGAGGGATGGATAAGAGCCAACCAGACCCCGGTGCCGCGAGGCCCCCAGCGCCCATGGACAGCGGGCCAGGCGGGCCCCAAAGAAATCCAACGGGCCCCCACCCAACCCCGCCCCCCAAGCAACTGCAGCGTCAGGCCCCCGCAACGGTCCCGACCTGGGCCACACTGCCCGCAGCAAACCGACCCGCAGCAGAAGGACGAGGCGCGCCACCAGGGTGCACGGACAACGAGCCCCACCCAGCCCCCCCGAACCCCGACGCGCAGGAGCACAGGCCAACCCGCAACCCCGCCAGTACCCCCCCAGACTGCCCCAGACCCAAAGCCGGACCCCCAGCCCATCCAACCTGCTCCCCACCGCCGGCCGCACACCGACGGGCAGGCCCACATTGCGCAGCACCAGAACACCCCCGCGGGCAGCACCCAGCCCCCACACCAGGCCCCCCAGCCCGGGGGAGGACCCCGGGCCCGCCCGAGGCGGGGAGAGAGGAGCAGGGAGGGACGGGGAGAGGGGGGAGGGAGGAGGGAGGGGGAAGGGCGGGAGAGGAGCGAACACCATGGGCGGAAACAGCCCTCCAAGAGGGACCGGGCACGCCGCCCCAGGCCCAGGGAGCATGAGGAGACCCCGCCACTCCCAGGCACACAGGGCGAGCAGTCCAGACGCAACCGCCCCCCAGGGGAAACCGCCCGGCCCCGCGATCCCCCACAGAGCCAGAGAGCAGGCCCGGATTCAAGGGGGAGAAGGTGCATCTAACACATGCTTAAGACCTTGAATTCTGATGAACCGCTGTGGTATATTGTGGTGAGAGAGATAGAGGGATTAGGGGTTACATCATTAACAGAAACACGTTACATATTACACAACAGTCTTTCTTGAGTTGTAATATTTATATGTACAGGTGGCATATGCTCACAGGCTGAGTGGCACTATACAGACACATTTAGTGAGTGAATAAATGGTGACCATTTTTCTGTAAAGTATGTTAATTGGTTTCGGTGGCCAGCAGATATTTTCTCCAGCGAAATATGTTCTGCAAGGAGATTCAGCCAATGGTTGATGTTGAGGGTCTGTTTATCTTTCCAGTTGACTAGGATTGTTTTCTTGGCGATGGCGAGAGCTACAAGAAGAGAAGTGCAGTGGCTGTTTGGGAGGTCAATTGTCATCAGGTCACCAATTAAGCACAGGTTGGGAGATAATGGGATCCTGCAGTCCAAAATGGAGGAGAGTTTTTGAGTGACTGTTGACCAAAAGTGCTGGACGGGTGAACATAACCAGAGTGCATGAAAGTAGGTGTCTGCAGTGTTCTGAGGACACTGAGTGCATATGTCAGATTGACTAAAGCCCATTCTATTCATCTTTTGTTGGGTGATGTGTGTTCTGTGGAGTACTTTAAATTGGATAAGTTGTATATTAGTGTGTCTTGTCATCTTGAATGTATTTTTGCATATCTGAGTCCAGAAGTCAGGGTCCGGTGATACACCCAGCTCCTTTTCCCATTTTAAAATTGATAGATGTATAGAACTGGTCTCTGACAGTAATTTATAAATCTTAGAAAGGTTCTTCTTATTTCTCGGAGAAAACTTTGTAATATGTTTGGCAAATTCTGGTGGCTGCAAAGTGTCCTGAGGCGCTGGAATTCTCCTCTTGATTGTCAATTGTAAATACTGTAGAAAATTTCCATTTCTTATTTCAAAAGTTTGAAATAAGTTTGTGTATGTCATAAGTATATTGTCTTGGAAAAGGTGGTGGAGATGAGTTACTCCCTTCATCTCCCATGTGCTAAAATGGAGAGGTCTTTTGTTAATTTCAAAATCCAGGACGTGCCAAATTGGAGAGAGCAAGCAAGGTTCTATCTGAGAGTTTGTGATTTCTAGTGTTTTCCACCAGGCTGACAAGGTGGAAGCAATCATTGGGTTCTTAAAACAGTTATGACGTCTGAGTGTAGTGGTGATAAACGGGATGTCAGAGAGTTTTATATTGTTGCAGTCCGCCTGTTCTAGTTCGAGCCAGGAGTTGTAGTCTTCGTTAGGATATATTTGGATAGGTATTGTAGCTGGTTAGCTAAATAGTAATGTTTAAAGTTAGGAGCGCCCAATCCCCCTTCCAATTTGTTTTTCTGAAGGATGCTTAGGCTAATTTTTGCTGTTTTGTTCTTCGAGTAGAATTTTATAATTGCAGCATCTAATGACAGGAACCATTTCGATGTGGGTGTGAGTGGAATCATGGAAAAAAAATAGTTAATTTGGGGTAGAATTTTCATTTTAACTGTGGCTATTCGTCCCAGGAGGGAGATGGGAAGATTATTCCAGCGCTTCAGGTCACCACAGATCTTATCTAGCAGCGGGCTAAAGTTCAGGTGGACCAAGTCTGATAGTTTGGATGAAATATTTATGCCAAGATATCTTATGTTGCCCACAGGGAGAGAAAATTTTTGGTTTGCAGGATTCCAAGAGTTCTCCGTTATTGGCAGTATTGTCGATTTGGACCAGTTGCTGGAGTAGTCCGAAAGGTTAGAAAAATTGTTATGAGATTAAATACTTCATGTAAAGACGATTTCGGTTCTTGTAGATAAAGTAAAATGTCGTCGGCATATAGATTAATTTTGTGCTCTGAATTGGCGGAATGGATACCTATGATCTTGCTGTGCCGACGGACTGCCATAGCCAATGGGTCGATGAATATTGCAAACAGTAGAAGTAAGAGTGGGCACCCTTGTCTTGTTCCTCTCAGCAAAGTGAAGCTTTGCGATGTGATCCCGTTAGTGGTGACTGTGGCCTTAGGGGAATTATATAAGGCTGACACCCACTGGATAAATGACTGTCCAAAGCCAAATCCACTCAGGGTGGCAAATAGGAAGGACCAGTTGACCTTGTCGAAGGCTTTTTCTGCATCAAGTGACAGAATAACTGCTTTTGTGTTAACGCGTTTTACTTTACTTATCAGATTAAGAACTCTTCTGACGTTATTACTTGAGTGTCTGCCATTAATGAATCCCGTTTGATCATTATGAATTATTGATGCGATTATTTTCTCCAGCCTAGAAGCAAGTGCCTTTGAGATAATTTTGATATCACTGATAGCCAATACTGATTCTGATCCCAATACAGATACCTTTTTTTTCTAGCTGTTATATTTTTTTCCCCCTTTTGTGCTAGGGAAACAAAGAAATCTACACTTTTAAAGTAACTAAGCCCTTTATTACACTACCTTCGAGTGAGCACAAATTCAGTGATACAAAATTATAAAACAATCATATAAAAAATCATATAAAATATATAAAACAATAATATAACCTCCATCCACCTATCCATTTTCATCTGCTTATCTGTGGCGGGGTCGCAGGGGTGGCAGGCCAAGTGAAGCACTCCAGACGTCCTTCTCGCAGCAACGCTTTTCAGCTCCTCCTGGGGGACCCAAAGGCATTCCCAGGCCAGATGAGATATGTAATCCCTCCAGTGTGTTCTGGGTCTACCCAAGGGCCACCTTTACAGGAGGCGCCAAGCAGGCATCCTGATTAGATGGAAGAACCACCTAACCTGACCCCTTTCAACACAATGGAGCAGCAGCTCTACTCCGAGCTCTCTCCAGATGCCCAAGCTCCTTACCCTATCTCTAAGGCTGAGCCCAGCCACCCAACGAAAGAAACTCATTTGGGCTGCTTGTATCAATCTCATTAATGTTTCTTATTCAGGTCTTTCTTAGAAAAGAGACCTTAACCTCAATCAATGCGTGATAATATGAAGGTAGAAAAATAAATAAAATACAGAGGAGGAGAACAAAATATGAAACAGCCTTTATTTCATTAAAAACTAAATGAAAACAACGAAATAGCAGTGCTATTCCTGACCAGTGCGTCAAAAGACATGCAGGCCAGGGTAATGAAACAAACAACCCCATGAATCTCTTTATTAATAGCCTATAAAATGACATGTTTTCTCCTGCGGGATGGGAGAAGACACAAAATCAATGCACCTCTATTATTGTGTGGGCATAAATTCTCAGAGTTTTGCAGGTGTGGGCTGGAGTGGACATACATATTGCGGGTGCGGGCGGGAGTGTAACACACACATAGCGGTTGCGGGCTGTAATGGTCAGAAATTCAGCGGGAGCGAGCAGGAGTGGGATGAAGAAAACAGTCCCGTACAAGGCTCTAGTATAAGACACTATTAGTGCCAGTATTACTATATGGATGTGAAACTTGGAAAATAAATAAGGGAGACAACAAAGCAGTTGATGTGTTCCACAATAGGTACCTACGAAGAATACTCCATATACATTGGCAAGACCATGCCAGTACTAAAGAGCTGCTTGAAAGGGCTGAAATGAAACCGCTGAGTGAGGAAGTGAAGCTTCGTAAATGGAAAATGACTGGACACATAATAAGGCAGGACAAAAACAATGACTGCAACATAGTAATGACTTGGGCACCAGAGGGAAAAAGAAGAAAAGGAAGACCAAAGACCACATGGAGGCGCACAGTTGAGAAAGAAAGTCAAGAAGCGGGATGGAACTCATGGTCTGAAGTAAGGACGGCAGCAGCTGACCGGGGAAAGTTGAGGCGCTTTGAGAAGGCCTTATGTGCCACAAGGCATGAAGTGGATAGGTAACAGGTAAGGATGAATAACCAAGTGGGAGCATGTACAAATTAAAAAGCAAGGGACCTAAAATTGAGCCTTGGGGCACACCACATTTAATTTCATGGATCTCTGAGGAGCATGTACCCATACTTACCAAAAATGTTGGTCCTGTGAGATAGGATGTGAATCACCACCACCAGCTGTTGGAGTCTGTTTAAAAGAATAGGGTGATCTACTGTGTCGAAGGCAGCACTTAGATCCAGTAGCACCAGGACTAATAACTTGTGTGAGTCCAAGTTACACATGAGATCATTGACAATCTTCAACAGGGCTGTCTCTGTACTGTGATTCATCCTAAATCCAGATTGGTATTTAGGATCCAAATTGTTCTTCCTCAAAAGGGGTCTCACCACTGCCGAAAATACCCATTTGATGTTTAAAAGCTCATCTTCAAGAATCCATTAAATGTTTTAAAAAGTGATGTAGGAATTGGGTCTAAAAGACAAGTTGTTTATTTCACTTGAGAGAAAATTCTACCAAGCATCTCAGCATCAATCAGGACAAAACTGTCCAGTGTTTCCTCAGGTAAAAACAGGCATTCAAATGTGTTTACTGTATTCTGATGGGATAAAATGTCAGATCTGATGACATCAATTTTACCTCTAAAGTGGTCTGCAAAGTCTTCACAAAGAGAATCTGTTGAAGTACTTTGGAACTTGTTAGGGTTGATTAAATGATCAATTGTGGAGAAGAGGATTATTTTTATGGTTTGTGATTATTTTGGCAAAGTAGGTGTTTCTTGCGTGTCTGAGTGCATTATTGTGTATTTTAAGTTGCTCACAGAATATTTGGTGGTTAATTGTTAATTTTGATTTAAATCTAGAGTGTGTCCTCTGTTGACCCCATACATACAGCTGAGCAAGTTTAAAAACTCATTTGAAAAGGAATCTGACTGATTATCTATGTGCAGGTTAAAATCACCAGATAAAATTATCTTGGAAGTGGTATGGATTATTGATAAAAACTCAGAGAATTCATTGATAAAAGCAACACATTGTTTGGGTAGTCTGTAGACTGTGACACATAGAATTGGAGGGCTACTAAAAATGATGGCATGATAATGTGTTTGTTTGTTGTTTGTGTTTTATATGTGTTTGGTGGTGAGTGAATTAGTGGTAAGTGATACAGTACCGCCACCCTTCCTACCAGTCCTTAAAGAAAATGCTAAATTAAAATTTGGTGGGGAGGCCTCAGTGAGAACAGCTGGTGCATCTGCGCTCAGCCAGGTTTCAGTTAAAAATAGACAATCAATCTTGTTATCTAAAATCAGTGGTGATATTTAGTTTGCTCTCTGTTCGTGATGATGACAGGAATTGATGAGCTGTTTGCGAAAATACGGGGTCCAGTAATGTGTGTATTGCTGCTAAAAGTGGAACTTAAAACATAAGAACTAGGATCTGGGGGACATCAATCTCTGACGGACTGGTCAGCAGGTGCAGGTTTGGAGCCGTGAGAGGAGAGTGTGGTGTGGGCCTGCTGTACGCCGTATGCCAGGTTAGTGGACAGTAGACGGCAACCAGATGTATTGAGGTGAAGCCCATCTGGCCCAAAAAGATGTCTCCTCTCCCAGAAGACATCAAAATTGTCTATGAAGCCAACATTGTGGAAGCTACAGGCAGAGGAGAGCCAGGTGTTCAAGCTGAGCAGCCTTGTAAAACGGTATCCGTAACTATTGCTTTGGGATGTCGTTGGTAGCTGCATGTAACATGACTCTGTCAGCCTGCGTACAAGATTGCAGGATGTCTGGGATTCTTTCTGTCATGTCAATAACAGTGGAGCCTGGGAACGACAGTGTGAGTGCCCCCCTCATCCGCACGTTCCTCACGATGGAGTCCCTGATAAGGAGGGTTGTAGGAGGAGGATCCGTCAGGTGTCCGGGGGGGTGGGGGGGTGGATGGCTTGGTTTCCATGCCGCCCACATCACGGCACTGGGTGGGTGACCCAGGTGGTGAAACATCAGCAAAACCGTGAGCGTGGTTCCCCGCCAGGTGAGGAGAGCCTCTGGAGTGCCACCGCACCACATCCTTCAGGAGCCACTGGCGCAGGAGTGGAAAGGGGGTCGCTGAGGCCCCGTTGCTGGGTGAGGGAAAGAGGCAGCCCCGTTCGAGCCCCTCCTCCGCCCGCTGACAACAACCTCAGACCAGGTAGCCCTCTGGTTGAGGTGTTGAGATGGAGAATGGGAGGAGCCGTCAACACGGGAACTGCCAGGACCCCCACTGGATGACTCTCCAACTCCAGCTGAAGGTCGAGCTGCAGAGCACCGCCCGGTGGTTGCCGTGTTGGTGCAGGGACAGCAGCGGCATCAGCGGCAGCAGCAGCAGCAGAGGGGATGTGCAAAGGTGCATTATCCGGGGCTCCCACTCTGTCACCACTGGCTCCGGCAGGAGGAGAAGCCGTCAACTGTTGCATAGAGTCGGGGGACGCGCCAGTGGAGGCAGAGTCAGGAACCATGCAGGCCCTGCCATCATCACCTGGGTGATCCGATGCCTCAGTCAGTACTGTGTAGCGGTTCGACAGGTAGAGCGGTGGCGGTGAAATATCCGTAATCATTCCCTTCCCTCCTAGCTATCACCTCTGTCCAGTTGCCCTCTGGGTTGGGGGTTGAGCAGGAGAATGGCCGAGGGCGTATAGGATCCCATAGCAAAGTGTCAGTCCTGGAGGTGTTGGTGGCGGAGTTCAAGACGCCGATCTTCTTAGCCTGTGCAGCAGCTGTCTCCATGTAGCTTGACAGCAAGGCGTCCTTCCTCCGCAGTTCATCTGAAAGTCTGCGGACATTTTCCGTGAGGTTAGTAATTTCTCTTTTTCCGTGTGTATGAAGCAAACAGTCCTCACAAGGCATGATGATGCTGGACCAGTAAAGTTTTGGCAATATATCCAATTAAATTTACTTCCTGGTTGAGCTGTCAGCTGGCGGAATTTTTTCCCACGGTTGTCAACACAGGCTGGGTGGGTGTTGAGCTGTTTACACATTGATGCTTGGACATCCAGTGATAAAAAGATAAAATCCAATCAAGGAGATAGTTAAAAACAGCTGAGGTGCAAGCAAATCATTTAAAATTCACTTAAAACTTAAAATAAGTCGGTTTAAAATCGTGAGGGAGAGCACAGATGGGCAGCTGATGGCTTCTAAAACAGGACAATGATCCCAAACACACCTCAAAATCCACAATGGACTACCTTGAGAGGAGCAAGCTGAAGGTTTTGCCATGGCCCTCACAGTCCCTCAACTTAAACATCATTAAAAATCTGTGGATAGACCTCAAAAGAGCAGTGCATGAAGACAGACCAAGAATCTCACAGAGCTAGAGAAATGGGGTGAAATCCCCCAAACAAGACCTGAAAGACTCTTAGCTAGATACAAAAAGAGTTAAGAAGCTGTGATACCTGCCAAGATAAGTGCTACTAAGTGCTGACAATGCAGGGTGCCCAAACTTTTGCTTCAGTACCTTTTCCTTTTTTTGTTACTTTGAAGCTGTAAAAGATTGATATATAACAGTAATTTTGCTTAAAATATTGGTGAAATGCGTCATCTTAAACTTCATGCCTTTTAGAAATTGGTTCATCTTCTACTTACTTAACAACTCACAGTCAATGAAATTTTTCTGGAGCGAGAGTGTAGCTGCATGGGAGTGAGGGCTGGATCTGACTAAGAACCCTCAGGACACTGCTGTGGTAGCAACTTGTCAATCACAAGGCAGCCACATCCTAAGACATACCCTGTCTTATCATCTATTTTACTCTAAATGGGTCCATAACTTACAAAATGAACATCATGCTGTACTGAAGACTTGAAACTAGCGATTGAGACCATAAAGTCATTAGGAATTGAAAAGAGATATTTCTGTCATTTTGCTTTCAAGCTTTTGGCATTTCAGCTGGCTGCTTTACTGTTTGGACCCAAACAGGATGCTTCCTCCTCCTCATCTTCCTCCTCTGTCATGTCTCAGAAAGGTCTGTTTTCATTTTTGTAGCAGTTTCTTGTTGCAACAAACACATCTCTCTCTCTCTTTCTCCCCCTCTCCCTCTTGCTGTAGTGAAGAAGTGAAGCAATTTTTCTCCTCTGGGAGCTGAGGCCCCTTTAGAGGGAGAGACACCTCCCCTACAGCTGAGCTAATAGGACATGCTGTCATAATGCTACAACTGTGTGTGTGTGTGTGTGTGTGTGTGTGTAGCTCTGTTTAAGCTCCACATGACCTTAGCAAGCCCTGCTTTTATATCTCATCCCCATGCGTATGCGTCGGCCGGCTCCTCCTCCTCCTCCCGAGGCCTTTTCCAGCACAGCAGCCAGACTAAACGGCGCTTCAGAGGAGGATAAACCACATTTCGCTCATTAGAGTGTTGGATAAGATAAATCGCCCAGCCTAGAGTGTATGTGTGGGTGTAAACTCGCCCCCCCTAAGATGGACGCCTGTGAGGAGCCACGTCACTGAAGCCCAATTTGACATAAATCCACAGAGCTTTGCATCAAAGCCAAAGCCATTTCCAAGAAGTCTCCTCTTCAAAGTCTTCCTGAATGGGAGGGCAGCTCTGGGGTTTCAAAGTTGGCCTCAGCAGCAGAGGGAATGGAGGCTCGGATCGAATTGCCGCCCACCCTCTCTAGATGACAATGATGATGATGATGAACGTCAAAGAGTTGAATCATCTCCTGACCTTCTCTTGGCCTCCACCATGAAACCACCAACACCTAATTACAGCTCATTATTTACAGAGAGAGAGACGGGAAAGCAAAGGATAAAAAAAAACATGTTCCTCCTCCCCTGATCCCCAGCAGGTGTTTTGAACAGTGTGAGTGGAGTTGAGGAGGAGAGTCATCAACAACAGCCACAGTAACAAGTGGCAAAGCACACAGAGCACAGAGACATATGTGCACATTAACTTTCACTGTAGTTCAGTCTCTGCACAGCACTGAAGCAGGAAACATAACTCAATGGAGATTAATGATGTGGCTCCTCTGTTCTCCCTATACTGAGTTAGCGGTGGTTGGTCATTGCTTATTTACGCTGCTCAATTTTCTCATTATAGAGGGAGAAACAGGTGTTAATCAAAGAGTGGGTGTTTGTAATTAAATGGCACTGCTAAGAAGCTGTGACTGTGACTCGGATTATTTGCGTTCCTGTTTCTCAAAGACCATTTGAATGTAATGAAAGGTATCTTTGTGTTTCAGGGTATTGTAGTCTATTTAGGGGTGATTAAGTGGGGATGCACAACAGCGTTTTATTATTTAACATTAATACCAGCAGCTTTTATTGAAGAAATATTATTGTATTGGGTTGTACAGGATACCTCTGTAAACGAGCTCAGTTCAGGACAGAAATAGACGAAACTGCTCCCTAAGTTTCATCTAAACTTTCTCTAACATCACTCCAGCTCTCTGTCTCTGTCAGGAAGCTGATTTAGAAGACCACATATTTATTGCACCATGACCTGTGAGTGTGTGAACAAGCCCTCTCTACTGGTTTTTATTTATTTAATTAGAGTCTAATAATCATGGTGTATTATTAAAATGCAAATTTGGCTCTTAGTGATGAGGACGAGTGCTAATTATTTTGGTGACCCTGTCAACTTTCCTGCAGCAGACCTCTCAAGTAGACATTTCCACTTGTACACAAGTATGTAAACATAACAGATTGCCATTAAACTAATGGAGGACATTCATGCTCCCCAGAGGATGAACTTTTTCTATTATAGACCTTCCTCTCATGCCACTGTCAGAGCATGAAAGCAGAGAACAAATGGAAGGATTTTGGATGGAGCTCCCTTGGATCTTGGAAGTCTTGCTCCATCCCGCTTTGAGCGGAGCAGATATTAGCAGAGGGAACAGCTCCATGAGTGAGGAGCAAAAATTTAATGCCACACTCCGTTTACATGCTCTGGCTGCTCTTTGACCAAAATGTTGATGGATTTACTGTAATCCCCTGGAGGATAATTCATGTGCTGGATACTACATACATACTTTTTTCTTTTTTTTATTGCTGTTGTTGCTCTTTGGAAAGCATCTTTGAGTATCCTGAAAAGCACTATATAAATCTAATGTATTATCATCATTATTATTATTATTATTATTATTATTATAATTACATACCAATTAGCATAGCATACATTTTTGCACTTAGTGAACAAAGAAAAAAAAATCAAATATTAGGCTACACACACGGTCTTTCATTTTTCATTTACAGCTCACTGAGGAAATGTGTGTAGTGGACTATAGCTAATGATTTTATAAAAAGAAAAATGTAGGAAGACAGTTTGTGAGTGGTAGGCTGACAGAATGTATGCATTCACTTAAGTTTTGCTCTTGGCTGTTAGCAGCATAAAGAATTTCAAGAGACTTAATATCACAGGCACAGAGTCTGTTCTTTACATTGTGTTGCTTTCTCAAAAGGAACACAACAAATGTTATTTACACAGTAGTGTATATTTACAATACTATATGCTATATACTTGGTGTGATATGAAACTAAATTTTATATCACACCATATAGCTAATGTTCATTCTCATTTATATACTGTACATTTATTATCATATAATGAATGAAAAGTCCTCATAAGCAGTGCTGCTGTTCAACATTAACTGTCCAGTGAAAACATGTCTCTTAAAAGGACACTTCACTTCAAAATCAAAAGTACATATTTTTCCTCTTAGTGCTATTTATCAGTCTAGATTGTTTTGGTGTGAGTTGCCGGTGTTGAAGATATTGCCGAGATGGCAGTCAGCTTGAAAACAAGCATGAAAACAATACATTTCAGTCAGAACCACTTTAGTCACACAAAAATGTATTTCCATTTGCAGTATTATATTTGGTGGTATGGCTTTGATCTGGGACCTCTCTGCCTTTCCTGAGGCCTACACAGAAAGCCTGAGGCAGACAGAGCAAACCTCTCTGCCCTTCCATGTGCCTACATGGAAAACTGCAAAGACCTCCCGGGATATTGACATTGATATGTCAGACACAACATGCAAAGGAGGAGCAGGAGTGCAGGTGAATGCAAAGCGGCTTGCAGAGGAAGCAGCAACGGTAGGCAGGCCAAAGCAGTTTAAATAGGGCGCCCTGAATGAGATTTTTCGAATTGGTTGCACAGAAAGGAATCATGTGATCTATCAGCTGACTCCCTTCATCAATCAGCTGCTCCATCAGATGATTGGGCGCCTTGAGATTAGCTGATGTAGCTGGGATGTGAGCTGAGCTTGACATTGTGTCCTGCCTGAACTAACACTATACTAAATTTGAAAAACTCAACAGCAATGTCTCTTTCCAGAAATCATGAACCAGTTACTCAAGATAATGCACAGACCTTGTTGTGAGCAGTTTCATGAAGGAATTATTTTCTTTCTACCGATCTACACCTGTCAACCATATAACAACCCAAAAGGAGACATGCATCTTCAGCTAGCTCACACAGCACCACTGAGTTAGCTAACTTTACAGCTCAGCCGAGAAAGACACCATTAACATTTACATCTTACACTGTCAAGAGCATGAACCCCTGGTATATGAGTAGATGTACGCTTCTTTCTGTGCAGTGATATGGTTGGTGAGTGTAGTTTGGTAGAAAGAAGATAGTTCCTGTATAAAATTGCTCACAAAACAGTCTGTGGATTATCTTGAGTAACCGGGTCATGATTTCTGGAAACAGACATTGCTGTTTAGTTTTTCAAGTGTATTATTTGGTGCTTTGAGCACCACGAGCTGAATGCCATCTGACTCCATTATATTGGAGAGGAGGCAGACATGTATTTTTGATTTGGGGGGTGAACTGTTTGTTGAACTTCTGACCACATCCAAGATCACAGCTGAACGATCATGTTTAACAACAAATACTAGATATTGGCTCAAAACAAGAAAAAGCATGTTAATCAATTCAGGCGGCACAGTGTTGTGGTGATTAGCACTGTCGCCTCACAGCAAGAGGGTTCCTGGTTCAGTCCCGGGTGTGGGTACCCTTCTGTGCAGAGTTTACATGTTCTCCCTGTATCAGTGTGGTTTTTCTCCTGTGAATGGTTGTCTGTCTCTATGTGTCAGCCCTGCGATAGTCTGGTAGTACCCTCAAGAGGACAGGCGGTTAGAAAATGGATGGATGTTAGTTCAATTCAAATATTTCATTTTAAAGCCTATATTGGCCGACACCGATGACGTGCCGATATTATCATGCATCCCTGACAAAAATACTTTTGAAATTGGTGCTACATGTTTAGAAAAAAAAAGAAAAAGAAAAAGGAGTGTGGCATTTGTTTTTGCCTCAGACGTGGAAAACCTACAACTACCAGAATGTACATCACCCACCAGACGGATAAATTCTCTTGCTGGTGGGTGATGTAATGCAAACTTGTCTGTTGGCTGGGTGGCAAAAAAATGATCTGATATCACAGTTAAGCGGTAGGCTAAAACATGTTTTTGAAAACACTGTAGGTGAGAAATAGACAGTGCAGTAACATAATCTTGATTTATATTCGATCAGTACTGCCTAGTTTTACTGTTTGATCGGATTTTGGTCCGAGTTTGAGAGACAGACAGGGGCAGGTGTGTCTCTTAATCTGCTTCTATATTTTTTTTGTCAGTGGTTGTGGCATGGGTGGTGGGCAATACGAAAATGCGCAAGTACAGCCTGAAGATTGAGCAACAGCCCAGAAGAGTCAGCAAAATTCCACCAAATGCCGCGTTTTTCTGGGGGTAAGGGAGAGATCTAGGCGCTGGTAAGGTGCTGGGAAGTTTATCACAGTTCATTTACATATATTAAACACATTGTTTTAATACTAAGCTGGTTGAAAATCAGTGAAGTATCCCTTTAAGAAACTCAATCCAAATACTACAACAGTGAAACTTTACAGCAGCAACTCATATCTGATCATGTTCATTCAGATAATTAGGGAAAATAAATCCTGGGAATACATTCAATGAAATGTTAATAAGACCATTTAGAGTGAAATAATTCAACGTCTATTGTGATTACTTTCATTACTTCTGATTGTCCTACATTAACTTTGTTTCTATGCACCCCTCATCCTTCACTCCAACTTAGTAACCTTGATTCTTTGACTGTTCTCACACCAGCATCCATTAAAGTAATAGCTGTCTGTGCTGCGCTCAAAATTGGATTTCGCTCACGTTGCTCTCAGGCCAGAACTGATTTACAGGTGCTCTGACATGCATTGTAATCAGCATTGTGGTGTCGGGAGGTAATTCATTAAAAAACACACAGACTGAGAACACCATCAATGAGATGAGGAGAAATTAAGAGCTGGGAAACAGAGGAAAGAAAACAAGAAAGAAAAGGTGGGAAAAATGTAAAGAGCAACAGCAGGTGGACAGGAGGACATTTTCAAGGACTTCTTCTCCCATTTCTTGACTACCATTTCCATTTTCAAGTGTAGATACTCTTGTTTCGTCCCCTAACATCAAATATTGTATGCACAGCCCTTGTTGAAATGACAGCTGTAATCAGGCTCACACCACCGTTGTGAGGTCACCGTGACAACATGGCAACCGTCCATCGAAATTAGTGTTTCTGAACGAATGTAATTTAGCGATCTACAGTCTAGACTCTGAGTGAGGACTGTCAGCTCAGAGAGAAAGAGAAAAATAAAGAAGCAGAATGAAAGTGACCAGCAGATGAACACACCGCAGGCTCTGCTGTGTCTGTTGAACTGGAAACCAGCTGCTGTGACATTTCTGAACACGAGATTATTTTTTGCAGTAAAAGTGTAGGAATGAAATAATAAGAGCCAAACATTACACCAGTGGCTCCTGGAGAATTTGGTGTTCATATGAAAGCAGCTAGCTAACTCAGAGTAGCATGTTTTTACACTTTTTGTAGGAATTAAAGTTTTTATTTTGTTAAATTTGCCTTTATTTTACCAGGAAGTCTCTGGCCAAGGTAGCAGCCGTACATAATCACAACCTATTAAAATACAGCAGAACATACTAAATTTCACAATAAAACACAAAAAAAGCTAAAAAAAAAAAAAAAAAAAAAAAAAAAATACCACATGCCTCTGTCACCACATTCTTTGTGAAGCCCTTTAATCCATCAGTGGATATAGGCCAAAAACTTTCTAATTTTAGATCTTTCTGAACAATGTGCTTAGTGAGAAAATACAATTTTCCCAATATCTGTCGAAACCTGGACAACATTAAAAAGCATCTCTTGGAGGAGCGTAGCTGGTACCTACCAGAGCTAAGATAAAAGGGGTACACAGGTAAGCTTGAAGTTTGCAGAGTATCTCTTTGTAGATAAAAAAATATGCCAATACTGTTATCTGTGAATGTGTTAGTCAGTAATGTCCAACTCTCTAAATCATAAAAAATGCAGTGGTGAGTAAGGGACTTTGCATTTGGAATAAAACATAGAGATGCATGGTACAGTGAATTAGTCTCTGTAAAATGGAGGAAGCTGTATGCTATGTCATTGTAATCAATCGTGAACAGAAAAGCTTTCACAAGTTTTTTTCTTGGCATTTACAGTGGCACAAGATTTATTTCTAAAACAGAAGCCAAACTTCATCTTGAGCTAACAACTGTAGATTAGCATTAAAATAAGAATAATTACAAAACCCAAAACCAGTGAAGTTGGCACGTTGTGTAAACCGTAAATAAAAACAGAATACAATGATTTGCAAATCCTTTTCAACCTATATTCAATTGAATACACTGCAAAGACAAGTTACTTAATGTTCGAACAGGAAAACTTTGTAATTTTTTGCAAATATTAGCTCATTTGGAATTTGATGCCTGCAACATGTTTCAAAAAAGCTGGCACAAGTGGCAAAAAAGACTGAGAAAGTTGAGGAATGCTCATCAAACACTTATTTGGAACATCCCACAGGTGAACAGGCTAATTGGGAACAGGTGGGTGCCATGATTGGGTATAAAAGCAGCTTCCCTGAAATGCTCAGTCATTCACAAACAAGGATGGGGTGAGGGTCACCACTTAGTGAACAAATGCGTGAGCTGATTGTCGAACAGTTTAAGAACAACATTCCTCAACGAGCTATTGCAAGAAATTTAGGGATTTCATCATCTACGGTCCGTAATATCGTCAAAAGTTTCAGAGAATCTGGAGAAATCACTGCACGTAAGCGACAAGGCCGAAAACCAACATTGAATGCCCGTGACCTTCTATCGCTCAGGCGGTACTGCATCAAAAACCGACATCAGTGTGTAAAGGACATCACCACATGGGCTCAGGAACACTTCAGAAAACCACTGTCAGTAACTACAGTTCGTCGCTACATCTGCAAGTGCAAGTTAAAACTCTACAATGCAAAGCGAAAGCCATTTATCAACAGCACCCAGAATCGCCGCCGGCTTCGCTGGGCCTGAGCTCATCTAAGATGGACTGATGCAAAGTGGAAAAGTGTTCTGTGGTCTGACGAGTCCACATTTCAAATTGTTTTTGGAAACTGTGGACGTTGTGTCCTCCGGACCAAAGAGGAAAAGAACCATCCGGACTGTTATAGGCGCAAAGTTCAAAAGCCAGCATCTGTGATGGTATGGGGGTGTATTAGTGCCCAAGGCATGGGCAACTTACACATATGTGAAGGCACCATTAATGCTGAAAGGTACATACAGGTTTTGGAGCAACATATGTTGCCATCCAAGCAACGTCTTTTTCATGGACGCCCCTGCTTATTTCAGCAAGACAATGCCAAGCCACATTCTGCACGTGTTACAACAGCATGGCTCCATAGTAAAAGAGTGCGGGTACTAGACTGGCCTGCCTGTAGTCCAGACCTGTCTCCCATTGAAAATGTGTGGCGCATTATGAAGCGTAAAATACGACAACGGAGACCCCGGACTGTTGAACAACTTAAGCTGTACATCAAGCAAGAATGGGAAAGAGTTCCACCTGAAAAGCTTCAAAAATTGGTCTCCTCAGTTCCCAAACGTTTACTGAGTGTCGTTAAAAGGAAAGGCGATGTAACACAGTGGTAAAAAGGCCCCTGTGCCAACTTTTTTGCAATGTGTTGCTGCCTTTAAATTCTAAGTTAATGATTATTTGCAAAAAAAAAAAAAGTTTCTCAGTTTGAACATTAAACATCTTGTCTTTGCAGTGTATTCAATTGAATATGAGTTGAAAAGGATTTGCAAATCATTGTATTCTGTTTTTATCTACGATTTACATAACGTGCCAACTTCACTGGTTTTTGTATGTGAATTTGTTTTATTTTTATTTTTTCTCCTCCCTGAAGTTACAAATACTTTGCCTTGAGCCTCCTTTAGTGACTGGGGAAAAATGCATGACCATCCCACCCCCATAAATAACCTTTTTTGTAATATATTTTCACACCAAATGTAGGTATTAGAGTTGATGCAACGAGTAAACAGCACAGGAGGCTACTAATTTTGTAAGCCAAATGAAAATCTTCCATACAAATTACATCATCACTCAAGGTGTGTGCACTTAAGCAGAATATGGGTCCATGACAGCCAGCGGCAGCAGCGTCCAGACAGAATTATAGCAGTAAGATTTTGAAAACTTAACCTTTGACATTTTAAAGTTAAAAGTTGAAAACAAAATTCTGGAGTCAAGAAAGCCATGGTTTTTCACTACTGCATGCAGGAGCACAGAATTTAACATCTTTACAGGATCTGGTGCAAATGGTTTATTTTTGGTTAGGGTTACGGTTAGATAAGCGATAAGTCGGTTAATTGCACGGTAAATTAAAAGTGAGACGGTAACTTTTCTGGACGCGATCTCTCTCCACCAAAGAGACTGGATGACAAGAGCGTTGGCTGCCGTGCATTGTCTGGCAGCCAGGTGAGTTGGTTCATTAGTGTAATGAACGGAGGGAAAGCTCCTGTCATAGAGTGTCTTTGTCTCTGTGGGGGAGGCAGGGCTATGGGCTACACACACACACAGTGCGATCTTCGTGAGGGGGAGACGAGGCGGAGAAAAAAAACAGAGAGTTGAGCATAAGAGAAAGACATGGAACTTGTACCTAAACCGAATGCCACGGCCCCTGTGTGGGAGTATTCTGGATTTAAACCAAATGACAGAGGGGAGCCCAGTAATTTGGATGAGCCAGTGTTCTGGGTTTGTTCTACGACCATCTCAACAAAAAGAGCGAATATGACCGACTGCATACCGGAGAGAGAGAGAGAGACTGAGAGTCCATTTTTTTTGTATTTATTTATTTATTTTGATATTTTTACATGTTTTTTCGGATATTTAAATTTTCTTTTTTTTTCCATTCCTAAATATTCTTGCACTCCACCCCCATTTTGTAGTGAAAACGCCTAAAATGACATACCCAAATTAAAATGACTGTAGCCTCTGAACTGCTCGGACTACATGCATGCATGAGGTCTTGCCAGAAAGCAAACTCTCTGAAGTTTCTTGTGAAAGTGTCAGAAACACTCTATCTGATACAGAGACAGAGTAATCGGCCTCTGAATTCAGTAAAAAGTGAAGATTTAAAAAAATAAATAAAATAAATAAAATAAAAAATGATTTTCAGGATGAATAATTGTCTGTTGCTTCATCTGAGCAGGTAAATGACACTATGGAGCTGTAGGCACACTATCAGTGAACATTTGTTTCAAGTTTGAAGAAGACTGCACAAAGTATGACCATTCTACAGTGTTTTTTCCATGAAAAGATCCAGGCGGAGCTCCACATGACAAGTCGGTCACTCAGCTTCAAAACAGTACTATCAGTGATCAAACAACACTCAGCCAGCTTCAAACATCGTACCTTATTGAAATCAGGTGTAATTATGATAGCTGTGTAGATGTTGTTTATGACACAGAAACACCATAAAATATCACCAAATAAAGCCATATGAAACGTGAAAATTGTGATCCCACTTTCTAGGTGGTATATCTCAGCCAAAAATAGTGATAGGAGTGAGACTCCTACCTTTTATAAACCAGCTACGTGTCCACTTACAGCTCCGCATGAGATTGCGAGTAACTCCGGATTTCCACTGGATGCGTGTCCGTTGCGGAACGGCAGCGCTGGTTATCTGCAGCATGCTCCGCCGTCTGTCAACACCCACCGGCTGCAGCTCCGCCGGAAGACATCTCAGTGCACTGCCATGATTAATATCTCCTTGTCCATGGTGTTCACGGGGTGAAATGACGTCTGAAAACCTCTGACCTGTTGACTTCAGGCCTGCCTCTGCCCATTATGTAGTTTTTAAGGTGTAGTGCAGGGAAATATGATCCACCATGAACACTGTGTATTTTATTTTGAAAATTAACCGGATGTTTTATCGTGTTTCTGTGCACGACTTCCTGCCCCGCATGATCTGCTATGTGCTGAATTGCTGCGTTGTGCTCTGGCGTCCGGCAAAAATAGAAGTCCTGCGTATCTGTTGCGGAGGGCTCCGGAGCGCCGGAGCTGAGAAAGAACCGTAAAGCGGCACAGCAGCCGCAGCCGGTGGAAACACACACATTGACTAGAATGGAATCCTATCAGCTCCGCTGCCGTGCCGGAGCGCAGACGCAACCAACATGCATCTGGTGGAAATTGGCCGTAATCCTTTAACTTTTCCCCTCGAAAAACAGCATGACATGACTTGTCACCACTCATCGCGATTTTGGACTTGCTTGTGTTTAGGCTGCTCTGGTGTGAAATCCACAAGGACTAAAAGAAAAACGATGCCGGATTCAGGAAACCGAGAGCTTCCTGAGTCCAGTGATACCAAACATCACATGGTTTGATGAAGTAGTGCGCCTGTGAGATCATTTATCAGAGGAGGGAGGGAGCGCGGACCCCGGCGTCCGAGGGGAGTTTACATAAATGTTTATTTCTCTTTAAAAGTGTGTACTTGCATCATTATGCCTTTATTATCATTATATAAGTTTAAAAAATGGTCTAAAAACAACAAAATTAAAACAATAATAAAAATGGTCTTAAAAGCACAATATTACACAATATTATCGCTTATTGCAATAATTTCTGATGCAATTAATCGCCCAGCAAAACTTGTTATCATGACAGGCCTACGGGACTTATGTGTTTGTGTACTGGTGCTGAATCTTCATGATTTCCTCACTAGTAAACTCTAATGGTGATGCACATTATGATCATTCTCTCTTAGGACCAGTGTTGGGTAAGGGATACTTTAAAAGTAATCAAAGTACGTTACTGTGTTACTTTTTTAAAAAGTAACTAGTTACTTTACTGCGTTACTCCCTGAGTAAAGTAACTCAATTACTTTTAAAGTACTTTTGAGTATTCTACATTTCGTAATGGGCAATGGACCACAGGGCGCTAAGCCTACATTTTTTTGTCTCCAAAATTAAAGTTAGGGACCGCCTGCCCTTCACTGAGATCCAATTCTCCCATCACAGCCATCACTTTGACCAGTAGAAACACAGAACGATCTGCTGCCGTAGACAACTGTATGACAACAACACCCCAGCACTTTTAATATTTCCTCTAGGGATGTTACCACACAGAGTAAAAGGGGGAAATGATGGTGTGAAACAGCAGAGGCACTTTGTCAACCCGCTGAGTTAACGTTGCTGTCATTAGCATCAAGCTAGCAAACAATGGTACATCCTCACGGTCGGACATAAAGTAATAACATTACCAAATAGCGGCGGGGCTTTTACTCACCACAACTGCAGAGGCTCCCAGCTTCATTTGAAACAAACTACATCATAGACGGTCCGTTATTTATTAATCCCTCTGTGTGTTTATATATTTACTTTTTATCTGCTCCGTTGTCTTTGTAAAGTTAACATATCCCACCGTCATTTCAAACTCAACACTTGTTTCAAATTAAAAGCCCCTTACAACCTCGGCTGAGAGAATCCCTCCATTTTCTAAATAGGCTTTTATTCTGAAACATTTGTCAGAACTTCCTGTGGAAGATACAGTAGCTTCATAGTTTACTTATGGCGCTTCAAATGTAGCTCCTGCCATCTGCTGACGCTTTTAGGTGACTACAACAACATGTCGGCTGGCACATAAACAGACACAAATAATAGTAAAAGTGATAAAAATAGCACAAGAATAACCCGATGACATCACACACGGCGTGAAAGACGACCGGGGATAATTGATGAGTACCAGAGTGTAGCGTGTACCAGGCATAATGCAAGTCCTGAGTCTGAAATATGTCTGTCAGCGAGTCCTACTCCACCTGTTTAGACTCCACCGTAGACAACGGCAGCATTTCTCCGACCACCGTAGCGAGCCACAAGCTCTGTGGCTTCTTTCAGACTGATAGGTTTAACGTTGTCTCTGTTATTAGAACCAAACGACAGCCGTTGCTGTTTCGGAGCTGAAGGACCAGCGTTCTAAAAGTAACGGAAGTAACTGATGTCTTGTTTGAAAATGTACTTAAGTATTTGATTACTCAAACAGCAAACGCGTTAGGTTACTCCTTACTGCAAAAAGTAATCAAAGTACTCTAACGTGTTACTTTGTAACGCGTTATACCCAACTCTGCTTCGGACCAAAGCTGAAAGTTGTGTAATGTAGTTAATAGGGATGCACCGAAATGAAAATTTGTGGCCGAAGCCAAATAATATTAAACTCTTGGCCGAATACTGAGTACCGAATACCGAATGCCGTTTTTTAATTTTTAATTAGTTTTTGCAGATGATCTCCCTCCAGATTAGTGTTGTCACAGTACCAAAATTGGGACCCACGGTACGATACCAATGAAAGTATCATGGTTCTGAGTAGTATCACAATACCACAGTGAAAATGAGGCAGATGTGTCTTTTGTCATTTATAAAACGATAAATCACTTTTCTATAATACATCAATGATATTTCAATGGAATAAATTACTTATTGACTTATTCATACTTCAGAAACAGCATCAATAAGTGATTAACATAGGGGGGATCAAAATAAAATAAATAAATAAAAATCAACCAGCCACCCTCCTCCCCTGACAAGTCCTTTCATAAGTAAAGAACAGTCCCTAAAGTGTGGTGAGGTTTGTGGGCCGTTACCTGCCACTGAAAGACTAAGAGAGAAATATGAACGGCTCATTTCTCCTCTAAAACGCCACATACTGTGTGCTGCTACGGCTCAGCTGTTCAGGTACTTTTGGGCAGTCAACAAGTTTTTCACCTGGAGCCCGTCGTCGGTAAGCCGTTATCACGCGCTGCCGTATTTGACAGGAATACGTATCCCTGTCTGTGTCTGTGACCCCCGTTCAACCCACAACCGGCGGGATTCGCCGTTTCGTTTCTGCTGCTGGTTGAAATCTGTACTCACACAGCGTGCTGAATGATTTATTTTGCCCACACAAAACTATTTTTAGTCGCAAATGTGAGTGCGGTGACAGACGGAGTAAAATATCGCCACACTGCCGACATTTTACTCCGTCACCGCATGCTGTTTGATTGTGTTATCAAAACACACCACTATTATTCGGCCTTGCTTTTCACTTATTCCACCAAATACCGAATGTGTGTTTTTTTGCAATATTCGGCTGAATATATTCGGTTACCGAATATTTGGTGCATCCCTAGTAGTTAAACATGGTTCATGTATGTCGAACTGACGTCATCATGCCTTGTGCGCCAGATGTCAAGGAACTGCAAACCATCATAAAGTACCTCAGGTTTTCTACTGACATCATCATGATGCCCCAAGAGAACTACATTTTGCTGTTTTGTTGGTTAAAGTTATTCAGAGGTAAGTGCATGTCATACCCAGCTTTTCAGGATTTTTGAGGTTGATGATTGTATAAAATAACGGACATAGCTAACATGACATCATCCACTGGTTTGTGGATTTCCATTGTGAAGCCTCGAGTTCAGCATTTTGTCTGTGGCCATCTTGAAGTTTTGGAGCCAGAAGTGACCATATTTGGATGAAAGAGAGGAGCTGTTGAGGAGTGAGAGGTAGCTAATAATAATAATAATAATAAATTTTATTTGTTGGCGCCTTTCTGAGCACCCAAGGACACCTTACAATAAAAACATACAAAAATACCAATAATACAACATTAAAAATAAATAAAATACATGACAGAAAATTAGACCGGATAGGCAAGTCTGAACAGATGGGTTTTAAGCTGTGATTTAAATTGTCCAATGGAGTCAATCTGACGGATATGGGGGGGCAGAGAGTTCCAGAGTCTGGGTGCAGAGCAGCTGAAGGCTCTGCCACCCATAGTGGTCAGTTTGAAATTAGGGACAGACAGAAGAGCAGCTGAGGAGGAGCGTAGAGCACGGGTGGGGGTGTAAGGGTGGAGAAGGTCTGACAGGTATTGGGGGGCCAGGTTATGGAGAGCTTTGAATGTGAGGAGAAGGACTTTATATTGGATGGACAGGTAGCCAGTGGAGCTGAATGAGGATGGGGGTGATGTGGTCGGTGGATTTGGTACAGGTGATGATTCTGGCGGCAGAGTTCTGGATGATTTGGAGACGATGGAGAAATAAATCTGTCTGAGGGCCCAACAAGGAACCTTCAAATAGCCTTTCACTCAAAGTGGCCACACCCATAATTATGCATAATCTCAAGTCTTAATAAAATGTAAACAGGTGACTTCTATAAAAATTCACCCCCCTGTACAGTTGTAATGAATGAGAAAATTAACTATAGAGACCAAAACCAATTTTTGTACCAGATTGTAAACATGTTTATTTCAGCTGTAAAGTTGGGCATTTTAACATATAGGACTATGGGGACTGACTCACTTTTGGAGACAGCTTCAAGTGGCCATTAGAGGAACTGCAGTATTTGACACTTTAGTATTGGCCTCATTTTTCAGCCCAGGAGATTGTCGCCTGGCCAATGCCAATATTTGAGAGTTCAAAAGATATGACAATATTTCTTTAAAGTTTTAATAAAAATCACTTGAAGTAATTTTTAGCCATGCTAACAGTGTGGCTCAAGAGACGGCAATCTGTCAGTGCAATCTGTTGGTCCACCACTTTGGCCCAGACTAAAATATGTCAACAACTTGTCAGGAAGAAGGTTGCGCCCTGTCTCTTTTACCATCAACATGGTTCTCTTGACCTTGACCATGATTGTTCTCTAACTTTAACCAAGTACCTTCAAATTACTTTCATGTAATACATGAGCAAAATATATTCAAGTGGAAATGCAATATTGTGTCAGGCAGAATCAGGTTGTTCCTAAACATCACAAAGCTCATGGTGATAACCTCTCTGCCCTCACATGGACCCTCATAATGGGGCGAAAGATGCAGGCTGCAGGTTGCACAACCTCCTCACTTCCGTCCAAGACCATAAAAGAAATGCTTGATGTAGTGGTGGCTCAGGAGAAGTGTCCCTGTGTGGTGGTGTGGACGTGTATGTCTCAGAACGATAGCACAGCTCAGCTGCTTTAATACTCAACACCTTCTCTGCTTCATGAGCACCATTCCACAAATGATGCCTTGTCACTCTCACTGTTAATCTAACCTCAAGTCAAACAATAACAATAGTAGTAACTGTAACATAAAAAAAAAAAAAAAACGAATGCATGTTTGTCAAAAATTATAAGTCATAAAAAGTAAAAGAAAATAGAATCAAACAGTTAAATTAAAAATGTGATGTTCTCTTCTCCTTTTGGAAATACAAAACATATCTTGTCATATCTCTGTGAAAATCTATAAAAATGGAAAACAATAATCTTAAAATCACCCTCCACTTAAAATGTGTTTTTCTGATGTTTATGTCCCCTAAAATGAATAACACTGAATATTATACTGCAATGTATCTGTGCAAAAGTTTTCACTAGAGAGGTGTTTTCACATTCCTCTACTGAAGGGCGCAATGACTGTAATTTCTTAAAATTTTAGATTCAAATGTATGCAGGGCAGCTAGATTAGCTATATCACTAATACAAAAGCCAGTCACTGTCATAAACAGTAAACACATATCTGCAGGGCAGCAGATACACTGGCAAAGAAACCTGAAACCTCCGGCACAGATCAGACTTGTCAGTAGAGACCAAGTCCTCAAGAACAGCACTGAGCTTTAAAGCCAGTTTTTCATAGTGGCCAAAAGTGGAATTAAACCATCCAGGTCCCTCATGTGATGGCATTAGGCCCAAAAAGGTTTTTCCTATAAACCTACATTGTAAAAGATATATGTGTACATCAGTAGATACATTTCTTTAAGCATCACTACCCCGGCAAAATTACTCCTTTCACTATCAGGATTTGATCCATTCAGTCCAATAACATTTCAAAACTCTAGGAAGAGCTGCAATTAAATTAGTGTATCCCGAGTCAAGTTGCAGAGGCCCCATAATGTGGAAGATAACACAGAAATAGAGCTTGTTGGGCTCAAGCGTCACTGAGCAGCTTTCAATGGAACGAACAGGGGCCCACCTCCAATGCTGTATCCAGGTATCCGTATACATCCATGCTACAGTGCGTGAGTTAGCAGTTAGTGTAGTGAAAGTTTTGACAGCAAACATGGTAGAGTGTGCCGTTTTTGCAAGTAAACTGGACCAGTGTGAACACACTGTAACATCATATTACATATTTCACAATGTATCATGATGTCGGCCTCTACCAGTTAGCCTACAAGCTAACAAACAACATAAACAAATAAAAAAAAAAAAATGCTAACTACACTTACTGTTGTGATCTGCTTCCAGCCACTTTTCAGAGTTTTTTTTATGTGGGAAAACAATCTTAAACAAAATATGAATCATAGCATAGCATAGTATTTTTACATACTTCAAAACATGTCTGGAGGGAGACATCAAATAAATAGCTAAAAAATGGGAGTAAAGCCCCATACTGAATGATTTGGGAAAAAAGGTTTGTAAGACTTGAAGAATAATTTGTCAGTGTTCCCAGTTACACAAAATGAAAATTGTTCTCTTGAAGCATTTGTTCTGCTGTTCAGGCGAGCGGTCTGCAGACCTGAGCAAGCTCCAGGCAGCGCTGCAGGATTAATGAGAATCATGATGGCTTCCTCTCTTCCCTCTGTTTGTCTTCATCTGTCCTCGCTGGTGGCTGACGGCTGCTTCATGCGCACTTTGTTAAAAAGAGCTTTTCTCTGAGGATAAAAGGCTGTGGTGGAGCAGAGGGAGGTGGTTCCAGAAGTAGAGATCCGCTCATACTGACTCTACAGATGTGGGGCTCTGTGTCCCTCTGCATTCACCTAGCCCTGTTCTAAATGTGTGTGTTTCTTCTCTCCTGTTGCACAGGTGAGGGCTTTGTGCCAGTGAGGCTTCACTGATCTGACAGTTCACATTAAGTCGGTCTGTCATACAGACTGCTGCTCACCCAACCTCGTGACTTCTTCACCTCTAGCATGAGGCTCACTTACTACTTTTCAGCATTTGTTGCAGCCGCTATAGCTTCCTTTATGTCTTCCAGTTGTTCTCGCCATCTGATAGAGACTATACTGTTCGTCCTTACCGAAGCCAGCAGCTGATTTAATCAAAGATAACCTGTCAGTGGTAAATGAGAGCTGGCTGCTCTCTGAGGCATCCTCCTCACTGTCCTTGCTAAACTATTTATTTGTCAAGCCTGGTAATTTAATTTATCACTTGCATTTCCAGGCTGACTACTGATTCTCAATGTGGGGAATCAGGATGATGTGAAAGATGATACATCAGTGGTACAATGGGTTGACGTCCTTAATGGTTTGCACCAGTTATACTAGTTTTAAATACATATATAGATAGTAGTTTTTAGGAGCAAATATGGCAACAACTGGACTCTAAAAAACACGTTTTTGTGGTGCTTAAAGCTACACTAATCAATATCATCAAAATACAGCTCACTGTACATATCAGGCTATTTCCATAACAAGCATCATCAGCACATGGACTTTAGGGGCCAGTGTGTTGGATTTAGGGGGATGTATTGGTAATAATTATGTTTTCTTTTGTGTGCAATCACTTGATAATAACAATTGTGTTTTCATTCCCTTAGAATGAATCGGTTGTATCTATACAGGGAGCAGGTCCTTGTCCATGGAGATAGCTAAGTTGCACTGTCATGTTTCTACAACAGCCCAGAATGGACCAAATTAACACTAGCTCTGAGAAGGGCAATAAGTGTTTTTGTGTTGGTCAACGCAGTAAGCAGCCCCTCCGCAAAGAGAGCATTGAACAACTTGTTTTATGTGAAACTGCTATATTCAGTGTTTTTATGAGTTTAAATCACCAGGTCCATTTGTTTTAGAGAGGTGGAGTCCTCTGCAGATAATTCTGCTCTGGGTAAAATGATTCTACATGCCTGGATCTTGAGTTATCACAGGAAAGAGGTAAGCACATATTAGCATGTGGTGGGCTAGCGGCCCATCTGTGACATGCCAAACAGCATAAGAGAAACACTGATTTGTAACTGGAAACTGCTTTATTCAGTGTCTTTACTGGTTTAAATCAATGGGTCTGCTTGTTTTGGAGAGCAAGAGACCTCTGTAGATAATCCGGCTCATGATAAAAACTTCCTGAACGTCTAAATCGGAAATAACAGGAGCACACATAAAGTCATGCCAAACAGCTTTGGAGAAACACTGATTTGTAATATGACACTGCTTTATTCAGTGTTTGCACCATTTTAAATTACTGGTTGTTTTGGAGAGAAAGAGAACTCTGTGGATATTTTGGCTCATGGTAAAACAACACATTCTAACATTCAACGTTTGGTCATGGCCTTTCCACATCGACATATGGCGTGTAAGGTACCCTGATCAGAGTTGGGTTTAACGCGTTACAAAGTAACGCATTAGAGTACTTTGATTACTTTTTGCAGTAAGGAGTAACCTAACGCGTTAGTTTGCTGTTTGAGTAATCAAATACTTAAGTACATTTTCAAACAAGACATCAGCTACTTCCGTTTTTTTTTTAGAATGCTGGTCCTTCAGCTCCGAAACAGCAACGGCTGTCGTTTGGTTCTGATAACAGAGACAACGTTAAACCTATCAGTCTGAAAGAAGCCACAGAGCTTGTGGCTCACTACGTGGTCTGAGAAATGCTGCCGTTGTCTACGATGGAGTCTAAATAGGTGGAGTAGGACTCGCTGACAGACATATTTCAGACTCAGGACTTGCATTATGCCTGGTACACGCTACACCTTGGTACTCATCAATTATCCCCGGTCGTCTTTCACGCCATGTGTGATGTCATCGGGTTATTCTTGTCCTATTTTTATCACTTTTACTATTATTTGTGTCTGTTCATGTGCCAGCCGACATGTTGTTGTAGTCACCTAAAGCGTCAGCAGATGGCAGGAGCTACATTTGAAGCGCCATAAGTAAACTATGAAGCTACTGTATCTTCCACAGGAAGTTCTGACAAATGTTTCAGAATAAAAGCCTATTTAGAAAATGGAGGGATTCTCTAGCTGAGGTTATAAGGGGCTTTTAATTTGAAACAAGTGTTGAGTTTGAAATGACGGTGCGATATGTTAACTTTACAAAGACAACAGAGCGGATAAAAAGTAAATATATAAACACACAGAGGGATTAATAAATAACGGACCGTCTATGATGTAGTTTGTTTCAAATGAAGCTGGGAGCCTCTGCAGTTGTGGTGAGTAAAAGCCCCGCCGCTATTTGTTAATGTTATTACTTTATGTCCGACCATGAGGATGTACCATTGTTTGCTAGCTTGATGCTAATGACAGTAACGTTAACTCAGCGGGTTGACAAAGTGCCTCTGCTGTTTCACACCATATTTCCCCCTTTTACTCTGTGTGGTAACATCCCTGGAGGAAATATTAAAAATGCTGGGGTGTTGTTGTCATACAGTTGTCTACGGCAGCAGATCGTTCTGTGTTTCTACTGGTCAAAGTGACGGCTGTGATGGGAGAATTGGATCTCAGTGAAGGGCAAGTGGTCCCTAACTTTAATTTTGGAGACAAGAAATGTAGGCTTAGCACCCTGTGGTCCATTGCCCAATAGGAAATGTAGAATACTCAAAAGTACTTTAAAAGTGCTTGAGTTACTTTACTCAGGAAGTAACACAGTAAAGTAACTGGTTACTTTTTTAAAAAGTAACACAGTAACGTACTTTGATTACTTTTAAAGTAACCCTTACCCAACACTGATCTTGATGCATTGGTTGTTGACCCTCTGGGACGCTGTGTTAACTTCAGCCTGTTACATGCACTCTCTGTTTTCAAAACACACTTCCGTTTTCCTAGGAAATGTACAGTTTGCATAAAGTCTCTTTCAAAATAATCAGACTATGTTGGTACAACACCGCAAATTGACTTTTCTTCTTCAACAACAAAACGCAAGTGGTTACATTTAGCCAATATCATGCATGTGGTTAGGTTTAGGGAAAAAGAACAGGGTTTGGCTTTACAATCTTACAGAAAGAAAAAACTGGCCTCCTGGGTGAAAGTCTCTGGTTGATGAGAAACCAGAGTCTGCTTGGAGGGAGGAGAGGGGAACAAAAACCCCGTCAGGCGATTCTGGTCCAGTTGTTTAGTCTGCACTAGTCTGGTTGAGACCCTCTTATACCAGCCCAAGAAGTCTGAACCACACAGACAAACACACCAACACACAGACAACTGCACCTGAGTTTGCTTCAAACACATTGTGTCTGCAGTCCCTGCAGGATGTACAACCAGTATTCACTATAATAAATAATACATTTAACTTGAGACTGATTTTACAAATGTTTAAAATCACCTAGGAGTATGATTTGCCAACCCAGAAGAGTCACTGTTTCAGTTTCCCTGTTCCAGTTTTAACCTTTCATCACCATTCTTCCTCTTTTTTGTGTCTTTCTGTAATCTTGAGTTCTGCCAATTCATCCCAAACCATTTCACATTTTTCTTCATTCTTCTGTGAGGCTGTTGGTGAGGCATGCAACAGTCGGTCCTCATCCCAGTCTTTTATTTTGGAGGTCACTCAGTTATTATTAATATTTGTGCTCCATACCGTGTGACATGGTCTTGAGTCAGTAATTTTTTTAATATAACAAATATGACAGAAGAGAAGCCATAGAGTTCCTCATCATGCAATGTTTAGTGAGTCCACATTCCTCTTTGTTTTTATGTTTTCTATCTTCTGCATACTTCAGCAACATGATGGATGTGTTTATCCCCCAAAATCCCACACATCATGGGCTCATTTTAATATATATCCAAATGAAAAATATGCAGCTATCTTGAGGATTTAGTGGTCGATGATTAATTATGTCTACTGATGCAAACTTTTATTACATAGAACTAATCTGGAGTGATCAAAACATCTCTAAAGCTAAAACATTCACTAATGCACATCCCTTTAAACTATAAGATATGGCTACAGGATTACATCTGGTCTCCTGGTTATTTGAAAATAAATTCATCACTCGTAATGAAAACGTAATCTCTCTTTAGGAGGTTAACAGTTACAACACTTTCTTGCAAAGAAATTCACTGTTGATCTAGAGTATGGAGAGAGATCAGTGCTGCACAGACTGTGTTTGAATATGAAATTCTCACAGCTCACTGTTGAATTACAGAAAAAAACATCAACACGCTCAGTTAATTTCAAAGTAATCTGCCTGTTGGATTCAGTGATACTGTAACTTGTGGGCAAAGGGGGCATTTTGGCTGGATGGTGGCGCGAGAGGAAAGCCCGTGAAGAGTTCAAAATAGAAAGGTTTATCCTGTGGGGAACATAATTGTGCTCAGGACTATTGCTAACATATTAGGATGCATGATGGACAGCAGCAAAATAGTCTTTTTTTATTCAGTGCATTCTTCTTGTAAAAACATTACCCACAATGCAACTCAACTGCAGACATTCTGGTCAGAGATTCCAGTGTGATTCAAGTCCCCTCCTGGGAGCCAAAATGCGCGCTAAAGTGCCCTTTTTTTTCTTTTCGCCCCTGCCCTTCAAAAAGTTTGCGCACGCCACTGATTGGGACACTTTTTCTAACTTAGTCTACTGTTTTTTCCCTCTCTCTCTGTGCTTGTGTACGGAATACAATCACTGCCTCTGATTACACTGATAGTTTGGAGCAGACTCCGCGAGGAATGTCTGCAGTCATTCGGGCTTTCATAGTCGAGCGCACTTCCGTGTTGTAGTTTCCTTTTTAAAATGTCCGTGAAAAATCCCTGCGATGTGTAAAATCTAAGCTTTGCTCGCACAGGGTTTGCGGACATCCACTTTGAGTCTATGGTCCGCAGAGTCTGTTCCACGTACGTTCCACCCGAGTATGTTCGGGCCTTGACAGACACACATCACATGTGTGGAGATACTTCACTTTCCTCCGCCGTGTCAATGTGATGACGTCAACAAATGACTTGTCGACTCGACTCGACTTTATTGACAGATATTTTTTTTTTTTTTTTTTTAGTTCACCCATTATCTACTCGGCCTCATGTCGATGAAGGTGCTGTGAAATTTTGGAGTCCTCAAAACGCTGGTGGAGTTCCTGGGGGATGGGTAAAATGTCTTGTTATGGAGGTCTTTTGAATCATCATTTTTAGCCTTGCCTAAATACAGGTTAAAGAAACAGGCTAAAAACAGAGTTTCATTGGTGTTTTTTCAAAAAACTTTTTATGAACTTTATGAATTGTTTGTCTGGATTTACTGTCTTTGGAGCACATTTTCGGATCTTGACTGCCTCCCTGATCCAGTGGTGGTGTCTGTTGTTTTCTGTTCAAATGACCATGGTCCTGTCCCAATCTATGGGGTGGTTTTCTCTGAAAATCAGCCATTTCAGACCACTGTAAAAGAGAACCATCTCATGGATTCGGATGGGGCCATGGTCATTTGAACAGAAAACCAACACCACTGTTGGATCAGGGAGACTGTAGAGATACGAAAATGTGCGCCAAAGACTAAACCGTGACAAGGACGCATACCAGCTGTCTCGAACCTGGGATGCGTTCATGCAGAGGCGGCGGGTAGCCAACCGGGGACATCATTATCCCACCACCTTATGTGGGATGAAAACACCTACATAAACCACCTGACAACCAACATCACGTTAACATCATGTCGCGCTTCTGATGAAGATTGCAGAATGAACACTTGAAACTATCGAGGTGCATTTTTCTAGCCTGTTTATAGATGAAGTTTGGTTAAATCATCTTACTTTTCTCAAGAGGTTGGGTGGTCCTCTTCCTCTCATTGTCCTTGCCCCCCCACTTCTACTCAGTATATTTAAAATATTCACCTGTTCTTGCATGCTCTGCACTTTTCTTGCATTTTTGTCCTTTGCCAGGCATATGCCTGACTTAACTGTGCATGCACACTGTCAGCGATACGAGCCGGCCGGCGATCATTCATTCTCAATGGACGCTGGTGTTATAGGGCAGCAAGGCGCCCGATGCCCTATAACACCAGCGTCCACTGAGAATGAATGATTGCCAGCTGCTCTCATCGCTAGTATTGCTGACAGTGTGCACGCACAGTAACTTTGTAGCAGTATGAAGTAGCATTAAGTAGTAGCATTCTTCTGATGTCTTTGTCATATGATATCGTAGGACAACAGCACTGTGTCTGGAAGCGAAGCTGTGACCAGAGGCCGAATTCTCCACTTCAGTGAGAATTGGGAGGAGTTAAATCAAGGACAAGGTAAGATGATAAGAGTTTTTCTCTTTTAGTTCTTATAGAGGCACTCACACACTAGACTTAAAGAGATAGTTCGCCCAAAAATGAAATTCACCCATTGTCTACTCACCCTTGCCGAAGGGAGGTGCTGTGACATTTTGGAGTCCTCAAAACAGTGGTGGAGTTCTAGGGGGAGGGAGGCTAGCAAAAATGTCATACAAAGGTGGCCTTTGGTGCTCAAAATTCAAGCATCCAAAAAACACAACTATCTCCATACTTCTCATCTGTAGTGTTCTAAGAGTCCTGAAGCCCAGACACAAAAGGTTTTTCAAAAACAACTTTTTAGCCTCTTTGTAGCCTGTGGCTCTAGGCGAGTCTAAAAGTAGGCAAGCCGCAAGCTACAATGAGGCTACAGGCTACAATGAGGCTAAAACTGGGTTCCAATGACGTTTTCTTTGAAAAACCTTTTATGTCTGGGCTGAGCAGTATGGATCACGGATGAGCACTATAGAGAGATTTGGTGGTTTCATTATGTGTTTGTTGGAAGCTTGAATATTGAGCACCATAAGCCTCCATTATATTACATTTCTTGCTCGCCTCCCTTCCCCTGGTCTTCAAACACAATTTTAATTATTCAATCCAAATAACCTAGGTTAGCCTAGTCTGACAGTGCCCCAGGTCATTCTTGAATGTTTTGTTTATTGTTAGATCTGTGTGATGTAAAGGTCACCCATTTGTGTAAAATAGTGCACAGTATCGTTTTAATGAACACTAGATGTAGTGCCTCTTGTTGAATGTGTTTCCTTGATAACTAAAATTTGTGGGGATGTCAAGTTTGAAAGGAGCAGTGAAATTGAATATTTCCTGACCATTTCCTGGCATCATGACACTTTGACGAACCCAGCCCAGCCGAGTCTCACCTTTAACCTTCCCCAGAGACAGCATCCAGTTTGCTATCCTTTCGATGTCTGGACACGTATGAATCTGGCTTTTATTCTTTATGGGATGGATTTGATCTGTACCTTTGTTGCCCCTGAAACAAATTAACTTTTAAGGCACTACAGATTAAGACACAACAACTCTGAATTTATTCCCTGTTCATATGGTGAATGGCCCTGCTCCTTCAAAACCTGGACTGCCCTCAAATCACATTTGTCAAAAAATCATTCAACTAACAAGTCAACACCAGGAGTCATTTGTTTGAATTGTGAAGAAAGGATTTCTTCAAACGTCTTGGAATTCATCTCAGGAAAAACGAAACTGTGCACTGTGTCTTTAGAGAGTGTGATTTTTACACCAATGTGAGTGGAACCTTTGCATCACACAGATCCCGTCATAACTCAGCACATTCTCTAAGTGACTTCCGGGAACAAATTGTGAAGTTACAAGATCAGTCAAGTAGCACAGATGATATTTCTGAAGCACATTTTTCTGAGGCATGTGAGTGCTCAGGAGCAGGAGTTCGTTTAGGACAAGAAAATGAACCAGAAGAATTGAAAGAAGAAGAAATTGAACTGAAATTAGGCCACCTTTTTCTTTAAATTACAGAGCATTAATAATGTACCAAGCAAGTGCATTACTGAAGTAGTTGCAGAGCTCCAGTTTATATCCTCTTCGGTGTCAGGTCCTGGCATAAGAAAGACTGTAGAGTCATGTATAAGGAAACATAATTGTGTGCTTGATAACCTAGTAGTGTCCGATTTAGTGAAAGAGTTGAGTGAGTCAAACCCCATTAGTACAGCGTTAAGAGCTGACAGTCCGCTTGCCACAGCATACAAAAAACAGGAGTTTTTCAAGAAGAAATTTAACATTGTTGAACCTGTTGAATACTTTCTTGACAAGAAGGAAGGCCGGACTTTACAATACGTTCCCATTCTTGAGTCATTGTCACAGATCTTGAACCTGCAAGATATACAAGAAAAAGCTTTCAATTCTACATACAACACTCATGACAGTACATACAAGTCATTTCAGGATGGATCACATTTTAAAGAAAATCTTATATCCACTGAAGCGATAACTCTTTCTCTCCTTCTTTACGTGGATGATTTTGAGGTTCGCAATCTTCTGGGTGCGTCCCGAAAAAAACACATGATTACTGCAGTGTACTGGGTTTCGGCAAATGTTCCACCACAGTTCTGCGCTACACTCAAGTCAATTTATTTAGCAGTGCTTTGCAAGGCTGTGGATGTTAAGAAGTATGGTTATGATGCAGTGCTTGAACCACTTTTGAAAGATCTTGTGCAGCTGGAAGAGGAAGGGCTCTTCATCCCTGTGCTTGGAAGGAAAGTCAGAGGCACAGTATTTAGTGTAGTAGCTGACAACTTGGGTGCTCATTCCATTAGTGGCTTTTTGGAAAGCTTCTGGATCTTATGTCTGCAGGTTTTGTGTGGGAGAGCTTTCAGAATTTCAGAAAAAAAGAAGTAAGAACTGGATCTTTCCGAGCAAGAACAAAACAGGAACATTCTCTTAATGTACAAGCAGCAGCAAGTCCCACTCTCACTCACTGCTTTGGTGTGAAAAGGCAGTGTGCTTTAACAAAAATATTGAAACATTTTCATGTTTTGTCGGGTCATCCACCAGACCTGCTCCACGACCTGTTTGAGGGAATAGTACCTTTGGAGTTGGCTTTATGTCTCAATGTTCTGATTAAGGAAAAGTACTTAATAAGTACTACTTAATAAGAACTAAGTGACCTGATCAGACGGTTCTCCTATGACTGGACTGACAAAGTTGACTGCCCGCAGTCTGTCCCTTCGAACTTTGCCACCTGAATGAGCGTAGGTGGAAACGCTCATGAAAACTGGTGCTTATTGCGCCTCCTCCCTCTTATGATCGGTTTCAAAGTGCCAGAGAGTGAACCAGCATGGGATCTTCTAATGGATCTGAAAGGCATTGTTGAGCTAGTCGTTTCTCCAGTTCACACAGATGACACTATTAGATACCTTGACACCAAGATATCGGAACTCAGGCACAGATACTTGTTTTTCCAGAGGCAACATTTCATTCCAAAGCATTTCCTGGAGCACTATCCCCAACTCATCAAGGCTTTCGGACCAGTTGTAGCTCTATGGACAATGCGCCTTGAAGCAAAACATAGCTTTTTTAAGTGCGTTGTGTGGCATATTAACTGTTTTCAGAACATTTTACTGTCTCTAGCTGTTAAGCACCAGTTCATGTTGGCTTACCATCTGCATGGCATAGGCACACTCAAACCTGCCCCGAGTGTCTCAAGTCTGTCCACGGTGCCTGTGGATGTCCTGAAGGAAATATACAAGAAGCAGTCCAAAGAAAGCTCCCTGGAGAGAAAGGTGTTCAAGTGACCAACACAGTGACCTGTTATGGCACCAGTTACTTTGTGGGAATGATCTTACCGTACGGATCCACTGGAAGGCTTCCAGAATTCGTTGAACCAAGTCTTATCCTCATTGTGCGTGACCAGCCTGTATTTGTTGTCAAGTGCTTACAGGCATGGTACAGTGAGTACCTTCAAGCTTACGAACTGGAATCCACAAGACAAGTTAAAGTCCTGGAGCAACAGGAACTAACAGACTCTTACCCTCTTGCAGCATACACCGTTGAGCGAAGACGATTTGTCAGCTTGAAACGTCACATTCCCATGCAAGATTAGGTATTTTATATTGTATTGATGCTTTGAATTTACACACGTCCTTACAAATGTGTCATTTAATTACTGTAATATGAATTTGATTCTCTTTATTTCCTGCCTACAGAACATGGATGCCCAACTTCAAGTCATCCTGAAAGATGAAATCTGCAAGCTTTCCTTACCCTCAGGAATCCCATCTACTATTGTGGAATTGAAGCAGATTGTACAAGAGACATTTGCAATTGAAGATGACTTTAGTTTGCAATTCCAGGACAAAGATTTTGATAATCAGTTTTGTACTCTCCAAGTAACCGTTGAAGTGAAGGACAAAGACACCATCAAGGTGGTTTTTCCTGAACTCTCAGTGATCACGTTCACACCACTTCAGGATTCTACTGGATTTCAAGAATTCCAAGACATCAGTTTGGCACAGTCATCCCAAGCTGTTTGTTCCAGTCCCAGTCCCATTGCATCCAGCAGTGATACCATTCTATCGTCTCCAGGAAGCACCTCCTCCACCATCATTCTTTCTTCTCCAGGAAGCACCTCCTCCCTTCGTTTGATATCCTGGCCACCTGATTTTGACATACCTACTTTCTCCCTTGACACTGAGCTCATTCATGCGGATGAAGCTTACAGAAAGGATGGAACCCTACTCATCCTGCAGTTAAATCAAGCATTCTGGAGAAGCTAGCAAAGAGCATCTTTGTCTACATGGCTCACCCTTCCAGTGCACAGAGGCAGCAGGTTGCTGAGGCCTTGGTTGCAAAGCATCCGTGTTTGAGGGATCCAGTGTCCTTCAATGGTTTATATAGCTGGCACAACAGTCTGAAGTACAAGCTTGGAAATTACGGGGCAAAGGTGCGACAACTTGGACTACCAGAGCTCAGTGTAAACAGTCTCAAGAGAAAGGCAGCTGAAGACAACACTCCAGCAAAGAACCTGAAGAAGGCAAAGAAATCAAAAATAAATTACCTGCCACCCCGCCCTCAAGGTGAAATGGATGAAAGCCTTGAAAAGCAGAGAGTGGACCTTCTCTATGAGTGCAAGAAGAGGGACAACAACCGAGTCATTGATGAGAAGATGGCGAAAACCTTCTCACTGCGACGGAATGATGTAATCCTGAACAAACCACCTGTGATCGAGTTCAAAGCCCGATGGCCTGCTCTGTTTGAGCCTTCACAGGTATGTTGGATCATTTTAATAGTGTCATATCCAATACAGGGTGTCGGTGGCCTTTTCTAATTGATTTTCAATTAATCATTATTGCCTTGTTTGTATGGTCAACTTTTCAATTTTTCTTGTCTCTCGTCTGTCTTGTTTTTCTTGTCTCCCTTGTCTTGTCTCTCTTGGTTATGTCAAAAAGGATTTTCTAATAACGTGATCCTGACTGAAGGCTGAAGCTGCAATGCATATATGTCCAACTTAGTTGTAATTTATCAGGAAATAACCTCAAAAACCCTGCGCCCGTTAAGCATCTTTTCCAGAAGCCAAATGTGAGGCAGAGAGCCTGTTCACTACTGCTGAAGACATAACGTTAATAACACAGTGGAGCACTCTGCCTCGCCCTCCCCCTTATCTTGTTATCCTCATATAGGCAGGCAACTTTAAGGTGCTTTCAAATTAAATAAATCATTAATTAATACACTTTTTGAAATAAAAAGGCTGTCGACCATTTATCTTAATTGCCAGTTATGTTTCATATTGTATTTCAGGGTAGTAAGGACACCAGTGAATGGTTTGGTACACAGTCTATTGAAGGAAGAGACTGTGCCCCTTTTTCTATTTATTCAGTTGAATTGATTTTGAATTAAATCGGATGCCAAAGAATCAAATTGAATCGTGAGGTTTCCAGAGATTTCTATCCCTGGTACAATGGAGGAGGTGCCAAGTTTGAATGTTGTGTTTAGAAACAGTGAGCAACAATTTCTGCATAGAATACATTACGATCAGTTTAATCAGTATAATCCTCCTGTAGCATTCAGTTTTTGGTAAATGCCTTTTTGTTCTGTTTTCATCCTGTTCCCCTCACAGAAATGGAGCTTTTCTCAGACAGTACTTTTAGGGGAAAAGAAAACCTCTGTCCAGCATATCTGCTGCTTCATCTTCCCAGAATCCCATTTGGCACTGAATTATTAAAGCGACCAGTACTTTGGGCAAGAAACAGAGTGAATTTTGACTACTTTTTGGAAAACCACTTTTCTTTCAAGCCCACACACACACACACACACACACACAGATGAACTCTCCCCCTGAAAGAGTTTCCAAATGTGTTGTGAAGCGGAGCGCTCATGCAGAAGGTTGCACCGGTCGACCTCGTCCTCCTCCCATCCGTCTGTCCACTCTCTGGTTCACAAAGCCGAGTCCAGCAGAGACCAGTACGTTTACATAAGGCAACACAGAGCTCTCAGTTCCATTTTTAAACCCCACCTTAGTGCCCTCTCCCTTTTAGTTTTACTACTGCCTGGATGCCTCTTAGCCCCAGACTTTGCCTGTTGATATGGGTTTTTTTTTACACTGCAGAGCTGAACTGGAGAGTCCTGGAGGTGCTGTAAACTCCTTTGCTCAGATGTCTTGCAGCGTCTTTTGTCCTGCACATAAATATCAAAATGGGTCTCATGGGAGGGGAGAAGAAGAAGAAGAAGAAGAAGGAGGAGGAGAAGAGATGCAGCCACGTGGTTTGGACTTCTCAGGCTTTATTGGCTCAAGCCCTCAGATCACCATGGAGACAGATGTTTCTCTGGAAACCTTTCAAGTGGTTTGAATGGGCCCTCTGCTTGTTAAACACTGAGGTGTCAGTTGATATGAGACTTTAAAAGCAGCTCTCATGATCCATCACCTTACAGCTCCACATGTGGATGTGTGTGTTCTGTGGCACGGCTGTTATCGGTCAGTGTTGAAGCACATTGCGGAGCATCACACTTGGCTGAGAACTGGAGGACGAGGAAGAAAGAAGAAAGGATGAAGACGGATGTTGAACTGTTTGACCAAAGATATTTAAATCTCCCTTTAGGCTGAAACAACTCCATTTCCTCCAGTCATTTAGGCCGTTTCCACCACAGGAGCTTAAAGGAATAGATAACCCTTAAAAAAATTATTTGTTTATTGATTACTCACTGTGTGTTACTTAGAATTTGTGACGAAACCTTGTTTTTTCTCAGATGCCTCCACGGTGAACAAAGAACCCAAAGACAAAGAAAATTTTTGATGAACTGAAGTAAATGGGGGCCGGGTTGAACAACAGCAACACTACATCAAAACATCTGTTTACAAACTCTCACACAACTCCTTTTATGCTGCCTCACCCTGTCCCTTCCTGACCAATGAACACAACCTGTTCTCATCCCAAACTTGTCAAATATCACCACTTGGTCAGTGGACTTTAATATCTACATAATGACACACTCAGTACGTTTACATGGACAGTTTAATTCCACTTTTAATCGGAATGAACGGCCATTCCGATTAAAAGTGGTCATGTAAACGGTCATTCCGATTGAAAAATAAATCCGATTAAAGGGGGTGGTTTATTCCGTTTGTCATTCCGAATGAAAGAATTTTGTGTGCATGTATACACTCATTCCTCTTTAAGTTCATTCCGGTCTTTCTGCGCATGCTCGTTTCCTTGCCCTTCTCGTGCGATGACGTATATAGCGCGCATAGCAACGGGCTGCATAGCAACGGGCTGCATAGCAACGGGCTGAGCTAGAGCAGTCGGACTTGTTGCACTCACCGGTTTCCATTCGCCACAGCATGGTCTTCTGCCTCCCTTCTCCTGCTCAACAGATGAAGCATTAGCAGAACAAGGTTGTTGTCTTACTGCTGCTTTAAGAATATAAGCAAAACACGCCCGAAAAAGGCACTAAGAATGGCATCGTCAAGCATCTTGTTATCCGGAGCGAGGACTACAGTGTTTTCTTCCGGTAAATGTAAACACGTAACATCCGCCCCGCCCCCTATCCAATCAGAAACCTTCCCTGCCCCAAACCTTACACAGACCTGAATAAAGGCGATTGAACTGATCTCCCATGTAAACCCTCATTCGGAATTAATATTTCCCATGTAAACTACCTGGAAACACTTTAATTCCGAATGATTTCATTCAGATTCATTTCATTCTGAATGAGAAGCCATCATGTAACCGTAGCCACTATGTATCCTCCTGCATCTGTTTTTTTAATGTTCTGGGAGATTGGGTCAAGTTACATCTGTTATGTGCATTATATCTTTTTTTCACAGAAAATGTAGAACATCTGTTCGTTAGATGCATATAGTCTTTTGCAAAATAAACTTTAGTTGGTACAACACCTTATACTTAGCTTTATTTCCTTGTGCAATACAATCACATGGTTTGGCTTAACATTCACACAGCAAGAAAGCAGTCCCTCTTTTGAACTCGGTGCAGACTAATTTGGAGTTATGTTTAAATGCTGTTTTGGTGGAGACAGATGGTATTTTGTGGTGATGTGTCATTGCATCTTGCAGGTAAAAGCATTAAAAATTACATTTTCATCCCGGTGTGTTTCTATCAATGGCAGAGCCAGAGCCAATAAATTAGGCTGACCAAACGTCCTCTTTTGCCCGGACATGTCCACTTTTGACATCCTGTCCGGGGCATCCAGGGGGTGTTTATAAATTGATGATAATGTCCAGTTTTCCTTGTGTGTGTGTGTGTGTGTGTGTGTGTTAGAGTGTGGCACAGGCCGCATATTTCTGTCTGAACCCGTCCGAACCCAACAGTCATTCTGTTTTGTTATGTCCGAAACCAAACCCAGCCCGACATTATTTAATGACCAAAGCACTGAGTTTGTGTCACACAGTTGTTATGGTTACAGGCTATTTAACAGGCCGGGCGTGCGCCATGGGTGCTCCGTGGAGAGGGAGACTTCCGTGTTTGAGACCAGAGCGAGAGGCGGGATGTCCGAGACTTCCAGCGAGGGGAGAGGGAGAAATAAAACAAAATAAGATAAAATAGGAAAAACCTGTCTCCCTCTTTTATTTTATTTTCAGCGTTTAATCAAGGCGGAGGCTGGCAGCGGGAGGTCCGAGACTTCCAGCGAGGGGAGAGGTAGAAACAAACAGCCAGTGTGTGTGTGTTCTGTTCAGGTGTTGTCACGTAAATAACAGTCCCCAAGCAATAAACAGGACAGACAATAGGACCCGTCGGGCTCGTATCGGGTAGCCACACTCTAGTGTGTGTCTGTCCCCTATAGGGGCCTATCTAAATTTCTGTCTTTGAGAAATATTATTTTGTAATATACTGTAACGGAATATTCTATCCATACATATAAACTTTAAATATATTAAAATTATAAGGCATCTTTGAGTAAACTGCGAGTATCATTTAAGTAGGCTATGTCGAGGCCGGGCCGAGTGTTCTCTTTTTTGGAAATCAAAATATGGTCACCCTACAATAAATACCCATGTCTACAGCAGAGTCAATTGACCCGGGTGTGAATGCCAATTGCAGCGTCTCCCATTACATTAAAAAGCCAGATGTTAGTGGGGGTTTTTTGTACAGTGGGAAAGGGGCTTTAGTAACTGATGTGAATAACAATTAAAATTTAAATTTAAATTATAGCTGCTGCGCAGCGATGGGTTGGGTTTTTAGGCAATTCTGAACAACAAGCAGAAGAATTGGAAGACATTTAGGAATTTAGCAACACAATCTGCCTTTTGCATCAGCTGAGGCTTGAACTCACAAACTCTGAGACTAAGAATCAATTTCTATCTCACTGAGCTAATTACTCAGTGACAACTTAGGTGTAGCTTCACAAATTGACTAAGCCAGACGTGCAGGTTTAGCAGCCGTCCATGCATGGAAGAGCAGATTTCAAATCACTGTAAAAAATTCAGTTATCAAAACAAAAATCTGAAAATACACATATTGCATCTAGACAGCATGGAGATGTTGGTAATTTGTTTGTAACAATGATTGATTTGCTCCATAAGTGAAAAACTGATGTTTAAAATTGCCATTTTTATATTGACTCCAATTGTTCACATTAGAGCAAAATTCAAAATGCTGTCAAAAATTCAGTTTTTGAGATAAAATTCTGAAATTTGCAACACATCATCCACCATGACTCTAGAATTTTGTCTTTTTTTTCATGAATATTGAAGATTTATTTAGCAAGAATTTCCATGTATATGTGTACAGTACTGTTTACAGTCAAACATTTTGATGCGCTGTAGGCTCAATTTTTGATAAATCAAAAATCTGAGAAATGTAGTTTTTGTCGGACAGTCTGAAGATGCTCTGTAGCAAGTTTGGTGTCAATTGAGCAAAAATTGTGGGAGGAGATAGGTTTAAGGAGTTTTACAGTTTTTGAAAAAAACAGAGTGATGAACTTCATAATTTTTAATAGGTTTAAATGTACAAAAGTTTCTTCAGTATTGGGGCTACAGTTTGATGAAAGTTGTGAAGTTGTAGCATGTATGGTTGATTTGTTATGAATTTTCAAAGTTTTGAACTTTAGACGCTTGCTGTAGCGCCACCATCAGTACTATTGGCATGAGTTTACAGCTGAGGATATCTGGCATGAGACTGGACCTTTGTGCAAAGTTTGGTGAGTTTTCACCCATGGGAAGTACGATTTCCTCGGAAGAAGAAATAAGAAGAAGAAGAAGAAGAAGACCTAGGATTACAATAGTGTCCTGGCAGCTTAGCTGCCCGGACCCTAATTAGTCTAATGTTGAGAGAAATAGCTGCGGACAGCAGGTGTGCAATGCTCTCCATGTAACCAGGGCAACTGTGCACCATAACTGTTTGTCCATTAAAAGCGGTTATTTTTGCCAAAGATGGGCTGAGGTTGTTCTAAGTGTCTCTTTATATTTTGGTTGATTCGGTCTGTCTGGTACTGTGTCTAAGGCCTCTAGTTTCGCAGACCGGGCGAGGCGGAGACGCAGCGCACCTGCGCTTTGCCAACTGGGTGTGGCCAAGCGGATTTTGCAAGTTAGTTGCAAGCTACTCCTCTTTCCCACCTCTGTCCCTCCTACCGGAAAGAGGGAGGAGAGAAGGCGTGGAGTGGGTTTTACACACATCACACCAATCAAATGAGCCCCTCTCCTCGCCCTTAAATGTGCCGCACGAAGGCG
Source organism: Epinephelus fuscoguttatus (assembly GCF_011397635.1). NCBI lineage: Eukaryota > Metazoa > Chordata > Actinopteri > Perciformes > Serranidae > Epinephelus > Epinephelus fuscoguttatus. The sequence goes on from NC_064753.1 coordinate 6,077,627, forward strand.
TAATGAGAGTTTATTTAATTCGCCATGGCAGAAGAGAGCAGCAGCGTCAGGCAGCCAAACTTCTCCCAGGAGGAAACTGATGTTTGGTCTGTGAGGTCCAAGCTTGCAGTGTCCGAATATACGGAACTGCGAGCAGACCTCCACGGGCTGATGATGCAAAGGTAGCCTGGGAGGAGGTCACCACAATTGTAAATCAAAGTTGAGTTTCTCTCGTGTGCGTGTGCGCTCTCTCTTTCTCTCTCGCAGTCTCACTCTGTTTCTTTTCTTTTGACTTTTCTAAGATGACAGATGCTGAATATATACTCCCTATCTGATGCTGTGGCTGTTTGTGGTTGGCTGAGAGTCAAACTGCCACAACACCGGCTGCACTCCCCCTGCGCTGACAGTAGACCTGGTTTCAGCTGGTGAGCTTTTAGCCCACCTTCAGCAAAGCCTTTTGGCGCGAAACTGTCACTGCACCAAGCTGGATCTGTCGACACCTCCCCCTGCTGCGCCGCCACACCCATCTCAGCACACCTCGGTCTGCCAAACTACCAAACTGAGCACGCCTCGGGTTGCGCTGCTTGAAACTAGCTCTGCGCGGGGTTCGCCACCCTGCGCCAACTTGCACCGCGCCGGGAAACTAGAGGCTTAAGTCTCACTCAAGGTGAGGTCTTGTTCTGGAATCCCACAAGATATGACTTGCTGCAGTAAGATGGCACTGTGAGTGAGGGGGAATAGTGTGTTGCGTCAAAGAATGTAAGGTGTAGCTGAGTGTTATCTGAAAGTTTTTTAATGTTATGTATGATTTGTTATGTATGATGTTATGCTGATTTTGACAATGTGCATGAGGCCTCTGAATGCGATGGCTGCCTGTATTTATTAGAGCCAGAGTATATGGATGAAGAGCTCCTACCGGCTGAGGAAAGAAAGAGAAAGGGATGGAAAACATCAGGCAGCAAATGGTGAACCAGCTGCTGTAAGGCTGCAAAGCTCGGGAGACTGGTGTTCCTGTGGGCGCTGTGACCCTACGCCCACAGAGGAAGAATTCCTCTGTTGTAAAGAGTGGGACCTGTTGCTGCCCGATTTTGGTAATTTTGATGTGTCCAGGGATGATGCTTCAGACACAGCGCTGTGTCACCATGTCATTTCTCCACCCTGGTCAACAGGGAGACATTCTTTCATGTGCCCACAATAATCTAGAAGAGGCGACCAAAACTTTCCTGCATCAAGTCACATCTTGTGAAATAAGCTCGGTATACTCCTTGTGGTTTTGGGCTGTCCCAGGCAGAAGACGACTGCTGTTACAACCTACGTCTACCAACCAACCAATAGTAAAGCAGCATGAAATGACACACTGGGCTAAACCCAAACAAACAGTTGGATAGCAGCTCACCATGGAGGCAAAACGCACTAAAAGAAATGTGTGAGATTCCAGGAAAGAGGAAACCTTGTGGAGTTGTGGCAGCAGAAGCCTTGCCTGTATGATGTGTCTTCCAGCCCTTACCATAATCACGTAAAGAAGGACGAAGCATGGAAGGACATAGCGGCGGAGTTGCAGCTGCCAGGTGAGCAATCTAGCAGCTAGTAAACACACACACAGACATCCTGCAGTATATAGTGCCCACAAAACTTAAGGTTATTTAATAATGTGACCCTCTATGTTGTGCTTCACAACTGGATAAGTAATAATCCATGCAGCATCCTTGCAGTATGGGAAGCTAATGTATTGTACTTCATAGCCTGCAATTCAGCAGGCACTGTCATCGTACTGTCTGCATACACCACACTTGATGGCATATCCAAGTTTATTAGATCCATGTCGCACAGTGTAGTAGCACTACACTTATAAGATTGCTAAAATCTCACAGTCTGTAGGAGGCATTAGACAGAATAACAAACAGACCGGATTATGTGAAAAGTTAATATTGAGACATTTCAGAAACTCATAATAACCATCTGAGCCTTAAATGACATATAGTGATGGTGCATGATCGCCCTATCTACTTACTTTGCAGCCTGTTTTGCTGCTGCAAGTTACATTGCTGTCTCTCAATACTGGACAGTATTTAGAAAATGTGCACATCAGTTACTTAGACACAAAAATATGGGTCAGTAGTGTCAAGGTTGAAAAATGCCAAAGTTACCCTTTAATACAACTACACCCCTCTTTTTGTTTGTACAGTATCTTCAAGAAGGGACCTTCTGAACGTGCGCTCTGTCTCATTTGTATGATTCACTGCATGAAGACTACAAAGAAACACAAAACACACAGAGTTCTTGGAGAGAGATCAGGGAGCCAAGAGGGGGATTTAGCTGCCAGTATGCTTCTTCAGAAGTGCTTGTCAAATGGTCCAACAGCTTCTTCTCTCTTCTCCCTCCACACCTTGACGTCTGACGTCAGAACTGTGAATCTGATACATTTTGTCTCTGACAGAGACACCAAGACATGTGTCAGCGAGAAGATGACATGGTCACATGGTTTTTGTCTCAGTCACAGTAGCTCTCATCATGCAGCTGATAATTGGTCAAATCTGTCCAGCTAGCAGCCAGGAGCAGTTCATTTCAACTTTTACCTCAGCTGCTCTCCGTCTCTGAAGAGTCAGTAAAAGCCTGATGACAGATTGAGAGGGGAGAATTGATTTTGGCAGCTGGTCACTTGGGAAATGACTGTCTGGCCTGGTTAAAGTGCACTTCACTGTCCTCTGCATGTTGCTGCAGAAGATGAAGAATCATTTTTAAACAATCAACATAACTCCAGAAGGTTTTTAAGGGTTTTTTTTCTTATTATTAAAACACAGCATCTGGTGCATGAATGTAATGTGCTGCAATGTGTTTCAAAATGAGTCTCACTGTTTACTGCATGCACTTCCTGTCACTGTGGATTAGTGCTGCACGGCTGCACCGACCCGCAGAGGAACTTTGGATAATTCAAGCTCCGGTCTGTCTCCTGATGTCTAAGGGAAATGGTGTGACAGATGGAGGGCTGAGATGCAACTCTGGTGTTAGAATATCTATGCAGAGTGGACCTGTTCTCTGCCACAGTACATGACACTGTGTATAATATTTAAGTCCTAAGGAGGGTTGAAGGGCAGCTGTAGCAGTAAAGCAGGTCAGATTCAGGACATGTTGGACAAGTGTGTCAGTGTCTGATTCACCTTTAATTAGGTTTTAATTTCATTCTGATTTTGTTTTAGCTGATTACTGCTTGTTATGCCACTCATTTAGCTCTTGTACTGTCGAATGAGTGAACTGTTTATTATTTTTAAAGTATTTGTTGTTGTTGTTATGTGAACCTGCTGTTGTTCTCGCAGCATGACCTCATCTTTTAGGGCCACTGCTTTCAATTTTATCTAACACAGACTCATTTTAGGTGATTAATTCACCGTATGGTACATTAATCTCATTTGGATCCATTCATTTGATAATAGTCTTGTTTAATCATTTTAAAAAATATTGTTTCTCTAGAGCTGGGTCAAGCATCTCTGTGTGCATAAACAAAGCTAGAGAAGACTCTCAATTCTTGCAATCCTGTGTGGTTTTAAGGTACAATTGGTAAAATATGGCCAGAATTTTAGTTTAAAACATGTAAAGAATGAACTGACATTATCAATGGGACGTGAAGAAGTAACTGCTGACTTTATGTCAAAGACCTCCGTCTATTGTGTTGCAGAGATATCTACTGAAATTAGCATACTTACCAGCTAGCGGCGGCCCATTCTGTCTTGCAATAGCCCTTATACCTCAAGAGATGATAGTGAGTCACTGTAACACCCAGTCTCCCCTTAGTCCAACATGATACAAGGGGTTCATCCCAATACGTTTACTCACATCCACATTTCCCTCACTTTTATCTCTTCCTTGCATCTTAGCTTAGCTTTATTAACAACTATAGAAACTTTTAATGGAGTTTGTCTAGTTGTCTAGATATATATACAGTATATATCTTACTATCTTATCTTATCTTATCTTACTATATAATGAAGAAAACGCTTGTCTATGTGTCTGTGTGTGTGTCTGTTCCATGTTTTTCTCCTCACTGACTTGGTCAATCCATGTGAAATTTGGCACAGTGGTAGAGGGTCATGGGAGGATGTCATAGAGACATGAATCTTTGCACAGAGATGCCTCTCCTCATGAGGAACAAATTTGCCTCAAGGACCCATAACTTTTCCGCCATTGAATTGGGTGTGGCCAATTTTTTGAAAAACACTTAAAATCGATCTCTTCCTAGGAAGTTTGACCGATCTGCATGAAACTTGGTGAACATAATCTAGGAACCAATATCTAAAGTTCCTTAATGGCACAAGTTGGAAAACTTACTAAAGCTGACCCGATCAAACAAAATGGGGGCGCTAGAGAGCTAATTTCTTATCTAGGCTGAACCGCCATATCGATTTTTACTAAACTTGGTAGATATGTAGAACAGGACGCCTCAAGGTGACTGGAGAAATTTAACTCTAATTGGCAACTGGGTGGCGCTATAACAACAGAAAAATGGCTAAAATGCGACCGATCGCTGTGGCTCCCCCTGTGGCCAAATGTTTTTTTTTTTCTAATTTTTGGTATGACTAAATAATGGTATGGTATGCTGTACATAATCACAGAAACTGTCAGTGTGTCATTCTGTCAGTCAGTCAGTCATTCTACCAGTGCGCCCCACTTTTAAGTCAATACAACATATAAACACTTTAACTATCTGCCTTTCAACGTGCTACCTCAACTACTAATGTACAGTTTTAACCCACTAACTATCCCAGTATTGGCAATGGTACTACTGTACTTTCAATAAAGCAATCGTACTATCAAATCCACAAAACTCTGGCAACTGTGCACTCAGTGGGTATGGACTAGTATATATATATATATATATATATATATATATCAGAGTCCAAGTTGTTACCTTTCAATTAAAAGGCTGTATCATCTGTACTTTGGTCATCACAGGACATTTCTTTGAGTCATTGAGTGTATGTTTTGCCCCTCCAACAGTCAAAAACTTTTTTTTACAGTGATGTAAAAACAAAGAACAAATAAAACTATTTTAGTTTATGGTTCAGGTAGTTTGATGAACAAGCCTGATTCTGGTCATATGATCCACAGTTTTGTGTACAAACAAATGTTTTTATTTTTGTATAAATAAGAATACAGTGCCAGTGAGATTTTTTCTCAGTATTGACATATATCATTTCTCCACCATAAGTAAGTACATATTCCTGTGTGTTCCTGGTCTTGAATAAGCCCTCAGGCATCCTCCATAACAGCTATACCTGCAGCTTCCTGCCATCATTTGTGTAACCTCAGGGCCTCTTTAGATTTAGATGAAGAACCCTCTGTTCATGTCTGGAGCTCCAACAGCTGGACGAGACACTCAGAGTGTCAATAACATCCAGATCCCCAGGGTCTGAAGGAGAGCCTGGAGAGCAGAGTGAAAAATAAACAACACGAAGAGAGGAATAGAAATATGAGTCCAAGGGTTATTAGAGTGTAGCGCAGCGAGAGGCGAGCAAAAGACAGGACAGGAGGATTCGAGGCAAGGTGTTAATGAGTGAGCGATCACAGCAGCAGAGGAGATGACAAGGAGCTCTTCACACTGAGAGAGGAGATTAAAGTGGGCGGACAGGTTTGTGATGACGGAGAAGGTGATTCATATGAAAGGGACATCATGAAATAAATGAATAAGATGCTTAACAAAGACTTTCAACTTCATAAAAGACCTGAAGATTTTTCTATCTTACGAGATGTTTGAGATTACTGTATTATGGTACTGACAGAGAACAGTGTAAAGGGAAAAAAACAGAGAGAGAATCACTGCCTTGTGTTTGTATGCCCCCACAAACCTGTCAAGTGCAGTTACAGGGTATATCCATGTCTGTGAAAACATTGATGTGTCAAGTTAATTATTGAATCAGAGTATTCCCTCAAAGTGTTCAGATAATGCATTCACAAGAATGTGACAGACAAGGTCACAGTGACCTTTGACCACAAAGTTCTAATCAGTTGACGCAAAGTGGAAATTTGTGCCAAAATTATAAGAGTTTCCTCAAGGTGTTCTTGAGATATTGCGTACATGAGAATGAGATGAATGCAGTGTCACAGTGACATTGATCTTTGACCACCAAATTGTAATTATTTCATGCTTGAGTCTGAGTGGACTTTTGTGCCAGATTTGAGAAAATTCCCTGAAGGCCCTCTTGAGATATCACATTTAGAGAATGAAATGGATGCAAGGTCACAGTGACATTGACCTTTGACCACCAAAGTGTAATCAGTTTATGTTTGAGTCCAAGTGGATGTTTGTGCAAAATTGGAACAAATCCCCTTGAGGCGTTTTTGAAATATTGTTTTCACAAGAATGAGACAGATGAGATCACAACGACCTTGACCTTTGACCACCAAAATCTAATTAGTTTGTCCTTAAGTCCACATTCTTGAGATATCATGTTCACAAGAATGGAATGGATGGACGGACGGACAACCTGAAAACATAATGCTTTCAGCTATGGCTATTCACTGGTGTGTAGGCATAATTTTTTATTTTTTTTTTTAATATTTTCAAACTACTTACACCATAATAATACAACATACTTTCCCTTCAAATCAAATCAAATCAAACTTTATTTGTATAGCACTTTTCATACCTTAAAAATGCAGCACAAAGTGCTTCACAGAATAAAAACAAACAAAAATAATACATACATATTGAAAACCCGCCCCTCCCACCCCCACATATAAACACACACACACACACACACACACAGTCAATATAGTCAATAACATGGCTGGGCACTGAGGAACCCGGTGAGGAAAGAACCACCTATGGGGAGCCATCCACACTGAGAGGCGCCACAGCCGACGGCCACAGGGAACGCCACCACAGAGACCACCCTGACCCAGACAGACTGGGGTGGACTCCACACATGGTGCAGAGCCCCCCCAGTCCTCTGCGCCTGAGGGATCTCCAGGGCGACGTCCCCGCGGGCAGACCGGACAGACCTCTCAGTGTGGAGGCCCCCCATGAGGAGACACTGGAGCTAAAAACTGAAAGACTAAAAGACTAAAAGGCAATATGATAAGATAAAACAAGTATGAGATAAAATAATGATAAAAGGCATAAAAATGTCAGATTAGGAAAAATTAAAGATTTAAAGATTAAAATATTATTATTAATAATAATAAATAAATAAATAAATGAAGATTTAAAAATAAATCAAAGTATTAGAAAGTAAAAATAACATATAATAGAAGAATTAAAAGAGTAAAAGAAATCAGTGAAAAGCTAAATTAAAAAGGTGAGTCTTGAGCCTCCTTTTAAAAACATCAACAGTCTCTGCAGTCCTGATGTTCTCCGGCAGGCTGTTCCATAAGTGAGGGCCATAATGGCTGAATGCAGCCTCCCCGTGGGTTTTTGTTCTAACTCTTGGAATGATTAAAAGGCCGGTGCCGGAGGACCTCAGGATCCGCGAGGGTTGATATGATAAAAGCAGGTCAGATAAATAAGATGGCCCAAGACCGTTAAGACATTTAAAAACTAATAAAAGAACCTTAAAAATTGATCCTGAAACACACGGGGAGCCAATGCAACGATTCTAAAACTGGTGTAATGTGCTCCCACCCTCTGGTCCTCGTCAGCACTCGTACGGCTGAGTTTTGGAATAGCTGCAGGTTAGAGGTGGGCTTTTTGGGAAGACCAGAGAGCAGGGCATTACAGTAATCTAAACGACAAGAGATAAAAGCATGCATCAGCACCTCCGTGTTAGCCTGAGAGAGAAACGGGCGGACTCTGGCTATATTCTTAAGATGATAAAAATCTATCTTTGTTACATTTTTGATGTGTGGAATAAAACTAAGCTCAGAGTCAAAAATGACGCCCAGGTTCTTTACACATTGTGAAGGTTTAAAATCTTGTAGTTTTGGTAAAAGTTTCTCTCTCTGGCCTTCAGGACCAATAACTAAGACCTCTGTTTTGTCCTGGTTGAGCTGTAGGAGATTCACTGCCATCCATGACTTGATATCTAAAATACAGTTTAAAAGGGTATCAATTGGCCCTGTGTCATCAGGAGACATGGCGATGTACAACTGTGTGTCATCTGCATAACTGTGGAAGCTGATGCCGTGCCTCCTGATGACGTCCCCAAGGGGAAGCATGTGCAGATTACAAAGAATTGGACCTAAAATTGACCCTTGGGGCACCCCACACCTAATTTCATGCGTTCTGGAGGAACATGTATCCATACTTACAAAGAAACAACGATCTGTGAGATAAGAGCTGAACCAGTTAAAAACAGTGCCAGAGAGGCCCACCAGGTTTCTGAGTCTGTTTAATAAAATGCGATGGTCTACTGTATTGAAGGCGGCGCTTAGATCCAGTAGTACCAAGACTGTGAGTTTTTGTGAATCAACATTCAACCTGATATCATTTAAAATCTTTAAAAGGGTGTCTCGGTACTGTGGTTCATCCTAAAACCAGACTGATATTTCTCTAAAATACTGTTTCTTTTTAAAAAAAATCATTTACTTGGTTAAAAAACAGTTTTTCTAAAATCTTACCTAAAAATGGTAAGTTGGATACAGATCGGTAATTATTAAAAATGTTGGGGTCTAAATTACTCTTCTTCAGAAGGGGCTTCACCACCGCTGTTTTGAAGGCAGCGGGGAAGACACCTGTCTGAAGAGAGTAATTTACTTTATTTAAAATCTGTTCCTCAAAGAATCCATAAAATGTCTTTAAAAGTGATGTGGGAATCGGATCTAAAAGGCAGGTTGTGGGCTTTACTTGGGAGAAAACTCGACCAAGTGTCCTTGCATCAACCAGGGCAAAACTCTCCAGTGTTTCCTCAGGTAAAAGCAATGATCCAGGTGTGTTAAAAATGACATTCTGTTGGGATAAAAGACTGGACCTGATATCATCGATTTTACTTGTGAAGTGGTCTGCAAAGTCCTCGCAGAGGGCATCTGTTGATATGTTGGATGGTTTATTAACATTGATGCTGGTTAAAAGATCGAAGGTGGAGAAAAGAAATTTGGGGTTGTTTTTATGATTGGAAATGAGTTTTGAAAAGTGGGATGTTCTTGCCTGTTTGACTGTTTTATTGTAGGATTTGAGTTGTTTGCGTAATATTTCAAAATGAACTGTCAATTTGGTTTTTCTCCACCTCCTCTCTGCACTCCTGCATTTTCTTTTCAGTCTTTTGATGTTATCATTTCTCCACAGAGGTGTAGGTTTTGTTTTTATCATTTTGGTTAAAAGTGGAGCCACTGAGTTAAGTGTTGACTTTAATTTAGTGTTAAAATTGTCCACAATAAAATCACAGGGTGCAGGTAAAATTTCAGCAGGAGTGCTCTGTAAAATCTCGATAAAATTTGCAGCCACTTCAGAAGTTAGGTAGCATTTCCTCACCGTTCTCACCGGGGCCTCCTGATGGCTAAAAATGGTGATGTTAAAATACACACAGTAGTGGTCAGACAGAGCCAGGTCAACAACAGTGGACACACCAGTGGACAGGCCATAGGTTATGACCAGGTCCAGGGTGTGTTCTCTGTTGTGAGTTGGCTGTGTGACGTGCTCTTTCAAATCCATGCAGGTTAAAAGGTTTAAAAATTCTCTGGACATTGGAGCCGAGGTATTATCAACATGTAAATTAAAATCACCAGTTATTAAAATTCTGTTATAGGTTGTGTGTATTGATTGATTTTATCACTGAAAAATCAGTGATAAAAGAGGTGGAATGGTGGGGTGGTCTGTAAACTGTGATGCAAAGAATAGGAGGACTGCTAAAGGCATGATACTCAAATGATGAGTAGCTTTTGAAAGAAACTTCAGTAGAGTGCAGTGAATTTTTAGTGACTGAAGCAGTTCCGCCTCCCCCCCCCCCCAGTAGAAAATAAAAAATTAAAATTTGGTGGGCAGGCCTCGGTGAGAACAACAGGTACGTCAGTGCCAAGCCATGTCTCTGTTAAAAGAATACTGTCCAACTTGTTACCTAAAATCAGGTCATTTATGATAAAAGTTTTATTTAAAAGAGAGCGCACGTTCAGCATGGCCAGATTAATGTCTGTGCTGAACGTGCGCTTGTTATCACAATGTGGTGAGTGTGGAGCAGGTGTGAGGGGAACTAAGTTCTTGGGGTTGCTATTGATCCATGGTGAAGTTGGTCTGTTGAATCTGTTTGAAATTCTGACTGGGATGGATGTGGATGTGGATGTGGGAGTGGGTTGGGGATGAACCAAAGAGGAGAGCAGGGGTACATGTGCTTCCAATGTACGTCAGTCACATGGGGCACACTGAACAGCGTGCTGAATGTTAGCCGTTAACATGCGGCTGCCCATCCTGCTTGGGCGAAGCCCGTCAGCCCTGAAAAAAGAGGACCGGTTCCAAAAAAAGTTAAAATTGTCGATAAAAGTGAGACCATAGGTGCTACAGGCAGCCTGGACCCATGAATTGAGGGAGAGGAGCCGACTGAAGCGTTCTGCCCCGCGGGACAGTGTTGGCAGGGGACCGCTGATAAAAACCGACTTACCACAGGTTTTTTAAAAGGTTAAAAAGAACAACAAAATCCATTTTTGTCAGCTCTGATTGCCGGCGGGCCGTGTCATTTGAGCCCAAATGGAAAATCAGCCGGTTTATGGAGGAAGGGAGTGAATGAAGCAGTTCTGGAAGTTTGTCAACGATGACCGGAACTGTGGCTCCAAAAAAGCAGTGAGTTGTGGCGTTGAAAAAACGAATATTCCTGATGATGCTGTCTCCAAACAACATGGTGGAAGGAGGGAAAAGAGGACGAAGAGGAACACGATGGGGACTGGGGGACCCACATGAGGCAGGTGGACGGTCCATGCTGCGTGACCGGGGGGGCAGGAGCTGCGGCGACTCGGCGGTTCCGGCCCCGGTAGGAGCAGCGCCATCCTGGCTGTGGGAAAGGAGTCCCCCGGAACGTCTCCGTACAGCCTCCTTTAGGAGCCTCCGACGCGCCGCGGAAGCCGATGTCCGGGATGGGAGTCGATGGTCGGGTCCTGCAGCCGCAGCACTCCGGTCCACAGGTGTCAGCGAGGAAGACGCGGATCCATCCGTGCATGGCGCCGCAGGAGTACCACCGGCCAGCGGAGAGGGAGCCACAGCATTGTTAGATGCCGAGGACGACTCCTCCAAGCGGGGAGCGGCTGGAACAGCACCGGTCGGCAGGGAAGGAGCCACAGTGGCAGCGTCTGCAGAGCCAGCGTCTGGATCTCCGTCCGATGCCAAGGCGCTGTAGCGGTTTGACAGGCTGAGGCGCGAAGGTGAGGCAGCACAGCCAGGGGCTCTCTTACCCCTGCCAACCACCTCCACCCAGGACCACCGGCGACTCAGTGTTGAGCTGGAGGACGGTGGAGGCCAAGCGCTGGGATCCCAGTGCACCGTGTCCTGAAGGGCCGCCGTGAGTGAGGCGATCTGGAGCGACTGTTCATGAGCCACCTCCTGAGGGCAGTCAGCATGGAGGATTTGATGTTTAGCTCACCAGAGAGCCGGCGAATGTCCTCTTTCAGGTCAGAAATCTTTTTGTCTGCTTTTACAAGCTGGGGGTCCACATCCGCGTGCATAGATGTAGCATAGATATAGGCTATCGCTGTGCTGTCAGCTGGCGGAAGTTTTCCCACCTGTCAAGCAGGCCGTGTCTGGCTGTTAAAACCCCTAATGCTTGGACATCCAGTGATTAAAATAACGTCCGATTAAAAGAGATAAATAAAAACAAAAATAAAAACAACTGATGTCTAAGCAGATAGCTTAAAAGTCACTCCAAAGCTAAAATAAATCAGTTTAAAATCGCAGGTTAGGGAGAGCACAGACAGGCAGCAACAGACGCCGACACATGCACACAGAGCTTATCTTGTGTAACTCCACCATTTCACAAAACTATAGCAAGGTAAAACCAGTGTTAATTTTGTTCACAGAAACTATTTACCTCTTTTACACCTTTGAATGCATCCGGTATCATTTATACATCATTTCACCCGGGAATTAATGTGTGCCTCCAGTGTCCACACACAGATCCAGTTGAGCTCAGACATTTCTGTCCAGCTCAAACAACAAAACACTTGTAGCTGTTATTAACCATTGGCTTAGCCAGTGCTTCATAAGTGGCTTGGTTGCAGATATGATAGCCAAGTTTCGCTTTCATACTCTTGTCAGAACAAAGTGAAAGCAGACACTTGGTCTTGTCTTGATTCCATCCGCGAGTATATTGAATATCGATAAGCTTTTTTTACTGCTGTCTCACTCAGGGTTTAGCTCACTAAGTGGCTAATGGCTTCTACCTTGCTGGTTTGGATCAATTGTGCGTATTTTAGTATCTCCACCCAGGTAGTTGTTGTATGTTTGAAAACACAATTGCATCTACAGTTGAATGTGGTCACTTTGTTTCCCTTATCACACAAAAATTGGTGGCAGACCAACTAATTTCTCATCTTAACTCAAGTCAGCTCCTACATCCCATGTAACACGGCTTTAGGGCCCACCACTCAAAGAGAAACGGCAACTGCCGACTTTATTGAAAGGGTTAACTCTGTAATTGACAGAGGGGGTGTTGTTGGCACCATTTTTTTAGATCTTCAAAAAGCCTTTGACAACGTTAATCATACTATCCTTCAGTCTAAATTTGGTCAATTTAATTTTTCTCTGTTTACTTCGAACTGGTTCAAATCATATCTCACTACCCGATCTCAGTGTCTTAAAATACAAAATACAAAATCCACTTTCAAAGATCTTGCTACAGGTGTCCCCCAAGGTTCAATCTTGGGTCCAATCCTTTTCAGCCTGTACATAAACGATCTACCATCTGTGTGCCAAGGCTGTAAGGTTGTTACGTACACAGATGATACCGTGATTTTTGTAAAGGGTAAAGACCACTCTGAGGCTGCTGCTCAGCTTACAGAGGTTATGGTCAACGTTTCAAACTGGTTGAATAAATGTCATTTACATCTTAAAGGCGCTGTATGTAAGAATGTGGCCAAAATGGTTACTGCACTCAAATTAAAAATACTGCCTCGAGTCTTGTCTGCCCCCCCTCCCCTACAGATTCGAGGTTGCTGGACAGCGGCACGCTGGAGACTGATTTGTTTTGCCCATGGGCAGCTGCTGTGGCAGGGCCGCGTTGCTGCGTCCTTGACCTTCGGTTTTCCAGCAGACCATTCAAGCAAGTCCGGCTTCTCTGCTGCTAACGCTGCTGCCGGGATACAGCTGAGGAGGAGCCGGCTGCTAATGCTATGTACTGGGACACTGCTAATGCTGCTTGCCGTACTGCTGTAGCTCAGTCATAACTGTATCTGATGCTGAGACTCTACTGACTGCGTACTGGTAGACGGCGGTGGGTAGCGCAACAGGCCAAAACACAAATTCAAAACATAAACATCATTTGCAGACTGTAAAAAAATTTTTTAGATGCAAATATTCTGGCTGTACTATTGTTGTCAGTGAAATCAGTATGTTATATGAACATTATTCCTTAGTCTCTGTGACATATTAGGAGGATTTTACGACTATTTGCTTTAGATTTCTTACATATAGCTCCTTTAACTCCTCTAAAACTGTTGCTATGTTTTTTGCCAAAACAAACACATCATACACAGAACCTGATGTTTTAATTTAACCTCTCTAACTCCGCCCGGACGCCGATGTCCGCGCTCCCTCCCTCCTCTGTTAAATGGTATCTCACATGCACACTACGTCATCAAACCATGTGATGTTTGGTATTGCCGGGTTCAGGAAGCTCTCGGCTTTTCAAAAATGACATAGCTTTTCTTTTATTTCTTATGGATTTTGCACCAGAGCAGCCTAAACACACAAAGTCCAAAATCGCAATGAGTGGTGACAAGTCATGTCACGCCGTTTTCCGAGGGGAAAAGTTAAAGGATTACTCGCGATCTTAAGTGGAGCTGCGAGTGGAGACGAGTGGTGATATTTTATGGTGTTTTCTGTGTCATAAACATCATCAGCTATCACAATCACACCTGATTTCAATAAGGTACAATATTTTAAGCTGGCTGAGTGTTGTTTGATCACTGATAGTACTGTTTTGAAGCGGAGTGAGGGCTCTTGTCTTGTGGAGCTCTGCCTGGATCTTTGCATGGAAAAAACACTGTAGAATGGTCATACTTTGAGCAGTTTTCTTCAAATTTGAGACAAAAGTTCATTGATACTGTGCCTACAGCCCCATAGTGTCATTTACCTGCTCAGATGAAGCCACAGACAGTTATTCATCCTGAAAATCCTTTTTTATTTTATTTTAGGCAACATTTTTTTACTGACTTTAGAGGCCCATTGCTCTGTCTCTGTATCACGTAGAGTGTTCAGACGCTACAGTCATTTTAATTTGGGTATGTCATTTTAGGCGTTTTCGCTACAAAATGGGGGTGGAGTGCAAGAGGTTTAACCAGAGAATTCAAATTGTAAACAAATACAAATATCTTGGTATTAGGTTGGACTGTAATCTCGCTTTTAAACTCCATGTTAAAAAAGTGAGTAAAATTCTCAAATTTACACTTGCAAATTTCAGGCATCTCAGAAATCATATGGCTACAGAAACTGCAAAAATGTACATGTTTTCTCTTATAATATCTCATATTAATTACTGTTAACCCACCTGGGCCACTGCAAACTCCACTACTCTAAATTCGGTCATATCCTTACATAAACAAGCTCTCAAAGTTCTGGATAAAAAATCAAGATCGTTTCATCATTACACAGTCCTCAATAAATATAGGCTTCAATCCTGGAACAATCTTGTCATTTTCAAAAACTGCTGCCTAACTGCGCATTCACACCAAAAGCGTCATGAGCGTCATAAGCGGCTGGCAGCCATTCATTTTCAATGTACGCTTGCTATGAAGGGCGTCAGGGGCGTCGGCTGCAGTGAGCGGCGCGATGCCAGCGACCAGAGCGTCAAGTAGAGGTTGAGAGAAGCTGAACTTTATGCAAATGAGCAGCGTCGCTGCCGAAGCAGCAGCCAATTGCAGACCGGGATTTGGGTACGGAGGTCTGGGCTCTCTCGGAGCTGTACGAGCCGGTGAAATTCACCGTGGAGTTGCTGGGTTTGCAGGACTCTGTGGACCCAGACGGCCCGACGGCTCCGGGCCCTGTGTTTCCTCAGCAAATACGCTGATGCAGTACAAAGGAGGCTTCCGAAAGTGCGATTAATGAACTCCCACTTACTTACCACCAATTACATTTCTCAGTGATCCTACGTGCCAACAGGAGGGTAAAATCATAATTAGTAAAGACTCATAAAGGCTATATTGACTGTGTTTATTAGCATTATTTTAATTGTGCAATGAAAGTCATGGATAATACAAAGTGAAGACATATATGATATATTTGTTCATCCTTGTAAAGTGAACAGCCGTGTCAGCCTTGATGGACACATCTGCAGCAGCCGGCCCCACCCCTTTGGTTGCTACAAGCGCCTGCTGGAGCTGCTGCCAAGCAGCACGATGCCAGCGTCATGAGCGACCGCTGGCGCTCAGGTCGCTTTTGGTGTGAATGCACAGTCATATACAAAATCTGTCACAGCCTAGCTCAGCCTCCACTCTGCAGCCTTGTACAATTTAGATCACCTGCAACAAATGTCACCAGAGGGGCAGCTAGAGGAGATTGTGAGATTCCCTTCAGGAAAACTTAATTCGGCCAATCAGTTTTTACCTATAGGGCAGGTAATGAGTGGAATACAATCCCACAACACATAAGAGAGTCCATCTCATACAGATCATTTAAAAAAATATTATATTCAAGTATTATATTTATTTGTAATGTTGCTGTTTTTCTAAAATATAGTACCTTGTTGCCATATTAAACCTATAACATGTATTTCTTTTTACTGTAATTTGTTCCTTTTATTACCAGGTCATTTAGCTATGTTCCTTCTGGCAGGGGGACTGCCAATGGAAATTAGCTTTTTGGCTATAAATGTTTATTAATGTACATTGTCCCTCTATAACAAATAAAGGTAAATGAAAAAAAAACAAACAAAGCAGATACTTGGTCTCATCTTGATTCCATCCGCGAGTATATTGAATATCCATAAGCTTTTGTTACTGCTGTCTCACTAGTGGTTTAGCTCACTAACTGGCAATTGGCTTCTACCTTGCTGGTTTGGATCAGTTATGCGTAATTATGTATCTTCATCCACGTAGTTGTTGTATGTTTGAAAACGCAATTGCATCTTCACTTGTGTTGAATGTGGTCATATTGTGGACATTGAAAATGTGTCACCACAGGCAGTTTTTAGTCTGCTTGAAGTAGAACATATGTAACACTTAAGGAAAACCTTGCAGGGTCAAAAAGTGTGTTATGTTGCTATTTCAAGCTGTACTTAAAAGTACTAAAAAGATATATTATGATAATAAAATATATTAGGGTAAATTTTCCCCTCAGTAACCTAAACAGTAAAATTTTAGAGAATAATTCCGGGGGGGGGGCAAGGAAAAAAAGTTGTAGCCTGTCTTTTATACAGCATCTTTTACCGCAATTTGACGCTTTAATCTTCTCTCTGTCTCTCCAACAGGCAGAGTGAATGTCTATACTAACTAAACTAAAACTAAAACTAAACATTTCCTGAAATGAAACTGGTAAAGTGGTTTATAAACAGTGTGCTGTGAGATCTGCCGCTGCGCACCTCACAACCGTGCGTAATAGTCGCACGTAATGACCGCTCCGTGTCTGCACGTCTTTGATGTTTGTCTCACTAACAGGAGGAGAGCCTACAGACAGGTTTCCATACGAGCTGCTTCACCACAACCGTGCGTAATAGTCGCGCGTAATGACCGCTCCTCGTCTGCACGTCTTTCATGTTTGTCTCACTGACAGGTGGAGAGCCTACAGACAGGTACCCATTGCTCCGCCACTGACTGCTCTTGTCCTGTCCTCTCCCTCTTCTTTCTGTCCTGTCCTCTCTATCACTAAACTCTGAGCTTAATCGTTAGCTTTTAGCTTAGCAGCACTCATAATTGAGTAGGCTTTTGAACAGTGCAGGAGAATTGTTGCAGACAGTTTATATTATCAGCCTGGGCCTGGGGCTTGTTGTAACAGTAAATGGGATGTGTTGTAACTTGTGTAAATTAAACTGTGTCTGTGTGAGTGAACATCTTACCCTGCGATGCACGATGTGGACAGCGGTTCCAGCCACATGCTGCTACTGCTGCCAAGCAGCCCCACCAGTTGGAAAGAGTGTGGGATATACCACTACTAGGAATGGGAGAGGGGGACTCAATCTTTTAAGATTTAAATAGCACATTACTGGGCGATTATAATGAGCACTGCTTACATTGTGCTTTCACTAAATACTACTGCATTGTTCAAAAATTAATTGTGTCTCAAATGATTCTAGGGGGGTACAGCTTTACTGAAAGGGGAGTCATGTCCCCCCTGTCCCCCCCGGGATTTCCGCCCCTGCCAACAATGTAGATCACTTTATACAAAGCACTGGTTTCCTACCTGGTAAACTCACTTTGTTTTCATTTAAATTCAGTACAGAATGAAAATCTGCTTTTCAAAAATGTCCAATAAGGTTACAAGCCTTACTGGTAATTGTATTGCCTTTATATTTTTGTCAAAATATTGCGGTTGTTGTTTGGTAGCCAACTGCAGCTGTGAGATTAGGTGCATTTAAAGGTCCAGAGTGTAGGATTTTGGGGGTATATTGGCAGAAATGGAATAATACACAATAAGTAGGGGTGTGCAATATGATTTTATTTTATTTTATTTAACCTTTATTTTACCAGGAAGATTTGCTTGAGATCAAATGACCTCTTTTATGAACAAGGCCTGGCCAAAATGGCAGCATTAGAGAACAAAACATATTAAGACACACATAAAGAAGAAAGCACAGACATGAGAAAAAGAGAGTCCTATGGAGGAGTTATGCCCTACAAATAGTCTGGTGGGGGAAGGGGGGGAATATACCAACTATGTATGATATATTGATATATTTTACAGCAAGATATAGATTTAGACAGTACCGTTAATATCGATACAGGGTCAAGTTGCGTTACATAGCACCATTCTTCTAAAAAGCAATGCCAGTGTGCATCTCTCCTTTCTCATACTCTTCACACTCTCAGCCCCACTCACTCACTCACTCACTCACTCACTCACTCACTCACAAGTTCTCCAGAAATACTGAGAGACATGGTGCTGTTACTTAGACATCTGTCTATATGTTGCATGTGCTACTCTAAATCTGTCTGTGAGATGAATAAAATGACTTAAGTAGCACGCATGCAGTCCAGCGCTGTGCTGCATGTGTGGGTGACAGAGCTGCTTAATTGTGTCAGGTGAGCGTTTGTTTCCTAGTTTGTCTGTTAGGTGGATCCTAGCACACTGCTGTTCTATAAAACATGGACAAAATGTCTCTCATTACTTCCCTCCCTCAGCCTCTTTGTTGATGCTATGTGCATAAATAAGATTAATAGTCTAAATAAATGAAATATTTTTAACTCCCCACATAAAGAGTTTTAATCGTTCCAAACTACAATGGATTTAGGCCTTGATACTTGAAAGTTAACATACAGCCCTGCTATTTATTTTATACAATTTTTTATTTACATGTTAGCAGCTGTGTATTTTCAAACAGGGAAAAAAATCCCAGTCTTTGCATTTTATTTTGATCACAGTTTGCTTTTAAAAAAGTGCTTCTGAGATGTTACTGACTTGCAACTGAATATGTAGTCCATTATGTAGAAAATGCCGAGATATTGTATATTGCTATTCAGCCTTAAAAACACTGAGATAAGAATTTTTGTCCATATCGCCCAGCCCTAATAATAAGTATGCTAGGTATGTGTATGTGGCTCAGAGGTAGAGCGGGCCGTCCACCAAGTGGAAGATCAAAGGTTCAATGCCCAGCATGTCGAAGTATCCTTGAGCAAGATACTAAACCCCAAATTGCTCCTGGTGATGCTTCCATCATTGTGTGAGTGTGTTAAAAACAGGAGGTGGCACCTTGTATGGTAGCCTCAGCCACCAGTGTATGAATGTGTGTGTGAATGGGTGAATGTGACTCGTAGTGTAAAAAGCGCTTTGAGTGGTCAGATGACTAGAGAGGCACTATACAAATGCAGGTCCATTTACCATTTAGTGTATATTCACCTGAAAATAAGAATCATTGTGTTGTCATCACCTTAGAATGAGCTGTTTACATCTACATAGTGAGCAAGATTGCCTTGTTGCTTTGCCATGTTTTATTAGTCCAAAACGGACAAATCAAACACTGGCTTTAGATAGGGCTATTTGTGTTTCTGTGTTTTTCCATCAGCCACTGTATTTAGCAGCCCCTCCGTGAATCACCAGGTCAGTTTGTTTTGGAGAGGGGGAGTCCTCTGCTGATAATTTGGCTTCCAGCAAAAACCTCCTGAACATCTGAATCTTAATTTATCAGAGAGAAAAGGTAAGCACACATTAGCAGGTGCTGGGCTAGCAGCCTGTCAGTCAGATTTGCTGTGAAATGTACATACAATTTAGAATACTGCCATTTTATTTAGTGAGGCATCCATAACAATATGTTCTCTAGGATTTCAATATTTCACTCAGTTTGAATGTAATGGGGCTTCAATCGGGCAGTGGAACAGAATGTGCTACATTTCAACAGAGCTGAAAGAAATGTGTAATCAAACTCTGAAGCTACTGAAGGGAATTTAAAGGGATTATGGGAACATACGGGCTCAGAGTGAGACATATAAGGTTTAAACAGTATAGGGGATTTCTCATTTACAGTTCAAACAAAAAGCCATTTGAGAAAACAGAGGCTTTAATCACACTGTAATGTGCACTGCTGTTATAAAGTATATTTTCTGTGGAAGCAGGCAGATCAGTGGCGGGTGTCAGGGAATACAGAATAAAAAGTTGATTATAAAATTCTGCATGTAGCAGGAATACTCTAATTTAATGTCAAATTAATCATCTGCATTATATTTCAACAATATCCCTTACAAAATGGCCTTGAGGAAAGGATACAGCGCTACTTCAATAATAACTTAAACACTGAATTGTGTTCCTTTTCTTCCAGCTCCCCCACTGAGAGCTGTTTTCTTAATGAAAGTTCCAACAATGCACAAAGATGTCCCATTATTTTTTTATGTATATGTACAGAGAAAATCTTCTCTTGAACCTTTCATCCTCACCTTTCTGCAAAGGAAGGAAACAATAATCAGGACGGGAAGCATTATCAAGACTCAGTACTTCATTCACAACTCAGCCGTCCTCTTGGTGAGTAGAGAAACACAATTTATTCAACTCACTCAGGAGAGTCTTATCTGGGAGGCAGAATAAAAGGGAATTAATGAGATGCGCACACACACTGAGTGCCGCAGTGATGAGCTCCAATCAGCTGGCTTGGACCTCTCTGATGTAGCTGCTTTCCATTCTTGTATTCCTCCTTCTGACCATATTCACAGCAGCTTTAAATCCAGCCATAATCTACATCTTTTGAGTTTCTATTAAACAGTGTCATATTTTAGTCATGAGATATTAATTACACTGTAAATTATTTACTGATTAAAATGGCTCAAGAGTTTAGCCAAATTGAATTTGAGTTTTCTGCTTTTGATCTCTACTTTAAGCATGTTAATGGTATATCATCCTCTTGAGAAGCTGCTGTGGCTAACGTGTTAGCAAACAGTGGTTTGTTCACACATCTAGCAGCCACATGATCATCCTGTTGGAGTTGTGTTTGTGTCCAACCGGTGAATGTAAGTCCAATATTTTTTGTCTTTTTGGGGCTATGACCCAGTCATTTAAAAATTACTTACAAAATTAAGTGTGGTAAAAGACATCAACAGTAGTTTAACAGTAACTTGAATTGTTGTATTAGTAACACATAAGCTCTAGACAGCGAGTATATTGGCTAGCTTGGTTAGCAGTAAAGGGATCCCAGGAAGTGAAGTTTTCAGTGACAACTGGCTGAAAGCTCTTTAAAGCTGCTGAGTTAGTGAGAATTCTCTGGATTTTTTTTACTTTATGTGACTCCTTTCACTTTATATATATATATATATAGAGAGAGAGAGAGAGAGAGAGACAGACAGACAGACAGAGAGATAGATATATACAAAAATGTTGATTAGTGTAGGTTTAGGCTGTAAATGGACAGTTTGTTTTGGTGTTGGAGGAAGCAGGTTGTCCCACTGTCACCATGATGAATTCTTCACAGATAATGTGGGCTGAGATTCACACTGGGTTTTTAAGCAGAGGATTTAATCTCGGCTGTAATTAAACCAAGAAAAATCAGTATGCATTAGATTTAAATTCATTTGAGTGACACAGTAGAGTAATAATCTCGCCTCTGATTGCATTTTTTCATATTCTCCATTACCTGTCTGACATTGTCTGACACTAATATAACAACAATCAAAAGAAAATGGAAAACACTGACGCATTCATGATCCTCTCCTCTGTTTCTTTTTACTTCATGTGCTGTGTTTGGATTGCCTCTTATGGGTAAATGAGGAGTTTATGGAAACACTGTTTTATCCCAGCTGCATCAGATAGAGTTTAATGTGAACATGCAGCCACCTTATCAGCATACATCACAGAATGAAGCTGTGACAGAGAACAGCATCCTCTGAGCCGCCTCAATTCACATTCATCCTGTTTGCTCAACTTAAATTCCAGCCTTATCAGTGGACACCGGTGAGAAATCTTCCCCATGTGGAGTAACAAATTGGAAAAAGATTGAAATCCAGCGCCCTCCTCAACAGCACCAATAAATGAGTCCAAGGAAAGTTGCTGGACTCGACAAATATACTAAACAGAGAGGAAGATTTCTGACTTCTATTAAACTGAATATGTGCTTCACTCAATATTTAACTGTCAGCAACTCTGATCATTGTGGTAAACATTTTTGGGGCCTGTGATGGCAGATGGCATTTTTTTCCTTAGCGCCAGCATCAGAGCCTTTTTTGTGCAGCTGTTCTGAGGGTTCCTACTTGAAAATCTCTTAAATTTTCAGAAAAGTGCTGGTGATGTCTCTCCCGCTTCTATAGGTAGGCTAATGTTTATTGTCACAACAGACAGATATTGTGACAGATTGTCACAGAAACAAACCCATGCATGATGATTCACATATAAAATGTCCAAACGCCAAACTAAAATAAAGCCAACATCTAAGTGCCAAAAACTGCAGTTCCTCTAATGACCACTTGAGTCTGGCTCCAGAAACTAGTCAGTCCCCCCAGACCCCCATGTTAAAATGTTAAACTTAACAGCAGAAATAAACATGTTTACAGCCTGGTATAAAAAAAACTATTTTGGTCTCTATAGCGAATTTCGCAGTATGTATGTATATATAGTACAGTTCCAATCTGGTTTCCACCCACGTCACAGCACAGAGACTGCTCTCCTAAAAATCATCCAACAACCTCCTGATGGCAGCTGACTACTAACCATCCTCATTCTCCTTGACCTGAGTGCAGCCTTCAACACCATCTCCCACACCATCCTCTTCGACAGGCTAGCAACTATTGGTATATCTGACACACCGCTGGACTGGTTCAAATGCTATCTCTCTGGATGCATTCAGTTCATTCAGTTGAAACCCTTAACATCCCAACCATCTCTCCTCTCCTCAGGTGTTCCCTAAGGCTCTGTCCTCGGTCCCATCCTGTTTATGATCTATCTCCTCCCTCTTGGTCATATATTCCGTAAATACAATATCCATTTCCACTGTTACGTGGACGACATTCAACTCTACATTTCCACCAAACCCACCTCCACCTTCCCGCCCTTCTCCCTCTGTGACTGCAGGAAATCAAATCCTGGTTTTCTTCAAATTTCCTAAAACTCAACAGTGACAAAACCGAGGTTCTCCTCGTTGGCTCTAAATCCACCCTCACTAACACTCCCAGTTTCACCATCACCATTTACAACTCCTCTGTTTCTCCCTTCCCTCAGGTTAAGAGACTGGGTGTCATCCTTGACAGCACTCTGTCATTCCAAACCCACATCAATAACATTATCCAATCAGCCTATTTCCATCTACGCAATATTAATTGTCTCCGTCCGTCCCTCACCCCAAACGGCGCTGCCATCCTGGTCCGCACTCTGGTTACATCCTGCCTGGATTACTGCAACTCCCATCTCTTTGGTCTCCCCCACAAAGCTATCCATAAGCTCCATTTGGTCCAGAACTCTGCTACCCATATCATAACCAGAACTCCATCCATCAACCACATCACACCCATCCTACAACAACTTCACTGGCTTCCAGTCAAATACCACATGGACTTTAAAATTCTGCTCCACACTTTCAAGGCCATCCATAACCTCGCTCCCCCATACCTCTCTGATCTCCTCCACATCAGCACTCCCTCCTGGTCACTCAAGTTGGCCTCTTCCATAAGCCTCATTGTGCCTTCTGCCCATTTGTCCGCCATGGGGTCCAGAGCCTTCAACCGCTCTGCCCCCCGCCTCTGGAAGTCCCTTCCTCCCGACATCAGGAACATTGACTCATTATCCACTTTCAAATCCCGCCTGAAAACCCACCTTTTTAAACAGGCCTATTCCACTTAATTGGCATTGCTCTGCTGCAGATTTCACATTTTTAATGTTGATGTTTGAGTCTTTTACCCCTTTTAAGTTTAACTGTCTGTTACTTTCTGTAAGGTGACCTTGAGTGCCTTGAAAGGTGCCTTTAAATAAAATGTATTATTATTATTATTATTATTATTATTATCATTATTATTATTATTATTATTATTATATGCATGTATATATTAGGGCTTAAAGTTATGCGTTATTAAAGCCGAGCCGCTTTGACTGACAGGTTGTCTGTCGATAGTATCCTCGACGCACCAGCCGGCGATAGTCTGTAACACTGCTGGCAGGCGGCAACTACGAGATGGGCATAACACATCTATGGACGGGTCAAAAAAATCTGGATTTTCACCTGGTAGACTGCTGTTAGTTTGCGGTGTGAAACAAAAAGTCAGCAGAGTTATTTTATAACATAGTGTGCTAGTATGTGTGGCATGCTATGCTTGTGACGCATGTCACATGATGTTACATTACATTAGTAACAACCATACTTATTTTAAGCCAAGCCATGTTGCTCTTTTCTAAACCTACCCATGTGCTTTTGTTGCCCAGACTTCAGGAAAAAAGCATAAAAGAAGTTTTAAGTTTATTTTAAAAAAGACAGATGCATCTAACGAACAGAAACTGTACATTTCCTGTGAAAATGGAAGTGTATTTTGAAAAGACACAATGCATGCAAAACGCATAAATTGACACTCTGTCCCAGAACGTAAAAGACAGACAGAGGTGGGTACCTAACGTGTCATATTTTACCATTTAGGTCCACCAATAAAGTGGCAGTATTTGACAAGTTGGGATTAGAATGCATTGGGTCATTTCTGGCTCCAAAAAAAGAAGACTGCAATAACCAAAGCCTCAAAACATGAGAAATATTCTGTTTTCTCACATTGCAGATTTCAGATGTTATGTGAATTATTCACATGTGAAATAGTGTTCAGCTGACAGTGAGTGAGCAGCTGTTAATATCAGTGATGTTTATGTTTTGTTACCCCTTACTGTTCTTCTCAGTTTGGCTTTGTTTGATACTTCAGCTCCAGTCAATTTACACTGTCCATGAGACCAAATATGAACATGCACTATGGATATATGTGTGTGTGTGTGTGTGTGTGTGTGTGTGTACCACCTGTTCCTCTCCTCTGAGGCAGTGGCGTGCACAGACTTTTTGAAGGGCAGGGGCGAAAAGAATAAAAAGGGCACTTTAGCGCACATTTTGGCTTCCAAGAGGGCACTTTAGTGCGCGTTTTGGCTCCCAGAAGGGCACTTTAGCATGCATTTTGGCTCACAAGAGGGCACTTTAGCGTGCGTTTTGGCTCACAGGAGGGCACTTTAGCGAGCGTTTTTCAACAATTGGGCCACGAGGGGGTGTGACCGCCCCCCTTGCCCCCCCCCCATGCACACCACTGCTCTGAGGCCAGGTTGGCCCAAGATATGGATGAACAGATCACAACAACCACTCTGTTGTCTTTTACCCCTCTTCCACCAAATTATCTCTGCTTCTTGGATGGATTCCATCCATCCATTGTTATCTAGCAAACCAGCTCGTGTTTTCACCAGTTTTGAGTGAAACCATTGTTAATAGGATGTGTCATCAACAGATGACACATCCTATTAACAATTAACAATGACACATCAACATTTATTTTGAAAATTCAATAAAAAGATTTAAATAGAAATAAATATAACATTTAGGACCAGATCAACAGGTCAACATCACAACAAACAAGTGCAACAAGGTTTAGGAGGCGAAGCAAGACCTCTCTCTTCCTCAGTAAACAAAAAAGTATTGCACAACTTTTTGAAAGGGTGAAAGGAGTCACGTCTGCCGCTCTCACTGTGACACGGGGCGCAGGGGCTGAGCGTGGGACAGGGCAACCTACCCAATAAAACAAAGATATAACAGTTGACCTTATAAAACAACGATGTAACAGTTCACGTTAAACATGATGACTCGCGAGCTGAGCCAAAGCACATTATTAATGATAACGTCATAACGCTAGCTTAGCTATAGCCGAGTGCTAACTAGCTAGCTAACATGATAAGCCAAGACAAAAAAGTTTGTTATTTCCAGCAACTTATTCACCTAGTTGGTTAGCTAATAATTACCTGAACGTGTTGATGATGAGGTGGATTCATCACTCGGGACACTCGCTCCTTGACTGGCCTCAGAGGGGGTGCTGGACCCGCTGCTGCTTGTAGCGGTGCTGCTGCTAGTAACATTATAGCAACGTTGGTAGCTGACAGTGATGACGCAGCTGCAGCCGTCCCTCTCCAGCCGTCAAACACGGTACACTCCTACGCTTTTAAATAAATGCTGTGTTTGACCAGGTGCTTCCTTAAATTGGAAGTGTTTCCCCCGCCTGCCTTGCACATTGCGTCGCAAATAGTGCAGCGAGCACTGTCTCTGTCGACTGGCATGAAGTGCAGCCAGACTTTGGACCGCTTTCGGCTTGCCATTGTTGCTGAGTCTGTGGTGCGAGTCATGCGCTCTCGCTCCGCCTCCACCTCAGGTACCGAAATTTGGCACTGATCCATTTTAAATGAATCGGTACTTAGTAGTACCGACATGAATCGGTACCAAGTACAAAAAGTACCGAGTTTCAGTACCCAACCCTAGATGGTACTCACCAATTATCCCCGGTCGTCTATCACGACGTGTGTGATGTCATCGGGTTATTCTTGTCCTATTTTTATTACTTTTACTATTATTTGAGTCACTGTGTCTGTTCATGTGCCAGCTGAAATGTTGTTGTAGTCACCTAAAAAGCGTCAGCAGACGGCAGGAGCTCCATTAGAAGTACCGCAAACGTGCAAGTCCCTGTATCCTCCACAACAAGTTCCTACAAATGTTTCTAAATAAAAGCCTATTTAGGAAATGGAGGGATTCTCTCAGCCGAGGTTATAAGGGGTTTTTAATTTGAAATAAATTCTGGAAGTGTTGACTTTGAAATGATGGCGCGATGCATTAAAGGGAAATTTCGGTTTATTTCAACCTGTCTCCTATCGTCCTAAATTTGTTTCAAGTCACTAGTGACATAGAAATAATAGTTAGCACGTTAGCCGTTAGCCTAGATACAGCCATAGCGTCAGACCTGTTAAAACGTAATTGAACGGGCATCCTTTCAAGTGCAAAGTTAGTCCACTAAACAAGCTTTTTCTCCACAAAGACCGCCTCATATCGTTAGGATAAATGTCAGAGAACATATAGAAAACGACATGTAAACGTGTTGTCTTACCTTACCGGTGTGCTGCCATGTTTGTTGTTCACCATTTAGCTAAGGCTGCAACCGGTCCCATTCCTTGCAACAGAGGTATTCCTCTTCTGTGGGCATTGGGGTACAGCATTCACAGGTAACGTTACACCACCGATCTCCAGAGCTAAAGCCTTCCAGCAGCCATTCCTCCTCTGTCATCCTCTAACGTTACCTGTTGCACCTCTCTCTCTCTCTCCTCCTCCGTTCTTCAATTTCACGAAGCTCTTTGTCAGTGTATTCTGGCTCAAATAAATAAGGTACAAGGACTGGGACAGACTGTTTTTGGAAAAGGGAATCTATATTATAGGTTTTGAACCAACTGGCATTTACTGTACAGAGAAGACTGATGAGAATGAGAGGCACAGTACGTTGTTGTGGCTACACTTTGATATTTGAGTCCAACTAAAAACATTTGAAATACAGCAAATAAAGACTGAAAGTCTTCAGGCACATCAGTAGGTCTGTCAGACTATTATCTGCCAGTAAACACAACAGGGATAGATGACAAATGAAGAGACAACTTTTCTGTTCTATGTAAGCATCGACAGGAAGTCATACTGTTAGTTGTTTCTGATCTTTTTGGTTTGTGACCGCTTAAAACAAATCAGTGTCTGATCACAAGTTATTGCCCTAGTGTGAACATGAGCTGAGAGCAGTGGTTTTGTGAGTCACCATATTTAACCTCTCTAACTCCGCGGATGTCCACGCTCCCTCCCTCCTCTGTTAAATGGTATTTCACAGGCACACTACATCATCAAACCATGTGATGTTTAGTATTGCCGGATTCAGGAAGCTCTCGACTTTTCAAAAATAACATTGTTTTTCTTTTGTTTATTTTGTATTTCACACAAGACTAGCCTAAACACACGAAGTCCAAAATCGCAATGAGTGGTGACAAGTTATGTCATGCTGTTTTCTGAGGGAAAGGTTAAAGGGAGCTGCAAGTGGAGATATAGATCTTTTATAAAAGGTAAGAGTCTCTCCCGTGTAGAAAGTGGGATCATAACTTTCACGTTTCATGTGGCTTTATTTGGTGATGTTTTATGGTGTTTCTGTGTCATAAACAACATCAGCGATCACAATCACACCTGATTTCAATAAGCTACAATGTTTGAAGCTGGCTGAGTGTTGTTTGAACACTGATAGTACTGTTTTGAAGAGGAGTGAGCACTCTTGTCATTTGGAGCTCCGCCTGGATCTTTTCATGGAAAAAACACTGCAGAATGGTCATACTTTGTGCAGTCTTCTTCAAATTTGAAACAAATGTTCATTGATAGTGTGCCTACAGCCCCACAGTGTCATTTACCTGCTTATATGAAGCCACAGACAGTTATTCATCCTGAAAATCCTTTTTTATTTTATTTTAGGCAAAATCTCAGCGCAGTTCAGACGCTACAGTCGTTTTAATTTGGGTATGTCATTTTAGGCGTTTTCGCTACAAAATGGGGATGGAGTGCTTAAAGCAGCTGTAATCAGTTTTGCATTTGAACATAAACCAAAGTATTGGTCAAATTAAAATTGTGACCTAATGATGGCGCTAGACGGAAAATCACTAGGAAGCATCACAATTATTAATTTCATGAAAATCAACCCAATATTTGATGAAATATTTCAACCAACACTGACATTCCTATAGCCACATTGCTAGCATGACTAAAAGTAACCAAAATCACCAAAATTATTAGGATTCATCCCCTCTGCACCACTACAATCTACATCTATTTGTATGGTAATCCTTCTGATATCTGTTAATATGTTTCTCTTTGAAACAAAATAGAAAAGCCAATACTACGCTGACATCCCTGGACAGGAGCAAGAGATGGACAAGTGATCCCAGGATTACTCCACAGCAAACCACTCCTCTCTCCAGGAGAAGAAGAAGTTCAAGTATCTTAGGGTCTTGTTCATGAGTGAAGGTAAAATGGAGCTTGATATGGACAGGCGTTTGGTGCAGCATCAGCAGCGATGCAGGCATTGTCGTGGTGAGGAGGGAGCTGAGCTAGAAGGCAAAGCTCTTGATTTACCAGTTCATCTATGTTCCGACCCTCATCAATGGACATGAGATTTGGGTAATGACCAAAAGAATGAGTCCATGGATAAAAGTAACTGAAAGGAGTTTCCTCTGGAGGGTGCCTGGGTGCAGCCTTAGAGATGGTGTAAGGAGCTCAGAGATCCAGAGGAAGCTGAGAATAGAGCCATATCTCCTTTGCATTGAAAGGGGCCAGTTGAGGTGGTTTGGGAATCTGATAACGATGCCTCCTGGTTGCCTCCTGTTGAATGTTTTCATCCAATTGGTGCGATTCCACTAAGATTCAGAGTACACAACCCAGTCTCAGTCAACATCATCAAATACTGGTGCTTGGTCATTGACTGCCAGCGTCATACCTCAATGATAAAAGCCGTCCTTTCATGTCAACATGATAAGCAGTCAGTCACAGTCATTGTTAAACGGTGCCTGGCAGCAGCAGGGGAAATGCGGCAGGACAACAACATAAGTTAACTCCTTGCCTGCCATTGACAAGATTTTCCATCATTTATGACATCACTTTTGCAAGATGGGGGCGCTGTTACACAACTTGTGAAATAGAACAGCACCGCCTTGTCCAAAAACCAAGGAAGATCTGCTGGAAACCAGAAGAAGATGTTGTTTACGGAAATGTAGCAGCCTGTAAACTGCATGAAAATACCAGCACTGATGGAAAAGTTTACAGTTGTGCAAGCCGTGGAGATGTTGATGCATAACAATTCCTGTTTTTTAAATTTTGACAAAGAGGCAAACAAGTTTGGTGGGACGAAACAGGATCTCCATGACCGTGACAGTGACACATGGACAAAACGACCACAGAGGAGAGGGAGACAACAGAACACTGAACGATCACTGAATGTGAAAGTGTTCCTTTATACCAAAAAGAAAATATTATTTTCATTATTATTATTATTATTATTTTCATTTATACAATTCAAACTTACGTAAGGAAATGGGGAAAAAACTAAAAATGTAATTGTGAAATTGATTTTATACTTGAAAATCACATTTTTCTCAGCTTTTCGTCTGAAAGATTTTATGAAACTGCCCAAATTCAAGATGAAAAAGGTATGGAATAAGATAGAATAAAATTAAATCAATTCAATTTAATTCAATGTTTTCTGTGTTTGAAAAGAGAAGGTCTCTTCTTTAGTTTCATGTATAAACTTTATACATGTTCATAGAAAAAATATTCTGTGGGTCTTGAAAGATTAGTGAATATGATCAAAAATGCTGCTGGTGGCTGGCAGCTTAAAAGTTATACTCTGGTGGGGAAAGTGTTAAAGGGACGCAAATCTAAGTAGGATGGGTGGGAGTGGTTGTGGATGGATGCAACAACCACCAACTTTCATCCAGGAGGCCAGTGTTCAGTTTCCATAAGATTGTAAAGCCAAACCCTGTTCTTTTTTCTTGAACCAAACCACATGCGGGTGTTGGCTAAATTTAACCTTGTGTGTTTGTTGTTGAAGGAAAAAAATGCCAATTTGAGGTGTTGTACCCACATAATGCATATATTTTGCAAGAGACTGTGTGCAAACTGTACATTTGCTGTGAAAATGGAAGTGTATTTTGAAAATGGACAATGCACGTAACAGGCAGTAGTTGACACGGTGTCCCACAATGTCAACAACTAACACACCCAGGGTACCTTGTACATCATATGTCGACATGGAAAGTCCATGACCAAATGTCAATATGTGACAAGGCCGTAGTGAGGATGTTTTGGAGTATACTGAATAGGCAGTTACTTCTCCTCAGTCCTCCAGAGAATTTTAATCCAGTCACTTCCTTCCTTTTTTTATAGACCAACCTCATAAATGCCTGTTACCTTCATCTCAGACTGCAGACCAGCTGTCATTATAAGTTCAGAGAGGGAACAATATTCATATTGTGCCAAAATCTGCATGTTGTGAGAATTAGTGGATTATTGCATTACTACAATGAATATGCCCTTTATTGCTGCAGATTGCCTATATAAAGATCATTACCCCATTTCCTACTGACAGGCACTGTCATTTTCTTTTAACTGTGTGTCTTCTTCTTGCACGTAAATCTAACCAAACAGAAGCAGAACAGCAAACATTCATATGAAGCAGTTTTTTTGTAGCTGCCATGTGTAACAGTTTGGTGAGCAAAACTTAAAGCTTCAGATGAAAAATAGTGTGTCCTGTGTCCTCTAGAATGAATGTGGTTAAAAGGGTTTTTCACTCAATAATTCAGTTCTTCTTTTCCTAGAAAATGTTTCACTCATAGAACCTCAAAAGCACTCGAGGATGAAAGGCAACATTTTCTGAAAGCAAGGCACTTTCTGTTCTCTTTTTTCACAATATTGGCTTTTTAAATGAAAAGTAGGTGACTGTAAAGTCTAATTAATCACCTTAAAGCCTCGCAGACAAACAGTGTGCCGTTTAAATAATTGATCACAGATCTGGAGTTTCGAAGTTACCGTGTTTATGACCAGCAGCTCTGCAAGATTTGTTGGAGTCTGTGGTTGATCCTGCGTGTAGCTGAGTTAATGCATCAGGCGATTTACACATTATAACTTCATAAGTGAAGCAGAACATATGGAGGCAACAAAAACAAAACACTGACAGCTGCTTCCTTTACTTTGACCTCTGAAAGTGTGCATATATATAAAGCTTATATATATATATATATATATATATATATGTATAGTGATTATGACGTTACAAAAGGTCACTGTGTGAGTGCAGTTAATCAGAAGTTCCACTAATTGCCTCAACATGCAATCTTCATTAACAGTATCTGTAAACGTTAATATGTTACCATGAATAACCTGAACTATGAGTGTTCAAACCTTCAGGCTTCAGATGAACTTTTTCTGTACATGTGCATGGCTTGTGAGGCAGGAAGTGCACCATTATTTCAGGAAAATCATGTGAGTTGCTTGCAATGACCTTTTCCTTGTTTTAATGATTGATTCTCAGTGGAGCTTTGCATTGCAGAATAATCATGGATGAAACAAACGCTAGCGGCTCTGTGAGGCTGTACTATTCATTTTAAAGAAACCAACCTCTATGAGCAGCTGTGTAATCTGCAGTCCTGTTGGAATCATAGACTGTAGAAATAACAGACATAGCTGACATGACAACTATGTTGAAACCCTGAGTTTGGCATTACAGCCATCGACATCTTGGGTTTTTTTGGAGCCAGAAATGACCACATTTGGGTGAGAGGCTGGCGCTGTGGAAGAGTGAGGGGTGGATGACTGTTGTTTTTGCGAAGTACTCTATAAATAAAGATTATTATAATTAGTATTATTATTATTATATGTTCTTGGTTTAGGACAGAAATATGCGGCCTGAACTGCACTCTACTGTTGAGACCATGAATTTCTGTAGAGAGTTCCGTGATAACACTTGTAACACTCTAAACCACCATGTTTGAGTTATATGCCTGCTATAATACTTAAATACTAAAATATACTTTTAGAGGCTTTTTTAAGAGTTATTGACAAACTAAGGGAGAGGCACAGTTTCCATCAACAGATCAATCTCATCACTCTGATGTAAAATAACATCAATCAAACTCGATATAATGAGCTAATTAACTGATAAAAAAGAAAATATGCCTTTAGGGATATTTACCTCAGAAATCCTCTCAAAGCCCTGTTTTTCACAAACTCTTCTTCAAATGCATCAAAAACAGAGTTGCTGGATGCTGCAGCGTTACAGATCACTGTGGGAAGAATAAAGTCTGTGGCTTCTTATATATTTTTTTCAAACAGTTCAATTGATTACACAGTAAAGCTTGTGTTAAATTAACTTGCAGGTAGAACAATCAATCAGGTCTGACACCCCTTCTTATATAGTACAGTATGTGCAGCAGAAAATGATTTTCACATTTACTGATCTCAGACCAACTCAATAGGACGATCAATGGAGGTGGATGAATTGTAAGTGAGGAGTAATTTCACACTCCACTTCCACTTGGTCTTGATGGTTACATCCTGTCATGTAACATGTGGAGGAGGTGAGAGAGCTGCTGCAGATGGATACATTATTATATTACATTTCCTGCCATTAATGAAAGAATCCCCTACAATAAGTCCTGCTGTGGTGTAATTTTGAGCCCACTGTGTTCAGACAAAGTAAAATCAGCTGATTTATGAGAGCTGAAACTCACCAAATTTAACAAAATTGATCAAAGTGAAACTCAACTGTTAAATATTAACTGTATTTGAAAAAACATGATTTAATCAGCATCTTATCGTTCATCACATTTCTGTGTACAATAAATCCAACACTTGAAGTAGTATGAGCGTTTGCCATCACTGTCCATCCCATCAATTCATCAGTGATGTGCTTGACTCTCATACTGTTTAACCAATCAGTGTGTTGAAGCCTGATTTTGGTTGGTGCCTGCTGAGCTTCACTGTTGTGAACTGTACCACTGTTTGATTATGAAAAAGGGTGTATGTCTGGAAGGATCCAATGGTACAGAAGTTCATGGCTCTGTCACATATCCAGGGGTGGACTGGGACAAAAAGTTGGCCCTGGCATTTTGGTCCAGACTGACCCACCACACTCAATCCAAAATGTAAGTTGTATATTATATGATAAAAAGATGTTGGTTTCTTTCAACATTTCAGTTTCATTTTGAGTTCCGTGGCACTTTTTTTTTAGCGTCAAGCACCTTATTTCCTATATTCTGGTGAATTTTTATGCACTGGATTTGTGCCTTCTTTTTACATCCATTTATTGTGGAAATGTTATATATATAACATTTCCATCTATGTGGAAATGTTATATATATAACATTTCCACAATAAATGGATGTAAATGCCAAGAGAGAATGCCAAGAGTGTGCAAAGCAGTAATCAGAGCAAAGGGTGGCTATTTTGAAGAAACTAGAATATAAAACATGTTTTCAGTTATTTCACCTTTTTTTGTTAAGTACATAACTCCACATGTGTTCATTCATAGTTTTGATGCCTTCAGTGAGAATCTACAATGTAAATAGTCATGAAAATAAAGAAAACGCATTGAATGAGAAGATGTGTCCAAACTTTTGGCCTGTACTGTATATATACACACACAGATAGATAGATAGATAGATAGATAGATAGATAGATAGATAGATAGATAGATAGATAATGGTGGTGGTGGTGTGTCTTCCTCAAGCTCGGGTCCTCTACCAGAGGCCTGGGAGTTTGAAGGTTCTGCGCAGTATCTTAGCTGTTCCTATGAACTGCACTCTTCTGGACAGAGATACCTCAGATGTTGTACCTGGAATCTGCTGGAGCCACTCTCCCAGTTTGAGGGTCACAGCCCTAAGTGCTCTGATTACCACTGGCACCACTGTTGCCTTTACTCCCTACATCTTTTCTAGCTCCTCTTTTAGCCCTGGGTATTTTTACAGCTTCTTGTGTTCCTTCTTCCTGATATTGCAGTCGCCCAGGATTGCTACATTGATCACCTCTGCCTTCTTCTATTGTTTGTCGATCAACACAATGTCCGGTTGGTTAGCCATCACCAGTTTGTCAGTCTGGATCTGGAAGTCTTAGCTCGGTCATTCTCCACCACCTTAGGAGGTGTCTTCTATTGTGACTTTGGGATTCCAGCCCATACTCAGTGCAGATATTCCTCTACACTATGCCAGCCACTTGGTTATGGTGTTCCATGTGCGCTGTTCCTGCCTGCATTTTACACCCTGCTATTATGTGCTGAACTGTCTCAGGAGCATCTTTGCACAGCCTGCACCTGTGGTCCTGTTTGCTGTGGTAGACCCCTGCTTCTATTGACCTATGGCTAAGCCACGCCCCCCTCCACTCACTTGGACAAAATATCAACATTCAGTGACCCGACGCTATGGTAAGTGTCATAGTACGCTGCATTTTGCAGGAGGCAATTGATGATTTTTGAAGACATAACAATCAGATGTCATTGAGAAGTAACCAAAAGGGCCTCAACTACGCATTGGAGGGATATATTCATCATTTTATTGTTGAGGAGGTCGATGAAAAGCTTAAATTACAAGCCATTATTTACAGATCCCAGTGTAAACGTGATAAACCACGTTGTTCCACTGAAGTTAAGATTTTTGGCTCAGAATATGAGAAAAAACAGCCTTTTTACCATCTTTACCAAGAGTGTCTCTCCGTTAGTTTGGTGCTACAGTATTTACATTGAATCATTCAGCATAACGTTTGCCAACCTTTGTTATCTCTGCGATTACAGAAAAGTTAATGAAGCTAAGCTCCAGAAGTTAACGTTAGCTTAACTAGAGCCCTTTGGACAACAGCTAATGATGATGTGCGATCAGAAAAGTACAAAAATTAGAAAAAAAATAGGCTAATGAACTCCCTAGGAGCTAACGTTAGGCTAACGTTAGGCTAACTTTAGCTAACGTGAACAGATGTAGAACTTAGAACAGATGTAGACATCCTTGTTAATTTTATTCACGTTGAGTTGATGTTGTGGTGTAACGTTACCACACAACTTTATCCAAAGGAGACACTTTTCTCAGTTGAGATGTGGTTTAGGAAAGGGTAAAAAATACACCCCGTTTCCCAGCCTCTCAGGATACCTTGTGTCGGAGTTGCAAGTACCCCATGCACACCGTTTGACCATTTTTAAACTTTAAATCTCAGAAGAAGCTAAAAAAACAAACAAAATTGACTTTCTGTAATGCATTTCAATGTACGTCCAGGCAGAGAATGTCTGAGTGTATGGGAATGGCTATATGCACTGTGATTGGCTCATCACGTTTGAGGGCAGGGCTTAGCCATAGGTCAGTTGATCTTGTAGTAAGTGCCAGTTCTTGTGCTGCCATAATTAGTGCTTCTATGCTGTCTTTCAGTCCAGCCTTTTCCAGCCACTAGTAGGATTTCTTGATGTCGGCCACTTCGTCAATCTGTCGGTGGTACCATGTAGGGGCTTGTCCTTCCATGATGGGTCATCCTGCTCTTCTGCATTCTCGGGTTTCTGCTGCCTGAGGTATTCATTTAGCAGCTCATCTTTGGGAGTCATCTTCCCCATTCCTTGGTTGTTTCATCCTGGACAGTGGCTCTGACACTCACCAGTCCTCAGCCCCCCTTGTTTCACTTAGTGTACAATCTCAGGGTGCTGGACTTGGGATGAAACCCTCCATGCATTGTGGATAGCTTCCTTGTCTTGATATCAGTGGCCTCTATCTCCTCCTTTGGACAGTTTATTATACCTTTATTATATCTGATGACTGGCAGGGCATACATGTTGATGGCTCAGACCTTGTTCTTTCCGTTCAGCCAGCTTCTCAGGATCCACCATACTCTGTGTAGGTACTTGGCAGTGGCTGAGTTCCTTGCGGCCTCCTCATGATTCCCATTTGCCTGCGGGACACTAAGGTATTTGTAGCCGTCCTGAACATCTGCATTGCTGCCTTCTGGTAGCTGAATGTCTGAATGACATTCCAATGTCATTGCTGTAGACCCTGGTGAGGTGGATCACTGAGTTAATGTCTTGGTCACTCCTGGTATACAGCTTGATGTCATCCATGAAGAGTGGTCACTCCACTTTGGAGCCAGTATCCATTCTTTGTGATGAGTTGGCGTCTGACAACAACCTTTTATGGCAGTTCCTAACTAGGTTTGCACACATCTCTTGAAAGATCTTAACCTAGTCTTCCATGGCAAATTGTTACATTGCATTCAAATTGTGTCGTTTTCAAGCATGGACATTAACCTTGAGCTCCTGCCACAGATTTTAGATAGGATTGAGATCTGGGCTCCGACAGGGCCATTCCAGGACTTAATTTTGGTGTCCTTCAAAAAGTTTTGGACCAATTTGGGTGTATGCTTCAGGTCATTGTCTTGCTGGGTGAACCAGCAGCAACTTAAAGCTAGACTGGAAGCAGATTTCTTCATCTTCAAATCTTCAAAATGTCAACATAATCTTCCTCCCTTATGATCCCATGCACCCGAACAAGGTGCCCTGTGCCTGCAGCAGCCCCACAGCATTATGCTCCCACCCCCATGTTTAACTGTGTCAACTGTGTTTTTAAGGTTGAAGGAATCTTCCTTTTTTGCCAGACAAAAGCAACATTCATGTGCCCAAACAGCTTAGTTTAGTCTCTTCAGACCAAAAGACAGACTTCCAAAACTCATGCCCATTTTTCAAATATTCATGGGCAAACTTCAGTCTGGCTTTGATGTGCCACTGTGTGAGCAATGGAGTTTTTCCTGGACAATGACCTTGAAGCCCACCATGATGAAGAGCCCTCACAACAGTCTTCCTTGAAACATTAAGTCCAGGAGAGGTCAGTTCAGCAACAATCTTCTTGGCAGAGACCCAGGGATTGTTGTTGACATCTTGCACTATATTCCTTCCAAATGTTTTGAAATCTTGCACTTTTGACCATGCCCAGGTTTGTTTCTAACAGAATTTGTCTCCTTGTGCTCTGCAATAATGCAACATACAGCTGTTCTAGACACTGTGAAATGCTTGGAAATGGCAGTGTGGTTTTCCCCCCTTATGATGAGCATCCACTCTCTTCTTTCTGACTTCCAGACTGATTTCTTTACTTTTTGTAATGATGAAATTTCTTTGTACCAAGAATTTAAGCAGTCCCTCTCACTCAAGTGTTTAAGTGCCACTAGCCATGTTCATTTGAGTCCCTAAAGTAAACTCAATTCTGATTGTTTCCTCAGGTGTGGTTTGAAAGCTGATTGATTGGCCAAGTCTGTTTGGAAAGCAAAAACACCTTCGGGGGCTAATAATTTTGACTACCTCAATTTTCATTTGTTATAATGCCAGTCTGAGGACTTATTTTACATTCCAAATAGGAGCCTTAACACTGATGAATGTTTTACTATGTAAAATTTTATGAATGATGCAAACATTGGGCAGAATTCTAGGGAAATGATCTGTAGTTCCTTAGGGGCTTATAATTTTATAGTAATAGAGATAAATATATTACTACACTCTACTATTCCTGCTGCTACTTGTGTCACTAATCATGCACACATACAGACGTTTATTTAGTTCAACAGGCATGACAACATCCATGTTACAAAGACTATCACATTTTTGTTGAACTTCACATAGGCGTACATTATGACCTGGTAATGTTGATTCGCCTAACCATAGTAACTCTCCTGTCTGCAGGGTCAAGGCAAGAGAGAAGAGGCAGAGGCGAGACTAAAGGTGTTAGAAGTATTTTTCTGACCCTTGTGTTTTGTATTATCCATTTTGCCACACTTTTTGTTTGATTCGTTTGTTGGATTTTGTTTAATGAAGGCACGGAGCCCAAAGGGGGAGGGGGTTTAAAAATGTGTTTGGGCCAGCCTCGTGTCAATTTTAAAAATATATTAATAGGCTGGACAACGTGTGTTATTGGCCAGTTTTTGGAAATATGCTTGTTTATATGTGTCCAGTAGGATTCATACTATGACAGGAGGTGAACATTTAACAGGAAAATGGTGAAAGTTTTGTGATCTTCCAATCTTACTTTAAGGGGCAGTGTGTAAGATTTAGGGAGATTTAATGGTGTCTGGCAGTTGGGATTGTAGATTTCAACCAGCTGAAAGTTCTCTTGATAAGAATTCATTCTGTGTTCATCCATCAGGAGGGTTTTACCAGGAGCCGAATTATGTGTGTGTTGGGTTTGTCCATTTTAGGCTCCTGTAGAAACATGGTGGTGCAACATGACAATCCCACATTCTATGGTAACAAAAACACATCAGTTCTTATTTTCAGGTGATTATACTCAAAAGAAAACATACTTATTATATATACAGTATATTCCATTTCTGCCATTAAATCCCTACATACTGGACCTTTAAATTAAAAAAAATCTCAAGCACAGCAGAAAATATGACGATACCAGGCTATCAAACTAATACTGTGATTGTTTTAACACATTCTCACTCCAACCTCATCACATATTGATGCTTGGCCATGGCCTTTCAATATCGACATATGATGTGCAAGGTATGTCTGGGTCCGTTTGTTGTTGACGTTCTAGGCATCATATCAACTTAGCCTGGACTGTGTGTTTTCAAAATACACTTCTGCTTTCACAGGAAATGTACAGATTGCATACAGTCTCTTTCAAAATGAACACACTACATCAGTACAACTCCATGAACACCAAGCCAAATTCCTTGTATGTGAGAACCTACTTGGCAATAAAACCGATTCTGATTCTGATTCTGAATTGATGTTTTTTTTCCTTCAACAACACTCGCACGTGGTTGGATTTGGGATAAAAGAACAGGATTTGGTTTTATGGGAAGCAAACACTGGCCTCCGGATGAAAGTTGGTGGTTGTTGGACCCATCCACCACCCCTCCCTTCTGCCCTACTTGGACTTTTCACTCCCTTAACTTACGTTGTTTTCCAGTTACATTTCCCCCTGACACTGCAGGGTGCCGTTAAACTATAACGGCAAGCAACCATGAATCATGCCAACAGGGGCGGACTGGGACTAAAAAACAGCCCTGGACTTTGACTCGGCCCAGCCCACAAGAACCAGTGCACATACTGTATGCACTTCCTTCTTTTTTAATTTGATTGGCGGTCGGCCGGCTCATAGATATCTATGGGCCGGCTGGCATCCAATTTAAAGGCTGCCACCTAGCGGACTGGACATGGAACAGTAGATTATCAGGGAGAAAAAAAAACAAGAAAAAAAAATGGTGATGACTGCGTAGCGGCCGCCGGCCGTCCTGGAGTACCAGCTGTTCTATGATTCTCCAGAACCTCCAGATGGCCAGTCCACCCCTGCATGCCAACAAGGACAGCTTTTTTTGTCAGTGTCTCACACCAGAAGTCACTGCCCAAGAGCCGCTATTCAACAACTTCAGAATGAGACTGGGTTGATTGTTTACATTCTGATGTAGTCCGTAACTTAACAGTTAGCTGTTTTGGCCATGCACTACCTCTTGCAAGTATTGTCTCTTGCTTGTTTAAAAAAAATCACAATAAAAGGCCTTTAAGATCCACACAGAAGCTGTTCTAAGGCTTTCATTCATATCAAATTTAGACAAAAGATGGAAATATAAGCATCAATAAACAAATAAAAATCTGACATTTTTTTGTTTTGTGTACGAGAGGCTAACTTTAAGAGCTAGAATAAAGCAAGATGTTTTAAAGGTAAATATAGCTACATGCAGTTTACTACACTGTTCAGCATGTCCCCCTGTTGCACTACATTTACACTCTACCTCTGTTCTCCCTATGTGACTGTCAAGCTCGGATGCAAATTGTTCGGTTGCAGCAGCTTTGTATCAGTATTGGGAGGATTTCTGCTGTAATAGTCATGTATATTTGTGTTGTCTGTAAGCTCCTCCAGCAGTCACATCATCCTCTATCCTCTCCCATTATATCCCAGTGTTTCTTTGACTGGCGTGAGCAGACGAGTGAGAAGACAACTTTGATGTTCAATGAAGCGCTCCACTTCAAAGTTCTGCACTGCAGGATTAGCCAAGGAAGGAGATTACTGTAATTGGGGACTGTAGAGGTGGAACAAAAGGTTCTTCTCTCTGTCAGAGAGGTGAATGTTGTACAGTGAAGACACACACGCGTAGTTACAGTGGAGGATTTTAAAGGGGAAACCCACTCAATAACGTGCATTTCCATTAGAGTGCGGCACGGGCTGCATATTTCTGTCCGAACCCGACCGAGCCCGACATTATTTAATTACTAAAGCACTGAGTTTGTGTCACACAGTTGTCATGGTTACAGGCCTTAACAGGCTGGGCGTGCGCCGTGTGTGCTCAGTGGAGAGGGAGACCTCCGTGTTTGAGACGGGAGTGGGAGGCGGGAGGTCCACTTCCAGCGAGGGGAGAGGGAGAAATAAAACAAAATAAGATAAAATAGGGGACACCTGTGTCCCTCTTTTATTTTATTTTCAGCGTTTAATCAAGGCGGAGGTGGGTGGCGGGAGGTCCGAGGCTTCCAGTGAGGGGAGAGGTAGAAACAAACAGCCAATGTGTGTGTGTGTGTGTGTGTTATGTTCAGGTGTTGTCATGTAAATAACAGTGCCCAAGCATGAATGCATATAAGTATTTTTTATTACATTGCTGTGGTTAATTTGAGGTAATAGTGTTACTGTAGAAATCAGAGAATCACTTTTTGTTGTTATATATTCTTAGGGAGATGATACAAGCTCTAAATCTGAAATACACACCACACACAAATGTGTATTTTCATCTAATTGTACTGTGCAACAGTTAGAATATAGTTTTTGTATTTGTATGATTGCATTTGTGTTTATTATATACTTGTTTAAGTATAGCAAGTATGATGAATATAATGTAGGAACTGGTAAGAGGAATTGGTAAGAGGAATTGGTAAGGAATCGAAATCGTTAAAATCCTAACGAGTCCAACCCTAACAGCAACAGACCTTTTTTTTATGTTTTCCTGGATGAGTTATAGCTGATACAATACTCCGTCAAGATGACCGTTCTCAGTGTGCACTGTAGTCTGTATTGGAACCATAATGAGACTGTGGATGAGTCTGCAGATGTAGAGGATGCTTAGCAGCAGCTGGAGAACATTCTGTGCTGTTTAGCTATGATAGATGAGTGGCATAGTGGCTCCATGGTTAGAGCTGTTGTCCATGTTTGGGCTCAAACCAGACATGTGGACTTTGCATGCTTGTCCTAAAAAAAGAGGAAAAAAGGTCATAAGAAGTTCCCCCTGAGCACAGACCCTGCAAAAAAACCAAAACAAATTCAGTGAAGGGACACACAATTATCGCAAAGGGACACAAAAAAACACTGCCAAGCATATGCATAATGTTAAAGGGGGCATTAATAGTGACAACAGACAACAGCTAATGAGAGATATTTTTCTGAGGGCTAGGTAGAGACCAAACCAGAGCTAAAAAAAATAAACTGTTACTGAAATGTTAGGCATTTCTGTTTCTTTGTCTTAAATTACAGCAAACTGAATCATTTCGGTGGTTTGGACTGTTGGTTGGATATTATCACAGTAACACTGGTATTTTACTGGTATTGGCATTTTTAAAAATGTAAATAATCTCCACCTCTGCAGCCCAGTATCATAAAAATTTCATGATTTATGTCGTCACGAGATGAGAGGCGATGAGAGGAGACGTCACGCCATGTCACGTCATGTGTGTTTGACTAGTACACCACCGCCTCTTTACTCCCAATGCAGACTAGGTCGTTCTTCTCTGTATAAAGTCACGTGATTATAGCCTCCTGGCTCACAATTACATGGGTTATATATAAATTATGATTACTTTTAGTACAGAACAGCCTGCACAAAAACATCCAGTGAAGCTGATTGTTTTGCCCCTGCTTTTTCTGTTACGTGATGAACAAGACAAGACCTCATCAGCGCTGAGCCGCTTCCTGTAAACAGTCCTTTCTCTTCACGATGTGAACACTCACTGTGGCATTTATTAACTGGACTTAATCACTGCTGCTGGGAAAGAGAAAGAGGAGGAGGACGGGTAAAACCTCACAGTGACATCACAACAACAATGCATTGTAGTTAGGAATAACAGAATTATCTCCTCGTTACCACTCTGTTTTGGAGACGCTCACTGTTTGTGCAGCGAGCTGTTGAGGTGGCAAATAGGTAATGATTTCTGATTGTCGGACTCGCTGTAGAGATTATGGACTGAGTTACTGGATGAATTCCTTAGTGATTTTGTGCTGCTTGGCTTCTCCCTCAATGGAGTGTTCATCTGTAAATATTCACAGAGAGCCAGGTATACTGTCGAGGTTCAGATTTATCCCTCATCATCAGTAACAGCTCACTGATGCAGAGAGAAGCTGATTCAATAAATCCAGTGTTGGAGATGACACACATTACTGGAACACTCCATAATATTGATCCTGTACTGAATGTGAAGTAAAGGATGCCGTTCTTACTCATGGAAAATAATGAGGTGGCAATCAAGTTCTTCTGCCCTATTTCTGTCAGAGTACATCCTGTGTAAAGCACATATTATTATCATAATGTAGTGTTGCACCCAGTTTCAGCTTCCCTTTTCCTCATATGAAGATTGTAAAACAAGCTGTGCACAGA
The DNA here is from genome assembly GCF_011397635.1 of Epinephelus fuscoguttatus. Taxonomy (NCBI): domain Eukaryota; kingdom Metazoa; phylum Chordata; class Actinopteri; order Perciformes; family Serranidae; genus Epinephelus; species Epinephelus fuscoguttatus. The sequence goes on from NC_064753.1 coordinate 6,120,439, forward strand.
AGGAGACAGGAGAGAAGATTCAGGGTTTAACCCAACTGAACACCTCTCTGTATGAGAGGCTCTCTGACAAGAAGCACTAAAGCCGAAGGCTTCAACACTTTGTGTTTGGTTTATTCAACACATTTTCACTCCTGGTCAGTGGTCCATCATGTCAAAATATGACACACTAGGTACCCTTCTAAATCAGTTTTGGATGTTAAGCGATTGTGTGTCAATTTACGGTCATTACATGCATTGTCACATTTCACTGTTTTCACAGGAAATGTACAATTTCTCAGTCCCTCCAGGATCTCGTGGCAAAAAACCTTGAATTTGTGGCAAATTTTGTCAAAAAATGGCATAAAATTTCTGGCATTTTTATGTGATTTTTTGCAGGATATTGCGGCAAATGACAAAAGATAGTCACTACTACTCTTCTTTAGTTTTATTTAATTAGTTTCAAAACATGGACTCCAATAATGTTGCAAAAAATCCTAGTGAATATTGTAGCTAGCTCTCAAACCACACAATGTGACTGTAAAACAACATGTAAGCTACATCTTCTGTAAACATACCATTTTAATACATTCAACACATATTGTATGCATTTAAACAGTGCAAATTCTTATGTCAGTAATGAGCGTTTCACCATACTGCAATGCCATTAGCGCATTTGATGATGCCTCTGATGACGTTTCTGGTCGGCTGGAAAATTTCATCAGTCTGTTTATTAGATTTTGAAATACAAACAAATATCTGCTCACCAGTCTGTAATCTCTCCTGTTGCTGACTTCTGCAAACTAGCTGCTAGCTAGCCACGTTGAGGTAAACATTGAGGAGAGATGGAGAGGAATGAGCACCAGCTGAACTAGCATCCTGCTAGCCATTGTACAGACATTGGAAAAAACTGCACAACCTCTGTGCCACATCAGTTTCTAATGGGATATCAAGAACTGTAATATCCTTTGATTCACTGAAACCTGGCTAAGTCCTGGACACCATTTAGCAGTGAGGCTCTTTTTCTATTTGCCAATCTGACATAGCAGAGGATTCTGGCAAGAGAAAGACAGAAGGCATGTTTATGGTGAATAAGGACTGGTGTGATGGGAATGAGAGGTGTTGTGCTGTTACTGCTGTGTATCACACACACCATTCAGAGAACAGTTTAATTAGTCCACAACCATGGACCAGAAACCATGGATTACCAGAACTATCCAGAAACATGGACAACAGCGGCCAACAATGCAAGAAGATGTAAAAAAGGACTGAGTTACAGTGCACAATGGGATCTCATTTCACTGGAGTTGTACCTCATTTAATTACATGAGACAAATAAATGATTGATTGATTGATTGGTATTAAAATAACTTGAAACAGCAGGCTCTAGGGTGGAAGTCCAGAGTTTCTTATGTGGACTTTCTTGAAGTGTCAACAAATGCTGCTGCATGTTGAATCCCATATCACTGTGTGGTTTTATTTATATTTGTTTGTATTTCAATTCAATTTCATTTTTGTTCCCAAGTGGATAAACCACTTTAATTTTAATGGCTATATCACCACCATCAATGGTAAAATCATTAGGGTTTTTGTTTTTTTACATATAAGCACTGTGTCACACACTTTTGTGCGTCTAGCAGCTGCTAGTGGTTTGCAAACACTTGAAGAGTAACTTTATTCAGATTTATACAGCATCAAAACCTTTTTTCTGGAATGACAACAACTCAAACCTGTGTTCTACAAGTGAAAGAAGTGGCACTTAACAGCCTAAAAATATCCTGTATGATTAAAGGTTGGTGTGACAATGTTTGTTTTGGTTTGTTTTGTTTTACAGTTTATTGTGGAAGAATTTTCAAATGAGACATATAATGAAGTAGCCTGATTTTGATGAAATATCACTATTTTAAGCTTCACTTTGGTTTGTCACACAGTGTGCTCTTTGACTGTCGGGAATTTCTGTTTTTACAGTTTCTGGCTATGATGGTGGGATTCTGGCTTTTTTTTTATATAATGTCTTTGCAACCCCCCCGGCAGGTTTGGGGGTTCAGATGGTATTTTAAATCAATATAAATGCAGTTACTTATATTGTATGTCAATCCTCTAAGCCAAAGTAAAACACATAAATCCTTTCCCAGTGCTTCAAAATTATTTGACATATGTCCCCCATTTTTGCACCACCCCCTCACCTCATATAAAGAACAGTCCCTAAGTATTTTGATGTAGTTTCTGATACATGAGATCTTTGAAAAGAAACCTTCAGAGATTTCTATTACTGTTATCAATCTGGGCACAGGATGAATTTACATTAAATCGATTCTTTATTTAAGTCATTGAATCAAAAAGCCAGAAGAGTGTCTCAAAACAAGAGTACAAATGTGACACAGCTTGAGAGTCACTTCTGAAACATTAAGTTCTCCCTCTCCACTGTCACAGGTGACTGGGTGCAAACGTCTTCCAGTGTAATGACAGCATTAGACGAGATGCATCCTGCAGGGGCGGCTGCCTGGTTATTGAGGTGTGACAGTAACACAGTCTGAACAGCCTACAGGCTTCAGTGGAATCACTTAGTGGAGCTGTTGTCACCCTGGCCTGTGATCCTGTCCTGTGTGTGTGTGTGTGTGTGTGTGTGTGTGTGTGTGTGTGTGTGTGTGTGTGTCTGCTTAAAGCATCTGAGTAGTGTAGAGTGAGATTTCCCTCCAAGCCTGTTTGAGATTCATAGCTTTAGAATTGGACTCTAAAGTGCCGGGCGGCCACTTTTTAAAAGCAGGCACAAATTCTGGCGCCTGTCTGGCGTTTATCCTCTGGAGACCCACTTAAAAGTTTGGGCTTTTCAAAGTTTGGCATCCGAAATCAGCCACAAGAACAGAAGCTGAAGGACAGACAGCGTCTTCATTAGAGACCTCCGGGTGTTACCTGAGAACCATGCAAAGCAGAGAGGAAGCGCCTTGGCCTTGGCGAACATTATAGCTGCAATTCATTAAAACCAAACTCTGATAAACTTTTTGTTCTTATGTGGTTTGCATACTTTGTAAAACTTTCAGTGTACAAATAAGTAAAACTATGTTCTTAAATACCTCCTCCTGTTAACAGCACAGTGAGAATGGAATGAAGAGAAATTCCTGGGAAACAGTATTCAAGGTTCACTTGCATTTACAAAACGGCTCTCTGTTGTATTTCAGGGTCAGCCACAATTGGCTAGCTGCATCCTTGGAATGCAACACAGAAGAAAGAAAATTGGACATGGTTCTGTTCAGCAACTCAAGACAGGCCATCTGAGCTTCACAAGGTGAATCTGCAAGCTTTTTTTATTCAAATGGAAATCAGGGGAATTTGACAGTTTGATTTGTGTGCATGTAGAGTTTGTGTTTTTCAGCCACTATTGAAGTGAGTTCAGGTGTCTCCCCAGGTCATTTGTAAGCTTAGGCTGGTACAGGAGTTTGCAGCAAGAATCTTTCAAAGAGTACATTATTGCACACTGATGACCTCCGCATGTCTTTTGTGACTGCTTTTGCCCTCTCATGTGTGAGCATCTGAGTGTGTGCAGGTCCTTCATGATGTTTGGCTCATTGGCCTGTGCTGCCTCTGAGCAAATCACTAACTTCTGCCTCCCTATTAAAAGGAAGCATAACACCAGCAACACTATATTCTTAAGACTAGAAGAATGAAGTGGTTCCAGACTACTGAATCACCACCCACATCTCAGGTCTGGTGCTGTTCTCATTGACGGCTGATCACCCAGCTGGAGAAACAATTGATCAATCAGAGCTTTGTAGGTGATGACATCATCTTCCTGTGCCAGAGTCAGAAAAAAGTGTCCAAAAAAATATGAAATGTACACCCACTACAGGTTGTTTTCAGTTGTCTTACAGAAATAACACCCCTGAAACTGACGTATTTAACAATGTCAGACTGATTAATTAACTAAAAACAAAATGGTTATTCAGTCTGATTACCAGGAATGCACAGCCTGTAAATGTCACAACTTAAGCTTCTTCTAGATTTGCCCACATCCTGTGTTGATTTCCACAGTGCCAAATGGAGATTATTCTATACTGTGGTAGGGTGCATGCTGAGACACTGACGTGTATTATAAACTATATAAATTCTGAGAGAAAGGTTGCTCTGCAAAATAAAATGCAGCCCTCAAGCAGTGATGAGGTGTCCAACAGATTCACCAGGTGATTCTGGAGCTGCAGAGTCACTTCAAGATCTACTTTTTGATGAAGGACTGCAGTTTATGGAACTGAGCATTATAAAGTGAGGGTCAAATTCACAAAACAAGAATGAAAAGATTGTTCACAATTCTTTCTCCCACTTGTAGATACAACCTTAAATGTCCATTGAGTGGGGCTAAATGGAATACAATATTCACAATTATGTTTTCATTAGTGTATAATCACTGCAAACTAAAAATCATTGAGTTTTCGTAACCTTAGAATGAGCCGTTTATGTCTACATACGGACTGGGTCCTCCTTCACAGAGTCTGTCATGTTGTTTCTTCAATAGCACAGAATGGAGTAACCAAACACTGGCTTTAGATAAGGCCATTCACAGTTTTGTGCTGGCCACTGTAGTTCTCCTACATGCTTGGCACATGGGAGTTTTAGTTGGATGTAATCTGCAACTTCATCACCAGGTGCCACTTAGTCTTTACAAGGGAAATTGAGACCAGTGGCATAAAAATAGTCCATGCAGGCAATAGGGTTTCACTGGGGCCCATGGGGTAGGCCTGTAGAAAGAACGAGACCTCAGCAATGTGTTGTGTGGAGAACAAGCCCACATGAGTAATTAAGGCCCTTCCTACACAAATATATACACAAATCCTACACAAATATATACATGCTTGCTTGTTTTTCTTTCTTGTTTGTTTTTCAGTTAATGTTTTGGCTTAGGTTTTTGGTTAATTCGGCAGCTTTTGTGACTTAAGCAAATATTGCAGGTCAGAGATTTTATGTAATATATGGTGCTTGTGATGGATACTACTGTAAAGTTGAAGGTGTGGTCTAGCTCCTGAGGGGAGTTGTGGGAAATGCTGAGGCTGGTCCTGGCATTCCTACATGCTCTAGTAAATGTGTGCTTGTTTTCACCATGTGCTGCTGAACCCAACACTTTTTGTCTTGCATATGTTTTTGTATCTGCGTTGGTGTGTCTCTTGCTTTTTATTTATGTGTTATATAAAATATGTGTTGTAGTCTGTTAAATCTCAGTTCATCAATAAATAAAAAATTTGATCACAAAAAAAACCAAATATATATATTTTCAAAAATTTATATTTTCCCCATCTGTTTAAAAATAAATTCTGTCAGTGTGATCATTTTATGAAATATCTGTCCACACTAGAACTCAAAAATGCCCCTTTTACACTGTTCAAAGTGGGAATATCGGCTGTTATGCCACCTCACTGTGCTGTATATGAGGTACGATCATGGAATGGGGGTCAGAGTTGTCTCGCCTTTATTCCACAAGGGGAGGCAGTAACAGCGCCGAAACAGTCTGTTTAACAGGACAGCTGGCAGGACGGGTATGTTGTTTTAATGTGCTATGCATGCGGCCCATTACGAGAGACTTAAAAAGTACCTGTTGGCAGTTAGGGGCTAATGTGAACGGCTGGATTTAGCAGATCGTGAGATCATAATGTCACGCGATAATCTGCAGAAACCCTGGAGGTATACAGACATCAACAAACAAAGAAAAGATTTGCCAAAGAAAGAGTTTTCATGGGTGTTTTATTTTGAAAATTGACCGAATACTGTCGTCTGTTCTGGTCTGATTTCCCGTTTGACTCATTTGGTCTGTGCAAACTGACGCACCATTGTGCAGCGCCCGTCAAAAATATACCTGGCACGTATTTTTAGCTCAGCGGAGTGCCGAGCCGCTTCTAGGCCGCGGCTAGGACACGGCGCAGCGCTTGTGGTTTCTGGCATTACTTCACAGATAAGAAATTTGTAAAAACAATAAATCTCTGTATCCTGACTTCATATGAGTAGAGAAAAACTCAATGTTTATGCAGTGTAAAATGTCATAGGCTTATGCTTATAATGTTAGCATGTTGTAGGCCTATTTATGGGGAAAATGTGTTAAGTAAAAGACAGCTGCTTGTTGGTGAACCTTGTGAGTTTTATTGGAACTGAATTTTGTAATGTTACCTTTTGTTAAATGTTGCTGTTGTTCTTGGCTTCATGGCTACCCACTAGACTACTTTATATCATGTCAAATGTCGTTTGTCACAATTAAGCCATGTTGATCAATCAAACTTTAAAGCACTTCACAAAAACCCCACCGCTGACTAGTGTTTTGGAGGTGTAACTGCAGAGCAACACAGACACACCACCGCACACGTATAAATGCTCACACTGGTATAGGCCAGCTACAGCGCAAGCTCTGCATTTTCACAAGCATTTAGAACAATGTCAAGTTTCATACTAAACGTGAGCTTGTAATATATTTTTTTTAATGGTCAGCATGTTCAGACAAAAATAAAAGTTGGTTTGCAGCAGCCTTAACTCTTCCTGTGTGTGTCTGATCAGTGAGTATGACCTGAAGATGGACGGCACTGATTCCACAACTCTCTTCTCACAGACAGCTGTGTTGCTCTACAGCCTGAGCGCTGCCAATCATTATTCACTGAAGCACATCTCATGACAGGAAGCACTGAGACAAAATCAATTTGAGAATTGAAAGCCACTTTTTTTCTTTTTGGTCTTGTGTGAAATATTATTGGTAACTGACCTAGTACACAGCTATTGAGGCACTTTATTTTGGGCTTCAGTCAGATTAATTTCATTGCTGTCCTGGTCTCTCTCTGTGTGGGAAGCTGCTGATGGATTTTGTGCTTCCTCACAAACACTGACACCGTTTGTACTGCTCAGCCTGCAGCCCAAGGCTCTGTGCATGTTGCAAGCGATGCACTTATTATGTGCATCTTAATATAAGACACGAAGATTACCATCTCTCCTCAGCTTTTATTTCTTATTTCTTGTAGCTTACTCACATTTCTCTTCTGGAATTGTAATTCTTTCCGGCTAATGGTTTGTATGTTGGCAGTCCAGCTCTAATTTAACTGAGTGAAATCTTAAATGCAAAATGATTAAGAAGAAAGGAGCCTCCATACAGACTGTTATTATTCCCAACAGATGAAAAAATGAGTTATTGATTCTGAAAATGATCATCCAATATTCTCTGAAGAAAGGTCAATTGAAGTGTCTGTGGAGGTTAGCAGAAGGAAAACAGTAACAGAGCCTTTGAAATATGTTATTAAATGACCTTCACTTCTGAATTTATACCAAATTTATTAGTATTAATAATACTTCTGTACTGTATCTCCAGATTATGAACTCTTGGGCCCTCCTACCGTGATAAGACTACATGAATTAATTACTGTTTACAGTATTCCAAATTGTGACTTTTCTGCTATTATTAGATTATATGTATACAGTCTGATCTGTGCATTCAATTATATTCATCAGTGTAAAAATACTCCAATACAAGTAAAGGTCCATGATTCAAAATCCGTCGAAGAAAAGTAGTATTTTCAGCAAAGTGTATTCAAAGTCAACTACCTCAGCCTTGTTTTTTTACGTCTTTTTACATCGTTGGCTGCTGCTTTACAATTCTCCGGGTTTCCAGATGGTTCTGGTAATCCATGGTTTCTGGCTGTGGAACAATTTAAAGGCGCTGTATGTAAGAATGTGGCCAAAACGGTTACTGCACTTGAGGTTGCTGGACAGCGGCACACTGGAGACTGATTTGTTTGCCCACGGGCGGCTGCCGTGGCAGGGCTGCGTCGCCACGTCCTTGATCTTCGATTTTCCAGTGGACTGTTCGAGCAAGTCCGGCTTCTCTGCTGCTAACGCTGCTGCCGGGATACAGCGGAGGAGGAGCCGGCTGCTAATGCTATACCGGGACACTGCTAATGCTGCTTGTCGTGCTGCTGTAGCTCAGTTGTAACCAGAGTTGGATATATCGCGTTACAAAGTAACGCGTTAGAGTACTTTGATTACTTTTTGCAGTAACGAGTAACCTAACACATTGGTTTGCTGTTTGAGTAATCAAATACTTAAGTACATTTTCAAACTGACATCAGTTAGGCTACTTCCGTTACTTTTAGAACGCTGGTCCTTCAGCTCTGAAACAGCAACGGCTGTCGTTTGGTTCTAATAACGGTCTGAAAGAAGCCACAGAGCTTGTGGCTCGCTACGTGGTCGGAGAAATGCTGCCTTTGTCTACGGTGGAGTCTAAATAGGTGGAGTAGGACTCGCTGACAGACATATTTCAGACTCAGGACTTGCATTATGCCTGGTACACGCTACACGACTTTACTGCCCATTCTGAAAGTCACTATGTCACATTACATGACTGTGGAGTCATAAAATTGTGCCCTGACTTAGCCAACAGACATGATACACTACACGATGGTACTCACCAATTATCCCCGGTTGTCTCTCAAGGCGTGTGTGACATCATCAGGTTATTCTTGTCCTATTTTTATTACTTTCACTATTTGAGTCACTTTGTTCATGTGACAGCCGACATGTTGTTGTAGTCACCTAAAAGCGTCAGCAGGAGCTACATTTGAAGCGCCACACATAAACTGTCAAGCTACTGTATCTTCCACAGGAAGCTTTGACAAATGTTTCAGAATAAAAGCCTATTTAGAAAATGGAGGGATTCTCTCAGCCGAGGTTGTAAGGGGCTTTTAATTTGAAACAAGCGTTGAGTTTGAAATGACGGTGCGATATGTTAACTTTATAAAGACAATGGGAGCGGATAAAAAGTAAATATATAAACACACAGAGGGATTAATAAATAACTAATGTAGTTTGTTTCAAATGAAGCTGGGAGCCTCTGCAGTTGTGGTGAGTAAAAGCCCCGCCGCTATTTGTTAATGTTATTACTTTATGTCCGACCGTGAGGATGTACCATTGTTTGCTAGCTTGATGCTAATGACAGTAACGTTAACTCAGCGGGTTGACAAAGTGCCTCTGCTGTTTCACACCATCATTTCCCCCTTTTACTCTGTGTGGTAACATCCCTAGAAGAAATATTAAAAATGCTGGGGTGTTGTTGTCATACAGTTGTCTACGGCAGCAGATCGTTCTGTGTTTCTACTGGTCAAAGTGATGGCTGTGATGGGAGAATTGGATCTCAGTGAAGGACAAGTGGTCCATAACTTTAATTTTGGAGACAAAAAAATGTAGGCTTAGTGCCCTGTGGTCCATTGCCCAATAGGAAATGTAGAGTACTCAAAAGTACTTTAAAAGTGCTTGAGTTACTTTTCTCAGGGCATAACGTTGGAAGTACTTTTAAAGTAATTGAGTCACTTTACTCAGGGAGTAACGCAGTAAAGTAACTGGTTACTTTTTTTTAAAAAAGTAACCAGTAACCAGTTAAAGTAACATAAACATGATTTGCGGACTGTAAAAATGTTTTTTAAATGCAAATATACGGCTGTACTATTGTTGTCGGTGAGATCAGTATGTTATATGAACATTATTCCTTAGTCTCTGTGACATATTAGGATGATTTTACGACTATTTGCTTTAGATTTCTTACATACAGCTCCAGCCTCAACAAGACGCCGCACAGAGACAGAGCGCATGAGTCTGAAAGCCACGCCCCCAAAGGGGAAACATGGCCCACTTTCCCCCTCCATTTCCAGCCTGTTGAGTTTTCCCTAAGTCCAAATGCCAAAAAGTTGCTGTGTGGTGGGCTGCACGGCCAATAAAAACCCAGACCTTAGCTTCTATCACCTGCCGAGCAGAAAAACGAAACCTTGTAGAAGACACAAGTGGATACAGGCAATAAAACGTGAGGCTTCAACAGGGAAGAAATTGTGGGATCCTGACACTTGGTATGCCTATGTGTGCAGCAAACACTTTGTCAAACCCTCCAAATGAATTTTTTAGAGTAACAGTTAACTGTATTTATGTATGTTAAGCTAAAGCATTGAAAGTATGAATGCAACTTATGTTATAATTGTGCCCAGTGCTCCGCGATTCAAGCAGTCTATTCCAGTGGTCCGCTCTAGCGGATTATCAATCTATAAATCTACCAGCATGTAGAGGCTTGTCTCAAAACAACAATGTGTGCCGATAGTAGGAGCAGGCTGACGGCTGAGCACGCCAAAATGCTCATCTTCTTAAAAAAGTATCTCCACATCATGCTCAGACTGCAGCAAGGGGAGAATGTGGAGATGGGGGAGTAGCAGTCTATTTAGTTAACTGACTGATTTCTGCTCATGTTTTTTCCAAGACGAGCAAGGTAAGGAGAAGGGACACTGAGGTAGACTGGCAATATTAGGTTTATCAATATACCATTCCCTCTCTGGTAGGCATAGTGTGCTAAAATAATCCTTTGCCATCTAGTTATTAGCTAATTATTAGCTAGCTATAGCTAGCTAGCAATTCAGTCGTGGAGACTTGAAGGTGCAGCCGTGGAGGCAGAATGACAGCGAACAAGCGAAGAAGTGGAGGGAAAGTGGGCCTTGTTTCCCCTCTGGGGGTGTGGCTTTCAGATTATGACGCGTTGTGCTTTGTCTCTATGGTCCCACCTCCCGAACACAGGCAGCACCCCACTGCAGCCAGCTCTGAAGATCCACAGCAGGACCAGGACAACACCTCTCTTTTCCACTGTCACACCAGTCCTAATTTAGTGTAAAGCTCTCAGCTCCTCTCCTTCTCTCACCAGAATCCTCTGCTAGTTTTTGATATCCCATTGAAAACTGATGCCGCACTTAGGTCATCCAGTTTATCTCCAATGTCTGCATAATGGCTAGCAGCATGCTAGTTCAGCTGGTGCTCATTCTCCTCCATCTTTTCCTCAATGTTTTGTGGTGTTTACATTTGAAACCTCGACTTGGCTAGCTAGTAGCTAGCTATCAGAAGGTTAAAGGTTTTTGAATGGAATTTTCCTTTATTAGAATCAAGGATGAAAGGACACAGGTTGTCTTATGCTGTACAAATTGTAAAGCTACTTGAGGCAGGTGGGTTTTGAGCAAAGATTTGAAGGAGGTTAAGTCTGTACAGTTGCGGATGTGTTGGGGGAGAGAGTTCCAGAGGGAGAGGGCAGCAGTGGAGAGGGCATTGTCCCCCAGGTTTTGTGCTTGGTCCTGTGTGGTAGAGAGAGGAGATTTGCATCAGAGGAGCGGAGACTGTGGGAGGGGGTGTGACGGTGCAACAGGTCAGTGAGGTAAGATGGGGCCTGGTTATGGAGAGCTTTGAAGGTGAGGAGAAGGACTTTGAACTGAATGCGTTGAGGAATTGGGAGCCAGTGGAGGTTCTGAAGGACGGGCCTGATATGGTCGCGGGAGCCGGACTGGGTGAAGAGATGGGCAGCAGAGTTCTGGATGTACTGTGGTTTATTGAGGACTTAAGAAGATGAACTATACAGAATGCTATTGCAGTAGTCGAGTCTGGATGTGATGAATGCGTGAATCAGAGTTTCTGCAGTGGAGAAGGTGAGTGAGCTATGTTTTTAGATGGAAGAAAGTGATATGATTAATGTGCAGCTCAAATGAAAGGTTTCTGCTGAAAGTGACTCTGAGGTTGCATAGATGTGGAGATGGAGAAAGTGTAGAATTTGCAACATTAAGGTTGAAATTATGGATGGTTTTAGTAAGGGAACTGGGGCCAATTATGATCATGTCTGATTTGTCACAGTTGAGTTGTAGAAAGTTCATTTGCATCCAGAATTTTATGTCAGTGAGGCAATTTTCAAGTGTGGAGCAGATTGCTCTAATGATGGATTTGGTGGCGATGTAGATCTGGACGTCGTCGGCATAGCAGTGGAAATGGAGGCCATATCGGCGGATGATGTTACCAAGTGGGAGAATGTAAAGGATGAAAAGGAGAGGACCAAGCACAGAATCCTGGGGGACGCCTTGGGACAGAGGAGCAGTGGAGGAGGTGCAGTTATTGATATGGATGAATTGTTGTCTGTTGGAGAGATATGATCTGAACCAGGAGATAGCCGTGCCAGTGATGATGTAACAGGTTTTAAGATGAGAGAGGAGGGTGGAGTGGTTAATCGTGTCAAATGCAGCAGTGAGGTCGAGCATGATGAGGATGTTCAGGTGTCCAGAGTCGGTGGAGAGGAGAGGTCATTGGTGACTTGAAAAGAGCTGTTTCAGTGCTGTGTTGTGACCAGAATCTGGATTGAAATGTCTCAAATAGGTCGTTGGCGCTGAGGTGGGTTTTGAGGTGAGTGGCAACAATATGCTCCAGGATTTTTGACAGAAAGGGGAGGTTGGAGATGGACCGGAAGTTGGTTATAATGTCAGAACTGAGTCCAGGTTTTTTGGGGTGACAGCAGATCTGGGACAAAGGGAGGTATTGATGGTTCTGGAGATGAGTGGGGAGATAGAAGGGAGACAGAACTTAACAAGTGAGGAAGGGATTGGGTCGTGAACTGATGCAGAGTTACTCATACCTGTAGTGGCTTTTGTGAGGTCCAGAGGGGTCACTGGGGGAGGTGTGACAGTGGTGGAACAGAGGTAGGGGGAAGAGCAGGTGGAGGGGTCGGGAAGGCAGGGGAGGTGGTCGGGTTGCTGTAGATGGTGTTAATTTTTGTTTGGAAGAATGACAAGAACGAGTTGCACTTGTCGACTGTGAAGGATGTGGAGGTGTTGTTGATGGGTTTAAGAAGTTTGTTTATTGTGGAGAAAAGAGTTTTGGGGTTGTTGGAGCCGGAGTGTATGAGATGAGAGTAGTAGTTGGACCGGGCTGTGTTGAGGGTGTTCTTGTAGTGTAGCAGGTGAACTGTTAGGCTAGTCTTCTTGTGGAGTCTTTCCAGCTGACGCTTTCGGGATTTCATGGCGTAGAGCTCAGGGGTGTACCAGGGGGCAGAGTGTGTGAAGGAGACGGTTTTAGTTTTGATGGGGGCCAACTGATTTAGGCAGGAGGAGTGGGTGGTGTCATAATAGTGGACAAGGTCAGTGGGGTCGTCGGAGAATGGGGGAGGGGAGGTAAATATTATGCTGGTGAGTGAGGCTGAGAGAGCTGAGGGAGTGATGGATTTGAGATTTCTGAAGGATATTGTGCGTTTACTTTAGGAGTGGGGAGGGGGATATTAATGTCAATAATGATGGCGAGGTGGTCAGAGATATGGAGGTTGATACTGGAGAGGTGGTGTAATGTTGTTCATGACTTAAACTAAAAACTTCAAATTATAAAAAAGAAATTATTCAAACTAAAGCAGTGGAGGCTGAAATACCTGACACTTAGTCTCTAGTATGAGTTGAACCCTGGATACTAGATTCCCCATAATGAAACTCAATCCCTGCCTGGTTAACAGCCATGTCTTATAAACTCCACATCACAAGTTTGTAACTCCAGCTTCTGATTATACATTTTTAATCTCCAGCTGAGTGACTAACAAAAAATCTGTGGACCTTCCCTTTAATACCGGTTGATGAAAATGAATACTTCATGTAAATTTCCTCGGTTTTGAAATATTGTCAGAATTTGGGAAAAGCAAAAAGAAAAATTTGGATTGATAAAGAGTAAGCTTTGTCATTATTTTGCAGATGGAGTTTTATTTGATGCGTCTGACAGCACTCAAATTGAGAACAGTTTAATAATCAAAATCTCTCCCAAACATCTTTCAGTGTTACATTGTCTCTCTCTACTTATTCTAATCAAATGCATGTTTGTGTGTATGTATGTTAGTGTGCATATATTATTCACAACTTGTAAGGCCCTGTATAGCCAGTGTGCTTGTAATGATGGCTGAGACTGATGGAGAGCAAGCCACACCTGATTAGAGCTTCCCTCTGATGGCAGCAGGATCTCCAGGCTCCATTAGACTCACAGATGCGCTGAAACACAGAGCTCAACAGCCTCCACCTCAGAGGCCCTTTAAACAAGCTTCCTGCCAAACACTTCGACTTGATGGCTTCACAAGTGAACTGAGGAAGGCTGACACATTCACTGCAGGAGCCTTCAGAGGGAACTCGTGGAAACTGTTCACATCAGGACCTTGCTAGCTTGATAGCTTCTGTCCACATACCTGTGCCTGTTTTTGTGCACCAGTGAGCACCAAGTTATTCCAAGGGGTTTTGTTGTGTAATGTGTACACTATTTTCAAGGAACACAGAAAATCAGACAGTACAGCTAAATTCACCACTTCTGTGCCATGATTCTGCATCCTCAAAGCTCCAAAGCTGCAACAGAAAAAGCTTATTTAGCCATTTATTAGGAAAAAAAAAAATTGTGTTAATCTGACTAAAACCAAACTTTTAAAATATATGTAAACATGTTAGTCTGACTGAAATCGTACTGAATCAAATTTCTCAAAGTCGGACTAACACAAATCACTAATGTGATTACGAGTTGAATTCCTCCTGCATGTATACAGTCAGTTGAACTGGCCAAGGTGTTCTGCGCATACTCCAGTTTCTGCCCTGGGCTTTGACCCAGAAGTCAAATAGCATTAAAGAGAAATTTCGGTTTATTTCAACCCGTCTCCTATCGTCCTAAATTTGTTTCAAGTCACTAGTGACATAGAAATAATAGTTAGCATGTTCGCCGTTAGCCTAGATACAGCCGTAGCGTCTGACCTGTTGAAACTTAATTGAACGGGCATCCTTTCAAGTGTAAAGTTAGTCCACTAAACAAGCTTTTTCTCCACAAAGACCGCCTTATATCGTTAGGATAAATGTCAGAGAACATATAGAAAATGACATGTAAACGTGTTGTCTTACCTTACCGGTGTGGTGCCATGTTTGTTGTTTACCATTTAGCTAAGGCTGCAACCGGTCCCATTCCTTGCAACAGAGGTATTCCTCTTCTGTGGGCATTGGGGTACAGCATTCACAGGTAACGTTACACCACCGATCTCCAGAGCTAAAGCCTTCCAGCAGCCATTCCTCCTCTGTCATCCTCTACCTGTTGCGCCTCTCTCTCTCTCCTCCTCCGTTTTTCAATTTCACAAAGCTCTTCGTCAGTGTATTCTGGCTCAAATAAATAAGGGCGGCCATAAAACTCTGCAAAATCAAATTCCTCCTCCACAAAGTCGAAGTCTGGCAAAAAGTCAGCCATTACTCTATAAATCTTTCATAAAATAAATGAATGAACCTTTCAGGCTACTGTCCGGTTCTGCCTTGCAGCTGCTGCAGCATGTTCTCGCGAGATTTCAGACATGGTATGACATCGCTGCTTGTTCTCGCAATATTTCGGCCGCTCTTTAGGAAGCAGAGGTAAACGGTAAACACACGGTAAGGTAAGACAACTCTGAAGACCACCTAAATGTGGAATGTTAGTATATAGGCTTTCCACATCGAGAGGCAATGACCCTTATTTATTTGAGCCAGAATACACTGATGAAGAGCTTCATGAAACTGAAGAATAGAGGAGGAGAGAGAGAGAGGCACAACAGGTAACGTTAGAGGACGACAGAGAAGGAATGGCTGCTGGAAGGATTTAGCTCTGGAGTTCGGTGGTGTAACGTTACCTGTGAATGCTGTACCCCAATGCCCACAGACCGGCACCGGTTGCAGCCTTAGCTAAATGGTAAACAACAAACATGGCACCACACCGGTAAGGTAAGACAACACGTTTACATGTCATTTTCTATATGTTCTCTGACATTTATCTTAACGATATGAGGCGGTCTTTGTGGAGAAAAAGCTTGTTTAGTGGACTAACTTGCAACTAACTGCACTTGAAAGGATGCCCGTTCAATTACGTTTTAACAGGTCTGACGCTACGGCTGTATCTAGGCTAACGGCTAACATGCTAACTATTATTTCTATGTCACTAGTGACTTGAAACAAATTTAGGACGATAGGAGACGGGTTGAAATAAACCGAAATTTCCCTTTAAGTGCGTAATGGAAGAGGAATCCGGTAACAACATGCCAAAACCTACATCTAGAGCTATGCATTTTTGGACCAATGAAATTTACAGAGTTGTGAAGTTGTCCACCATGATACTTGCTGGTCGCTAGCTAACCATAGCTAACTTGTTTTGTTTTTTTTCTTGACTGTTTGATCTGTGATGTAGCAGGTCAACCAGAAAAAGGTCCAATACTAACAAGCTAAAAGAGGGCCTGTTACCACCTATCATAGAGGAGTTGGGCATACTTTGCCCAATAAATCAATTCCCCTCCCATGCTTGTATACTGGGACAAGGACAGTAGTCCAATTAAATGGCCTAGTCGAGCTATAACTGTAGCTCAACTTAACTGTGCATGTAAATGTACTGACTGCTTATTTGGAACATACAGATCATACAAATCATGGCAGGTGAGCGGATTGTGATTTTTCTCAGTTTTTACTATGAAACAAGCCATGGGAATTCATTTTAACAGCTGCTTTCTATTAGTATTTTTTGCTGTTCCTCTCGCTAACTGCAGTGGCTTTCCACTGCAAGGAAGTTACCCTACAAATGTCAGTCCGACGTCTTCAACCTGTGATTTGTTTGTTTAATGACATCAGGGCATGGGAGAAGGCGCTGTATGCAATTGCATCATCATCAGCAATCACTGAAGGTTGAATACAATTTTCCTACTGTTGGGGGCTGGTTATTCATCAGTCGTCAGGTGTCTGTGGAGGCTGATCCTTAATCCACAGATTCTTTTGCAATGGGTGCATTTGTGTGTGGCTGTCATGATAGTTTAAGGAGGTGTTTTGGTGGTGGATCTCTTCTTTTCTCTGTTGCCTCTTCTGTGACATGGTGAAGGTCTTTCTCCTGCTGTGCTGTGCCTTTATAGACCAACCTGCTCCATGGGTTGCTGTTATGAGCCATCTCCTCCCAATTGTTAAGGTTGAAGTGGAATTCTCTGGGGTGGGTTTTGATGTCTTTGTAGCACTTTTTCTGTCCCTCTTAGGTGTGTTGCCCTTCTTTAGTTGGCCGTAAAGCATTGATTAGGAGGGTGGTTATTTTGCATGTGTATAACACGACCTATCCATTGTAACCGGTGCTGGGTGATGGTTGTGGTGAGGCACATGAGGTTGGTGGTACTGCCCCAGGGCTTTCATATGTCTTTTGTAGGTGGTCCAGGAAAGTCAGATCTACCTCTTGATAGATTAGGAGTTTGTCCTTATTCTGGATGTCCTGATTCTCACTCACTTTAGCCTAGCAAAAGCCCCCTGACACACCCTATACAGTGATAAATGCCATCATCATTACCAGCTCTTGTGGAAAGAAGACTGCCAAGGTAGGCGAATTGATAAACATTCTCCAAGACTATGTTGTCTAAACAAATTGTTTGGGCTTGGGAGGGTTTGCCAGTTGCTGGCTGATGTAAAATCGGAGTCTTCTAGGTCAAGGTCAAGTCTCAGGAGTGAGTAAGCTTCAGCAGAAGCATTCAAGATGCTCCGTTGAGTGAGTGCGTTGTCATCTGTATATTGGAGCTCCATGATGTTTCGAGGTGAGCACCTTGCTTTTTGCCTTAAACCTGTGGACCTGTGTACAAAAATATAGCTCAAGAGGAAACCAAAATTTAACCAATCATGTAGCTTTTATGCCCAATTACAGGTGGTGATGTATCGAATGAGTGAATAAATTTCCACACATCACTGATATGCTTTGTTGCAGGTTTTCCAGTGATATCAGTATGGTTGGGTGTTAAATACATTATATATGTAAGTATATTAATGACAAAGCTACGGATCAACTTTTACAAAACGTTTAAAAGTTTAAAGACTAGAAGCACAGGGAGAAAGCTAACTTGGCTCTGTCTATCTATATAAAAAAATGCACCCATCTGCATTTCTAAAAGATGCAAAATATTTTAGAGGCAACACGGTCGGGCTAACACACATTTCATTCATTTCATTTCATTTAATGCTTATTTTGTGAGGACAAATACAGTATACATGACAATTATCCAATGCAGTGTATTAAAGCATTTAAAGCTACTGCTAATTTCCAGTGCCTGTCCTTAGAAGACACTGCTGTTATTTCGAGTTCCTCCTGAGGGCTGGGTTATGCTTCAGAAGAACTAGTTTGTACACCACGTTAAACACGTTGAAAGACTTGAGTGTTTATGGGGGTTTAAGTTCAGATGAAAAGCTGCCTGTCATACAGAGGGGGGCTAATGTCAAACATTTTTATAGAGTTTCTCTGAGAGGAATTAATCAATCAATTGGTATTTGTCACATGGAATTATACAACGTACTGCTACAGTGAAGTGCGATTCCATCAACTCCTTTAACTTGTGCACTGTAAATTAGTCTTTTTTTTGTCTTCTTACATTAGCCCCTTTTCCACCAACATTTCCAGGAACTTTCATTTCCAGGAATTTATATACCTGGGTAAAAGAATTCCTGGTAATTTGTGTGGTTTGCGTAAAGATCCGGAAAATGTATTCAAATCACGCTGATGACGTAGATGACTCAGCGTGTGCCCTGTATTTGACTCCGCCAGCTTGGCTGGTTACATGCTGGTATAGAGAGGAGCAGCTGTTTGTCTCAGCCAGCAGCTAAGTTTAAAAGTATTTTAAGGTAAGTGTCATACTAAGTTAGTCTACATACAGACAGCTGTCCTTTGAGTTTATTTGTAACAATTCGCTATCAGCTGAACTAGCATGCTGTCCTTGTGTAAAACATATAAGTTAGTGGTGGATGAGAGACTGTGGACAGAGCATATTGAATATCACTGTCTACATGTTTAAATGTTCATGCTTGCTGAACACATGTATTGATGAAGTATTGGCTTCTTACTCTCTAGGTTTAATTTCACTTACAGTTAAGAGTGTAGCTGCTATCAACTATAATAATGATCATCATAATTTGTAATAATGACAAATGAAATTGTGAAATCCCCGTAGATCTGGTTCTGATGGGCCTTCACCTCCCGCATGAGGAGATCCATCTCCTCAGCTGTAAAACGCTCACTCTTTCCAGTTGGTAGGTCCGCCATCTAACTAGCTCTCCGCCATGCGCTCCAATCACGCCTCTTTTAAAGGGAATGAGAGGTGACACTCTGATTGGCTTATTGAATGATACGTCCAAAACACACCCATGACTAATTCACAGAGTAAGTCCAACCCTTTTAGACTCTCCGCTATGGCGCACAGTGTAAAACGCGCTGACTAACTAGCAAGTGACTGGGACACGCCCATGTGCCGCACGCCTGGCGCTTCGCGTTTTAGACCATCTAAATAGGGCCCTGAGTGTTCATGGTCTGCTTTCATTTTTTGTCTTTCTGCTGTTTATTGCAACCACAACATGTCCTCAGATGAAATGTGTGTTTCAATGGCTTCCAACAAATTCTGGGTTCTTCTCCAACTTTATTTTCAGCACAAACAAGCTCTGAAAGCTGTGCGGGCTCTGAGTTTGTTTTGGTGTCCAAATATCTCAGAGAAATTCAGGTGCACAGCAAAACTGCACCAGTCCATTCTCTGGCTGCTATGTCTTTGTGTGTCTCTGCAACAAGTGTTGTTATGTGAGTGGACTGGAAATATGCAACTTGTTAGTGTTCTCTGCGGGAGGAGTCCGTGTCTGAGGCTTAAAAGCTGACTGGGACTCAGTTCAAGATGCAGTGGCTTGTTTGATGCTGTTTTATTTTCAGCTATTGGAGCTGGACAGAGCTGTCTCTTCCATTCACTTTTATTTCTGGATCCAACTGCCTTGTTGGTTTTCGGTCCTATCAGGTGGTTATTTGCATTCACCTGGCATCCCAACTGTAAATCAGTAGCGTGGAGCTCGGGAACCATGATTGAGAATGGCTGCTCTTCTCCAATCCTTCTTCCTCTTCTTCTTTAAACTTGTCACGTCAGCATGAATATGCATCAGGAGAGTAACACAGTTTGTAGAATACATTTAATGCAAAAATATATATTTACAATGCATGTCAACGTCTCAGAAGAAGACAGAAACACCAAAGCGGCAGGTACTGAGGACGTCTCATCGACTGGAGTTAACAGCTCTGACAGACCTGTTTAGTGGGAGCTACCCTTGCTCTTATTTCAATACTGGGAAGACAGAGAAAACAGCAGAGTTTGTCCTGGCAGAGCCGCCTTTGTTATTGTGTCCCGGCCGAGTGGTCAAGGGTGACTGACAGCCGTTTTGGTGAAAGGGGCTGAGTTTCAATTAGCTTCTCCCTCAGGAGGAGAAAGGCTGCTCATCTGCAGCACCGAGCACAGAAACCTGCCAAAACCACTTTCATCTGTGCGGGTCCAAAAAGAACAGGAAAAAAAACACACAAAAACTCTACATTTACTCTGTAAAAAATGTACTTCATTACTCCGTTTTAGTGCCCAAAGGCTTCCCAGCAGCTGTTGGTGTTTTTTTTGTTTTTTGTTTTTTTTAAACTTTTGGCCCATTTCCCAAAACTGTCTTGAGGGTAAGATGATCAGCTCATAGACTTAAAATGAGTTAGGATAGCCTGAAAGGACATTCAGAAACTGTCCATTCTGGCTGTAAAATGATCTCCTCCTCATGCAACTAAACTGTAACAGATGTGTACACAAGGAGTAATTTGATTCTTTAGCTGAATGAGGGGGTCCACTTTCAGCTACACTTAACTACAATTAAGGGAACACATAAATTACACATCAGATCTTGACAAAAGAGCCGTTACTGTTGTACATTGTATAATTTTTTGAGAACAAAATAGCATCAGTGGAAACCAAAATCACTCCAAAATCAAAGTAAAATATTGAAATCACAGGCTGATAAAACTTGCGTGAATTTTATCGTGGCAACTCATAATGTGACTCAGTCACCAGCCCTACATGCCTGTATGCACTCCCAACAAAGCATAGGCAGGCTCCTGATGAGTCAAGGGATGGTGTCCTGGGATATCACCTCCCGGACCCTGATCAGGGCATCAGTAAGCTTCTGGACAGTCTGTGGCAGTACTTGGCAGTGTTGGATGCACCGATACATATTGTCCCACAGGTGCTCAATTGAATTTAGGTTAGGGGA
The DNA here is from genome assembly GCF_011397635.1 of Epinephelus fuscoguttatus. NCBI lineage: Eukaryota > Metazoa > Chordata > Actinopteri > Perciformes > Serranidae > Epinephelus > Epinephelus fuscoguttatus. The sequence goes on from NC_064753.1 coordinate 6,141,285, forward strand.
ACGAGAACCAGCAGGCATCAGTGCCTTTGACTGGGCCACTAGAGGACGTCGGGCCCTCATGCCACCCTTATGAAATCTGTTTCTGACAGTTTGGTCAGAATCATGGACACCAGTAGCCTGCTGGAGGTCATTTTGTAGGGCTCTGGCAGTGCTCCTCCTGTTCCTCCTCACACAAAGGAGCAGATACCGGTCCTGCTGCTGGGTTGATGCCTTTCTACGGCCCTGTCCAGCTCTCCTGGTGTAACAGCCAGTCTCCTGGTATCTGCTCCATACTGAGACTGTGCTGGGAGACACAGCAAACCTTCTTGCAACCGCACATATAGATGTGCCATCTTGGAGGAGCTGGACTACCTGTGCTGCCTGATTGGTCTACAGACACTGACTCATGCTACCAGTCATGACAAGGACACAAGCAAAACACAAAACTAGAGAGGAATCAGTCAGGAAGGATAAGGAAAGAGCAATTGTCTGTGGCCACCACATGTAAAACCATTCTGTTCTGAGTGTGGTTTGTTGCTTGACTGCTGTGGGTAGCTGCTAGGGTTGCCACCTTGGATTTGTGAAAAAAACGGGACACTTGACCAAATGTTTGAGGCGGAGGGCTCGGCCATTATTACCAGTTCAGACTGACCAATGAACATGAAATTCGGACACAGGAGACCAGATTTGCCATCATTCCATGTCCTTCTATGTGCCTGTATTTTATATTAATTTTTATATCAATGAAAAAAACAAATCTGTGTGCCTAAATTCTTACATTTTTACATGTATCTCACCATAGCAAGTTGGAAGGTGACATATTCTGCCATATATGAAGAGGGGAGACTCTCTGGAATCTGGTAATATAAGAACCATGATGGTGGGACATTCTGTCACTTCCCAGCTGTCCAAAACATGTGGTTTGTGCCAGGCGGACATGATTGCCAGTATTTTTTCATTATCGCAAGACATTCCATTGACTCATTCACAAGTCAAAAAATGTGTTTTATCTGAAAGAAACATGCAATATTTACATCTAAGATCATAGAAAAATAGTCAACCAAGTGCAATGATGTCCTCCAAGATAATATTTGCCACTTTGTTTGCAGTAAACAAAGTTTGTTGTTGTTTTTCAGTTTCAGTTATATATTGAGGGGCATTTTGGGCATGGGGGGGGGGGGGCATGTCCCCCTCAATGTATATGGTGACTACGGCCCTGTCAGCATGCATAATTAGGCTACAGTTGTTGTGTCACAGGTGTGACAGAGTCCAATAATGTGGTGAAGCATCAACCAATCACATGTTCCTGTTCCTAGCTGTGTTGCTGTGTTACATAGCTAAGTTAGCTGATGTTATGCTAGCTTTCTATACGTCACAGTGCATGTGGCAGTAAAATGTGATGTTCAAATCAAGCCCGGTTCTAGGCAGGCACATATGAGGGGGCAGTCATAAATGTGAAGGAGGCATCATGCTCCAGCACATTTTTGCCATTGGTAGAGCTGACAAGTAAAGGTCACTCAGTCACTCAGTCACTCACTCACAGGATGTGGGGACGCTGTGTGAGTGCCCTATAGAGGGTGTCAAAGCACTGCGGTCTCAAATGTGCTCACTGCTTGTTCTGTTATTGATAACAGTGTTTTTTTATATGGAATTGGGTTGTTGTTAGCTGTGTGTCCAACTCCCAACCTAAAGAAATGGATTGCACTTTGTCAGGCCCCTACCCTAAGACCTGTCCAACTTGGGTGTCCCACCTGAATACTAAGCTCCTGCTGGTATAGCTCTTAGGGTCACTGAGGCACACAACCCCTCTGACCACAATAAGGTGGCAACCCCTCAGGGAGGAAAACTGAAAAATAAAATAAACAAAAAATAAAATAAAAATTAAGAAAAAATAAAATAAAAATATCCTTCATCCAGGCACAACCAACATCTTAACATTTATCTTATTGGATAGCCATTAGGCATCTAGGCATATGAAATAAATTTGAACCTAACAATTACAATAACCTCACTATAGCCAGTATTTACCAAAGCTAGTCTTATAAAAAAAAAACTTATCAAACTAACAGAACTAACAAACACAACAGAGAAAGGCTAGAGCAGAACATTTTATATATATATATTTGTCATTTTTTGTTTTGTTTTGTTTTTTGTTAGCAATTTAACAGATTTATCTTCACTCCACTCTCCTATGAGCTGCTGAAAGCTGCAGGAGTGAAAAGTTAATAAAAGCTTTGTAAAAAAAAAAAAAAGCTGTGATTATCAAAAAACAGCGTGCAGAACTAGAGGCTGGGCGGGGCACTCATCTCTCGCTGTGCTTGTGTGATTGAAGAAACGTTCGCATTGACAGGCTCACTCTCTATGCTCACACTTTGTTGTTAACTATATATTAAGTATCTCACGACACGAGACGCTACGACGAGTTTAACGGAGCTTCACGTTATTCACTGAGACTGAGAAACCTGACGCCAATGCAACTTGGTCTCTGCCGACTGCAGACAGTAGATCACACACAGCCGGCGCACAGCACAGAGTGGAGTGGAGAGAGATGAGAAAACTTTTCAGTTTTGTGCCGTTTTCAGTGGATTTGATTTGGGGGCAAGACATTTGTTTAAGGAGGCATTGCCCCCTCTTGCCCCTGCATAGAACTGGCCTCGGTTCAAATGGAGCTCAAACTAAAAAATCTATGCTTTTGATCAATGTCTGTTTGTGTTTGACCAAATACAAAGTTTGGATGATGTTCAGTCAAGGTGAATTATTACAAGCAGCAGATACACAAAAGCTCATGACAAATTAACTACATTAACAAGCACTTGAGCAATACTTAGAGAATGACTCTTTTGTCGCTCATAGTGTGAACACAGCATGAGTCAGCAACTGCAGCTGTTATATGAATATAGTGGAGCAGGAGTATAAAGAAGCAGAAAATGGAAAAAGCAGAGTAAAGTAGGGGTAACTAAAAATTATACTACAGTAGCAACACTTGAAATGTTCTTAGTTCATTTCTACTGCTTCATTTTACTAATACAAAATCTCACTGTGGTCCTTTAGTAAATGATGACAAATAAATATTGACTCTTTGTAGCTGAGACAGTTTCCATCTCATCTTGAAATGAATCTGAAAATGATTTAGAAAGTTTTTCACTGCTGGAAAGATGGTCTTTTCCTAAAACTAGGATACAGTAGAAAGATGCAATAGGTAAAAAACCAACAACTGCCAGAATGCACTGCACCACACCGAACCAATAAACGCTCCCCCTGGTGCAACACATTCTCACTCCGACCTTGTCCACATATCCACGTTTGGTCATGGATCCTGGGTGTGTTGGTTGTTTACGTTCTGTCTATTTCAGCCTGTTACATGCATTGTCTGTTTTCAAATACACTTCTGTTTTCACAGGAAATGTACAGTTTGCATACAGTCTGTTTTAAAACAAACGCACCACATCAGTACAACACTGTGAATAGACGTTTTTTCCCTTCAACAACAAAGGCTGGTGATTGGGTTTAGGCAACAAAAGCACATGGTTGGGTTTAGAATAAAAGAACAGGGTTTGGCTTTACAATCTTATGGGAAACGAACACCGACCTCCTGGGTGGAAGTCAGTGGTCACCCAAGAACATACTTTTGAGGACAGGTTAGCCTGCACTGGTAAGATGCCCCCTATACATAATGCTGGACCCTCAGTGAGGTCTGTTTCCAGTATATTAATAATACATTTGCATGTGGACTAACATGCCCCATTCTTTGATGTATCTTCAACAGCTATTCTCCTCCCTAAGACCCAGCCTTGACACTTTTGATGGGATCCAGTAGTTCCTATTTATTATTCTAAATGAAATGAATCATGTCTGCATGTCTTGGGCTATGACTGCTGTCATCCAAGCTGATGAATAGATGCTCCAAGATCCTTTTCCCATGTGAGCTTAACACCCTCATAGTTTGAGGACTGATGTTTTCTAGGCTCGTTATAAAACATAGATGCTTGTTCACCATTTCTCCTGAATGCAAGTAACAGGGGCAGTATTTATCTTCCTATTTGCTGTTGTTATACAACTCCTTATTTGGATAAACTTCCAAAAATCCTTCCTGGGTACATTAAATTTAGACACCAACTGTTCAAAGGAGTGAAGATGTTTTTCATTAAGTAGGTCTTCTGTTAACATTATTCCTGCTCCTACCCAATGTTCCCATAGATTTTTTTTAAATTAATTTTTGATGAATTATCATACCAAACTGATGATCCTTTAGTATAATGGGGGTTTATGTTATATGTCTGATTGGTTGGTCATTTTTCTAATCAAACCAGGCAAAAACAAGCCACATAGTGGACCAAAAACATAATGCTTCTGGGATCCTGGCTCACTGGTGTAGAGGGTAATTTTGTTTCTTTTTTTTTTTCTTTTTTGTAACAGTTTGTAGCTCAGTAGACCTGGCGTGAGAAACAGTAAGTAGCTTTTTACTGATATTACTTCAAACATTTTCACAAAGAAGAGAAATGATCAGAGAGCTGAGGAGTGTCCTCTGAGGACTGGGGAGGGGAGACCAAGGAGGAAAATGCAACACAGGTTAAATAAAGAAAGTGGAGAGGATGGAGAGGAGTAGACGATGGAGCTTAATGAACATTTTGGTGTGCTATCTTGTTTCCCTCCCTCCATCCATCGCTCTCATCATGGTGTGTGGTCGGTGAAACCACCTGCAGCCCAGATTAAAGAGGCCTCCCTCTACCTGCTGGATGCGGCGCTGTGTGTTTTGATTTACTGCCCGCTGTGTGTGATGTATAGTGTGTGTGTGTGTGTGTGTGTGTGTGTGTGTGTGTGTTTGTCTTTGTATGTGCACGGTGGTTGTGTGTGTTTTTTGTGTGCGTGTGTGTGTAGGTGTTAAGGAATGAGAGAGCAGATGGAGGCAGATGGCAACTCCTACTGCTGCAGTAAAATGGCATCTCATTACAGCTCTGCCAGTTTAATCTGCTACCAATAAAAAAATATTCTTTAATAAAATAAGAGAAATAAGGCGGGGGTACTGCAGGAACAGGTGGTGGTGGTGGTATGGTGGAGGAGGGGGCAATGACAGGATAACAAGAAGCAGACTGAACAGGGAGCGGAGCCGTCTGTGGAAAATATTCTGTGGTTACCACATGGAGTCGAAGTTTATTTCTACTCATATAGATTCATATTTTAAACTTTTATTTCAGCAATAATATCACTATTACTTACCACAGAAACTGGATCGTTTTAGGCATCGATACAAAAAGCAGAATGCAGTCTGTTAAAGTTTAAAATTATAAATCCACGGCTCTTAATGTTCCATATGCAACATTCAGAGCATGGATATAGCAGCAAACCACTATTTGCTATGTAAATATATGGTGGAGTAATGATACTCTGGGCAGAGGATGAAGTCAACTCCCTCCGTGTGTGCTGTAGGGGAGGCTGGGGACAGTTGCAACACATGCACACACACCAGGGGCAATTGCTCTGAGACAACAAGGGAGGCTGAACTTCCCCTAAAATTTCATAGAAGAAATGGTCAGATATGCACTATTGAATTTACATTAAAATAAGAGTTTACATTGCATTAAACGTGCGCTAGGATGCGTTTAACATCATGACTATGATGTTAAAACATCAGCTGTTTATCACCAGTTTTCAAACGCGACCTCCCTGTCATACATTCTTGTGTAGAGCATTCCTATGAGACAGCGCTGAGCAGGTTTTTTCATGCAGCAAAGCGAAACGGTCATTGGATAAATGCGACAAAATAGTCTCTTCCAGGGAGGCTTAGCTTCCGTGGGACCTAATAGAGTGGTAGGCCATAGAGGACGCTCGGTGTATGCATGACGATTGGAGGAATTGTCTAAAAGGCTGAACCCCTTTGTGATTGACAGCGCTTTTGAAATACACACCGGCATCGTCACATTTCAAGCTCAGTCCCATGTGGATATTTGCAAGTGGAGTCTTCTGACAGAGTGCCATCCAGAGTTCCTTATTTCCATATGCCATATAACTCATTTTTACCATTTGTACAGTACAGTTCAATTGTTTAAACCCATCTGAAAATCTTTGAGGTGTGTTTTGCTGTGGTTCTATGGCATGAGTGTGGTTGAAAAACGGCTTCAATTAAATGTTCCTTTTATAAGTTACTGCCTCGCGACAATATGACAAATTTTATGATGTAAACTTAAAGTGAGCTTTCCCTGTTTGAAAGACAAGCAGCCGCCACTGACACACAGATTTTGCTCTGACTTCACTGTGTTGTCCTGGTGATTGCCACCTGGCTTTAGCCGATCAAATTGTGGGCATCACAGAATCAGAAAGAAGACGAGATGGAAGAGCTGATAGCGTTGGTGTCTGAATACCTGGAATTATGGCGCTAGCAGCCCATGAGGACAGCAAGAACAAAAACTGGGCCTTGGATAACATTTCCTCCAAACTTCAGATGACTGGTAAATTGTCCAAACATGTACAAATCTTTGGTAATATCAGTGATTTCAGTTGTCTTGTTACATTATGCAGCTACACGCTAGATTACACTTATGCCAGCACCCACCTGTAATCACAGCCACGGACCGTGGCAAAAGCTGCTGCTTTTAAAAACGCTTTACCTTTTGGGAGAATGCTTTTGCAGGTAGGCAGCTGACAGGGCAGGTACCACACAGCTTAAGTGACATGGTTGGCATGTGTCAAGGTGTTTCTAGCCAGCACATAAAGCTCTGTCATGGCTGATAGGGTGGGGACAACAACTTGTTGCAACCGTCCATTGTCCTCTGTTTGTCATGCAGTGAATAAATCATCTAAAAGTAGAAACTGTATGCTATTTGTTTCAGTGTGACAAAAGTGAGGAAGATGGTAACTAGCATGAGGGTTCCCCACAAACAAAACTCAGAAAGTGTTATTTGATAAATATTATTAAATAAATTAATAATACTTTTATATTTCTGTATACAAAAATAATAGGCTATTATAATACTATTGTACAGCGATGCATATTTTCAGAATACTATGCATATAGAGACAAAAAACACAAGTCAATTACTGTTTTGTTTTGTTTTGTTTTTTTTTTTAACATGTTGCATCCGTCCCTGTGTCATGTTGCCAGTTTTACCCAGGTTTGGGGTCATCTGCAACACCTGACATCTTCCAATCAAATAAAAAAAAAACTGCTAACAATATGTAATACATAAGAATATTTAAGTGGTATGGGTCATTAGCAGACAAATTATAAGTTTAATATATAAAAATTTGGCTGGTCTATTTCAAATAGTCTCTGAGTTACTGAGAGAAATGCATTAAGTGTTGCAACCATCCCTAGTCTCCCCTAATCTGAACATCTGTGTTGTCTCTGTTGTTTGTTGTTGCTGTGCATTTGTATCCCACTGGCTACCTTATAGTGCTGCTTTGCACTGTGCTCCTACCGAGGTTACTGCTGATAATGGCATGGCGGCCTCGCTGAAGCATAGTGCCCACCCTTCGTTTCCCCCCTGATTAAGAATGTTAGCTCTGTCAGTACTGTTGGCAAATTTGTGAATCCTAGTAGGGTGAAGGAATGGCTCACTGTACTCTACCTTACTCTGCCTCTGACTGGCTTACCCTGACATCCTTACCCTAACCGTTGCTGAAACTGTTATTTCTTCATTTGTGATCATCATTGAATAAGTAGTAAATCGATTATCCAATAAATCAGTTAACTAACAGACAGAAACATCAGTTTTGACCATCAATAAATTATTGAAGTTACTGATCAAGTGAAAATGGAAAACAAAATATGAGGATTTACTGATTAATATTGACCAAATCACAGTGTTTATTAACAATAATTTGCAAGCATGGGTGCATTATGAGACAATGACCCGAGCACAGATACGCAAAAGGCTCCACGCCCTCTCCTACACTGGAGCAAGACATACAGACTTTGTAGTGGTTTGGCCTCTCACTTTTGTAGTTATTTTGTTTCTCTTTGCAATTACTTTATATCTCTTTGTGGTGTTTTTGTGTCTCCCCTGTGGTCATACTGAGTCCCAACCAGTTTGGCATGTGTTAATTTAAGTGAGATTTTGTAGGTGAATGCTTCTCTTCTGGGCCTGTACCCGGTAGGTCTGTTCAGTATTCTAGCTGTGCTTTCGGGTATAAAACCCCCATGTCACGTACATATAGTAAAATGGCACTGAGCAAATATTGTCTTAACCGCCAGCTGAAACAGGGCCAGCCAAAAAAAGATGTACGCTATATTTAGAATATTTTCACCACTTCATCTTGCATTGAGACAGCCCTTTACGATGGGGAATTGACAATGTGGTCTTATTCCAAATCTTAAAATATTGTAACTTGTCAATGCCATTCACATCTACATATTAAGCATGAGGTATCCTCCACCATTTGTTGTTGATATTCTGGGATGCCTGTCAATTTACCCCTGTTAAATGCATTGTGTCTTTTCTAAATACACTTTCGTTTTCACAGTAAAGTCTTTTTCAAAATAAGCTTACAACATGATATTTAGGTTTATTTCTTTGTGCAACACAAGCACGTGGTTAAGTTTAGAAAAACCATCTTGGTTTGGTTCTACATTCATATGGGAAGCAACAGCCGCCTCATGGGAAAAGGTCCGGGGTTTGTTGCATCCATTAGCCACCCCTCCTGGGACTTTTATTTTATATCGTTACGGGCAGTGTTTCTGACGCCGTTCGGTGGTGTAAAATAATGCCACAAAAGGTACCATCCAGGCAACTGGCAGCATATCATAACACTGCCAAAGGTCACATCTAGCAGAGTTACAAACTGACACTGCCTGGCAGTGTATCATACCCAGCTTTCAGTGTCTCATGCTGAAATCCATAACTAAGTGGTGGTACTTGATGAGTTCAAAAAGAGACCAGGCTGGAAACTAAGCTGTTACATCAAAGCAACTGGATTTAATTGACAAAAACATTCATTTTACCTAGCAGAACACTGAGTTGCTGGTCTACCGTGGTCTTGATTAGTTGGTGTGTAAGGTAAAGCAGAAAAAAACATTCCAAATATCGCTTACATTTAAACTGATGAAGTCACCGCAATTGTAATCAATTGCCAGTCTACCTGAAAGTGACTGGAGTTGTTTGCACGCTGTCACAGTTATTCTGTCTATATTGATAAAAATTGAATATCTTAGTGTTTTGAACTGTTGGTTGAACTAAATAAGCAACTTTAAGATGTCACCTTGGGGTCTCAGAACTACTGTCGTTGATTTTTTGACATTTAAGTTGCAGTCTGACATTGAATAGTTGTAGAGGGGCCACATGTTGGCATCAGCTCTCCTGTGTTTTTTTTTAAAAAGAAATTCATCTTTTACTGAAGGTAAAAAGAAGTTTGTTACATCTTTGTTAGACTCTTCCTCCTGGTTGACCTTCTCGTTTTACATCGGAAGATGATTCTGCTGGAGCGGCTCCCTGGGCCCCCGCAATCACACAGTAATGGAGGTCGGAGCAGACTGGAGCCGTCCTCCCAGGTCTTTATTACAGCTTCACTTTGGAAAGTCACACCCGAGTAACCGTTCACCTCTGCTGCTCCGCCAGCTCGGGAAATGTCACCATGCCACTGCTGAAAGCCACAATGCATAGACTTTAACACTCACACACATACAGCATATGCACACACACTCTGACTTTTCTATGGAACAGATGAGGGGGCACACAGCCAATACAGAAGCAGGAGGAAAAGAGCCTCTGTAAATGGAATAAAAGGAGAATATTGGCTAACTGTCATCACTGTGGAAAACTGTCCTTGATAAAGCAGCATGGTTTCTAAAGCTGTGAGATGGAGTGCTCTTCTTTCTCACTTTCCCTCTTCAGCTCTTTGTCTCTTACTCACTTACATAGATGCGTAGGCACACAGCCACATACACATACACTGAAAGAGAAGAAGAAATATGAAGAAAGAGAGACTGCAGGTCTCTTCTCTGTAACACAGTTGCACAACACTCACTGAAATGATCTCTAAGACAAAGTAATATAGTACATAATGTCCTAACTCCATTTGACATTCATGGTCCACAGAAGAGGATTTAGTGCACCATCTGCACATATACATTAACATGCTTGTATAACATACTCTTCAGAGTATGTCAAATATTGTGCATCGCTGTTGCAAATGACAAATGAAATTCAGACTGTACTGTAGACAAAAGGGGATGCCTAAAAGTGATTTTGTTTCATATCGGTTCACTTCTTTTGTAATAGTCAGAGGGTTACAAACATTTAGGTTGTACCTTAGCTGTGGAAACTGTGAGGAAATGTCACCTGTGAGATTTGGATGGGGTTGAGATATAAATTTTACATTCTAGTGTCATTTTTATCACCATCTTGGAGTTGAGCTTTTTCAGAAATTATCTGCTCAATATCTCTGTCTGTTGGATATCACAAATGAATGCAGATAACAGCACAGACAACAGACAGTGCTTCTAATATGGGTGTTGCCGTTCAGTTAGTGGGATACCTGCATGTGAAGTGTTTCAATCACATGTTTAATCTGCCAACAGTTCAATTTGTCAGGTGTATGCAACATTTCTGACAGGTTTTATGACGGTGTTGATCAGTCTGTCTGCACTGCATCACATTTTGGTGCAATAAAAATGATTAAAGTCAGACGAACAGACTGAGCACTTTATCTTATGAGGTAAAACTGATGTTGGCAAAGTTTTTTCTTTGAGGGAATAATTTGCAGTTGTAATAAAAGGTAATGAATTTGCAATATATTGTATCGCAATACTCACAATGATAACATATCATGACCTAAGTATCATGAAAATATCGTATTGTGTGTCTTCTGGTGATTCCCACCCCTACTAGTTTAACTGCATTTCTCAGTGGCATTGTCAAAACAGCATTATTTTCTAATTCAAAGCAGAGAGCTGCAGATGCTAGCAACTCAGTAGGAGGCTAAAATTAATGTTACCTTCTGCGGGGTCCGCTCTGTGGACCAGATGCTTTCCCTGCCTGAGGTTTGCTCTCTCTGCTTCAGGCTTTCTTCCCATGCACGTCAAAGAGTGGAAACTTTTTGAGCCATGTTGCTGTAGCTTAGCTTGCTACCTTTCTGTCGAGGGTAGCTTAAGTGTGATGACGCTTCTCTTAATATGGAGTAACTGATAACTTAGCTTGCTACACCTTGCAAGTAGCTTGCCCAACTAGCTGGTGGCTAATAACATGCATATGTTTGCATTGCTTATATACATACATGGATGCTGACATTTTAAACTACATAATGTCAACAACATCCAGTAGTTGCTAACATGCATGTTGAAATGTGGGCAATTTAGTGTTTAGCATGCTAACAATAGCATTCAGTTTAAAGCACATTAAAAACTGCTAAATCACTCCTCACCTTAATTAAAGTTGATCCTGGCTAACACTTTAGAGCTGAACCTGATGAAACCAGTCTTAGATCAAATAAAATGGCCTCTGGTCAGTTGATAAATTCATTTTGGTTCCACTAGCATGTTATTTTCTCTGGCTCAGAGACTCTCCAGACAAACTTTAACAGCTACTCTTCCGCTGGAGGGAGGAAGCTAATAACTGTTAAATTTTCTCTCTAATGTTCATCTTTTCAATGTTTTTTTCTCCGGTGTAATGAGTGTTTCAGTCTCTACAATCTGTGGTCAAATTAAAGATAAAAGTCTCTACCAACTGACATGTTTCAATGTCAAACTGACTTCACGTGTGTCCTCCATACAGGGAGTGCATTCCTTCCACTGTTTATTCACAAAACACTACATTTGCATTTTGTGCTCATTTCCCTAACTTTCTGGCTGCCAGCAGCAGGGAGCACTGATTTTTGTATCTGACCTGCAGTTCACTGTGAAACTGTTCCTCATCTGTCTGCAGCCTTTATATCTGTGCTGGTTAGAGACTCTGGGATTTGTTGATATGCAATCATCCAATCATGAAGGGGAGGATTATGTGTTGTTCTCGGTGCCGCAGGCAGCTGGAGCTAAGATCTCATTGCTGTCCCAGCAGACTCGCTCATATACAAAATACTACACATAAACACACACGTACACACAGTTACATTGTATGCACACTGTTAATTCAGTTCTTTTACTTTTGGTTCTTACTTTTTAAGATCAGTCGTCTATCTGCTGCTCGTGAATCTTGTTAGAGTGAAAAGGCGTCCACATGTTGGTCCAGTATTGGACTCACTGTCCCAGGTGACATTTGGATGTTTTTACTTGTGCTCCCTTTTATCTTATGCTGACATATTCAGCATATTATTTTTAATATTCAATAGTAAGCAACTTCTTTTGAGTGCCATTTTCTCAATTTCATAGTATGGTTCTGCTTAGTTCCAGATGCTGACCCTTTACCTAACACTTAAGGAAAGGGAAGCTGAATTAGCTTTTTGTTATTATTCAAGAAAAAAAAGGTCTTAATTGAATTAGAAATGAGGCTGAATGACATATTTTTGACTTTATTTTCAGTGAGAAACAAAACTCATCTGTTCAAGGCAGATTGTTATTTTCCTCTTCACCCATTTTGTTTCCCACTGGATAGTCATGTATTATTGCTCAGACATTCTGAATATTTTTCCTGTTTAAAGTGCCTCCAATTTTAATTTGATGTACCAATTCTAATAATCCTCATCTATCTTGAATTGCTTAGTTCATTTTTAGCATTTTGCTGATAGAACATTACATTTATTGATTGGGTGGATCCTGCCTTAGGTAAACTCATTCACATTTTGCAACCTGCAGACATGATGACATCATCACCTGCACACAAAGAGAGTAATTGCTGCAGCAGTTTTAACACTTGCAGGCTGAATGAGTGTTAGGGTCAGGTTATGCTAGAAAACAACTAGTTGCTATGTGTTGTCTGAGCTCTTCAAAAGGCAGAAATGTTTACAGTTGGTCTGAGCAGCCACACTTGAATGATGAAAAGCCGGTTATCATTAAGAGGGGGAGATGATATTATTTGAATGTGGGGATCAGAGCTTGTGTTTTCAGACTTTCTCTCCTGGATAACATTTGTAGAGTTACATTCTGTTGTTCATGTGAGAAGTGACAGAAATAGTTGTGCAAAGAATGACAAAAGGAGATTCAAAGAGAATATTAGATTGTATGTTTTTGAAAAGCTACAGAAAAGCTATTTCTGTCACAGAGCTCCATTAAGCAGCTCTGTGACAGAAATAGACACCTGTCCAGAGGAGGTGACGTTCTGATTTGTTTTTCTTACTTGGTTAGTGCCTTTCAGTGCAGACATCAGAGCTAATTTTCCTCTTTCAGAAGAAGCCGTACGATCTGAAGGAAACACAACTTCAACAGAATGGGATAATCCATCACAGTGAACATGAGGCAACCCTCTGTCTTATCCTGATTTCATTAGTGCTGGCTCAAACAGTTCTCCGCCTCCTGTCAATGAACCTGAGTCCTACAGAGAGAGGAGGGAGTCTCCTGCAGGAAGTGATCCCTCCAAAACTTTAACATCACATCCATGACTTTCAGAACATCTTTGTTGAAGGTCAAGGAAGACATTTTTAATTTTACAAGATTCATATAGAAAACAATTTATAGTTTCAAACAGTGTAAATACAGGGTTTCCCACACATGCATTTATTTGTGGCAACCAGCCATATATATGTATATATGTATGTATATATATATTGTAATTTCACAGTAATTTTCACAGAGCAGCAGATCACCAGGTGTAGTGGAAGTAAAACCTGATGGTTCCTTGCACTAGGTTTTAAGATTTGTGGCATGCATGCATCCATTAATCTGATCAGCTCTAATCGGGTCGACTGATCAATTACCCATACTGTGACTTAAAACTCCACAATGTGCTGCTGAGGACATCCCCCCAGGTCAGCCACTGAAATATAAAGTGCATACAAATCAAGTCAAGTCAAGTTTTACTTTACTGTCATTTTCACATACAGAGTACATGGGAACAAAATTGCGCTTTCTCACAACCCCAAGGTGCCATCAGCCTGGACAGACTAAGTGCAGAGTAGTCATGAAATGAAGTGCCTTGTTAGTTTGACTATACTGTCTAACTATGCATGAGAGGGACGGAGGTGACAATGTCCAGTATAAAGTGTAGTAGTGCAGGGTTTTTGTAGAATGGGAAGGGAGGTTGGGGTATACCTATATGATGTGTGGACGCAGGGTGTTCAGGAGTCGAACAGCTTGGGGAAAGAAGCTGTTGCAGAACCTTGCAGACCTTGTCTTGCTGCAAAACCTTCTACCTGATGGCAGGGGGGCAAACAGGTGGGAAGAGTCTTTCACAATGGAAGATGCTCTGTGTGCGCAGCATCTCTGAAAAATGTCCTGCATGGAGGGAAGGGAGATCCCAATGATTCTCTCTGCTGTTCTCACTATGCTTTGCAGGGCCTTGTGATCTGCTGCTCTGCAGTTTCCATACCACACAGTGTTGCAGCCAGTCAGAACGCTCTCCACAGTGCCTCTGTAGAAGGTGGTGAGAATGGGTGGTGGCAAACTGGCTCTCTTCAATCTCCGCAGGAAGTGGAGGTGCTATTGTGCCTTCTTGGTTGTGGAAGTGGTGTTGAGAGACCAGGTGAGGTCATCTGCTATTGCCACGTCCAGGAACTTGGTGCTGTTGACCCTCTCCACTGCGGAGCCACTGATGAACAGTGGCAAGTGGTCAGCTGAAGTCCTCCTGAAGTCCACAACCATCTCTTTCATTTTGTCAGCGTTAAGAGATGGGTTATTGTTGTTGCACCAGCACACCAGCTGCTCCACCTCCTCTCTGTATGATGTTTCAACATTGACAGGGATGCAAACAGGTGGATGGTCAAAAAAGAGAAAGCTTGTCAAAGCAAAATTCTGAATATTAAAATACACGAACGCTAATTTGGAAGAATATTGTGTATTCCAAAACAGAACAAATCCACTGAGCCATCATGACCATCTTGCTAGAGGTCCAAATCTTTACACATTTCTTCATGCTCTTCACATTGAACAAAGCGGGTAGACTGGCCTACTACAAATAACATGTCAGTTTCAAACTAAGAGCCATCTGAAGATCCTGGGGTAAGTGCCCTTAAGTGTTGGATGTTTACACCTGGACTGTATGATTAAAAAAAAAAAAAAAGAAAGAAATTCTGAATATTAAAATACACTAACACTCAATGTCCCTCATTCTGCAAATGAACAAAGTTGAATGTTTCAGCAAAACTACCAAAACAGCGTGCAACCTACCTCTTTGCACGCAAGAAATTCCACTAATTAACCCTGATAAGGCACACCTGTGAAGTGGAAACCATTTCAGGTGACTACCTCTTGAAGCTCATGGAGAGAATGCCAAGAGTGTGCAAAGCAGTAATCAGAGCAAAGGGTGGCTATTTTGAAGAAACTAGAATATAAAACATGTTTTCATTTATTTCACCTTTTTTTGTTAAGTACATAACTCCACATGTGTTCATTCATAGTTTTGATGCCTTCAGTGAGAATCTACAATGTAAATAGTCATGAAAATAAAGAAAACGCATTGAATGAGAAGGTGTGTCCAAACTTTTGGCCTGTACTGTATGTATTTTTTATACTGCAGGCAAAACTAAAACATGACTATCTTGAATGTTTTTTTGTTTGGGAGTTATATAACAAATATCATATGTTATATAACGGACTGTTATTGTCAGTAATTGCAAGGATGAGATTGTCTTTGTTTCCCCTACAGAGATGCAGATTTTCATATTGAAGGTGTTGAGCAGGTTGATGAACCACAGGTCTTTGAGGCTTTAGAGGACAGGTATACAAATGTGTTTATGATGCTTCAGTAACCACTTTGTAAAACATGTCCATGTGACAACATCTTCCTTGATGGTTCTGATTATATTATGATTACAGTATGAGGTCCATGAGCATACAAGAAGATTCCCTAGACTTTGATGAGGTGCAGGCCAACGACCTGATGAACCGCACGTAAGTGCCTCTGTTAATACCACTTTTGGTTCTCTTTGTAATATCACCTTTATTAATTTTTTTTTCTTCCAGTGGCCATTTAGAATTGAGTTGGAGGAAGACATGCCTGAGGCACCCATAGAGGAATGCAAGACATCTGATGATGAGTATGTTCCATCCATCTACATAAGGTAAAGAACAATTAAAATATTGTAATCCTGAATGACAGTGTTATTTATGAAATCCTAAATTCATGCTGATGTTGGTTTGTGTAGCTGTGCAGTCCTCTCTTTTTTAACTGTATTATCCCTCAGTGTTGCATTATCGTTCCTGCTGTAAAGGCATTTAGCTTTTTCTGTTTCTGAAATTACAAATATGTTATTGACTGTGTTAGCTGTATATATTTACAAATGCAGTATTGTGCACTTTTGGTCAAACAGAACAGGTGGAGCACTGCCTCAGCCTCCTGATCTGGAAAAACTCCCAGTCACTGGTGTGTCATCAGGCTGTGCATGGTGTTCCGCAAACACAACATCCAGAGGAGGACATTTACCATTTTTCCAAACCCAGTCATAGTGCAAAATGAGGATGACCTTATTGGAAAGCAAGCGTGCATTGCTTATGAAGACAGTTTGACGCAACTCTGCACTTTCCTCCAGCTTCCCATCAACAAATGCGCCTACGCAGATCCACTTACAGGGACAGAGTGCAGCTGTTTTCCTCCGTTTGAGGTCAAATTAAAAAGAAGAGGGACTGCAATCATTATGGAGTGGTTAAGTTCAAATATTTCAGCAATTAAAATTGGACAGGTGCACGTCTTGGGGTATGATTTACTAATTAATTTCACAAAGCACTCTTCACTGTACCCGATGGAGCTCAGCTGAGCACACCTATTTTTCAAGACCCTGATATATGCTTTTATTCTGTACTGACGCCGAAGCTGTTATGTGTAAAGTTTAATGGAGCTAAACTTTGGTGTGGTTTGATAGTATGACTAGAAGTGTTACCAAACTTTACAATGAACCAAAGCAATGTGTCTTATACAATTAGTAGATGAATTAATCATATTCCTCAGTCTTTGTTTCATACCAACAAGTTGTGCTCCACTGGCCATAGTCCCTGAAGGTGGAACTCCCAGCCATTGTTGAAGTTTGGGATGCAGTCTGGAGACTTTATGTTGTCCACCAACATCCTTCTACCTGGCAATAATTACACAAAGATTGCACTACTTCTCAAATTCATGAATATGGGAGTTGTGGCAAAGTCAACATTCTCCAGCATACAGGACGTCTACTGCGTGGATAGTAGAAAGGACTTCTGGCAGCAAACTCGAAAAAACATCCTTGCACTGCTGAAAGAAAAGGATCATGTCGTCATACTTGGTTAGTTCTGTTTGCACTATTGGAAAGCAATGTTTGTAATTCATTGTAAATGACTTTACCATCTCACCACCAACTATTTCAAGTTCATCCACATATCACTTTCTTGGTCAATCTTGCTAATCTTTTTACTTTTCTAACATTGTCAGGTGATGGCAGGATGGACTCACCAGGTATGCATGTACATTTTTAATCTTGTCCCAGCAAAGAAAAGTTGTTTGCTTTCATGCAAAATCCCATAACTGTATATTTTTCTTTATCTCTTAAGGGCATTGTGTGCAGTACTGCACCTATACCACTATAGAGCAAGAGTCCAGAGATATTGTCCACATTGTAACCATAGACAAGAGATAGACGAATCGGAATTCAGTTATTATGGAGAAAGAAGGGTTCATCAAGACCATGGATGCTCTGCTGCAGGAAATTCCAGTGAAAGAAGTGGTCACAGATGCCCACAGACAAATCACAGCATTACTAGGTTAATACATGTCCTCACTTGAGTAATCGATATCTACAATATTCAAATATACAAATATACATTTGGACTCTATGCTTTGTCCTTTACAGATCCAACACGGGGAAAATACAGACAGTGGGGTCTTCATCACTCCCTGGACATTTGGCATGCAGCCAAGAACCTCGCAAAAAAACTGAAGGCTGTATGACTTTTTAAAAATATTCTTTCATAATCACAATGTCAAAGTGTGTCAGCTGACATATTGCAAATGCGGTTACTAGAATTCTGTCCTGATTTGTTTGTTCATACAGTTTTTTCATTTGCTGTCTCAATCAAACAGCAATCAGCAATCCTGCAGTGGCTGAGACACATTGTCAACCATTTCTGGTATTGCTGCAAACAAGCCACAACGGAAGAGAAATTCAAAGTATGTGTTTACAGAACTATACTGGCTATTATCGTATTATTCCTGTTATTGATTGTTCTTTATCTGACATGTCCCCCTTCTCAAATTGTTCGTAATTTTGTGGTATAATCTGTAATGCACTTCTTCCTAGATAATGTGGCATGGTGTTCTACACCATGTAAGGGACAAGCACCAGTGGTCTTTTGCCAGCTGCGAACATGGTCCACTTGAGGACAGCAGAGACAAACAGCAGCAGCAGAGACAAACCATGGATGGTGCAAGGTTCAGTACACCGACTGATTGCTATAATTTTTTTTATCTCAGTAAATCTTTGAGTACTGGGTGGAGAACTGGTTCCCATTGCATTTAAAAATTTGTGTTTCACAGGTTCTCCAGCACACCAGGCTTTGACAGCAGTTGTCATGGATAAACACTGGCTCAAGAATGTGAATAAGTTCTCAACTTTCGGTAAGATGGACACAATTTCAGAAAAACAAGAATTTTTTTTTTTCATTTATTCCTGTCAATAATGCCAATGGTTGATTTACTAACTGTCTGTTTCTAGAACAACACTGGACCTCGAAAGTTTCCAGAACCACATACTCATGTGTGCTGGAAAACGATTTGCATACAGCCCACCGGTGTATGAGGCACGCACTCTCCTTGCAGCTATTGACTACAACTACCACAACAACCGGCCTGCTGCACTTAATTCTGAGGGCAACAAGATGTGAGTATTTTTTTTTTTAAATAGTTCATGTCAAACATCATAGATTCTTCATTCTTGCTACCTACAATGAGGGACAAGTTTATTCTGTTACGTATCCCATGACTTTGTTGTGTAGTACTTGTCCAACCTTTTATGAGACCATAACACAACAGTATTGACCAAAAAAATCTATAAATGGAAAACTGAATTTGAAGGTAGTTCTTTTTACATGTTTTGAGTGCTGACATTGTGCAGTTTTCCTCAGAAGGTTCTCAGTTCATATGTAACTCCATCATAGGTATTCTGTTTATAATACCTGTCTGTGTTAGTATGGCTGTTACAAAGGCCTACATCAGAGGAGGACACAGAGCAGTGAAAGGAATCAAACTTAGGTATCTGTCTCATGTAAGCCATGACACATGTACATAAATGCAGATGTCCAAAAAGCAATCCTGTTCGACATAGATAAAAAATCAAATCGTCTATGTAAAAAGATATTTTGAAATGTTGAACTCAGTCTAAGTTTGGTTTCTTGTATGCAAGTACAATAATGTTATTATTATGAGTTTTTCTCAGTACTAAACAAAAAAAGATAAAGGTGATGCAGGTTTTCAACGTGCAGCTCATTCCATGCCTACCACTATAATGGATCCTACACATCAAAACGAAGTCATGTCTGGAGTTTTGCTAGTTACTAATCTCTAAATGCATTGGCTTTCACCATAATAATAGACACATGTAAGACATACTTGAAAATTATTACTAACAGCTCTCTTCTTTACATATGTGAAATAAGAGGACATAAGCTTTGAAAAAATTATGAACAGAAACTTTGATTTGTAAAATGTCAATTCCTGTTTTTCCACAGGAACAAAAGGCACTACAATAAAAAAACAAAAACTTGTTTACACTGTGAAGACTCCAAAGACATACAGCTACATACCAGAACTACAAAGGAGTGTCCTCACACAACGCCTGACATCTGGGAAGGGACTCCCCAAAACAAGACCCTTGAGGCCAGATGACCCAAGGACACTTGGTCTACTAGCTGAAGTTCCACCACCATCAACAGCAGAAATCGTGCATGCACGGATCCAACGAGGAGAGGTATGTACACACAACCACATCTATATCTTACTCTCTTTTATGTGTGTTCATATTTTCCCTGTGTATTTACTAACTGAAGAATTTTCTCAAATTATGAACACTGACATTGAGACGTTTGTTTCCTCTGATCAGTCTGAATATTATGTTTTAAAAGTGTGGCCACTGCATTTTTTGTCACAGGAATGACACGCCAATTATAAAATATACTTTCCATTAGAGTAACAGCACCTGCATAGAAACCAGAATGAACTAAAAAAGTGCAAACTAAAGTGACAATTTTGAAATGAGAATATGAATTGTAATGTGCTGCTTTCACTTTTATCACTACTGCCTCTGGAGGCCTTACTGTACATTCTAACAAATGTAATTATTCTGTTGATTGTGTGCAACATACTTTTTCTATACACATACAGACACAATAATAATCTAGATATGCTGATCTCTTCTGTACATAACAATGTACACAATTACCCCTTTTCCACCAAAGCAGTTCCAGTGCTGGTTCTGGGCCAGTGCTTAATTTGGAACTGGTTTTCCTGTTTCGACCGACAATGTGACATATTACATAATTTATGTTGGTGGAGCACTCACTAATTTATTTATTTATTTTTTCGCTTAGCTAACATTATCTTCTCTCTTCTCACTGTTACAGAACGTGCCTTGTAAAATCTCAGGTCAAGACCCTACCATCAAGGTGAAGACAGCAGGATGGAGAGCCTCTGCCCGATGTAAACATTACTTACACAGTACTAATAATAATTACAGACAAAGCTGTAAAACAGAAGTGTTTATTTTTTAAACTCAAAAATAAATAAATAAATAAAGACAAAAAAGTATCAAAGACTTCGTGTTTTATGTGGAACTTGAAAACTGTTGGAGAAACTCAAAATACAAAAAGCAGCTAATGATAAATGTAAGCAAAATAAAAAGAAATAGACAGTAGGCCTATAAACAAATTGTTCTTGGACAGTGTAGCAGCACATGGTCTTGTGGAAATGATGTCCTCTTAGTATTTTTACATGAGCCTTCGAGGTATGAAGCCTGTGTACTGTCCATGAGCATCAGGAAAAGTGTCACGGATTCTCCACACCACATAACTGGGAATAACAACCCGGTTCCCTTCACCCAGCCGCCCATACTGCCAAAGGACATACTGTCTGTAAGCTGTATGTCTGTACTGGCGTTGCTTGATGCCCGGCTCCTGGTCATCATTGACTGCAAAGATGTCATTCCAGGCAGCGCAGGCAAGTCGCAGCACACCCTCATCCAGAACATACATATCCATGAATGCTGACCTGCTGACACAATTTTCAGGCCTCTGTCTGTAGCATTTTTTTCTATGTCCGTTGGCATGTCTCTGCATTTACTGCAAATGCACCAGTGTGGTTGTGCAGGTGGGGTTGCAGGCTCTGGATCAGGCTCCAACAAGTCCAGGACATCAAACATTAGTCCTGGAAGCCTTAGTGTCACCTTCTCCAGGAGCTGATCCTTTTGCTCTGATGTGAGGGCTGATAATTTAGCCTGCAAATAACAAATGGAAAATTGTCACGAACAAATTTTCTTGTTTCCAATGTGCACTTTATCTTATCATCTTTATCACCTGGCTGAAAAATACAGGGAAAACAAATATAAATGAACAAACCCTTATTTCAGATGTTCTGGCCTCCTGGAGTTGGGTTATTCTTTCCATGTCTTTTGACTAATGTCTGATGTCCTTGCTCTGCCCCGGCCTCTGCCCCGGCCCCTTGGTCTGCCACCGCGACCCCTAACACTACCCCTCCCCCTCCCTCTTCCACATCCTCTGCTAACAGAAGGCCCAGGTTCAGGTGAACTAGAGATAGAGCTTTCCTCTAACTTAACATTGAGGTCCTGTAATGAGAAGCTCTGTAAAGGAAAGAGGGAAAACGAGTAATTAGCTAATTGAAAGAATGAAAAATAAAAAATAATTTCTCTTTCCTAGCATTTCTTTTGCTTATGGTTATTTTTCGGCCTCTTAAAACACAGTTATAAAGCAAGTGATTGTGGAAAGTCCATGGAGGCAAAAGTCACAATGACATAGGCCTAAGCCCCACTGTAATTAGCAAACATTGTTTATGCTATTAGCAGTTATAATAAATAAATGAACAAATAAATTAGTCTTAGAGAAAAACGTACATGGGCGGCACGGTGGTGTGGTGGTTAGCACTGTCGCCTCACAGCAAGAGGGTTGCTGGTTCGATCCCTGGTGTGGGAGCCCTTCTGTGCGGAGTTTGCATGTTCTCCCCGTGTCAGCGTGGGTTCTCTCCGGGCACTCCGGCTTCCTCCCACAGTCCAAAGACATGCAGATTGGGGACTAGGTTAATTGATAACTCTAAATTGTCCGTAGGTGTGAATGTGAGCGTGAATGGTTGTTTGTCTCTATGTGTCAGCCCTGCGATAGTCTGGCGACCCTATGTAAATGTACATAGGAGGATTGTGCAGTTTCACAACCTGAGTCAAGTAACGTTAGCTGGTTGACAACAGAAAGTCAGGACACTTTACCATTTCTCACACAGCAATATGAACCATGGATGTAAGTTATAGGTATGAACTAGTTTACAAAATAGGCAGCACATCTTGTCATTGTGGCTGTTGGCTCATAAATATAAATACATAACATTTACAGAAAACACTGATAACTAGCTTGCTCGACACCGTCACGACAAACTGTTTCATAAGTTCAAGGCTTTAGAGTTAGATATATCGTTAGCCAACTAACGATATAAGAAAGTTTTCTGCCACAACATTTAGCCTAACGTCACATATTACACTAATAGGTGTACATACATAACTCATCGCTCTGCATCCTGTAAAGTGCTGTTTTTGAAAAAGAAAATACAGTTGGTTGAAGTGTGTAACCGAAGTGTTAATCCTCTCGCTCTCCAAAACAAATGCATGCGGTAATTGCCGGTTGCAGTTGAGATTTTACAAGTGAAGCCGAATGCCTGCCGTAGCCGGAATTTTACGACACCAGGCTGTGGGTGTCATACCGCTTCGACCAAAGGGGGGTGCTATAATCAGCGAAAACGAAAAGTTCTGCACAGCTGCTTTAACAAATAGTGACAGGGCTTTTACTCACCACAACTGCAGAGGCTCCCAGCTTCATTTGAAACAGACTACATTATAGACGGTCCGTCATTTATTAATCCCTCTGTATCTTTATATTTTTACTTTTTATCCACTCCCGTTGTCTTCATAAAGTTAATGCATCGCGCCATCATTTCAAACTCAACACTTCCTGAATTTGCTTCAAATTAAAAGCCCCTTATAACCTCTTCTGAGAGAACCCTTCCATTTTCTAAATAGGCTTTTATTGTGAAACATTTGTAGGAACTTGGTTGTGGAGGATAGAGTAGCTTGAATGTTTGCATACAGTACTTCAAATGGAGCTCCTGCTATCTGCTGACACTTTTAGGTGATTTAAACAACATTTCCTCTGGCACATGAACAGACACAGTGACTCAGATAATAGTAAAAGTAATAAAAACAGGACAAGAATAACCCGATGACATCACACGCCGTGAAAGACGACCAGGGATAATTGGTGAGTACCATCGTGTAGTGTGTCATGTCTGTCGGCTAAGTCAGGCCACGATTTTATGCAGGGCCGTCTCAACCGGACAGGCAAACTAGGCAATTGCCTAGGGCCCCTAGCTGGAAGGGGCCCCCCAGAGACGGCTGACATTGGTCCATATCAATGACAATATGAATGGAACCCCTATAGACACTGCAGCAACGACAACACGTCGGAATCCCCCCTAATGGGCCCCCCCCCCCCCCCACTTGCTGCTGCTTGCAAGTGGCTAGAGGGGGCCTCCAGGGACTGCTGATATCTGGTCTGTAATCAACGACACAACTTGAAACCCCCTTACAGACACTGCAATGACGACACGTCGGAGACCTCCCTAATGGGGCCCCTACAGCTGACTGAGCTGACGTGCTGCTGCCGGTGCCGGTGAATACAGAATACTGTACCTGCAATAAGTTAGTGCCAACGACAATGTTAATTTCTCCCATTAGTAATGCATTTGTTGTCAAATGCTAACATTAATGAAACCAACATCAATTCTTCTGTCAGTAGAACATCTTATTCTGTCCAAACTGTAACCAATTTGTATTTAGAAGATGAAGATATTATGTTAACATGAAGCATTGAAGTTGTTACTGTTGTTCATTAATTATTTCATACGGATCTTAAATGTTGAGTGTCTAAGGTGCCTCTTGCCTAGGGCCCCCAGAGGGTCTTGTAACAGCCCTGATTTTATGACTCCACAGTCGTGTAATGTGACATAGTGACTTTCAGAATGGGCAGAAAAGTCGTGTAGTGTGTACCAGGCATAATGCAAGTCCTGAGTCTGACCTGTCTGTCAGCAAGTCCTCCATCTATTGAGTTGTGGGGATTTTACTGACGATCCAGCGTAATGTGACTCCACCGTAGACAATGACAGCATTTCTTCTACCACGTAGCTAGCGACAAGCTTCATGACTTCTTTCGGATTGATAGGTTTAAGGTTATCTCCGTTATTAGAACCAAAGGACAGTTGTTGCTGTTTCGGAGCTGAAGGACCAGCATTCTAAAAGTAACTGATAGCTTGTTTGAAAATGTACTCAAGTATCTGATTACTCAAACAGCAAACTAACGCGTTAGGTTACTCGTTACTGCAAAAAGTAATCAAAATACTCTGACGTGTTACTTTGTAATGCGTTATACTAGTGTTGCACGGTATACCAGTACTAAAATAGTACCGCTGTACTAGAGTATTCCTAACGGTACTATACTGCATTTGGAAAATACTGGTACTTTGAAATTGATTCAATTCATTAATTTAGTTAATTTATTTTACTCAATTATGCACACAAACGCCTTTCTTGTTCCTATTGGAGCACAGATTGCGCAAGTGGTGTGTATGACAACACCTGTATCAACATTCGCAGCTGGCGCACGTGAAAAAAGACAAGAGAAAGTCTGAATCGCAAAGGGAGACAACACGAGACAACACAAACTTGGTGGAACATTTGAGTTACCAAACCGTGACGCCCGTACCGAGGTACTTACCGAACCATGATTTTTTTGGTACCGTTACACCCCTACTATTTATTGTTCTAAAGGTTTGTATCCAAAAGGACTTTTCCTTAGGAAAAGTACCGAAGAGTATCGAAAAGTATCAAAATTCATATTGGTATTGGTACCAAAACAAAGATTTTGGTATCGTAACACTACATTATACCCAACTCTGCCCACGACTACCAATATATAAGCGACATTATAAAAAAACAAGCCCAAAATTGCGGCTAATAAGTGGAGCTGCTAACCCTGCCCTACGTAGCGCTCTATCCAGCAGCACATCATCCAAATGAAAACGAGTGGTTCATGCTTGTGCGCACACTACACAGTTGTTTTGCGCGTAGCATTGTCATCTACTCATTTTGTTTGTGTTAGTGGAATTATTAACCAGACTGCATGCAAAACCCCCAGCCCCCCCCAAAAAAAAACTCTACACAAGTTTGGTTCTTTAGAAATTAAAATGGTTAAAGCATTCAAATATTTTTTGTTATTCAGTTACGTTTGAGGCCCAAGACCTTTAAAGTTTACCCTTGCTACAATATCCTAACAAACGTTTTTTTTCAATTTGTGTTTTATTGTTCTGCAAATGGGAACTCATTTAAAACAATATATACCTGCTGATACACTGATCACACAGCCCAATCGCTAGAATAAAATGCTGGCTTTGTAAATTTCTGCAAACCATGGATACATTACATTTGGGCGTTTCATGCCTGTCATATCAACGTTTCTTAAGTGAAGTAGCTGAGATGTGTATGAGCTGAGTTTTTCATCAGGAGGAAGAGGAAATTATGGATTGCATGACACCTATGCTGCTAAGTAACAAAAAGCAACAGACCACTGTTTAAGACCAAAAAACAACAATAGCAGATACACACAACCAAGACATGGAACGAAAATGTCCCAACCACCAGTGTTGTGTGTAACGTGTTACAAAGTAACGCGTTACACACAACACACGCGTTACATAACACACGCGTTACAGACACTGCCTGTCTGCCTCAGCTGCACACTAGGCAGGAACTGTGACAGTTGCCATGTCAACAGTACAGACAGGAGCGCCAAAATCAAGAGTCGTATGAGGAATATGGAAGATACACACGCCTCCTCGGATTATTTTAACGGTTTGTCAACCAAAGACAGGTTAGCTTATTGTAATAAGCTAACAATTAGCAACGGAGTGAGGTTTCCTGACCCATACTTAATGTCGGGTCAGTGGGTCACTGACCCAACGAAATGGCCTAAGCTACAGTAGCCGGACATTTTTTTATATCTTGTGGAGAAACCCAGCGTTTATACACATGAAAAACTCAAGGCATGTAAATCCCTTGATGTGTATAATGTTGTACTTTGCGGTCATGTCCAAGATATTGAATACCGGGATTTATCTGATGGTTTTTGTGCTCTACGGACCGAAGTACTGCCGAGCCAGCGACAAGGACACAAAACAGTAACGTTAACTAATGTACAAGA
Source organism: Epinephelus fuscoguttatus (assembly GCF_011397635.1). Classification (NCBI taxonomy): domain Eukaryota; kingdom Metazoa; phylum Chordata; class Actinopteri; order Perciformes; family Serranidae; genus Epinephelus; species Epinephelus fuscoguttatus. The sequence continues at coordinate 6,167,767 of NC_064753.1, forward strand.
CCTGGGCGATTCTGAACAAGATGACCAACTATATACTGACAGCGAACTGCACTTGTATGGCTGGGTAAGTGTTGTTTAATGTAACGTTAACCTTGCTAGTCAGACCTCAGACATGGGCAACATACGACCCCGGAACCTCAAACGAAATCAAAACGACCCCCAAAACATCAATAAAATGCAGCATTGTGTTAACTGAAAACAGAACAATAATAACCTGCCTACCTTCCTGGCGCTGTGTGAACGGCAGCCTGTTGCAGCAGCTCCTATTTTGTGTATTTTAAATTGCTGCTGTGACGTTGAAATTTCCCCCCGAGGGGTTAATAAAGTACCTACCATACCAAACCAGAAGAGAAAATGAATTAATTTATTCGTGCAGGTCTGTAGCTTACTGTAAAGTATGAGTCTGTTACACAAACACAGTCTCACAGTTACACATGTAATAACAGAACAGAAAATGATTTATTCATGAATATGACACTATTTGTTCAAAGATAGTGTCTGTGAATATTAATATTCCTCATTCAGTGATGCAGCAGGTCTGGCAAATAGGCAATTAGTAGTAGTAATCTGTCATGTAACAAATTCATGTAGCCTAGTTAACACAAATTAACTCTCACTCTTTAATCTTTATTTTATCACCAAAGTGGTAAATACCAGTGGGAAACTCGGATTTTTTCACATTTAGGAAATGAGATGGGGTTCTACCCAAAGTCAAGCACCATAAAAGTAACGTAAAAGTAACGAGTAACGTAAAAAGTTACTTTTCACAGAGGGTAACGAAGTAAAGTAAGGGATTACTTTTTTTATGAAGTAACAAGTAACGAGCAAACACTACTTTTTAAAAGTAACTTCCCCAACACTGCCAACCACACATCAGGACATTTCCAGCCATGTTTGTTGCAACAAAACCAGGTATTTTAAGTTTTTCCTACCCCTGAAAAAATTGACATATCTGCAATGAATGAAGCATACAACAACATGTCTGTGGGGCGTGCATTCACTTCCATGTTTTTCCCAATAACAGATAATGTTCTAAAAAAAAAATGCATGACAAAAGACCAAATTGTAAGCTGGGTAGTAAACATTCTCAGATTTACACTTCATATAACACTATTCTCATTTAGGTTTTGAGGCTGGTTTCACTAAGTTGTTTGGTTGCATGGTTATTTAATTCTACACCATCTAATGTCAGACAAACATACTGTGTATTAAACTTAAACAAATGGCAACCAGGAAACTGTTTAAAGCTTCTCATTTCTGTCAGCTCCAGCATAAATAAATTACAGTTATAATGATAGTTGGTAATGAGTCAAGCAAAAGCAGAAGAAAAACAAAACTATATTTACAAAAGGACTGTGTTTGGAGACTGTTTCTCTTCTTGTTGCTCATACTGAACCAGGATTTCCTGTCAGGTGACATTGATCATTCTGCTGGACTCACAGCTCTTATTCCATGTTCATGTCATGTCAGATGGAAGGAAGCAACATGAAAGAAATTTCCATGGTAACATCCTGCAGGAATTCACATCATCAGAAAACTGAACATTGACATTTCCAATGTTTCTGTGTCATTTTCACACTGAAGGAATAAAGCTTGAATGAACTGTGAAGGCACAGATGGTGTAAGGGAGAATAAGAGTAGAATTAGATAACCTAAGTGCAAAGGCAGCTACAGTTTTTACCCATTTTGCACCGCAACAATTCAACGGCTCGTGACTCACAACTTTGTGAGTGTTTTGATAAAAGTTTTTCCTTCCACTACAAAGAATTAAAAGGCTACTTCTGACCAAATACCTGCAGAACTAATGACATTCCCATCAGTCTGCTGTACTTTGTGTTTACTGCTAATTAGCAAGTTGCTAACATCCAAACCAAGATGATGAACCTGGTAAACATCACCTGGCAAAGCAGACATGCTAACAGCATGTTAGCACTGTCATGTGAGCATGCACATCACATTTTGGGCAACAAACGGCCTCACAGGACTGATAGCATGCCTGTAGACGCTTTGTCTTATGTGCTCATTAGCAGGTGATTAAGGTAAGCAGTTATCAGACAGACAACAATAGACAAAGTGGCACTACTTTTGGCAATGCTGGGACAGCAGCACAGACCGATGAATGAAAACAGTGTCCAGCTCAAAGAGACCATGGATGTATTAAGACTCTGGATAAAACATTTGAGGCGGGGCTCCCTTCATTCCTGTGAAAGTTTCTCAGTGGCGCACGAAGCCCACATTGCTCTATTTGCACAGTATGAAATTACCCGGATCTTTATGGGGTCCATAGAGCATGCACATTCGAGACTTATAACATCCAAGGGCTGCCAAGTGCGGCTGAGCAGCTAACTTCTGCCAGCCAAACAGCTAACTTCCTGTTTAGTGTTCCAATAATATGAATGGGGATAAAATTATTTTATGTTATTGTTCATCTAGACTTTTGGCACTGTTCCTAGGGGTCTGATAGAGACAGAGCGCAAGGCATCATAATCTGAAAACTACACCCACCACCAGATCAGAGGGGAAAACATTTGGCACCACAATATGCAATCATGGGCTGAAATGCTAACAAAATGGCTGTAGCTCACTAAAAACATCAGCTATCAGCCTGTCAAAGGATTATTTTAGTACCTTGTGTCTGCCAGAGAGCAAAAGTTACACCAACAAACAAGATTTTATCGATCCATCTCAGTGTCCCTTCTCCTTATCATGCTTATTTTGGAGAAATGGTACTAGTGAATGGCCAGAAGTAACATACTTACATACACCTGATATTTACACCAGGTACGATTACAAGTTAAGCTAACAAAGATCAAAACCAGGCATTACATAGCATAGTTAGCTTTAATCTCTACAGCTTGTCTGCCCAAATTAGCAAACGCTTCACATAGGCATACTGAGTGCCAGGATGCCACAGTTTTCCTATTCTTTCTGCTGATGCCTCACATCGAATTGCTTAAAAGCTCAGGTTTTCAGTTCAGCAGCTTGAAAATTTTAAATAAATTACTATTGATTCTTATTGGTAGTGCATCCTGCATTTTTGTGTTCTTTGCTAGCAGACATAAATGACAAGGAAGCACCTTCACACAATACACAGTCAATGGACAGCAATTAATTGTTTTTCCCTGTGATGGGGGTGGGACTTAAATGCTCTTTGTCTTTATCAAACCATTTCAGTTTTTCAGTCTGTTCCCTGACGCACTTTCTGATTCTTCATTTGTCCACAATCATGTTTTTGTTTTTGTTTGCACTTTCATCATTGCTCCATCACTTGGAATAGTTTAAAAAGGGAATTTAAATTGAGGAATTTGATATCTCAGGCTAAATGTAAAACTATGGCGAATTATCTTAGCCTATTTTAACTCTCTAAGTAATGTCATCTGTTTTCAGTGTTGTTTTATCCATTACCTGTGTAATGTTGTTTTGTCTGCAGCTTTTTATGCTGCCGTCTTGGCCACATCTCCCCTGTTAAATAAAGATTTCTTATCTCAGTGGGATGAACCTGCTTAAATACTGCTTAAATAAAAAAATAAAAAGAAAATAAATACTACAAGGCTTATTTTACAATGCACTCACAATAGGTTTTTTGCTTAAAACAGACAAAAAAATTCCTTCTTTCCTTTTCCATAGAGATAGAAAGTGTTCAACAACTGTCTTTTAAAGTTTCACCATCCTTATATATAACAATTTCTATAATACATTTTGGTGCAAGAGGCAAATAACAGACTCTACCATAAATAAATAAATCAACTTAATTCATGGCTATGGTATTCAAACCAGACTCGGGACCAGCTTTTTTAAGTTTTACACTTGCCCTGTAGTACTAATTGTCTTGGTTTTAGGCTTGACTATTGAGAACTGGTCAAGTTGTTCCTGGCTGCTGACTCAGGATCAATTGTCCTACTTGTGTAATTATCAGGCTGCAGCATCTCCACTGCTTCTGTGTAGTGGACAGCAGAGAACAGCAGCTCCTTCGACTAGACTCATTACTGTAAGGCTGCATTCACACCAGATCAGGTGTTGTAGTGATTAGCCGCAGGTTATACAGATTTGAAGCATCACTTAAATGACACAATTTTGGAGGACTGGAGGGTGGAGAACAATAGAAAGCCGATCTCCCCATGTCAGAAACTGAGCATTTATCTTTGTTAAGGTTGTTTATGTTGGCTTAAAAGATCAGTAGAATGGTGCACGTACGCACAAACATGTTGAGAATAGTACACACAAGCTGTTAACACATACTGCCTTATTTTTTTTACTCACTGATATTCAGCCCAAAGAAAAATAATTGGGCATAGCCTGGTAGCGTTAGTTTAAGCACAGTGTTGGGGAAGTTACTTTTAAAAAGTAGTGTTTGCTCGTTACTCGTTACTTCTTAAAAAAGTAATCCCTTACTTTACTTAGTTACCCTCTGTGAAAAGTAACTTTTTACGTTACTTGTTACTTTTATGTTACTTTTATGGTGCTTGACTTTGGGTAGAACCCCATCTCATTTCCTAATTGTGAAAAAATCCGAGTTTCCCACTGGTATTTACCACTTTGGTGATAAAATAAAGATTAAAGAGTGAGAGTTAATTTGTGTTAACTAGGCTACATGAATTTGTTACATGACAGATTACTACTACTAATTGCCTATTAGCCAGACCTGCTGCATCACTGAATGAGGAAAATATTAATATTCACAGACACTATCTTTGAACAAATAGTGTCATATTCATGAATAAATCAAGTTTTTTAAATCAATCAAATTTTCTGTTCTGTTATTACGTGTGTAACTGTGAGACTGTGTTTGTGTAACAGACTCATACTTTGCAGTAAGCTACAGACCTGCACGAATAAATTAATTCATTTTCTGGTATGGTAGGTACTTTATTAACCCCTCGGGGGGAAATTTCAATGTCACAGCAGCAATTTAAAATACACAAAATAGGAGCTGCTGCAACAGGCTGCCGTTCACACAGCGCCAGGAAGGTAGGCAGGTTATTATTGTTCTGTTTTCAGTTAACACAATGCTGCATTTTATTGATGTTTTGGGGGTCGTTTTGATTTCGTTTGAGGTTCCGGGGTCGTATGTTGCCCATGTCTGAGGTCTGACTAGCAAGGTTAACGTTACATTAAACAACACTTACCCAGCCATACAAGTGCAGTTCGCTGTCAGTATATAGTTGGTCGTCTTGTTCAGAATCGCCCAGGTCTTGTACATTAGTTAACGTTACTGTTTTGTGTCCTTGTCGCTGGCTCGGCAGTACTTCGGTCCGTAGAGCACAAAAACCATCAGATAAATCCCGGTATTCAATATCTTGGACATGACCGCAAAGTACAAAATTATACACATCAAGGGATTTATATGCCTTGAGTTTTTCATGTGTATAAACGCTGGGTTTCTCCACAAGATATAAAAAAATGTCCGGCTACTGTAGCTTAGGCCATTTCGTTGGGTCGGTGACCCACTGACCCGACATTAAGTACGGGTCAGGAAACCACACTCCGTTGCTAATTGTTAGCTTATTACAATAAGCTAACCTGTCTTCGGTTGACAAGCCGTTAAAATAATCCGAGGAGGCGTGTGTATCTTCCATATTCCTCATACGACTCTTGATTTTGGCGCTCCTGTCTGTACTGTTGACATGGCAACTGTCACAGTTCCTGCCTAGTGTGCAGCTGAGGCAGACAGGCAGTGTCACCGTCAAATCTGTCCCTGGGAAAAATAACGTTGTGCCCAACTGACAAAGTAACTACGTTTCGTTACCATATTTTCAGTAGTAACGCGTTACACTACTTTTTACCCAATAAAAGTAGTTACGTTACTGTAACTCGTTACTTTGTAACTTTCTTACACACTGACACACACTGTTTAAGCATGACATTATGTCAGGCTCAGCTCACATTCCAGCTACATCAGCTGATCTGAAAGAGCCCAATCAACTGATGGAGCAGCTGATTGGATGGGAGTTTTTAGATAACATGATTCCTTTCTATACAACCAATTCTCATTCAGTTTAAACTGCCCTGTTTAAACTGCTTTGGCCTTCCCCACTGTTGCTGCTTCCTCCGCAAGCCACCTTGCAACCCGCCTCCACCCCTGCTCCTCCTCCTCTCACCTTATGTTGTGTCTGACTTATCAATGTCATTTCTCTTTGTCATTGATGCTGCTCTCCCTGTCTTGGGCTTTCCATGTAGGTGCATGGAAGGGCAGGGAGGTTTGTTCCCTCTGCATCAGGCTTTCCTGTTGCCCTCATAAAGGAGCAGGGGCGTAGTCATCATTTCGGAAGTGAGGGGGACAGATTTTTCAGGTCTAAGACAATGTGGTTTTTTTTTGTTTGTTTGTTTGTTTTTGAATGATTTATTGAATGATTATCAAAATCACCTGACTATTAGGGGAAAGAGGTCATCTTCTGCAGTGTGCAGCCACAGTACAGCATATGGGGACCAACTCCTCTTTAATTAATTATCAAAATTCTAAAAAAACTGTGAGCCACCAATTCATTTCAAACTAACTCTTATCCTATAAATATTTCTTTAGCCACTGAATATGTGTCCTCACCTGTGAGGTCTCTTGGCTGTCAGTGCTGCTGCTGCTGTTGCCAGCTCCCTGACGCGATCCCTGAAAGCTGCCTTGTCCCTCTCTCTATTGCAATAATACAGATTTTTAAAAATGGGCAAAGAAATTTTAAATTTACAGTATAAATTAAAAACAGTAATTCTGACATGGCTGTAGGAGGTAATTTCATAGTCACTCTTGTCTTATCCTATAGATATTTCGTTAGCCACTTAATATCTCTCCTCAAATGTGCTTGCCCTGTCAAGCCTTCTGACTGTCAGCGCCGCTGCTGCTGCTACTGTCTTTCATGGTCCCTGAAAGCTGTCTTGTCGTCCCTCTTTCTATCACAATAATATGGATTAAAAACAAAATATATGTGTAAATAAATAGGGAGTACAAATTAGGGAGAGTGAATCTAATACTAGAATGAAGCCATCTAGCAAGCCACATCTATCAGAGGTAACAGTTAGCTGGAATGGTATGCTTTTAAACTGAGCTAAATTGGCATCATGTAGGATTCTAGCGTTCTACAGCTTAAGACGTTAGATTAAGTTAGATTTAAGACTTTAAGACCTTTTTAACGCCACTTGGAATAAAATTTAAGACGAATTTTACAGTAACCAAAACTGAAGGGAAAAAAAACCAAGTGAACTGACATCAATTAGTTACGTTTAGAAACAATTTTGCCCAAATGTTTAGTATGGCATAAAACATCACTTTTTTTGTCTTGTGGTAGAGACAGCGGTAGAACAGTATACCTGGTGTTTGTTGGTAAGTTTTCTTGGTTATTTTGTGTGTAACACCTGTCCCACGTAGCCAGGGGCGCAGATGGGATTTTTGAACTGGGGGGACCAAGCTGTCAGCAAATGATTCCAACTCAGGGCCGAATTCACAAAGAATGAACTGCGGCCGCTGATAGCACCTTTAATTGCACTTCACTTGCACCCGCAGTTTGCTGCGGGTGCAAGTGACGTTTCTTAACGTCCTTTTCACAAAGGATATTGCGCTAGTGATATACCAGCGCAAACACGCCCACAAAGTTTGGCAGCTGAGTGCAGTTTGCCCCAGATTGCAATTAGCCACATGGCAAAGTATAAATGCTGGCTTTGCGCCAAGAACACCGTGGCAGAACAATGGCAGACTTTGTTTGTGTAATGGGTAAAAAAGCTCATGGTCAAGGTTAATGTGATTAAAAATGGTTAAAAAAAAAAGGTATAAAAACAGTCCATGTGAAATGATTAAAAACATGATAGTCATGATTAAAGTCTGAACTTTAAAAATAAATAAATAAAAAGTGTTTAAAAGGATAAAAACAGATACCCCATAATTTTTCTGGGTTTAATTCAAGTAAATGTAATTTCATCATAACGGTCTTTTCCTAAAAATGTTACTCAGGTTGGTCGCTAGAGGGCGCATATGTGGCGCTAGGGAGGTTAACATCCCCTGAGACACACACCATCACAGAATAAATACTGTGGTGAAGCTGCTAACACGCTCTTCGTGTGTCTGTTGTTTTCAACTAACAGGATTAACTTCTCACACACGCCCACCTGGTCAACGCTAGGCCTCGGGGGCAACATTTGGCAAAGTACTGAATACTGTATACTCTCATGTAGTGATGTCTGCTGGTGAGTCAGTCTAACAGTGTCAAATGGGTTGAGGCTGTGGATTTGACCAAGTTTGACCACTTTATCACTACTCCTTCTCACTTGTAGCTGTTTTTTCGTTATCTTTTGAATTTCATATGAATTATGAAACCGTTTTTGTTCATGTTTGTTTCCCCCGTTTGGTAAAATAAATTATTGAAAGTTGCTTTTGTTTTCGTTTTAAGAACGACCGCAGACTGTCACCTGTTCAACGCATCAGTATCTTCGGATGCCATTAAAGTAATAATGATTATAATAATAATGTCAAAATATTATTTACAGACTGATTTAACAGACGATCACTGCTGCCACAATCACTGGAAAGTCTGGGCGAGAGGCGCAAGAATCGTGCCTTATGGTGCGTTACATTTACATTGGAAGTCGGAACTCAGAGCTCCGAACAATGTAACCTCCCAACTGACCGCTTCCCAGTTTAAAAACTGGGGCATGGAACATGGAATTCGAAAAAAATGGACAGTTAATAAAATGAAACGAAAACCCCAATGTTTATGCTGGTAGATGCTAGATTTCAATGCTTTTCCGACTTCAAAACTCTGAGTACACTATGAGTACAACTGAATGCACCATTAGTCGTAGCACAAACACCGGGCTATCAATGTATCAGCTGTGCAGTGTTATTAACTGAGAATTACGTGAAAAATTGAACACCTTGCTTTCCCAACTCAGCAAGGATCTGCTCCAGCCTTTCCCCTTCTTGAATCAGTGTAATGTGGATTGATCACTGACAAGGCTACTGCCGCTGCCATTTCAACTTTGTGCTGCAATGTAAGTTAGCCTAACTAATGGAACATTGATCCTCTTTTTTACCTATGTGTGGGGGGGACAGTGGGGGGTGACAGATCAGGGTCACTATAAATCAAGTTACAGGCTTGACGAGCTGACAAAAGTTCGGATGACATGAGAGTTGAGCAGGAGACTTCTACCCCTCCACACAGTCCAAGTAGGAGGCTACTTAGGGTCCTCTCAGTCTAACAAGTGTATACCAGTTTGTCCCAGTCACTGTATTCATGTCAAACGTATTACTTCTCATGTCGAGTTCATTTGAGCTATAAGCTAGTTGCCAAGGTTAACATATACCAGCAACACGCATTAACATTAGCTGCTAATACATAGAAAATCTGTGCTATTACAACTAGCGTGCTAATGAGCTAATCGCGCTTAGCATTTCACCACTTCTACACACAGTACTGTTATAGAGCGATATAAAACACATGCACAGATGTATTACCCAGTGTTGGGCATGCTACTTGGAAAGTGCAGTGAGCTAAGCTACTAGTTACTCTAATATTAAATGAAGCTTCACTACATCAAAGCTATCACCCTCAGAAATGTAGCAAGCTAAGCTACAGCAAAATGAAAGTAACTAGTGCAACTACATCCAAGCTTTTTACTAAATTGAACCAACTTCGTGCCAAGTCAGTGTTATCTTACTGATCAATAAAACTGTCACTCAAACAGATAGGCAGGTAAAAAAGTTAAGTTCAATTGTTTATTGAACAGTGAGCTGCACTAACTCCCAACCCAACTCAAACCACAACAGCAAGAATGAAGACCTGCTTCAAACAGTCACAACATGGTCAAAAACGTACATGCGTGTATGTATGTGTATGTACACTGCAAAAACTCAAAATCTTACCAAGAATATTTATTTCTAGTCAAAACAAATCTCATTACAATTGAAATAAGACTCATCACCTAAAAGGTAACTTGTTTATAGACAATTTTCACTTGTTTAAGGAAGATTTTCACTTGAAATAAGTATAAAAAAAATCTGTCCATGGAGCAAGTTTTTTTTTCTTCTTGCAAGCAAAAAAACCAACTTGGGCAGATTTTCATACTTATTTCAAGTGAAAATTTGCATGAAACAAGTATTTTTTTTAAGTGTAAAAAGATTTGTTTTGACTAGAAATGAGGCTAGTAAACACATTTTAGTAAACACATTTTATAGTGAGCAGCATACACATGTATGTCCCCTACAAATCCCAACCCTGTTTACAAAGTTTGAATGAACGAGACAGACGCAAAGGAAACGGAGGCTGCGCATTGATCCTTTTGCCTCTGTCTGCAGGAATGCATATAAATCCCATTCATGATGGGGTCAAATGGATTATGTGCATAATTAACCACAAAACAAGCAAATACTTACTTACAAATACTACTTAATGACATATAACACTCATTATGCTTCAGCTGAATCCTCTAAGCAAATGACCATGTTGAACTGAAATTAGTTTATCACATTAAATGTATGTATGTTAATTGTATGAAATTGCTCCAATGCGTTAAACCAATCTTTGCACATAATCACACAGCCTAATATGCCCTGGCAAACACAGTGGGACTGCTGTACAGACCGTTGGTCTTTCTTACCCTAACCCTGGTTATTTTCTGAAAGCACAGAGCAAAGAAATGTCTTTTTTTTCACCTGGTCTGCTGTCAGCAGAGAGCGGTGGCTGCAGCGGGGATTTCAGCACCACGGACAGCGCACGTAAAAAGACTTGACAAGCGTCTCCTTTAAATGTGTTTGCTACTAGCGAAATTATACATAATAAATGAAGACAGTGGCATATTTTCAATAAAAAACAATAAGTTGAACGTTCATTTCAAGCTTTTGTAGTACAACGAGTTTCAGAATTGTGCAAGTGTGGCCGGAGAGCGGGCGGCAATGTTTGATGCAGGAAACTCGATATGGACTTGAAAATCAATTTCGGAGTGGGGGGTTCGGAATGGCAGGGTTTCGGAATGGAGGGCTGTCCCCTGTCAGGTTCATGCAGAAGTGACTCTGTGTGGTAGCGGTGACAGTTTTATTTCAGTCCATAACAGAAATCCCCGCCTCTTTTGAGCTTCAGAAATGATTTTGGAAATGTAGCTTGTGTGGACGCAACCGCGCTAAGTGATCAATAAAAGAGCTTAACTACTGAGAAGTTACGTGATTCAGAAAACAGCGACGCTACCACCAAGCTACTGAGAAATGTAGTTAAACTACAAACGTCCGCTACTGTAGTGACGCTACTGCCCAACACTGGTATTACCTTTCTGCAGACTGATATATGTCCCTTAGGATTGGTAAACTCAGCATTCACCAGGGGTCCATTTCACAAAACAGGTTTAGTGAAAACTCAGAGTCTGTTAACCCTGAAATGAGGGCCGTCTGTCATTTAAAAAAATCATTTAAAAAATCAGAGTCAGTATATTAGAAGTCCATTAGGCACAGTAGGTGGCGACTTTTTTCACTAACATGGCATGTCCTTTGATAACGATCCCGTGGATGAAGGTGCAGCATTACTGCGCAGAGAATTAAATATTCGTCGGGAGATGGTTATCAGACCGCGCATAGATGTTCTAGCATTTCCACACAATTACCTTTTTGAGCTGTACCGTTTCACGTCACAGTCCATCATCTACATACACAACCTAATCCGTCCTTATATTTGCAACATTGCCAGTCGTAGTCATGCTCTCACATCCCAGCAGATATTTTGTGTTGCTCTGCGTTTCTTTGCAAATGGAAGTTTTTTGTACAATGTCGGAGATGCTGAGCACTTGAGTAAGGCAACTGTATGCAGGGCGGTTAGAAAAGTGTGCTCGTTTTAAGGGCATCTGCCTTCTTTCTGTTGGCTGAGTAGAGGTCTGTGTTAGTTTAAATAGGCTTAATTATTTAACAGAACATGATATAGATGAGAAGACATTTATGTGTGTGAAAACAGCATTATGTTGGGGATAAAACAACTGCACAGTCAAACAGCCACTTAATATTTCTTTTGCAATGTAAAACATGATCAAAATCAGGTACCCCCATGAGATTATGCCGAGGTCTTACCTGTTTGAACAGTGTTTTTATATTTCATCCTAAACTGCTGCCAAGTGCGCCTCTCCCCCGCGGGATTGCACCTAAATGAAATAAATTAATAGGCTACCATTCAAGCAGTTTTCCCCTGTAATATTATTGTGATAGCAAAGGACTACATTTAAACTTACGCACTGACCTGAGCAGCAATGTTCTCCCACACCGTCTCCCTCTCTTTTGTAGCTGCAGCAGTGTTGCACTTCTTTTTGAAAACGTGTGCAAACTCGCCGTATGAGCGCATTAAGATTTCTAAGAGGCCGTTTACACGTGGCCGGCTATTTTCATAAACGGACATTTCACCGTCTCCATTTTCAAAAAGATCTTCGTTTACACTTACCCATGTATATGTACACAACAGCATGCCATACTTGTAGGTGGCAGTGTAACGAGAGACTCAAGCCTTCCATGTATATATTGTCAACATAGCAACATAGGTCGCACTTTTGACACAGGCGCAAGTTCCGGCGCATACTGTGACGTCGGCTGCCCATAACTCCGTTTATCTCCATTTATCTCAGTTTACATGCAAACGCGCAACCGGAGTTTTCCAAAATCTCCACTCTGGCCGGAGTTTTTAGAAAGACTCGTTTTCAGAGGAGAAATCTCTGTTTGCGTGTAAACGAAGGGCACAAACGAAGGAAGATGTCTCCGTTTATCAAAATCACCATGTACGTGTAAACGGCCTCTAATTCTAGTGGGGTGAAAAACGCAGCCCTCCTCTTCCCCGTTGCCGTGGTGACTCGTCAAATCGGGGCTCCATTGATGCTGGCTTTTTATAGTTGTGGTGCACGCGCTTAACTCCAGGTGAAACTACTATGAGTTGATTAAACTGATTCAAATCAGTTGTTCTGGAACCGGAAACTCAGAGTTTCCTATCTCAGAGTAGATCAACTCAGAGTTCAGGATTAGACTCAGAGTTTGTTGAAACCTGCTTTGTGAAACGGATCCCTGGAGAAAGAATGAAAATGACTCTCTCACTCTCTGCGTTCGCGTCTTTCACACAACTCGTCTGTTTGTCCTCTACTAACCTGTGGCTCTGCTACCTTCCTCCCCTCCAGTTTTCTGATTAGCCAACAATTTAGTAACAACCAATATAATTAACAAAAAGGTCATGACAGACAACCTTATGCTCAACAAGAGGTTAGATTGTGAACTGACCATGCTTCTCTGCTGTTCACAGCACACAAACTATTTGAATTTCAATTAACTTTATTAACACAATGACAAAGATGTATTTATCTGCCTATTGCTTTGTTTATCCAACATGAACGGCATTAAATATTCAACTTAACTGATTGCAATGAAATGAAATGCGTTTTAAACATTATTTATTTATCTCTATTTATTCTATGTATCTCTATTTATTCGTCTGAAATGGCTTATTTTAGACTGGGGCTACATGTGTTTCTCACTCTGTATGTGGAATTCCATTGTTTTGATTCCCTTCATGCCGAGTTTGATAAAATACACTGAGCCTTGTATACATCACCATGTACCAGTTTCAGCCTTGCTGTAAAATACTATTTAAATGGCCAGTTTTCATCGAATTTGCAGTTCCTGATGTGGTCCAGCAAATGGTGCCAGTGATCGTGCAGACAGTGGATCCTCTGCTCTGAGTATCATGGCCATAAACAAATTATTAGCGTTGTTGATCCCACTATGCTGATCTGCATACTGTTAATGTGAGAGGCATTAAGAAAATATATTTAAGAAATATAGTTATTTTGAGATTTAATATGCCATTAGGGCTGCAGCTATTGATTATTTTAGTAATTGAGAACTCTACCAATGACTCCATCGATTAATCTAGTAATCCATGTTCATCCGCTGGCGGTCCCTGGGGTTCCCGTCAACCTTTGCTGGTGGATGAGCAGAGAGCTGCAGATGCTGGAAACCCAGCAAGAGGTTAAAATTAATGTTACCTTCTGTGGGGTCTGCTCTGTGGACCAGATGCTTTCTGCTGAGGTCCTGTTGACATTGTGGTTTTGTGGTAAGATAGTTCGGTGTCATAACACCCAATCTGTCCAGAGTTTTTTATTTTGTTTAAGTTATCCAAACTCTGGACACTTTCTGTCGTTTCCTCTGGCCTGTCGCTTCTCTTCACCCTTTGCTATTTTCTCTCTCTTCCGTCATTTTGCAATCAGCACTATTGAATCACGTCCTCTATTTTGAGCACAGACGTATGAATTGGAGATGTCTTCTTCATGTCAACTATCTGCAGCGTAAGTGTGTTGTACCACAGTAACAATCATCTGTGCAAAACACAGTGCACTGCAACAAAAGAAGCAAGTGCCCACCTGGTCCGCCTACTAGTGTGTTCAGGACAACTTTGAAAAACAAGCTTTGACTTGTTAAAATGTATTGAACAGCTGTCCAACTTGACTTACAGTATGGAAAAGTGTGGGGGACATAAGGGACAGATGCAGCAAAAGATGAATCTGTTTCAACTTTTTAATACAGAATGCTGCAAAGGGTTTGTTTGTTTTTTGTTGCTGTTTTTTATTTGTTTTGTTTTATTTTGTTCCATTTTGGTTTGGTTTGGGGTTTTTTGGCTTCCCCTGCAGCCCCACTGCAGCCTAAACAAGTGAATGGGAGAATTGGTGTTTTGCCACAACATGAGATTTGGTGTGAATACAGCCTATGTGCAATAAATCAGTCAGGAGTAAAAAGTCAGTACTTTATAAATACACATGTTCAACAAGTATAAACATGTTCACATGTATAAAGGATTTATTTCAGAAGGCTGCAGTCTTTCATCCACCACTGCTGTGTTTTATACAAGCACAGCGTGCTGGCACAGCTAATAGCAAATCAAACACATAACTATCATAGCAACAGGCCGAAGCAATCAATGAGGTGTCTTCGTATGGTCTAAATGTTTAGCTTAGTTTGCCACCTATCTTAAAATTTGGCAGATTTCTCTAAACTTCGCTGAGGCAAACTGGCCCCTCCCCCATCTGCCAGTGATACCTGCAGACAGTGAATCTCATGAGCAGCAGAGAAAGGAGGACAGGAGGAAGAACTGATACTGACTGATGTCTGTAGTCTTCATTCTTTCTAAACTTAACTCATATTTGGAATATGAATTATTGTATTGACAAGGTTTACAGTGAGATATTAAAGAGTAGCCTAAATAGTGACGTTGCTGTTGTAAGCATTACAGATGCTGCTCGAGAAAATTTAACCCCAAACTATAAACCTAATTATTTGCATTGATTAGTTTGATGTTAGAAGATAGATCTGTCTTGTTTACATATAGATTATTGCTGTCCATCCTAAAGTTTCTGATACACCAGGCCGATGCTTGGCTGTCAGTCAGTGTTGGGCCGTCAGTGAGCTTCTGTTGACCCACTCTTTGTGGTGCATCCCACACCATTGCCCCTCATCAGCCCTTCAGCTGGCAGAGCCAAACATTCTGATTGGAAGTTCAGCTAAGCGCACAAGAATGGAAAATGGTAAATGGACCTGCATTTGTATAGCGCCTTTCTAGTCATCAGACCACTCAAAGCACTTTTTACACTACGAGTCACATTCACCCATGCACACTCACTTTAACTCACTCACACACCAATGGAAGCATCATCCAATTTGGGGTTCAGTATCTTGCTCAAGGATACTTCAATATGCAGACAGGAGGAGCCGTGGACTGAACCGCTGATCTTCTGATTGGTGGACAACCCGCTCTACCTCTGAGCCACTGCCGCCAGCAAGAGCAAACAGAAGTGAGGAAAGTAACCAAAGAGCTAAAGTCAAGAGGGAGTGAGATTGAACAATCTTATTTTCTTTAGCCATTGTGCTCTTTAGCAGAAATGTTTCCTGATGGTTTGTGTTATTGTTCACTGGTGCATGTTCAATATGCTCTGTTCTTTAACCACTGGGTTATGTTGTTAATGTGCTAACTGGCTAACCAGCATCTTCCAATTTCCCTTTTTAAATGACGATTACAGACTACGGACTCTGCTGGTGTGGAGGGTTATTTCCACTCACGCAGGCACAGAACACGTGCTGGTTGGCCTTCGACTATAGTCTCTGCAGAGTGTTCATGTGCCACTTTATGGCCAAGACAGTGATGTCAGTTGATGCAACAGTGGGCATTCTCAGTCCTGACTTGGACTCAACTGGGTGGGGTCTTGGACTTGAAGTCAGTTAACTTGGTCTTGACTGCAGCTCTGCATTCTTAGTTTTATATACATAAAACTAAATAAAAAATGTTGAGATGAGAAAATTTGAACTTCAATTCTCATCTTTTTTTGACATATATTTTTACATCCAAAGTCCCTTCTTTGTCTCAACATAACTTCCCACTTTTGTGTGTGTGTGTGTGTGTGTGTGTGTGTGTGTGGTGAATTATTGATGCGTGCGTCTGGCTCTTGACTTGTGTCTGCCATTGGAGTTGGGTTCTTTGATCGCAGGAACTCCACCATTGAAGTGCGCACACGCATACACATGCACATACACCCACACTCACACACACAAACACACAAACACACACAGAGGGTGCTTGACTACCTATATTAAAGATGGTAATCAAAGGCTCTACTGTGCCATCTGGCAGCTCATCAAATATTAACGGTCTGTCTGCAGCAGCAGCCACACTGACTGCACTGCACATACAAATACACTGTGAACATGTGATGTGTATTCATGCTGCATGTGACGACTTGTCCTTGTAGTTGCAGAAAACTTTAATGTAACCTTGGAGACGTTTTTGCTGCAGTAGAATAGAAACAGTTGTGACACAAAGAGACATACTGAATGAGCTCAGAGCTCATTGTGTTTCTGGGTTTTTACTTTGAAAAACTCAGTTCATCTGTTTGTCTCCTCAGAAAAATATTAATTCACAACTGGGAATCAGCTCTTTCAAATACCATGTGAAGTGCAAACAGTTTTTGTCTTACCTTTTGTTTGGTTTTTCAAAATTACCACTTTAACATTTTGCAATTATGTCTTAGCGTCTCTTAATTATGAGGAAAAAAGTTCATAATTACAAGATCTGTATAATTAGTAGAAAAATATCTTCTCAGTAAAAGGTAAAACTATATTTAATCTTCTTCCTTTTAATTAGGGCTTTGAGTCTCATCATTTTGAGATCTTTTCTCCTAATAATTAGATGCAAAGTCACTACAAGATGTGAACGTCATAACTGAGAAAATGTCACCATTTTTATTCTGTAAAAGCAATTCTCTCTGTGCTGATGTACTTTTAGCAGCAGATTTCCACCCCACCCCACCAACTCTGTGAGAGGTTTAAACCTCCAGACTAACATATTGCAGATTAAGAAAGAATTCAGGCTTTAAGTTATGTCTGTGCTTCAGTGAGATGGCTAAGTCAGAGTTTACAATAAACCTTGGTACAAATCCCAGTTGTCTCAGATTAGTTTTTTGTGGTGTCAAAGTTTTGAAAGCATAAGTAGAAGAATCAAATGATGATTAATAAATGTTTACTCGTAAAATCACCCCTTAAACCTGTCAAATACTACTGGAGAAATGACAGTTTGTAAGTGTATAGAAATTATTTGTAGTTGTACAAACAAATTGTCTGAATGAAAGTTTTATACAACCAGTCACCTTGATTCTATGTACTAATAAGCATTTTCATTTTATGACTAAGAATAATCTAAAATAGCTGTCCAAATTAACACTGATTAAGCTTAACAACAAGTAGCTAGTCCGGCAAAAAATCACACCATCTCCTTTCAACTCTCTGGCAGATTCAGGTTCAACTGTTGCAAGCAGAGACAAATGCCAAATTGCTTTCCCACTGCCATGTGTCCTTATCAACCATAACTCAATTTGAAATGTTTACGTCACCCACACCATGGCTCTGATTATTAATTTAAACAAATCTGACATTTGGTGCTTCAACATGCCATGCACAAAAGAGCGCAGGGGAGGAGTACAGAGCAGCAGCCACTACATGTGTCTGTACTCTGGGATACTTAAAAAATACTTAAAGTTTATTTAGAATATAATTACAAGAAAAAGTACATGACTATTTAAAAAAAAGAAAGAGGAGGGGATGGAAATGAAAGGAGGTGAACAAAGGAAAGCACTGAAGAACTAAAGAATAAAGTGAGGACAGGAGAGAAGGAGAAGAACGCACTTAGCCTGACTTTTGCAACTGAACACAGGCCTACTCTGTAGTTTAGAGGGTAGATTTGTTAGTTTATTATTCCATTTATTTCAGAGAACAGTGTTTTACAATTTTGTTTAAAAATTTGTTGATTTTAAATGGTTATTTATTTTAAAGCATGTGCAATATCGCATTGTTTTTTTTCTTGTTTTATGTTCTAAGTAAATCTGCATGTGTAGCAGCTGCTAAGTGCATATAGTAAAGGCCTTGAGACACCACAGACAGACATTTCCGTTGCTCATCTCTGTGCACAAATGTACTGTACTGAATGTATTTAGTCCTCAGGAGCTCTTCAGGTGCTGGCAGACACATAAGTCCCATTTCCACTGAGCAGTGCGGTATGGTTTAGTTCAGTTCGGTAAGCTTTTTTCCACTGTGAAAAGTTGTGGATGGTACCAATAGAAATATTCTGTACCGTCCCCATTTTTGGTCACTCCTCTGTTGGGGTACCTGGGACACAGATCTGGTAGTAAAAGGTGGAGCTGTGAACTGTCTGTTGACTGGTCGACAGCGGACAGTCACTCTGCTCAGGGCTGAGTTGTGGCTGTTTTTGAAGCTTTTGTAACCACTGTTCATATCGTGGAGAGTTTTACATATTGTCGCTGTCCGATGAAAAACACGTATTTCCACTTTTGAAGATTCTGACTTTCTACGTGCTTTGATGGACACTTCTGACACCCAGTGCAGATACGTGTTGAATAGACGATGTAATAAAACGTCTTTCCATTGGTCATTTGGATACCCAATGCTAACGGTTGCTAGGGAATATTATGGACACTCCATGCACTGTAGAAAGTCAAAATCGTCAAAAGTGGAGATACATGTTTTTCATTGGACAGCGACGATATGGTAAACTGTAACTAAAAATTAAAAGGATGTTGTGCCTCTCGCAGCAGCTGTAGACTGAGAATAAAATAATTCACTGGGCCGACTGCCCAGGTGGAACATTTACTGTACTTGTTATGTTGCTCAATGTATGAGTTGACGACATTAATCCATCAACACACCTTAAATTTCAATGTGACACCTTCGACCATTACTTTAAAGGAGCAATAAGTGAAATCGTTTCACCGCTAGGTTCGCTGTTGTGCACTGCCTGTAGAGCAAAACAAAGTGTGTCATGAGCCACTCCTCCCTCTACCTCTGCTCTCCAACAACCCCCACCCCACTCGCCTCGTCTGTGCCGGTGAGTACCGCAGCATCTCCACAGACTATCATAACAAACCAGGGCTCGGTGCTCCAGTTGGATCCAAACGGAGAGCCGCTAGCTGGGAAGCTAGCGGAGGCTAACTGGCTGTGTTAACAGCTGAGTGAAGTAGAGCATGAGGAGGAAGCACCGGTTAGCCTCCGCTTTCACTGCAGGCAGATTTACTTGCCACAGGGGCGAGGAAATAAAACCTAAACAGCCAACTTAGTTTAGCAGTTAGCAATGTCTTTCACTCACTCTCGGTCTCTGCTGTGTTTAGCTATTTCCCTGCTTTCCTGTTAGCGTTAGCACTACTCGGCTGCTACGCTAACGCTCCAGCTCCAACTGAGCCGGGAGCCGGGCTCACGGTCTCACGGAGAAGAGTGGGAACGTTAGCATGGCAGCCCATTAGTGCTAACATCCCCACGCTTCTCTGCCAGGCTCAGTGAGTCAGAGCCGAGAAACGTGGGGATGTTAGCGTAAGCACTAGTCAGCTGCCATGTTAACGTTCCGGGAGCCTGCTTAAGCGTGGGGATGTTAGCGTTAGCACTAGTTGGCTGCCATGCTAACGTGTCAACTCTTACGGGCTCATGGAGAAGAAATAGAAGAAGGAATGTTAGCGTTAGCTCCCAGAGAGCACTAGAGCTACTACGGCTACTGGAATAGCTTGCAGCTATGGAGCGCTTCTACCAGCTCTTCTAGTCACTGAGCCTTGCCTCCATCTCAGCAAATATATTACATTTATTACAGGTATCATCATCATTGAAGTAGGCAGAGGAATAGCTAAACACAGCCGCCCGGCTGCCCGCCGGGCTACATTTTACAATGCTAATTGCAAATGACTGACCCATTGCTGGGACCGAGCCGCTAATAACTCAAGCTCCGGACATGCTACGATTGTAACATTAAATTAAATCGAATCGACATAGCGACATGTGCCTAACGTTACCGTAACACTAATTAAAACAGACATTTGACTTTATGTTGTACCTGTCCAGGAGAAGAAGAGTTAGCTCCGAGTCAGATTGTAGCCCCTTTAGCTCTCGCAGTGCTTTCCACAATGGAAATGCAAGGCCAATGTTAATCCGAGCTCTGTCCCTTTTCTTATCCGACAACTTCTTCGCCAACAACTGTTGTTTCTTTAGAGGTAATGTCGGATCCTGGTCGTCTTCAGGTGGACGTTCCACTCTCTGCCATTTCATTTCGAAAATACACGCTGCCATTGCTCACTGGCTGTAGCCTTTTATAGTGAGGGAGGGCCAAGAGCTCCAAGAGGAGGAGGGGGGGTTCACATGAACGTACATGACCGCGCAGCCGGACCGGCTTGTAAACGAGGGGCTGGAGATCAACACAGAGAGAGGATGTGTGAGGTCATGCTATCCACCTTATTTTTCATGGAAACACGGAGGCAAAACAGAACGCAGCCAGCTTCCGTTTTTTTGTGCGACACTTCCGGTCCAGCACTCTTGACCACTGTTTAAATGGTAATCGCCTTGTTGTTTACATATATATATATATATATATATGGCGAAGTGAAGGTTAAAGGATATAAAGCTAATACTGTTACCAAGAAAAGGGCTCGACAACGCCACCCTGGGAATTTCACCCAGGGAATTACTTCTTCAATACAAGACACAGGTTCGTTTACTCAAATGGGCATGAGACGTGGTTCCACGTTTTAAAAAAAATACACTTTTTATTAAACAATCATTTTTCTTTTAAAAAAAACCATTCACACAGGGAGGGGGAAAGAACCTAATCAGGGCTGAGGCCTAGTGAGTGGACAAGGACTAGTGAAGGGGAAGGATCCACCAAAAAAAGAGAAACCAACTTAAATCACCAGGCACACGTGGCAGACACACTCAGTGAAGCAACCCACTCCCAGGAACACAGCGGACAAGACGGAAGGATGGATACCACCACCAAACACCAGCACCGCCACCACCGGCCTCCAGCAACTGAAAAGGGGAATGATAAAACAAATTAGTGGGGTTGCAATGAAACAAACAAAATCAATAAATCAAAATTTAACAAAAATTGTAATTAATGGGCAGATCACAAGTTTAAACTTAACAAAATATAACAACTAATAATTGCCCAATTGAAATACTCAAATATAGACAAAGCAAAAAACGAAATTAATGCTAAATAAAGAAAACAAACCCATGGGTGCAGATCTGGTGACAAGTTTGGGGGGGACACAATCAGTTGTGATTTTTTTTTAATTGCATGCATGCAAATCGTACCCACAGAGCACTTGAGATTGCCAGCATATTTCACGATTTCATAGAGACTCATCACCATCACCAAGTCATTCAAAAAGCACTACAAAGAGAATCATATGCTTACCTTTACTATTTATTTCTCTTAAACAGCCTGTAGTACATGGAACCAGCCATCACCCTCCTTTTCACTGCTTCGCTGTTAGTTAATGCTACTTCTAGTTTCAGGGTCTCAGGCATGTTATGTCCACTCACGTTCTCATCTCTCGCCTCTCACGGATTCCCATTTCTCCTCATCATCTTCCCTTTCTCCCAGTATATAGGACTACTGTATGCATTTGTTCAATTTCAATCATTTAAGCTATTTAGAATTGGGGGGGACAATTTGTGTTTTTCAGAATTTGGGGGGGACATGTCCCCCCTGTCCCCCCCGGGATCTGCACCCATGAACAAACCCCAAACAATTATCCAATTACATATACAAAATCTCTCAAATTAACCTAATTAACAAATAAATTATACAAACAAACAAAATCAGGTTCAACCCAAACAATATAAAAATAAACAAGCTAATAGAATATACTCTCACACACTCATTCACTCAAAATGCGGGGGACCAAACCCCGGTTAAAAATAATGTCTCGGCCCGCGACGGGCGGACGAGCAACCGTCCTGCTTCGGACGTGAAACAGAGCAACAGTGCCTATGGCGGGAGCAGAGCTGTGGAGCGGCTTACAGGACCGCAGCATGTCACCGTGCCGTGAGGACAAGCAGCAGCAGAGACAAACGGCAGACGTGATGGAGGCAAGCAGGAGACACAACAGGAGACAAAGCAGCAGCGGCCCGATAAGCTGGCTACAGTTAGCACCTAACCAAGAAAAATGCTATTAGCATGGCTAAATACACTGAACATGATGCGGTGCGTGCTACAATACCATAGACTGTATAAAATAATGGACGTAGTCACCGTGACGTCATCTGTCCGTTTCTGAAGAGTGGATTTGAAGCTCAAAACACTCCGCTCTGGACGTCGCCATCTTGGCAATGCCTGACTCCGCCCAACTCCCGGACAATCAAAAATGGGCAAAGAGGTGGGCCAAAGGAAGCCTGGCTGCCTAAACACGCCCACCTCGCTCGGCGCTGCTAAGTTAGCTAAGGCTAACAAGCTAGGCTAAGAAGCTACGAGGCTAAGAAGCTATGCTACTTTGGCTAGCCCTGTGGTGTTGGCTGCTCCTTTGGTGCCAGCTCCCTCACGAAACTTGAGGTAAGTTGAGTTTAGCCGAAACTAACGTTATACAACGAACTTTGAAACAATGATTCAGCTGTTATCTTAAAAAAAACGCTTCAACTTTTTTAAAATATATAACGCTAATAATTTATTACACTCATTTTACTTTCATATACACAGCGTGGATCATTGGTGACAGCTATGTCCGGCGTGGTGTCCAGAGAGCTGCAGAGACCTTGGGAAGCACCCTCAGCATGCCGGGCGTCCATGTCTGCTGGTTTGGCTGGGGTGGACTGCAGTGGAGAGGCCTTCTCTCCTTCTTTTCGCACTCCCTGCAAGGAAGAGCAGCACCAGATGTCCTCATCATCCACTGTGGCGGCAGTGACATGGGCAAGGTCAGCACTGTCAAGAAGCTGGTCAGCATGATGAAGGAGGACCTACACCAGCTTCACCTCCAGCATCCTGGCATTAAGATAATATTTTCTTCATTGGCCCAAAGATGCAGGTGGGAGGCTGGTGGCAATCCAGCAAAGATTGATAAGGCCAGGAAATGTGTGTTATGGCTACATTTGTTCATAGTTTAAATGGTGCCATAATTGAGCACCCTCACATCAGACACATTCATCTCACATCTAGGGAAAATTATATGTTTTTAAGTAAATTAGTTAATTGTCTTAAAGACCACCTCCAAACGCAGTGAACTGCTTACAGTTGGCAGTGTTACTGCTTTTGAATTTGGCCTTTTGGACACATTTTGTTAGGCCTGATCATAGCCCAGGCTGTCATGGCTAATGCTGAGTTTTTGATATTCATCTATAACTTGTTTTCAGTAAATTTCAATAAATTCTATTTACATTTGCACTCCTTTTGTCTTTGTTACTGACTGAATGTTGTATTTCACAATCAAATCTGACTGTCAATTGAAAGGACAAACAAATCATATACTACAGACAAAACATTAAGCATTAATGTTTAACATTGTCACTGACAAAAAATTAAGCAGTCCATTTCTGTGTGGGCCTGATTATTTTAACTTTGTACTTGAAGATAACTAAGCATTTTACACCCAGCAGCAGAGCCTGAGAAGATTTTGGAGAGTGACCTTTGTTTGCTGCTCTGTTAGAAGTCTAGTTTTAACACAGAAGAATGTGACTGGATAAAAGGGCTCAAAGTGAAAAACAATTAGCTGGACACAATAGTTTTGAAGCCCCCAAGGAGGTATCACTTGTTCGCTATGTTGCCAACTCTGAGAGGGTCTTCCTCAGGCAAAGGTACTGTGACGTTTTTATAGTGAGGCAAGCAGAAAGATAATCAGCCAATTATGTGTTGCTGGTTTTTAGCCTCACTATATAAGTCTCAATACCGAGCAATACCCACAGAACCTTCTCATATGTCACAACGTCACAAATAAATAATACCTCCTACGGGACTTAAAACTATTCAATGTGCAGATATTTCCTTGTTTTTCACAAAAGGAGAGACTTTCTCAGTGAATTTTCTTCATTTGTCTTAAAGAAAAAAAAACAGCACATAACATCAGCTTTTCATTTTTTTTTTTTTACATTCTGCTAAGACAAATGCAAACTTGGGTAAATGTTAAGACATAAATGAAAACATTAAGATGCCATTAATAACTATTATATTTTGTTAAAGGTTTAAATCACCACTATATTTCCAATCATCACAGGAAACTGATGAAAGACAGCTTTCAAGAAATTAGCTTTTACTCTAAAGTAAATTTTGTCTGTTCCACTTTATATCACAAAAATTCAAACCATTTCACAAACAGTTTAACAAAATTAAGTCAAAGCTTGCATTCATGAAAACATCCATTTTAAAATGTTTCAAAAAGTACACATGAAATAAATGAAAAGATTTGTAACAGTAATTATAAAAGCTATGGATTAAGACCCAGTGTCATAATTTGCAAAATCTTAATTTCTTGTTAAACAACCTCTTTACTGTGGAGTAAATATCACATTGGCCGAGGCGTTGTAACTTTCCTCAAGTGTCCTACATGAGAGAAAGATAATAGGTTAAAAACACAGGTAGAAAACACTGACTACAGCCTGTCTTGGTTAAAAGCCCACTCACCACCAAAATGATCTTATTGCTGAGTAAGTGGCTGTCATTCATAAAATAGTTTTGTGTTTAAGTTCTGTAGATATTCAACTTTATATTTGAATGTGATTTTAAATTTAACTGTACTATCAAGACAACTGGAGTATGAATGTACAGTATGCAATTCATCCACATTAAAATAATTGTTGCTATCAAAAGGAAACTGAACTGTTCTCAAAGCTCACTGCCACTGTGGAATCATGCTATGTTCGGCTGTCTCATTATGAGAATATTTTTTCCATTGGTTCTTCACAGACTGTGTGTGGGGAAAAAGGTAGTAATTCTCACTTTGATAAAGGGTCTTTGCATAAAAGACACTAAAATGTTAAAGTCGGTAAATACATGTCATGTTCCTTGATTAATAAAATCTTCATTTGGCCTTTTGCATCAGGGGAACACTAAACTGCACTGGTGTGTCAGTAATTTCACCTTATCAGGAATAGTACGGAGCAAGCTGTGCCCTAATCGAGTACTTAGTAATGTATGACAATTAGTAATTTATGTAATGCATTTAAATGTATTATGGACAATAATTCATCATTTCAAACTAATAAGTTTCTTGACTCTTTGTGAGGTACTGTATAAAAAAAGGGGTCTTTATCCTGGAGTCAGTGCTGAAGTGATGACTCTCAAAGTGTTCACTGCACAGATGGGAAGTCTTGTTTGGAGTCCAGTTCTGTCTCCTCGTGTTGAGTGTCCACTGGTCCAGTCTGTCTGGGTCACCTAGAGGAAAACTTTACACAGACAAATAGATATTAAAAGTAATATATGTGTTAGGTTACCTACTTTACAGACACCTTTACATGCAAACAATACAACTTAACTTACTTCAATGTTTAACAGATCATAATCAATTTATTTTAGCAAAACAAAAAGGTGGCGGCCATCACAGTCCTCATATTCTGTCTGTGCATTATCTATTGTTGTGTAAACACAGGCCTATATCATACACTAATCTTCTTAATATTTTATATGTGACAGTCAAATGTCACATTATTTTTTTTTTCAATCACGTTACACACCTTATTGTAATTTCACACAGCTCGCCACTTTTTAATTTAAATACACAAGTATAGCCTTAATGTTACGTTAACGTTACACTGTTCATATGACAACGTTAACATTGCAACACGTTAGCCAACTAACGTGGTGGACCTTTATTTTCAAACCTCACACAGCCTCAGCCTTTTGTTCAAAATATTCTCCCCCTAAATGCCTAACGTTAAATCCTAACACTTCTCTGTCAGGCTCTGACTTCGATGCATCCCTGGACTGGCGTCTTGCTCGAAGGCTAAATGTTAGCTGGTTGATTAGCTAGTTAACGAGCTAAGCTTGTGTTGTATCGTGTTGTCTGTGGCTCTGTAACTTGATGTGGATGTTGCTGCTGTGATACAGGTCGCATTTGAAAATGAGACCTCCGGTATCACCGTGATTTTACATGTATTAAATAAAGACTTAATAATATAATAATCACCTGACAAGCTAGGTGGTGACCGCAAACACCGATACACGCTGCTGACAAGCTAGATGGTGACCGCTAATTAGTGCTAACATATAAACATAAATAAAATAATACTAGAATTTCAGAATTTCACTTACTGAAAAACCTGGAGCACAGACTTCTTGGACGGTCTGTTGGTATAATTAGTCGAACAGCAAGCCATATTACTCCAATATTTGCCTGAAAAATTATCCGAAAGGCGCAAACACGGCTGAGAGTACAGGTTCAATGCCTTGAACATGGGCACGAATTGGCTGAGATGACGCCGAGCAGACGGCCGAGTCGAGGCTCAGCTCTGCAGCAGAGCCAGCGGCTAGTTAGCATGCTAGTTAGCCACCTGTGATGGTGCGACCTGTCAGTCAAAGTGACCATGCCCTTAATTATGCGCAATTTCAAACCTTAATAACATTTAAACAGAAGAGTTAGAAAAAAATTCACCCCCCCCCCCAGAGTTGTCATGAAAGGGGAACTTAACTATGGAGACCAAAACCATTTTTTGTACCAGGCTGTAAACATGTTTATTTCTGCTCTAAAGTTGGGCATTTTAACATGGGGGTCTATGGGAATTGACTCACTTCCGGAGCCAGCCTCAAGTGGACAGTCAGTGAACTGCAGTTTTTGGCACTTCCGCATTGGTCTCACTCGTCTCCCCCGGAGGTTGGGGCTTGTACAATACACATAACATACCTTTTCAGCAGCGCGGGCACACACACACTCACACGAGAGGAGGGAGGGGGAGAGAGGGCCCACCAGCGTTTACCTGTGACCACTAGCATTAGCCACCTGATAACATCAACTATACTACAAAGAGAGAGGACACTTACCACAGCCAACAAACGCAGCAGCGCATACATGGGGGCCAGAGCAGCACACAGGCAGTCGCCCTACAACACAACACCAATGCCTTAAGCACGTGGGCAAACAAACGACCAGCGAGGTGAAGCAGCGTGCAGCCATACCTGTCGGACCAGATGACCTCCGACCCGGAAGTGACGCAGAGGCGACGATGGGAGCGCAAAGGAAGAACTGGTGGGAGGACTGCCGCTTTTGTACCGGCCCACCTCATTAGCGGCCCCCAGCGGTGCACATTGTAAACAATGACAATAAGCACCTCTATGCTGCTACATATATACATATATATATATATATATATCACATTTTTCACGTCACTATATCACCGTTTAGACTAATCTGATGTTTGTAAAGTATATAAACACAATGATTGAACAAACATTACTATTTCTGTGTGCACGTTTAGTAATTAACATGATTATCGTAGATTAGCTGGGCTAACCGTTAGCTGTTAGCATTAGCCGTTAGCGGTGTCTGTAATAACTCAATAAACGGTCCATGAAAAAAATCTTTTTCCAGCGGATATCTTAGTTACAACATGATTGAGCTAACTGGAGTAGTTTCATGTCGTATCCGACAACGGGAGGCTTTTAACAGATGACGTCTAGCTTTGCTGCTAGTGTCAGCTGTCCCTGTCAGCTGTAGCCACTGATGCTTTCTAGACATCGTGATTTCCCAAAACTGAATAAATACCACACACAGCAACACAAAACTGCTTTGCTAGCTCAATCGTGTTCTAACAGCTGGATGGTTGATGCGTACATGCTGATTCAGGTGCTATCAGAGCCGATCTGCGCATCGCTATGGCTTAATGATCAACTCAGTCAATTAAAACAACCCGTCCTGTGTTAGGAGTGTATGTCACTGACAGAAAGAAAGAAAGAAAGAAAAGGAAAAAAAAGATAGAAAAGCAGCGTACACCTCACATATTTATTTCTAACAGTTGCGCACACGTTTGGCTGGCATGCAGAAGCACCGTCTGTCTGTCTGTGTGTCGAGGGTGCGAGCCGCAGATTCAGCTGCTCAGGTAGAGAGGCTGTGTAGCCCAGTGTGTTTTTCGCTGATTCGGTTCTGCAGGTTCTCTGCTGGTACACTGGAGACGGGGATCAAGTTTGTCTCACTCGGGATAGATTGTGCTTTTTTGGTTCATAGTTTTTGATTGACATGCGATTTATTCACGTTTAGAGGGAATAAATTTCCGTTATAACGGAAACGTGGGCACGGTTATCTATATAAAATACACAGACTAACTAACTAACTGATTGACTAACTGACTGAAAATTAAAAAAAAATTAGCTTGCACCATTAGCTCTGGTAAGGGAAAGCATGAGGGAAAGCAGCTGACCGGAAGTCATGCACAAAAAAACGGAAGTTGATCACTATTTACTTCCGTGTTTGAAAATAAGGTGGATTCCTTCAATCTAGAAATGATGAATTTCGCTTATTGCTCCTTTAATTCTCTCTCTCTCTTGAATGACATGCACTTTTAGTAATGAGTGGATCTTCAAGCGTTTAAACTCACTCGGAGAAAAGAAAAAGAATGCAGATATATGCAGATATATTTGCTCCTAACTATGGTGTTTGGCTTAAATTCATTAAAAAAAAATCTAAAAATCTAAATAAATGCAAGAGGATATGATCTCATGTTGCAAATCACACCTTACTTATAGCAAATTTGGTGAAACATGCACCAGATTCAAATTAGTTGAAAATCAATCTCCTTAAAAAACAAACATGTCTGATGAGAATCAGTACAACAAATATTGTAACCCTTAAAATGAAAAGTGAACTCATAGGACCATACAAAAACCCTTCAAACAAAAGATACACTGCCAAAGTTTTAAATGGAAAAGATGAAGAAAAGAGGAGTACTGCAGAAAGCAGAAGGTGGGTCAGAGAAGGTTAATTGTATTGTAAACCTGTGTGTGTGTGTGTGTGTGTGTGTGTGTGTGTGTGTACAGTAACAGGCTTCTCAGGACGGTCATCCAGATGTCCTTTAGGCATCACATCTGACCTCTGACCCCACCACCAACACAGTATCCCAACTATCAGCTGTCACACCAACAACTCCCACCACACACACACACACACACACACACACACACACACACACACACACACACACACACACACACTCCTCACCTTGTGTGGGTCCAGAATACCTGTGAGACTGTTGCTGTGACAGGCAGCACATATGGGCTATTTGCATATGATGCCTCTTCTGGATCTTCAGCCTCACCTTGAGTATGTGAGTGTGTGTGTGTGTGTGTGTGTGTGTGTGTGTGTGTGTTTGTGGGTGTTTTAAGGAAGTGGATGCCAAGCTGAGTGTGTCTGTGGTGAAAGTGCTCGTCTCAGAGTTGAGTTGCAGCTCAGTGAAAGTTGTCCTCGTCTGATTCTTTTTCGTGCTCTCATAAAAACAACTTGTCTGAATTATTTATGATCTGCGGGGTTTTTGCTCCTCGTGCTGCTTCACCTTCTTTTCCTCCCTGAATCTAGTTTGTAAACTAACTTGCTGTCTCCGTCTCTTCCTCTGTCATTGTCTTCTACTTTCTCTCTCTTCCATCATCTTTTCTTAACCTTTATTTTTCAGTAGAACTGAACTTCGTCTCTCTCTCTCTTTCTCTGGGACTCAGAGCAGCTCAGTTCAGCCTCATTTTACTGCCCAGTTGACCAATGACAAACACTGTGATGATGTGATAATATCAAGGTGCAGACAAACCACCTTGGCTGTCATTTGGCAATCACTGGGCTATCGCTTAACATCTGTGATAGACCGTCACCTGTAGTTCTCAGTGTGCGCAGCATTATTGGTTTAAGTCAGCGTTATCTGCAGCGTTGGGCTGATTCAGCATGTTGAAGCAGCACACAAGGAAGACGCTGAGAGAGCTCTCTGATTGGCCATTTGAACTAATGAATTAGTGATTTGTACATTTGTCTTCACCAGCTTGCAGCACAACAGTTAATCTCAACGTCCAAAATGCACCAAAGCAACCTTCTACACATCTCAGGTTACATTCTTGTACCAGACCATTTCTTTCTCACCAAGAAAACTTTGTCACTCAGACCATAATTATCCTGAAAAAAACTATAACTGGTTTGCGCTACCACTGTGTTCAACAAGGCAGCCCACACAACAGAAGAAGCAATGTGCTGTCTGTCCCTCCCACCCCCAAACCAGAATATTCTGCTCCAGTGAGACACACTGGGAGGCAGCTACACTTAGCTAGCTCCTTGCAAGATGGATAGTAACGCCATTACCAGACTAGAAATAGAAGATCCTCCAATAACCTAGAGTTCTGGCTTTTGGAGCCACTTCACTGTGAATTATGAGAGTGATGGCGAGAGGGAGTGGTGGATAAAAACACACTAAGCCAAAGAAAGAGCCACTGTACAGCTACACTCTCCCTAGCAGCTAATCCAGTAGCACAGTAACATACACGACCTGTGAGCTGAAGCTGCTGTTCAGCGACGGACTCTAATTAGCAGCCAAGCCAGCAGCACACAGACTCACCGAACCAGGGAATGAGAGCAGCTGTGTGGCTATGCCGTCTTATTCAGCAGCTAGCAGCAGCTAACGTTTACACAAGGAACACACCCACAGCAGTGAGCAGTAACTGTCAGCAGGCCGGGAAACCAACTTGGCCAGAAAGACTGAAAGGTCTGTTAGTGACGGCTGTTTAGCTTGTGTTTACATGACAGTGGCATTTAACAGAGATATTTATTCATGTATAATTAGACTGAAAATGCTCAGAGAGCTGGTGGGATGTAGCAAACTCACTGCACACAGAAGGCGAAAGAACCTACAGATACTGTGCGCTTTAAAGTTACAATGTGTAATTTACATGGTTGTTTATTAGCAAATATCAACTATTGCTTTCATAAATATATATTTACTAAAGTGTAATGCAATTCACATACAAATGGAAGCTTTCTCACAGGCTTAGAATGATTTCTCTATATATACACATGCAGAGCGCGGTCTGCTGGAGGCTGCCCTCTTGTGTCGCCATATTTGAATATATACGCGCTTCGCCTTTCGCGTTTACCTAGAACTTGCCATCACTGGAGACGGTTAAGGTGAAGATCAATCCGGGGCGCTACTGCGTGAACCTACTTTGTACTTGTATTATTCTGTCACACTTTAAATGGAGGACCACACATATGTTTTGCCCCGTAAGAGGGAAACCACAACACCAAATAAAAGAAAAAGATCAGATAAGCGAGGACGGGACAAAACGCGAGTGAATATTGGCATTGCTTATTCCAGGTGGAAAGAACTCGTGAAGGAGGAGGATTTCACAAGAGATACTGAGGTTGCCTGCTTTCTGCTAGACAGATAATTCAGTCTGATATTTTAAAATCATTCTGGCTTCATGTTTGCAACTACTTTTCCCTCTCGTCTAAGTACGAGTGACGGCTGCATTTACGTGCTAACGTTATCCTAGCCTTGGCTAACATTATCCCATAGCTACAGCTAAATGGTTAGCCTAGCCTACAGCCTAATCTGTTGATTCCTCTCGCGCTGCTGCAAAGGCTGCCACCCTCTCCTCCTCCTCTTCCCTCTGGGTAGCCAAGACACACCTCTTCGCCTGGCCGTTCCTGCACCGCCTCTAACGTTACCCCCTCGCCCCCTTCCTCTCCCTGGTCTTCCTCCTCTCCCTCTTCCTCTTCCTCCTCTCCGTGTCCTGTGGAAACGCATATATTGTAATCGTACCAACCTATATTTGCCACACTGTGCCGTGACTATCACATAAAACGTGTTATTTTAGCATTACTGTGCTAATGCTCATGTTACCAAAACAATTAGAAATAAAACACTCCTAACATACAGTACGGGCCAAAAGTTTGGACACACCTTCTCATTCAATGCGTTTTCTTTATTTTCATGACTATTTACATTGTAGATTCTCACTGAAGGCATCAAAACTATGAATGAACACATGTGGAGTTATGTACTTAACAAAAAAAGGTGAAATAACTGAAAACATGTTTTATATTCTAGTTTCTTCAAAATAGCCACCCTTTGCTCTGATTACTGCTTTGCACACTCTTGGCATTCTCTCCATGAGCTTCAAGAGATAGTCACCTGAAATGGTTTTCCAACAGTCTTGAAGGAGTTCCCAGAGGTGTTTAGCACTTGTTGGCCCCTTTGCCTTCACTCTGCGGTCCAGCTCACCCCAAACCATCTCGATTGGGTTCAGGTCCGGTGACTGTGGAGGCCAGGTCATCTGCCGCAGCACTCCATCACTCTTCTTCTTGGTCAAATAGCCCTTACACAGCCTGGAGGTGTGTTTGGGGTCATTGTCCTGTTGAAAAATAAATGATCCTCCAACTAAACGCAAACCGGATGGGATGGCATGTCGCTGCAGGATGCTGTAGTAGCCATGCTGGTTCAGTGTGCCTTCAATTTTGAATAAATCCCCAACAGTGTCACCAGCAAAACACCCCCACACCATCACACCTCCTCCTCCATGCTTCACAGTGGGAACCAGGCATGTGGAATCCATCCGTTCACCTTTTCTGCGTCTCACAAAGACACGGTGGTTGGAACCAAAGATCTCAAATTTGGACTCATCAGACCAAAGCACAGATTTCCACTGGTCTAATGTCCATTCCTTGTGTTTCTTGGCCCAAACAAATCTCTTCTGCTTGTTGCCTCTCCTTAGCAGTGGTTTCCTAGCAGCTATTTGACCATGAAGGCCTGATTCGCGCAGTCTCCTCTTAACAGTTGTTCTAGAGATGGGTCTGCTGCTAGAACTCTGTGTGGCATTCATCTGGTCTCTGATCTGAGCTGCTCTTAACTTGCGATTTCTGAGGCTGGTGACTCGGATGAACTTATCCTCAGAGGCAGAGGTGACTCTTGGTCTTCCTTTCCTGGGTCGGTCCTCATGTGTGCCAGTTTCGTTGTAGCGCTTGATGGTTTTTGCGACTCCACTTGGGGACACATTTAAAGTTTTTGCAATTTTCCGGACTGACTGACCTTCATTTCTTAAAGTAATGATGGCCACTCGTTTTTCTTTAGTTAGCTGATTGGTTCTTGCCATAATATGAATTTTAACAGTTGTCCAATAGGGCTGTCGGCTGTGTATTAACCTGACTTCTGCACAACACAACTGATGGTCCCAACCCCATTGATAAAGCAAGAAATTCCACTAATTAACCCTGATAAGGCACACCTGTGAAGTGGAAACCATTTCAGGTGACTACCTCTTGAAGCTCATGGAGAGAATGCCAAGAGTGTGCAAAGCAGTAATCAGAGCAAAGGGTGGCTATTTTGAAGAAACTAGAATATAAAACATGTTTTCAGTTATTTCACCTTTTTTTGTTAAGTACATAACTCCACATGTGTTCATTCATAGTTTTGATGCCTTCAGTGAGAATCTACAATGTAAATAGTCATGAAAATAAAGAAAACGCATTGAATGAGAAGGTGTGTCCAAACTTTTGGCCTGTACTGTATATCTCACAGATAACCTATATCTCACTGGTAAGCTATAACATATCGTAACATGGTTTAGATTCCTAAATAAATATTCACCTCGTCGCTAGATACTCCTGAAAAACTCGAAAAACTCTGCTGTCTGCGCAAGGCTTTTTGTCCTACAAGGCCACCGTCACTTACCCGACGGGAGGGGTGAGTGAGTGAGCGCTGCAATCTAGAATTTGACTGCTGATGTCACTGTTACTCACCATTTTTACACACTGAGGCTTTAATGTCAGCAGTAACGTTGTTTTTATATAGTAAGGCGCAATGGTATAACTCCACAGTTCAGTCCTACACAGTTCACAGTCTTCTCACGTTTTCAACAAGTAGACTATTTCTAACATGTATAGTATGTTTAGAAAGAAATCACTGATTTTGCTTTATCCAGACTTTAATGAGCCCATTTCAGCCAGACTGTAAATCCTGCTATGTACATCAAACAAAGTATGTTAGCTTTATACATTTAAAATTTTAAAAGTTGTGGAAATTTCTCTGGCATTTCTACTCTTTTACTGTATCGAAAATGTATCAAACCGTGACCCTGCTGTATTGTATCGAACCAACTGTTAATTTTGTGAACTGTTACACCCTTAATTTATGATGGCAAGACAGAGGGAAGTTTACATACAGTATAACAAAACAAAAGGTAAATTATGCAGCATAAGTAACAAAACAACGGATCTGAAAGATACACAGATATGTTTGAAAAAGAATATAAATGACAAAAATTAAAACAGACAATAAAGTAAATACATGTCGGCAGTGGCAATGGCACGATGGTTATGATGGCAGAATATGCCTAGATTTCAACATCTTTGTGCTTTTTATGTGTGAAAAATGTTCTATTGGAATGTTATGGTGAAGGGTTACACTTAAAATACGGCTAAGGATTAGTGGTTGTTGAAAGATACATCTTGCGGATGCGCTGGGACACATCATCAGTGATGTAACCTGGGGTCATTGGGTGTTTCGGGTCTTTCAAAAATCAGACACCCTCGCCCAGGCGACCCAACCGGGGTTGATCAGACCCCAGCCTGTGTCCCAGTAGCGTTTGCCCACGGATCTGCCCTCTTCATCCATAGCCATCTTGTGGCTTTTTCTGCGGCCTCAGTTGCGGATCTGACAGCCTTCTTCTTTGCCTCTCCGGTGAGGCCCAGCAGAGTGTACACTTTGCAGAGTGACCGCCCAGCAAGTCCTTGGCAGCCCACCTCCAGAGGTTCACAGTGAGTTCTCCAGCCTTGCCTCTTGCAATCATCCACCAGCTCCTTGTACTTGGCACGCTTCCTCTCGTTGGCCTCGTCCATGTGCTCTTCCCAGGGCACTGTGAGCTCCAGAATGATCAGCTGCTTGGTGGAATCAGACATGATGATCATGTCTGGTTGAAACCGTGTTGGTGTTATCCTGGCCGGGAACTTCAGCTGTTTGCCAAGGTCCACTTCCAGTCTCCAGTCAGTGGCGGAGGTGAGGAGGCCTGACTTTGCCCGTGGTTGTATGTTGGGCTTCTCTCCAGCTCTGTGGAACATGATGGTCTTTGGCTTATGGTGGCCCTTGATGGTGTTGATGGCCGTGGCTATGCTGTCAGCAACTGCCCTAAGCACCTGGTCATGGCGCCAGTGATAGCGCCCGTCTGCAAGCGCTTTTGGGCAGCTGCTGAGGAGGTGTTCCAGGGATCCCCGTCCTGAACATTGAGGACAGGATGGTGTGTCGGTTTTGTCCCAGACGTGGAGGTTGGCTGGACTTGGGAGGACGTCATAAACAGCCAGGATTAAGAACCTGATGCGATGGAAGTCTGCTTTCCAGATGTTGGACCAGGTGATCTTGCGTTGCAGAACATTCTCCCATTTAGTCCATGCTCCTTGTTGCCCCATTCCCACCATCCTGCTGGCTCGTACTTCCTCCACGCCTGCCTGCACTTCCTCCTGAATGAGATGTTGCTGCTCTTTGCCTTTAGCCATGTCAACCCCAGTTGCTTGGAGGTAGCCAATGCCTGCACGCCCTGTGGCTATGAGCCCCACCAGAACCTTCTGCCTCAGCCTTGACTCAGCCACCTCCAGAGCTTTGTCTGCCCTCCATTTCCGGCCTGTTTGCACCTGGATTCCAGCCAATGCCATCTTTGGATCTCTGGATTCCCTGTTTTGCAACGCTTCCCGTGTGTGGACACCATGAACTCTTCGGCGAGGCCGCTGATTGGCAGCTGCAGGATGTTGCTGGTGCCATACAGGGCAGAGCTGCTCAGACTGCGTGGGAGACTGAGCCATCTGCGCAGGTAGCTGCTGATCTTTCTCTCCATGGCCTTGACTGTTGTAATGGGTACTGCGTACACCAGCAGAGGCCACAGGATCGGGGGCAAGATGGACTGCTGGTAAATCCAGACCTTGAACCTCCCTGGCAGGCCTGATTTGTCAACCTGACTCAGCCAGTCCTCAAGCTCCTTGCTGGTTTTCTGGATGGAAGCAGAATCTTTGAGGCTGCAGTCAAAGTACTTCCTCAGGCTCTTAACTGGCTGCTCCATGATGGATGGGATGGTGGCTCCAGACAGTGAGAAGCGGAACTTGTCCACTACTTTTCCACTCTTGAGCACTAGAGACCTTGATTTTACCGGCTTAAAGCTCATCCTTGCCCAGGTGATGAGCTTCTCCAGGCCTTGGAGGATCCATCTACTGCCCGGGACAGATGTGGTGGTGACAGTCAGGTCGTCCTCTGCTGACTTGACTATCATGTTCATGGCGAGAGCGAAAAGGGTGACTGAGATGGTGCTGCCTGTTATTATGCCTTTCTCTAGCCTGTGCCAGTCCGATGTGCCTGATCCAGCAGTGACTCTTAGCCTGAAATTATTGTAATAATCCAGAAACCATGGATGTATAAAGAAATAAACTGCCTGAGTTTTGGAATTGGGCTTGTGGCTGTTTATGAGAAGCGCAAGCTCGTGTGCAGATTTGCGGTAGCTCCGAGGTGGTCGGAGGTTTCCATCAGGGCTCTGATATGTGGAAGTGGACGTGGCGATCTAACTGGGTTGTGATTCAAGTAGATGCTGCTGGGTCTATTGCTGACGACAAATGAGTCAAACAGGAAGTCAAGTGCAGAAAAGACGAGAGTATCTGGTCAATTTTCAAAATAAAAAACCCATGAAAACTCCGGATCGTATTTCACATCGCTACATCAACATGATGTGACATGTAACTGCCATGAGCCGACCAGCAACCTGGGGCTGGACTCAGAGTTACGAGGGCACTGGCCCCTGCTGGCCCCCACCAAAATTGCCATTGCATGTCTGTTAGTAGGCTACTGCATAAATTACCACCAGAGCAACGATGCAAACAAGATAACACTGACATGCTTGTAAATGAAAGGGCTGTTAACCTAAGATAACATGTCTTAAGTGCTTATGATTCGGTAACTAACTTTTTGGTGCAAAAGGAATTACAATTTAGTACAAAATGCTGTTTGAAACCAAATACCCAAATAAGTTTGTCATTTCAGTGTATTAACAAACTGCTATGGATAAAATGTACTGAACAATAACAGTTGGGCCCACAGATGTGTTACAGTTACAGTCTGTGAAAGTCTATGTAGTATGTACATTGGAGCTCAGAATTCATGCGTTCAGAGTTCAATAACTTACGACACCGCACTGTCCTGACCACGGTAAATCCAGAGACTGCTGCCTATTGACATCTTTGACAAAAAAAAGTTTTAAATCCAAAGGTTGATGCTAAAAAACCCATGATGTCCAAGGATGAGTCTCGCAGTGCTGTGTTGTCCTCTTCTAATGTAGTGTCATCCTCTCTTGATCCACCAGCCGACATAAACCCAACTGCTAAGCTTGCTAACAGCTAACAAGCTAAACTCCACACTATTTAAAAGCTGCTAAAGTAGCTAACTAGATGCTAGTGGGCTAAACCATCCAAACAATTCATCCAGCATGGCACTTTGTCAATTTTTTTTTAACAATCATTCACAGTTACTGAACAAAAGCCCCATACCCTACATGTTCCCATGCTTACAGTCAGTTCTTGTCGGCTCACTATTTACAGTAGTACTTTTTCCAGCTAATTGTTGGCTGCCCTGCTCCATGCTACCGTCTCTCCAGGGTTGCCAGGTCTAACCCTTTTCTTCGTCTTTGTCCCCATGATAGGCTGATACTTTAACAAGCAAATTATCATCCATTCAACTTGAACTCTACTGAGTAAACTCTGTTTTACAAAACTCTTAAACCACTACGAAATAAAACATCCCTTTAAAACAAAAGGCTGTGATTTTTTTTTCTTTAGGGCTTTTCAAGTTTTAAGGAAACACTCTATAAATGTAAATAAACCAGACAATGAAATAATAGTTTTACACAGTGCAAACACAAATACATGGTCGTAAACCAGGGTACTATATAAGTAGGCCTATACATATAAAAATACATACACATAAAAATAAAGATAACCAGGGTATAAGCATACAGATAAAGAGGTATATTCAGTCAGAGAATTCCAGGAAGGAAAGTGAATAATTTTCCATAATATATCGGCAAAAAAAATCCAATACCCAAGACTGAACATCCATGATGAGAACCTCCTGTTCCACCACATCCCACAGGTGCTCTATTGGATTGAGATCTGATGACTGTGGAAGCCATTCGAGTACCGTGAACTCATTGTCATGTTCAAGAAACCAGTGTGAGATGATTTGAGCTTTGTGACAGGGTGCGTTATCCTGCTGGAAGTAGCCATCAGAAGATGGGTACACTGTGTTCATAAAGGGATGGACACGGTCAGCAACAATACTCAGGTAGGCTGTGTTTAAATGACGCTCAGTTGGTACTAAGGGGCCCAAAGTGTGCCAAGAAAATATCCCACACCATTACATTACCATCACCAGCCTGAACCGTTGATACAAGGCAGGATGTATCCGTGCTTTCATGTTGTTATGCCAAATCCTGACCCTGCCATCTGAATCTCAAAGCAGAAATTAAAACTCAACAAACCAGGAAATGTTTTTCCAATCTTCTATTATCCAACTTTGGAGAGCCCATGTGAATTGTAGCCTCAGTTTCCTGTTCTTAGCTGAGAAAAGTGGTACGCGGTGTGGTGAGTGGAGCTGCTTTATAGCGCTGTTTGTTACCTGGGCCAGTGTTAAGGTGCTGCTCCTTTCAGGGAAACTTATTTTGAGAGAAAATCAGTTCTGGTGGTGTCGACACAGCTCGCTACAATATGACAAATTTTATGATGTAAACTTAAAGTGAGCTTTCCCTGTTTGAAAGACCAGCAGCCACCACTGATGTACGTGTGTGTGTGTGTGTGTGTGTGTGTGTGTGTGTGCATGTGTGCCCTGTTTAAAAAAGTGACCGTCCAGAGTCTCAAGAACTCTGCTTATGGTCCCCCAAAGGGCCAAACTGATGACAAAAAAACTGCTTCTGCTCTCTTTTCTCACTCTGATGCATTTTTCATACAAACAGCATTATTCAGATCTGAAAGAGCTCCCATGTTGATCTTAAACTGAATATGAAAAGATCTTAAGGCAGAGTTAGAATGCTTCCTGTGCTTCACAGAGATAAGATTTATCTACAGCTGACAGCTGAAGTGTGATTTGTGCTCTCAGACTGCAGCTGCAGGAGCAACAGTTGACTCTGCAGTGTCCTCACACTTTGGACTGCTTGTCCACAATCTCATGTTTCTTCAGGTTTTCTGTTTGTCTTGGCACACTCTAGAGATTGTTAGTCTTGGTGACACTAATTTGCCTAACTCTGGCTCACTTTATGTTTCTGATCCACTTAGTGTGTCTCACTGTAGTAT
Source organism: Epinephelus fuscoguttatus (assembly GCF_011397635.1). NCBI lineage: Eukaryota > Metazoa > Chordata > Actinopteri > Perciformes > Serranidae > Epinephelus > Epinephelus fuscoguttatus. The sequence continues at coordinate 6,207,325 of NC_064753.1, forward strand.
CACCACAAAAAGGAATGTTTTCTTAAAAGCTTGATTTCAGTCCGGATATTAGTTAAACATAATCTAAAAGTTTTATGTGTGCATGGCTGAACTGTTGAATTAGTAAACTCAGGCAAAATATTACAAAGTTAATTATTGACTATACTGTGTCAATATATCTTCAGAGGTCATGTAAAGGGTATTTTAAACACAAGTTAGAAATGTTCCAACTGCAAACTGTCTACTAACTCTAACAGTGTAGTAAGTTCAAAAAGAAAACTTTTTTAAAATGCAAGCATGGGTGCTGAAAGTTAAAGATTTGTGACATTTTAAATAAGTATTGCATGGCTGGAAAGATGTCGGGCTTTCTGTTCAGTAGACAGATGCAGATAGGCTTGATGCTGGTGCTACGTTTCCAGAGAAAACTGAGAAAAAGGGCTGTGGCATTAATTTTTGCTCAAGAGGTGACAAACCTACAGCTACCAGAATGCACTGTGACACACCAGAACAATAAATACTCGTAAAAAATGTGTGTCTGAAAACATATTAAGTCCCATGGTGGCAGGTATACAAAATGCGGAAGTGCTATCTGTAATTCAAACAATATTCCCAGGGCTGAAGAAAAGATGCCGGATGTTCATGTCTTTTAAATTTTTATACTCTCTGTATTTGCATATATACTATACCTCAACAGTATTACTAACTTTATGAATATTTCATTGAAGCTTGGAAGGATTTTATGAAATCATAAACTTTTCCTTCTTTTTGACTGCTGGAACAGGGTTCTAATTTTGACTTCTTGACTCCAAAATGCCCTGAGGACTTTCAGACTGTAGATGTAGTGGACTAACACGCAAACCTAGGATTCATTTTTTTACCTACCAATTTCGAACTGCCTCAGACCATATGTACACACAAATGATGAAGGCCCAGCTGTCTTAGAAAATGTAAACACATACCTTTTACCTCATATTGATCCCGTATGCATTACAAAAAAGAATAGATAGATAGAATAGGTATATAATATTTAGATACTGATTCACTAACATACACAAATTTGCATACGCACTTATTCTTCAGGCTTCTCAGACTGTAAACAAGTTATGGCTGTCACATGGATAAATGATTTATCATATACATGGTGATCTGTAACAGCAGTTATATAGCCAGCTTTGTATTGTCTAAAAACCAGCCAGATAAATGTGAGTGGGTGAGCATAAGAGAAAACAAACACAAGACTTTTAAGTTTTAAAATGATTACATGAAGACCAGGAACACATATAAATAACCACAAACAGCAACTGCAAATAATAAGAAAATAGATGTCTTTTTTCAGTCTCTTTTTCTATCTCTGCACATTTTCTGTCATACATCTGTTCAAACACCATAATAATGCCTCTTAAAAACACATTTTTTTTGCAACAGCAAATATTTTTTGTATGGAATAAAATGCCCCCTGGATTTCATTTTCTATCAACTTCTGTATTGATTGTGTCTGCAAATTGTTCATTGCCAGTATTACATTTATTTTTCCTTCAGTGTCTGTTCCTGATAAATAAAGCATTATTAATCTCTTTATGGTTGTGTTTAACTGCACACAGGACTTGGTAAAGGGTAGAAAGGGATGTGCAAATACTTATTTCAAGCACAAAATGAAACACCAAAATCACCTTTCCCAAATCTTCACCAACATGTTTTAATAGCTGAAACCTAGAAACAACTGTGACACAGGATCTGAATCACACTCTCTGTTGTCAAGGTGCAATGCTTTTTTCACCCAACTGTCCACTTCCACCTCCTCCTAGTGACTCCTGTGCAGTCTAAGGATGTTGAATTTCTTTGACTGAAAACTTGGCTACGGAATGTAATTCAGGCAGAAACTGTGTCTCCTTCAGCAGCTTCAAGTCTGAGGCAATGGTTCTGTGCTGGTAAACAATGGATAGCCCCCTGTTGGTTATTTATTGCCCCAACTAAGGGAGTTCAAGTATTCGGGGTCTTGTTCACAACTGGGGGTAAAATGGAGTGTGAGATGGATAGGCCATTTGGCATAGTGTGAGCAGTGATGTGGGTACTTTGTTGGACTGTCATGATGAATAGGGAGCTGAGCCAGAAGGCAAAGCTCTCAATTTACCGGTCCATTTACATCCCAACCCTCACCTATGTTCATGAGGTTTGGGTAATAACCAAAAGAATGAGATCACAGATACAAGCAGCCAAAACAGTGTACTTCAAGGCCCTGACACACCAAGTTGACGGTTGGCCATTGGTCAGTGTTGGGGCACTGATGAGCGAATGTCACCTCAGTTGGTGCGGTGTGTCACTTACCATTTCCCCTTGTCAACCTGTTTTTGGGCAGATTCAGCATGTTATATCGGCAACAACAGAGCCCGTTGTTGAACGAAATCACTCTGATTGGCAGTTCAGCTCAGCACACAAGAAGAGAAACAGAAGTGAGGAAAGTAAACAAAAACCTAAAGTCAAAAGGAAGTGAGACCAAAACAAACTTGTTACATAAGATAAGATTATTTTTTTTCAGCCATTGAGCCTTTTAGCAGAAACGTCTCCTGATGGTTCGTGTTATTGTTCACTGGTGCACAATAAATATGCTCTGTTCTTTCAACATAGGATTGTATTTTAAATGTGCTTACTGACTAAGTAGCATCAAGATGGTCTTAAGTTTCTGTTTTTGAATGAAGAATACAGACTACAGACTACTACTTTCATTTTGAGTTGATTTTGGCAACCCTGTGGACAAAAGCAGTAGTGTTTTGCCAGAATGAAGCCTACATTTCCCATGAGCTCTAGCGCGTATTGTCATAAAGACGCTTACCTGGTTCGCACATGTGTTTGTTTTGGGGATGAATGAAACAACAAGACGGGCAAACTTTGTCCCCGCTCCTACTGGGGATCCCACCTCCTCGCCTCTGCCATGCCACAGCTCCACCTGTCCGGCATAAGCGCCACCGTTGCCTGGGTAAACGCAGCGGTCGGCTGGTAAGGCTGAAGGCCTGTTTGGCAAGCACTTCCACAGCTTCTTGGACCAAGTATGGAGCGGTGCCTTGCCTCTTTATTTCTCAGCACTTGCTGGACCCTGTCGATGCCTGGCTGGTACCTGTGAGGTGTTCCAGCCCCGCAGCCCCTGCTCTCCTCGTCCCCGCTGGTGCGGGGTGAATCTGCGCAACCTGTGGACAGCTAACGCCGGGGACCTGCCGGCTCCTGCCAGGATTGGGCTGGTAAATGCTAGATCGCTAGCGAACAAAACGTTTATCCTGAAGGATTTCCTGACTTCCCAAGGATTGGATTTTCTCTGTGTGACTGAGACATGGCTGACTGTTGGTGAGTCCAGTGCTTTCACAGAACTTTTACCCGATGATTGCTGCTATTTTAACTCCTCACGGACGTCGGGTCGAGGAGGAGGAATAGCGACTATTTATAGAAGTCACTAAATGTAAGCAGCTAGGTAAGATGACGTGTGCCGTCTGAGTGCCATAAATCGTTTCGTCCTGGAAGCGACCTGGTGTGGACCCGGACACAGTTTCCTAAAGGTATGGATATACACTATATAGAAATAGCTTATCTTCACACCGATGGTCTCATTTGCTGTTGTAGGTCACGCACAGACATCAGCAGAAACGAGAGACTTTTGCATATCCAGTTAAAAGTTCCTTGTAGCGGCTTTAACGCACTAAAGTAACTCTAAGTTCCTGATAAAAGTATTTGAGTTTTGGTCCTTTGATTTCCTGATCAAAGTGTGCAATATAGTACTGGACCAAAGGTTGTGATGGGGGTTTTGAAATGCTGTGAAATCTCTTTAATGCACTTCAGTCAGATGTGAACAGAGGTATTTCTCCACCTCACTGAGCCTGAGTGAGTGACTGTCTGCTTTTATTAGAGGTAGAATATCTGTGATTGGCTCCCGGTTAGAAGCTGAGCCTTTGTCCATGTCGCCAAACTGTCTCAGAGAGGGAGAGAGAGAGAGAGATGGGAGACGAGAAAAGAAAGAGAGAGTGGGAGCATCCTCTGCTATTGGCTGAGACCATATAGGGGGCGGGGTTTATCGTGATGGGGGTGGTGCTGCTGCAGTCAGCCTCGGGAGGAGCAGAGCAGAGTGAGCAGAGTGTGTGCTCCCTCACAGCGGACACCGATAGGCACATGAATGAACAGCAGACACACAGAGACGAGACTGTTGAGCACCACAGACACGTCCTGACAGCAGCACTGTCCTCACTCCTCCAACCCAGGCAAGGTGCACCGTCCTGGGGGTGAACTCTGCACGGACTCAGCGTCTTCTTCTGGTGCTCTGCAGGCTCACACCGTGTCTCTGCTCCAACACCTGGCTCTTTTCTTCACTCGGTCTTCTTCTACGTGTGTGTTTGCGTGAGCGTTTGAGGACAGTTTTGCGGAGCTGTTAATGTGAGTGTTTCTCACACACACACACACACACACACACACACACACACACACACACACACCATCTGGAATTGGAGGCAAATGCAGATCTCTTTTCTCTGTTTCTGGAAGGATTGTTGAATGGGTTACAAATCCCCTGGATTAGGATATGGAGTGATTCGCGGCTCAGAACAACAGTGGAAGTAACAACCGTTAGAAGTACACACACAGGTGAGGGACATTTCTACTTTATGTCGCTGAGGAAGACGAAGCAGCGTGTTTGTGTTTCAGTCCCAGATGTGACTCAGAACGGATGTCACTGAACAGAGAGCAGGTTAAATCTGAGACTGTTATTCTGCTTTTGATGGATTATGTGCATGTCTCTGATCATTAAAGTGTGTGTGTGTGTGTGTGTGTGTGTGTGTGTGTTTGCGCGCGCGTGTGCAAGGCAGGTCCATGTGACCTGTGTGTTGGATAAGGTCTAACTGAGCTACATTCTTATCCGCTGAGCCATGTTCAGAAACCCCCCTCAGAGCACACACACACACACACACACACACACACACACACACACACACACACACACACACACCTCCCCCATGCTTTCACTTATACATAATAATTATTTGAAATGAAGCCTAAATATCTCTGTGAATACAAAAATACTCTATTAACTCAGTAGGCTAATTTTTGTCATATATTAAATAAGTAATTCATTAATATCAGTGTTTAATAATTTTAAGGTCATGACTGATGACCTAATTCCTCCTGGGTGCATTTAAATTCTAGAAACAAACATGCGGCTCCTGTAGATGCACTCATGAAACTGAGAGTCACAACTCTCCTCCACACTACACTGTTTTCCTCACATAATTCAGTAACACTGTAAATTCCCAGATAAATGAAAGTCTTAAACAGTTGCCAAGGAGCAGTCTGTGATATATAAAATACACGGGGGAAAAACATATTAGCTGTACTTTAATAGCTGGGATAGTAAATTTAACATAACACACATTTCCACAATTTCAAATCCATCTGGACATCAACAGAGTCGTGTCATACACGTTCTGGTAAATTCAAATTGTCATGCTTTTGTAACATTAAGCTGCCATTAATGAAACTCACTATCCCTAACCCTGAAGCAGTCATTTTATTTTTTATTTTTAAGGTTTCGGCACATTGTGCCCACCTCAAGATGCTCCCCCTTCCATGGAAGGGTAAAGGTGTTTCATATGACACACAGAAAAGGAAGATATGCATTTCAATTATGTTTTAATTGTTAAAATTTGTATTACTTCAAACTCTTTTCCTGGGAGTCCACTGTTTGTTCGGTTGCAGTGTAAATGGATGTATGTGTTGCATTTCTGACTGCTCGAGGTGTGTTTGGGCTCCTCAGTGGTTGATGCATGTGTGATCTGAAAGGAACTCTGGGAGGCACCTGCAGAAACCACCTCTGTGTCCACATCAGCCAGGACTGAAATCTTAAGGACTGCAACATTATTTTATGTTTGTTTATTTAAAGGGGACAGTGCACATGTACAGTATCATCACTGACATTTAATAACATCAGTACCCACTGTCCCAACACTAAAATAGCACCAAATATAACAGGAGAAATTAGAAATTAGATCTGTTTCTAAATACACAGGCATGCTTGTCTTTTCACTTGAGCTGAATAAAGGCTCTGCACATGATCTGGATATAGAGATTGACTGATTGATTTTTCTTTTTTTTTATAGATTGGAATGTGTCAAAAACTGTCAAGTAGGGGTAGGCGATACCACAAAATTTGGTTTTGATCAGATACTAAGTAATACAGGGCCAGAATCACCAATACTGTGCCATATGATACCTATAGATACTTGTTATCATTAAAAGTGGGAAAGCAGTGCGTCATGATTTATAAGGTGAATAATCAGTGTGCGAAAATAACAGCTAATGTTGACCAATAATAGTTTGAAAATATTGCTTTAAGCAATGCTGAAGAACCAATTTGACTAAAATATTAATGTCACCACTATGTAGATATTTGTTGCCTGAGCCTCTTTGAATGGACTCTGTCAGTGAACTCTGTCTCTGTGTAAGAGGTCTGGATGCTGAGGCATTTCCCTCCTCCCCCCTTCTTTTCTGTTTTAGCTCCAAGTCTCCTTTTTGTGTTTTTTCCCTTTCCATTTAGCCATCTACTTCTATTTGTGGGATTAAATTAGTCAGGGTGCACGTAGCGTGCCCTGCATGTGTGCAATGCATATGTTTAAGTGCAGACAACACAGAAGCAGTGCAGAAGCAAACAGTACATGCACCAGATGTGTTCATGAAAACGGACCTTTGTTTGCACAAACAGTTTTATGCTTGAAATCCAAATAGGTACGGCATAGAAAAGAGAAACTAATCCTTTTTTTTGGTATCAAACTTATTCATGCTAGAAACAGTCTTTAAGATGAAAATGTAGTATCTATACAATTGATATTTTGGTATCGATCTGCTCACCACTACTGCCAAGCAGTATCAAGCAGTAAGCTTGATACTGCTTGGCAGTCAGCTCACATTATTTGTCCTCTTATCTTTGATCAGTTCCTGATTTAAATACAGATTTTTGCCAATTTTAGACTACATTTTTTTCAGACAAAGTAGGCTACTCATACTACTGCTTTGTGTCACCATTTCAGGATTTCAGTGTCTTTTGTTAAACCTTTAGTGATTTCTTTTTTGGACATTTGTGGCAGTACTACAAGCTGTAAATACATCACTGACATGTTACCTGTTGACACATGCAGCAGACTAAGAGCAACATGGTCATTCATTCAGAGTCGTGTTTGTTTTCACATGATGGATCTTGGTTTGATATTCTCTTTCCTTTTAGCACGGAATTGATGTCTTTCTGCACCAGCTAGTGTCTAAAGTCCTTTTCCCACTACACACAAAGCACTATCACCTGTTAACATCTGGCTTTGGTATTTAATGGGAAAGTTTACAATCGGCTTTCACTCTGAGGACAAATGACTCAGCAGTAGTTACAGGTATTATTTAGGAAAAATACAGCGTAATATTGCAATATTTTTGTGTGGCATAAAATCAATTGCATTTTCAGTCTACTACAGACATTTGGCTGCAAATAAATAGGGCTGTCGTCTCCTGGTCGACTAGTCGATTATTTGGTTGCTCTGTTCTAGTCCCACCAAATTCTCATGGGTTGAATAATCGCTGTGTTACTTTCCTAAGGAGAAACATCATCAACAGCTTTCCAGGATTAATCCATTATTTCCTGTGGCGGGGGGGACAGGCTAAGTTACCTGTGAAAATGGGGGTGTTTTCAAAACACCCTCCTTGTTGACAGAAAGTTGAACTTGCCCATGCTCAGCGTCGCGGTGACGCCGCCCCCCTGTCAGTTTCTGTATACTGAAACCATTTCCCTCAGTGGAGAAGGAGCTTGTATTTACTTGTATTTCACAGATAAGGAACAACAAAATTGTGAAGACAGTAAAGGCTCCACTAAAATAGCATTTTAAGTCATGTGTGTGATTTATCCTTTAGGGGTTTATACTTCGGGATTTATCCTGGCTTCATGAGCAGAGGAAATCTCTGCTAGTTGCTAGGCTAATGTATACAATGTAAAATGCCATAGGCTGGCGCTAATAACATTAGCATGTTGTATTTGCTTGGGAAACGTGTTTAGTATAAGATAGTTGTTTTGTTGGTGAATGTTCTGAGTTGTAATGGAGCCAAACTATGTGCCATTACCTTTGATAAATGTTGCTGTTGTCCCTGGTTTTATATGAGAAGAGGAAAAGATCGCTAGATGCTAGGCTAATTTATACAATGTAAAATGCCATAGAATGCCTTTAGTCGACCAAGATTTTCTTTGCTTGACTACAGCCCTACAAATAAAATGATTGAAGTGATGAAGAGGAAGATATTATTTTATTAGATAATACAGATGTTGACCAATTTTTTATTTGATGACATAATTTATAGTTGAAAAAAAATTAATAAATCACAGTACTCAGCATCTCACAACATGTTTAAAATCACAATAATATCGTATCGTGGATTGGTGGATACACTAATTTTAGCCTCTTTATGAGTGAGATACAGTGATGGGCCACTACAAAATACTGTCTGTCTCCATCCAAGCAGCACTCAAACATCATTTTAAACTTAGTGTGCACTGAGTTTGAGAGGGAGACTGAAAAAGTAAGAGATATAGAAGAGAAGTAACCACTCTAACATTTTCACTGACCTCCATGCTGCATTGTGTTGTTTACTAACCGTTTTTTTGGCCTGTCCGTGATGTTGAACATGACACACCTGTAAAACAAACAGAAAAAAAACAACAGAACAGAGAGGCATACTTGTCCACTGCATAGCTGTTTACACAGCACAAACACGCATACACAAGCTAATTTAGATGGAAACGGGGTATAACTGTATCTGCTGTTTGCTATTGAGCAGGTAGTGTACAGTAGCTTTACCAGGGCATGTTTGTTGAAAATAGCTGCTGCCTCTTGAAACACTGAGGCCATGTTTACACAAAAACAATCTGCTGAAAATGGAATTGTTTCTCATTTTCGTTTTGAGAAAAGTTCCGTGTTCAGACAACAACGTTTTGATAACACTTGCCGTGCACACTGATGCGCAAAAATGATCAAAATGCTGTAGTATACATGCCAGGCCAGTAGTTGGCAGTGCGACTTTGTAATGAAACAACACGCGCCTGTGCACATACGCTTCCTTCTACAGAACGATGATGTATAAAGAAACAAAATGGCAGCCGTTTGTCTGGACAGGCGATGACGTGGAGTTGCCACCATAAATCTACACTCTGCTGGAGAAACGTTGATAAATTCAAAAGGGTGAGCAGCACAAACAGAGCTCGGGACTCCACCATTGTTGTTGTGATGGTCGACTTTCTCCCGCATGCCTAGTGACTGGAACCGTCATGAGTATGTGCGAAAACTCTCTGTAACTGTAACTGAATATTACATGTTTACATGACAACGGAGACGGTGCTGTTTCTGAAAAATTGCACTCCAGAATCAAAACGTTGCGTTTTCAGGCACCCGAAACGGCACTGTCGGATAAACAATCAGCCAAAATGCAACTAAAGTTGACCCTTTTCCATTGAAATTGTTGTCGTAGAAACAGGACCCGAGTGTGAATTATACAGGAAATATGCAGCAAAAACAGAACTAGGAGCTAAAAGAGGCTAAAAAACTAAAAAACTTATTAAAGCTTTCATGTTAAATGTTTATATGAAATATTGATGAGCGCAGCTTCAACAAAAAAGAAGTGTATTAATACCAAAAGCATCTGGTCCAAACCTTAGGTATCAGTTTAGGACTAGGGGTATCCAAAAAAATCACAACACCCATCCCTATAGTCACCATTAGAATTAACATCTGCATGTAACCTGCTCACAGACAATAGCATTTACACACACATGCACGCGCACGCACACACACACACACACACACACACGCACACAGACAGAGTTCATCTCTGGGGTTTCGTTGTAACAGCTGTTAGTTCTTTGACAGTCTGCTGCTGCTGCTTCCTGTCACTCTTACTTCCCACCCTGAAAGAAATCTTGCATGGTTTGCCATTTGGCAGATGAAATGCATCATGGGTTTATTTGACTCTCTTCCTCTCTACACTGTGTTTTTCACAGAGCAGAGCTCCCAAGGAAACAGTCGGAAATGTTTAAAATCAGACAGTTTGGTTTCTTTCGTCTCTTTTCGTCCCTCCCTCTCATGTCCCTCTTTCTAATAACAGAGATGAGCACTTCTCCTGCATGTTTCAGAGTGCCGTATTTAAATATTCATCACTTGTTGGGAGGTGTGCCAAAGCACTGCACTGTGGGGCGACAAGCACCTAGCCTCTAGTAGTAGCACTTGGCTCGTGCTGCCACGAATGACTCCACACGTAAGCCGTCCAGGAAGCGTAAAATCTGATTTAGGAAATGAGAAATTTCATTTACATTCACTCGGAAATCCCTCAACTGTGCGATTGGAATTCCTGATGACTCGCCCTCACACTTCACCTCCACCACTTTATGTTAATGTTAGTGGAGGGGAGCGGTGATGCATATCGGAGTGGTATCACAGCGTGGAGGCTGCATTTAGGCTCTGAGGAAGGGACCCTGGCTGATGCTGGATGTTTGAGGCCAATATTGATTGAGATTTTAAAGGGGCACCATTGTTTCACACCTGAAGATCAGCGTACATGCTATATAGACCACTACTACTACTACTACAGTCATGATGTCATTGGTGATGGGGTTATTTCTCCTTGGGCTTGTAGTCTACAAACTTCTAACAATGTCTGTGTTACAAACCTGCAGGTGTGGAGTTTGAAAGTGAGAGATGTTTACCAGACTGGAAGGGTCTAATAAAAGGTTACTATCAAGTTGCATTATGGGAAATGTAGAATGCAGTGCTTTTGGAGCGTGCCTCTATCAGAACAGCCCACCCTCTGCTGCTCCGATTTCAGGCATTTTTTAAAATCTATCACTCACGTTTTTATAAACTTTGGAGGAGCAATAATTACATGTTGGGATACAAAAGGAAGATCTTTGAAAGGAGACATTTTTTGCACAGTTTATATGTATTCAATTTGCTTGTTTTGTCTTGCTAACAGTCTAAAACAGGAATATTCAACTTGCTTTGCCTGAAGGCCACTTTTGAAAAATGACAAAAGTTACCAGTTACCAAACAAATGTTGAGAATTGATATAAAAATAACGAGCCTGGACCTCTTTTTCATATAAACTAGCTCTATTTTCATGCATTTTATGCACGTTAGCACCTTATTTATATTCAAAGTACAAAAAATAGATCAGAAAATGGAAACAGAGAATGTTTGGCCTTTTTTGGCTGTAGGAACAAAATTGACTAATCAGTTAATCGACTAATTGTTGCAGCTGAACTGGAATGTCACCTGTGGGCCAGAGCTGATCACGCAACATCAGTGTTGGATCTCACTAAAAGTAGATTTTTAGTTGTGCATCAGCTCTATGCAGAGCCTATGACGCATACGTCTTTGTCCCTCTGTATTTACACCTCCAAAACACTGGTAGGCAGTAAGGTTTCTGTTAAGTGCTGTAAAGTAGGATTGTTTCAAAGCACACCCAAAACACACATTAAACATGGCTTAATAGTGACCGTTTCAAGCCCAATACAGAATTCGGCTTCAATATAACTCACAAGGTTCATGGAGAAAACACTTGTCTTTTGCTGGACACATTTTCCCCACAAAAACATCGTGCTCCTAGTATTAGCACAAGCCTAAGGCATTTTACATTGTGTAGATTAGCCTAGTGGCTCATGAAGATTCCAATTAACATTTTATAAATTTAAGTTTTTCTCTACTCATATGAAGCCAGGATAGACCACATGCAGGACTTTAGTGCCATTGTGCGGGGGCTTTATTGTCTTCACAATTTATTATGTCTTATCTATGAAATAAATAAGCTTTGTTTCCACTGAGGATACTGGTTTTCAGTTTATCAAAACCCCCCCAAAAAACGGGAGGTGTGCGTTACTGCAAAATGTAGTTATATTTCTGGAGAGGTGCAGGTCAGGCCATGGCATAGGGTATGCATCTACATAGAGCCTGCAATGAAGATACCGTGTAGATTCGATGCAGCAGGAGAAATCTGGCTTAATGCTCTTGTGTATGAATGTGTGCAAATCCCTGCAGCAGGTTCATCGTGTGGACAGAAGACTGACACTAGAAGAGTGGAGGCTGTTAGAGCAGCACATGTGGCTGGAACATTCAGGTGTCCACTTACTTTTGCCATGTGGTGATTATGCTGATGAGCTAAAATATGCAATGCAATAGCAGGGCTCTTGCATTGTCTACTTTTGTGTTTAAATGGGGAAAAAGGCTCAGTTAGAAACAAAAACAAGCCCCTCTCTGAACATGCAGTGACTCACTGCAGTGTAACAGAGCGAATAATTACAGACCTGTTTGTATACATGTGATTACGCTTCACAATCAATGGTCATTTTGATCAGTCCGCGTGATGCTGTGTAACCTGTTACCGTGGGCGACATATGGCTGAGTTGGTAATTAATCATAAAGAGCGGTTGGAGGCAGTAGAAAAGAAATAAAAATAACAAATATGAGACAAAGAGAGGGAAAACAGCAGATGTCCCACAATTATTCTGCAGAAATATCTGGGGAGGTTCAGGTGTGTGCATAATTGAAGGGCTTATTTTTAGCATTTATTCATTTGTGAAAATGAAAATCCACAACCCTTAATTTTATCTGTCCGTGTAAAAAAAACAAATATACAGAAAAAGTAGCCATTAGTCAAATAAATCAGTTAGGAATGTGAGGACGACACCGTATGATAGACTGGGATCAAGTCTGAGCTGAGTTATAAATGTGCATATGGTTTGTGAGCACATTTTAAATAAATAAAACTATTTGGATTTTGTTATTCTCATATGGTCGATATAATGCAGTTTATTATAAATTTCCTTTTGGCACCAGGTAAGGTTTATTTTATAATTCTTTTTGAGAGGTAAACTGTAAAACCTTTTTTAAATATGTGTTTGGAGGTGCTCTTCTTCGGGGCTGCAGAGATACCAGCAGCTAATGGAATAATGTTAACGTGATTACTTTGAAGTATATACAGTAACTAAAGCACAGTATGCGTGGATATGGCAGGATTGCTGTACAGTGATGGAGAAGTGTAATTTCACTGTAAGTCAATAATTTGTGGACTTCTCCATGTTCTACAAAGGAACGTTGTCTACAAAATCCTGTCAGAAATGATTCCAAGTGCCTACAGTATGTATAAAACACAATGCAAAGCATTTCTTTTTCTTTTTTTTTTTTTTTTATAAAAATGAGGACATTTCCGTCAACATGAAAAGCTAGTAATGAAAGCAGTGCCTGCTGCATTAAGTTTCTTTCAGAATCTATTGTCTATTGTCTAGTGTTGCATGTTAGTTGTAGGCTAGAAATATAATTTCTAGGAGACATCCTTGCCTTTTAGACATTCAGATAGGAGTTTGCTCTGCTGAAATATTTTATTATTTGTATTGAAAATGGGTAGAGCTGAAGTCCAAAAATACAGTGAACAAATATTTCAACACAGCACTTTTGTTTGTGCTCCCATTTTTCACAGGTTTAAATTTAAGATTTAAGACTTTATTATGCATTTATTAGATAGATTTCTGACAGTTTGGACGAAAAATTGTCAAATTCTGTGTTGGTGAGCATTTCTCTTTTTCCAAGATAATCCATCGTGTGTGTGTGTTTTGGGATGGTCATAAAAAAAGGACACTCTAAAATGTGGAGTTTGATAATAGAATGACAATACAATGACGCAGATGTCGCAAGTTTTGAGGAAGTGTGCCATTAACATGCTGACTTAAGGGATGTCCACCAGAGCTGTTACCCCTGAACTGAATGCTCATTTCATCACCATAAGACATCTTCACTGACATTTCCCTGAATTTGGCAGTACATCCAAACAGCCACAAAAGTACCACAAAAGTAAGTTATGATAAGGAGCTGCTGTCAGGTCAAGACCCTGGTGAGGATGACGACCGTGCATATGAGTTTCCCTGAGACTGTTTCTGATGGTTAGTCGGTTGTGCAAACAAATTTTTGCATCAGCTGTTGGGTTTGCTGGTGTCAGACAATCTTGCAGGTGAAGACGCTGGATGTAGAGGTTCTGAACTGGTGTGACCACATGTGGTCTGCAGCTGTAAGGCCTGTTGGATGCACTCCCAAATTAAAGGAAACAACACTGGAGATGTCTTATGGTAGCGAAATGAACATTCAGTTCACAAGCAACATCTCTGGTGGACATTCCTGCAGTCAGCGTGTTGACTGCACGCTCCCTCAAAAGTTGCACCATCCGTGACATTGTGTTGTGTGATCAATCTGCACATTTTAGAGTAGGTAAGCATGATAATATTGGAACGTCACCAGTATCACCGAAATCGGCTTGAAAATAAAATTTTCGGAATTGGCCAACATGCTTTTCCTTCTTTTGCACAATAAATGATGATGATATTAATTCCATACATTGAAAAGCATTCTATTTCATGTCTCCATCTGCTGGTGGGCCATCACGATAAGGCCATACACGCATAATATGATGTTAATGTCACAACAGAAGAGACTTGATGGTCACTAAAGTTAGGTTGGGAAAAAAGTTGATATATTAGTATCAGTTATCAGCCAAATGGGTTGTTGTTGGCATATTGGCATATAAGATTACTGACAATAAATCCAATACCATGCATCCCTATTCTAGAGTGTCCTTTTATTGTGAGCTTTTCAAGGCACAACTGTGCCTTGATGACGTTGTTTAATCAGCATCTTGATATGCCACTCCTGTCAGGTGGATGAATTATCTTGGAAAAGCAAAAGTGCTCACTAAAGTGGATTTTAACAAATTTGTGACCAAAATTTTACAGAAATATATTGAGTGGTTTAAAAACAGTCTTGCATCTATAAATTAATCCTGTAAAAAGTGGGAGCAAAAACAAAAGTGTTGCATTTACATTTTTAAGTATAATTTTCTTGACAATGCTCAACAGGTGGAAACACTCCCAGCAAGCATTTTTTGGTTTAAAAAAACGTCTAATGAAGACCTGACGTCTAGGCTAAATCACGGCTGAATTTGGGCTGTCAGTGAAAATTTGGTAGACGTCTAACCATAGCCAAAGTGTAGACGTCATCAATTATACGGCTATGTAGAGACCAGGTCCAAAAAATGGAGATGAACATATTTTAATTACTGTTGACTCTCCATACGTGATTGAATATCATACCGCACCCCATCTGCAATGGTGAAAATTACATTTAATCCATTTCAAAATTAAATCAGCTAGATTTGGTTACATGTAGCTAGACTAAATCGGAGCTAAATATAGCCAATAAGTTTAAATCACGACTATTGCTTGCTGGGAACCCTCCTAACAGTATAAGAGAGAAGTGTTTGTGTCTGTGTGATGTACTTGTACATCAGCACGCTGTAATGTTTCAAGGTCCAGTAGGTGAACCTGCTCTTATTACCAGAAGAGACATTATCCCACTTGATTGCAGCCTCAGTTCAATATTTTATTGATTGTTTTGAGGAAAGTGAATAGTGCAGACCAAGCTTATAATCCAAGGCCTTTAAACCTTTTGGAGCTTTAAAGTCACAGATTCACTGACCTAAAGTTTAGCCCAGCATTTAGACTTAAAGCAGGGGAACATGGCTGGCTCTGTCTTAAGGTAAAAACAATACTCCCATAAGCACCTCAAGTTAATTAACATACAGTAGTTTGTTTAATTCAAAAATTTAAATGTAAAAAACAAAATGCAAAGCTAACCCTCCTCAGGATGAAGCTTCATATTCACAGTATAGATATGAGATTGGTATCAACCCAACACTGCAAGAACACCATTCTTGCAGGGCATTTCCCAAAATGTCAAACTCTTTCTTTAAAGGGGTAGACTGATTTAAGACTTTTTGTACTAAAAATTGTATTTTTATTGTCCAGTTGTCTTCATCCAATTCTTGAATAATAAAAATCAAGAATAATGACCCAATCACTTTTTATTTAATTCTCTCTGTTCTTCTTTCTTTCATCTTCTTGTTTGATTTGATCACTCTTTATTCCTCTCTTGTCTGTCACACTGATGACCTGCAGTAGTGTTCTAACTCACATTCTGCTCTGCTCTGCTCTTGTCTTTAATGAGCTTCCTGCTCTATTGTCTGCATAACAGTAAAGTCGACCAAACCATTAAAACATGACTGATCAATATTTCAAAGCTATATGCTGTATAATATTAATGCTACAAGCTCTGCTGAGTGAGCCTTAATGTACTCTGCTGCTCATATAGCTTATAGTATAATACTTTTTTCTACCTCTCTTAACCATAAACTTTTGTCATTGTTACAGCATTTTATTTTAACTTGAGAGTTTTTCTTCTGCTTCTAATATACATTATTTACTAGAACACCAGATTGAATTAACTTGCAGTTGAAAATAGTCCTCAACATATGCCCTATGTCCTCCTGTTTGAGTAAGTTTTCCTAAAAACTTATCAAGTGTTTTAGGAAATTAAGGAGCCTTTTTTATGCCTCTGCACCTGCGATAGCCGTAGTTGGAGGCATTATGTTTTCAGACTGTCTGTCCCATTTCTGTGAGGGCGATATCATAAGAATACCTGGGCTTTTCTTTTTTCAAGGTTGGCACAAACATCCACTTTGAGACAATTAGATTTTGGTTGTCAAGGTCACTGTGACCTTGTTTTTTTCATTCTCGCAAATGCAATATCTCAAATGCCTCTAGGGCATTTCCTCAATTTTGGCACAAATGTTTGTTTGGATTCACCAATGAACTGATTAGAATTTGTTGGTCATAGGTCCCTGTTGAGAGGTTGCTGTGATCTCACAAAAGATGTTTTTGGCTAAAGCTCAAGAATTCATTCACTAGCTATGACAAAATTTCACAGAAATGTCTAATAGGATTAAATGATGAAGTCATGACATTTTATATCCAAAAGGTCAAAGGTCAACTTCACTGTAACATCATCATTTTCTGCAAAAACACTTCTGGCCATTACTCAATGCATATCTCAGGAACAGAAGGGGAGAGATTTGGTCAGATACTGAACTGGTGACACTAATCTTGGGTGTCCACCTTGGAACTGCTGGTCATACAGATCTTCTCTGCTGCGGGGGGAGATGTGTGTGCAACATCCATGTTCATGACAGGGATGACATGGATGTCAACTGTAACTGCAGCTTAACTTGTGCACGGAGGCGGTAATTTTAGTTTGTAAAGTTAAACCATATATCTGTAAGACATCAGAAAGTATTGAGAAGGACTAGAGCATTGTTGCCTTTGTTTTTTTAATAGGATTTGTTGACTGTAAGAAACACGTGTTTATCCTTAAAAAAACTGCAGTATATCCTCCTTCATTTCATATGATCCTGCTTTAATTGCTGACCAATCTCCGAGCAGTGAGCAGCTGGGTGCCAGACAGATCCATAATAAGCTGAATTAACAACTATTATCTGCTGATTATGCCCATGGCTGCATTCTCCTCCTTCTCTTCTACCTCTCCTTCCACTGTCTCCATCCATCCCTCCACCCACCCTCTCTGTGCTGCTCTGCTTTCCCCTTCGTACTAATGGTTTCTCCATTAACCCCACCTGACGGCTGTGTGGGTAATTACAGATTTATTTACGGCCTGTGGCCACACACAATGAGAAATAAATAACGTGTTTGACCAAGCAGAAAGAGACATTAGCCAACCGTGCCTTTCACAGATTTAACCACACACACACACACACACACACACACACACACACACACACACATACACACACACACACACAGACTTTTTCTCTTTAATGGAAACGGTTGCCAGAAGGCTTAACTGTGACGTCCTGTACAGTATTGTCTCTCGATGTCCTTGTTGCTGCTGTACCTCCAGTTTAACTGGGTTTTTCCCTCCCTCTGCCTCTGCTGCTCTGTTGTGCAACAGGATGTTTTAAAATAAAATCAATACAGACTCTGAGGCAGGTGGAGCACACTGCACTTCATCCCTTGCTTTTACTCGTGTTCCGTCTTTTGGCTACTTGGGGGCAGCCTAAACAAGTTGTGAACACAACTATAACATAATATCACCTTTTTCAAGTTGACATGTGGAAGTTAGTAAACAGGTGCTTATGCAACATGATGATTCATTAGAAGTCTTTGTTCTTTGTCCACCTGATACATTTAAGTCCAGTATTTACTTGCTTTTTGCTGTGTTTTTGGTCTCCAACCAACTCCTGAAAAAAAAACATGTCTCTTCAGCTATTAAATACCCATCCATGTTTACCAGCTAGTCTCTGAATGTCTTTGTGATGTTTGCCGCTGAGCAGGTAGTGTACAGTGGCGTTTTACAGCCTTTTCCCTGAAAATGACAATATGAGATTGGTGACACTGAACAAAAACAGTGAAGTTGTGAGCTGGACAGGTAAACAATGACCTGAAAATCACTATGACACCTGAAACATGGGTTCACATCCAGGCTCCTTACAGTGATTGAATTTAGGCAAGAAAAGTGCTTGGGTAAAGTTAAGTGAAAAATCATGATTTTAGTTAAACATTAATTAAAAAAAAAGGTAATCATCGTTGGAGTCACTACAGTTGGGTAGTGTATTGCAAGATTGCAGATTGTGATGGAAAAAAAAATACTTTGTTAATAAACACTTTACTGATTTGGTTAGTATTAAACAGAGCAACCTCTGGGGCTGAAAAATGAAGCCGACGTGGAAGTGTCAAAAACTGCAGTTTAGCAAGTCAATCCTCATAGACCCCCCTGTTAAAATACTCAACTTATTTACAGTGGTAATCATGTTTACAGCCTGGTACAAAAATGTTTTTGGTCTATACAGTAAATTTCCCCATTCATGACAACTCCATGAGGTTGAAATTGTATATAATTCACCTGTTTGCATTTTATAAGGGCTAAAAGTTATGCATTTATTTAAGGGTGTGACTGCATTGAGTGATACGCTGTCTACAAACCGTCACCTCGGCCTATGAATCAGACCCACCCCTTGCTCCTCCACAGCTCCACCCTTCCTTGGTCACTTCTGGCTCCATGAAACCAAAGCCTTGTATCCACCACACACTTTCGTGTTTAGTACCTATGGAACCAAAAGTAACCTTTCAGGCCCTTGGTCTGTTAAGCAGTTCCATCGCAAACAGTACCCTTAAATGTTGGCGGGGTTGTTGTCACTCACTGCTCCGTCCAGCTTTTCCTCCAAGTGAGGATTAGAATATATGCAGGTCACATAATTCTGTCACACGGCTGTTCTGTAACCTGAAATAAACATAAAACCATTATAATGCGAATTGTGTTGACAGGTCTGTGATTTTTTTTTTTTTTTTTTAATGTCACGTTTACCACTAAGCTGTTGATTATGTGTAGTTTTTTTTTAATTGTGTTTTGTATTTTTTTAAACAGTCACTTTTTTTTTCATGTGCTCTTTATTTTTTTTCTAAAAATGTGAGAGCTTCTTCCTGGGTGCTTATTGGAAGAACCCATTAACTATCTGTTCAGCCAGAAGCCACACACCACACTGGCAAGGGCAGAATAAAGCCAAAACAGAAAGAAAAAAGATGTTTATCAGATTTAATCAGCTCAGCATGGACAAGGTCTTAAACTTGACTTCAGGAATCAGAAATTACTTTGATGCTCTTACGACTCAAAGACAGAAAAATACCCTCTTTTGTCTACAGTCTTGTGGCTGAGCCTTGTGTTTGTAGGCCAGAGGAAGCTTTATGTGAGGTCAGAATATTACCTGTGTGTTTATAAAATATTCATGCTGTTGTCTGTAGACAGTGTGCAGGGTCTTCTTAATCTTTCTTACAAAAACTAAAAAGAAAAAAAAAATGCAATCAAGTGCTTCCAGAATTAGGGACCTACCGTATTCTGCTACTGTTGAAGGTGAATAGAGTGGCTCTTTACACATTCATCAAGCTGTCTAATCCTCTCCGTGTCAGGAAACAGATTTCTGTGTTTGCGTGTATGTAGCTCGTCTTTTCTCCACATTTCCTGAACCTAATCCAGGCCGCACAGACGACCGCAGACTTGCGTGGTCTGCCGGGGTGCATGCTAATAATCCCTCTGAAGCTCTGATTGATTTCAGGTCATTATCTGTTTGCTGTGTTTGTACTGCTGAGAGCTGTTTGTCAGATTTATGTTGAGCAATATTGAGGATTAAACGATAACAAGTGAGAGAGTCAAATTATGCTGTTAGTATGCCTGTTTATCGCCCCTTTTAAAGCACTTTTATATGTACCATTTTGATTTACTCTGCGTCGTTAAAATGTCTGCTGATGGGAGTTTTGTTGTCATTTCTCCAATCGTGTGCTTGTGTAAAAAGCGCTTTTTGTGATTTTAAGACCAGTTGACATTTTAGAGAATGATGGGAGCTTGGGAGAAAAGCCCAAGATTGAAATTAAATATGAAAATGCTTCTTTGTTCCTCTGAGTGGTTTGATGTCCAATTTTTATGTTTTTATTTCAGCCTCTATAACATTTCAGTTGTTCACATGAAAAGTGACAGCAGTGGTTGTGTGAAGAATAAGAAAGAGAGCCGAGAGAGAAGTTTAAAGCCTGGCTCCTCTCTCACTTCCATACAGCTGACCAATCACAGCATGAAGTGGGTGTAAATGTCACCCACAAACGATGCAGCTGCATCATTTGTAGTCGTTTTGTGTCTCAGTAGCAATTACAGGTGAACCAGAACTCTCACTGACACAGTAACTTGTGAGTCATTTGAAGCCGTTTTGTGTCTCTCTGTAGCCGTATTGTTACCAGCCGTGAAAATATAGAGGTGGCTGGTATTGTTTTGTCCTCAAGTCTACAGTATGTGTGTCTCATCATTGCAAAATGTGGTCCTGGTGATACCAATTGTAGCAGGAACTACCACAGAACCAGTGTATTACCAGGTGTTTGAGAATTTGTCGGTTTGTCTGTCTATGGACAGATTTTTGTTGCCATGATGGTGTCACAACCATGCAAAGTGAAACTTTAGAGGTGTGTACTTGAAGTCGAGATAAAGGCAGAGTTTGAAGATGGTGTGGTCAGAGCAAGGGTGCCAGAAGTAGGGGGTTAGGAAGTAGGGAAGGGGCCATTGGCTGGACGGAAGATCATTTGATCAGCTTCTGTGGCTTTTTTTGCATCTCTTTGTGGCAGTTTAGTGTCTCTTAGTAATTACTTTAGATCTGTGGCTGTTTTGTGTCTCTCTGTGGCCAGTCGTTGTTTCTTTACTTGCATTACTTTGTAGCTGTTTTGCATCTCTCTGCAGCCATTTTGTGTCTCTGTGGCAGTGTTATGTCCCTTAGTGGCTGGTTTGTGTCTCAATGCAGCCACTTTGCATCTCTTTGTAGCCTTTTGGATTTTCTGCAGCCATTTTTTTTTTTGACTCTGTGGCATTTTTTGGTCTATTTGTAGTTGTTTTGTGTCTCATTGTTGTCATTTTGTGTCTCTTTGTGGTGGGGTTGTGTCTCTCTGTACCCATTCTGTGCCTCTTTGTGGATGTTTTTTGTCCCTTTGTGGCATTGTTGTGTCTGTAAAATTGTGTTTCTCTGTATTCATTTTGCGTCTCTCTGTGGCCATTTTGTATCTTTCTGTGCATCTCTTTATAGCTGTTTTGCCTCTCTTTGTGATCATTATGGATCTGATTGTAGTCATTTCATGTCTGTGGTTGTGTCTGACTTTCCAACAATGTTGGATGTTGCAACAATTTGCTGTTGTAACTGAACGTTGGGATCCATCCTGTTGTGACCCGGAGTGTCGGCAAATCTGATGGAAATGCGGCCCACAGTTTTAGAATGATCTCACTCTGGACGGGCAGATAGCCAGTTAGAACAACAGCAACATGTTGAGGGCTCTGCTACTTGCAGTGCAGAAAAAAATACAAATCTACATAAGTCAGCTGTATTGATTGTATTAATGACAACAAACCAACATTTACCAGAGCAACAGGGAGTTCATATGATTGGTCAACATGAACAGATCCTGTGATCCATATCTCCTCTCATCACACAGTCTTTGTGTGTGAGAGGTGATGAAGTCTTGATTGAATCCCAGCAGCATCAGCAGCAGCAGGATAAAGCCTGACCTGTGTTCTCCTGCTCTTCAGTTTGCTGTGTGATATGAAGCAGAGCTGCTGCAGCGCCCATCGCCTTCAGCTCTGAGCTGCACGTGGGAGTCCAACTCTGATTTGACGCCTTTTATAGACGACCATGCTGTTTTTCTCTCTGCGTTCCTATTTCTGTGGAGCATAAAAGGCTCAGTGTGTGTCTGTGTGTGTGTGTGTGTGTGTGTGTCTGTGTGTGTGTGTGTGTGTGTCTGTGTGTGTGTGTGTGTGTGGAAACAGAAATAGGTTTATTGCCAAGTAGGTTTTCACATATGAGGAATTGCATGAAGCAATGTATAAAAGATTAAATTGAAAAGAGTAAGTTAGACATGGAGCTTTTACGTTAATGTAACACGTTGTGTATGTGGGGGGTTACAAGCGTCAGTGTCAGCTACATCCACACTAATATGTTTTCGTTTTAAAACACAACTTTTGTCACATCTAGCCTAGCGTCAACACTACTGCAGTGTATTCTAACCCTTGAAAAAGAGATTTCTGAAAATGCTACTGACCCTGTTTTAGTTTGAAAACAGTAGGGTTGCATTTTAGTGTGGTCTGGCGAAAACAGGGCATTTCGAAAACAGTAATGCAGATGAAGATGTTCACTTCCTGGCTGTGTCGTATTTGTCGTGAAAGTCCAGCCAAAACATTATAGCTAGGTCTGCATACCTGTTGTGGTTTTATCCTTCTTGTGTTGCCTTACTGCTTTCCCGTTGCCACGGCTTCCTCCGGTGATGGATAAATGCCAAGTCATGCCAAACCGACTTCAGAGAACTAGTGCCAATGAAAGACGACTGCTGCTTCGTCTCACGTCGCTTGTGTGTTGGCCAAAAAGTTGCACATGAACACACGGCAGAGACTAAAGCCAACGACCAACCAGCATGTAGGTTCTGTGCCTGCGTCAGAGGAAATAACTCCAGACCAGAAGACTGTGTTTGTCATTCAAAAAGGGAAATTTGAAGACCGCTGTGACGCTAGATAGCGAGTTTGCACATTAACAACATTACCATGAACCTTTTCATTCCCTCTGAATGGGTGAGTGTTTCCATCTGAATAGGTTTCCCCAGTCACTCACATCATCACATTAAGTGGGCTGTACGAACTTTTGATGCGAACATTCAACAACACATCATCACTGTGGATGTCTGAACTACCACATAAAAGTGACATTTTACAATTCTTCACATTATAAACCAATAAAATGATTTTGTCTCTTAATTAATGTTAGTTATTTTAAAATTGAAATCTCTTAATAGCAACTTTTTCTAAATGATTTTAAGTAATAATTTTTTCAGAACGTTTCTCATTATTCTGAGAGACCAACTCAATATTTTCAGATAGGGGAGACCTGGGCCAATTGTAACATCATTTAAGGTTTTCCTTAATAACTAATGTGTTTATAACATTGATGCTGCAGCAGATAAAGGTGGTCTGTTTGTTTAATTTCCTCACTTCCGTTTCTCTTCTTGTTTGCTGAGCTAAACTGCCAGAGTGATTCATTTACCAGTGGGCGCCATTGCCGATTCAATATACTAAATTGGCTATAAAAAAAAAAAAAAAAAAAAAAAAACGCTTTCAAGGTCCGACGAGGGCCAGTGGTGTGGGACACATCGGGAGGACTAGGGCATCAGACAAGGCCTACTGGTGAATGATGGCCGATCATTGGCTTGGTGTGTCAGAACCTTTAGAGAGACTAACGGAACCATTTTATATGGAGATGGCACTGTCGGGCCCTGCTGTATGCCAACTTTTTACACAGAATCAAATGACCGCAGCATCATTCTGCTCCAGTGTGTAATTTTAGAAAGCATCCCAGCATTGTGGAAGCACAAGAGGTGTGATGGGAGTGACGTGTAACACAACAGCATCGACCTCTAGTGGTAACACGAATTGGCTGTGTTTTATGAACAATAACAATGACATAACATGGCAATAACAATCATTTACTGTCCCTTTTATATGGTGGCTGATATTGTCCTCTGCTTGGAGGGTAAGCTCCGGAATCTCCTTGTTTTCCCAATTTGCAGACACTTTTGGCCACTGCTCTTCGTCCTCCCACGGTGGGTCGCACGCATAAAGCAGGATTTATACGTACCATTTCCCTTAGTGGAAACAAAGCTTTTATTAACTTATATTTCACAGATAAGAAACAATAAAATGTAAAGACAATAAAGCCTCTACAAAATACCATTTTAAGTCTTGCCTGTGATTTCTCTTGGTTTCATATGGGTAGAGGACATCTTGTGCCAATCATGTAAGCATATTGGTTTACAAAACGTGTCAAGTACAAGACAGTTGTTTTGCCAGTGAGCCTTGTAAGTTATATCTCCCTAGGCTAATTTATACAATGTAAAATGCCATAGGCTTGTGCTAATAACATTAACATGTTGTATTTGTGGAGAAAATGTGTCCAGCAAAAGACAAGTGTTTTGCCTGTGAATCCTTATAATAAAGCCGATTTGTGTACTTGAGTTTGAAATTGTTGCTATTAAGGATGTGTAATGTATGTTTTGGGCCTGTTTTGAATCAAGTAAACTTTACAGCACTTCATAGAAACTTCACCACCTACTAGTGTTTTGGAGATGTTACTGCAGAGTGCCACAGACACACCATCGCACAAGTATAAATGCTCAGGGAGTAGGACCTATACTTAGGCTAAGGCGTAGGCTCTGCATGGAGCTGATGCACAACTATAAGTCTGCCTCAACACGTCGTCATTATGTCAAATCCATCCTGCCCATGGTACTGTCCTGCCAGCTGTCCTGTTTATTCAGACACCATTTCAGTGCGATCTTACCTTATACACATCATGACGAGGTGGTCTAACAATGCGATATTCCCGCCTTGGATTGGCAGTGTAAAATGGGCTAATCGAACAGTGATCTGTGTGTCAGCATGGCAAACTAATGGTCAGTAATGGATGGAATGAAACACACACCTACTGAAGTAGAGCTTAAATGCCCAAATGAATCAGGAATTTTGGAACAGTTTGACCTCATGTGACCTGTGTTTGTGACTGACCATGATTTCTGTTCTGGGTTTGGATAGTCTGAGCTGTCAGCTGGGAAAACAAACTCTGAGTTTAACAGGTAAATAAATTACTCTTTCATTGGTTAGAAAATCTTTCTTACTGTATTTATGTCATAGACTTCTGGACTTGCTGTTTAATTCTTATTCTGTGAAGAATAAAACGGCAATCAATGTGCAGTTTCCTTGAGATGTTAGGGCTGTGTTGGTGTTGGCTTTTCACCATGCTCCTCGCATTAAGATGGCTGGAGTGGGGGCTGTTGGCCCTGTGGGGAGGGAGATGGGGTAACTCCTGCAGGGGAATATGAATGGGAGATCAGGGAGGGGAGGTGTTGGGGTGGGGGTAAGGTGTTTAAGCCTCCGGAGGTGTCGGCTCTCCTCAGGCAAGCTCTTTTGTCCTCATCGTTGGCCTCTTCTTATTCAGATCGTTGTTGGGTGTCAGTCTGAGAAACATGAACTCTGCTCCCTCAGAAGGATATGTGTTTCTCTGGGTGCTGAGCTGTTTGTAACTCTTGTCAGAAAGGATGATGTTCCTCTCCTGACACTTCACACATGCTTCTTTAGGTAAGACATTAACATTGCAGTTTTAAGTTGCTCTTTTTCTTCTGCCATTGATTTTACTCAGTTCTCAGTTTATCTGAGACATGATAGAGCTGTTTCATGCAGACAGGCAGCAGCAGCTTAGAGCAAAAAGAGGACAGGGAAGTGTAGGCCAAGGTACCAGAACAGAAATGGCAAAAAGGAAAAACACCAATATTTTAAACATGACTTTAGATATTCTTTTTAAAGATACTCATAGCCTGTAATACATCACATCTTAGAGTTAACAACAATCGTGGTGATGAAGACAGTATTTGAACATTTTGCACTTACCAAGGTGCTGCACTGTAGCACAAAAGACAAGTTCCTTAGTGGAAGAAGTATGAAGATGCTGGATTAGAGTGGATCAGTATGAGCGAAAGGGATGGAAAAATATACTGGAATCAACCCAGAGGAACTAAGTTTAGCCTAAAAGATACCGTTTTTTGTGTACAGTGTCAGTATGTGTGTCTTAAAAAAGTCTGATGGTATTAGAGCCATTTAAACAATTCATATTTTGTTCATAAGTTGTATGTGCTTGTAAGTTAATTT
Organism: Epinephelus fuscoguttatus; assembly: GCF_011397635.1. NCBI lineage: Eukaryota > Metazoa > Chordata > Actinopteri > Perciformes > Serranidae > Epinephelus > Epinephelus fuscoguttatus. The sequence goes on from NC_064753.1 coordinate 6,233,508, forward strand.
AGAGGCAGTTGAGCCTGCGTGCACACAATCTTTGGCCATTCCCCATTTAGGACTGTCTCAACCACTGCATGGAATACAGTCCTGCATTGTTCTATAGAAAAAGCTCAGAGTTTCGGAAATTAACTAGGTGCAAATTTGCAGAGACAACCAGTTACTGACACAAAGGTGAGATTAATGCTTTATCAGAAGTGTTTTCAAACTGTACTTTTCTGTTTTACATGAGAAAAGACTTAAATGATAAAGACTAACTGGTAGTTTAAGAGTCTCTTCCCTGCGCTCTTACTTTTTCCCTCTTCCTTTCTACCACACGAACACATTTTGTGATATTTTGAGTGAATTTGGTGTTTCAGCCAAATCCACTGATGAAACTGCATTTTATTGGTGTGTATTTTGTATAACTGTACAGAGAACACAACCTGTGAAGTCTGCTTTTGTGTCCCGAAGTCACACATTAGAAGTGGTTAATGAAGTCCGTCTAAAAAGGGGGAAAATGAATTAATTCAGGCTGCTTTTTTTCTGTTGTATATGCAATCACAAGACATCTTCTCATGAAATCAAATCTAACAAACAAACAAAACCATACATGGCTGTTGTCAAATGAAGACTGTGAATGTAGGTGCTTCTCCCATGACAAAAGATTCTGCTTTGTTCATCAGCCAGTTGCAAAATGCAAAAACACCACTGTGGTGGGTGAAAAAAACCCCAATCTTTTATCCAGAGACAGGTGAGGAAGAAACACCTGGTTTCATGTATGAGACCTCTGTGATCATGTTTGTGGCTGCCTTAATGAGCTGTGCATCACTTTGTCAGGCTCCATTATTTTGCACACTGATGATCACACTTCTTTCCATCGGGACATCTTTTATTTTGGAACTTGATGGCAGTTTCCTGTTTGTTGTAGCCGGTGCATTGCGGAGGTTTCAGACTGATAATTTAGGAGGAAAATGTAGCATTTTGTTCTAATGTGTTATCTGAGAGAAAAGACCACACAGCCAGATGTTTGGTAATGAAGTGACTCACTGGTGTGTGAACAGCATGTTGCTGAGTTTCCTCTGCAGATAAATGATTTTACTGAGTAAATCATCCATCGACACAGGTGCTAATGAGTGTTGTGCCTGTTTATACTGCAAGCAGACAGGAGTTGAAGATAAACTCCGATGCATGTTGGAAAAATGGACTGGAATCAGTTGGTATTACATGAGCTGAGCTGTAGAAGGAAAGAACAAGCTATGTACATGGGTCTGCGAGGCTGTGCGTAGGTACTGTGGTGCTTTGTGCTAAATGCTAATTTTACCATGTTGGGCTGGTTCCAAATATTTGAATCTTCCTATAGGCTATTCATTCAATGGGTAGTTCTTTGGTTTTCAATTTAAGGATTCAGATTATTGTTATTATGATTATTTTGAGAAATGAAAAAGAAATTATAAATAAACATATATTTCAGTGTTTCCAATACGTTGATGTATTTGTAGTGACCCGCCACAATATCATTTTTTTAATTATTTAAAATGGATGAAATCTAGAGATGTATGATATTGGATTTTCTTGCTGATATCCAATATGCTGATATATAAAAACTTATTTGGCCGATAATCGATACTAATATCGATATATCCACTTTTTTCCCGACTTAATTTTTTTTGATCATCAAGTCTCTTCTGTTGTGGAACTAACATTATATAATACAGCTTGGCCCACCAGCAGATGGAGACATGAAATACAATACTTTTCAATGTATGTAATATCCATTCATTCTGCAAATAATAAAAGGCATGTTGGCGGATTCTGATTCATTTTAAAGCCGATATCGGCTGATACCGATGGTGTACTGGTCCTTAATTTTAAGTTCATTTTAAAGCACAAACCTACGTGTGTGTGTGTTTGTGTGTCAAAGGGTTAGAGTTAGGTTATTGATGGGGGCCACCTGTGGGATTGGAGAGAGGAGTGGCAGAAAGCAGATCAGAGCAGAAGGTTCTTTTACTGGAGATGAAACCTCTCAAACTCCTCCTTTTTATGCCCAAACCATGAGTCCAGTCATCATGACACTGATCTTGGGTGTCCACCTTGAAACTGTGCTGATTGTATAGATCCGCTGTCCTGTCAGGTGGAAAGATGTGTGTGAAGCATCCATGTTTTCACAGAGATGGATGTAAACTGTAAGTTAACTTCACGGATGGGCGGAGGCATACAACTGCAAGTCGGTAATTCTTGTTGGTCTCAAACAGTAGTCTGCAGTTTCTGCAAGTTGGCAGCTGCCTTGCTCAGGTGACACGCTATCCAACATCTCCACCACCCCCTGATGACAAAGACAGCTCATATATTATCTCATTAGAGAAATGCTGATTTGAAATGTATGAAACATGCAAATGTTGAGTATTCCTGGTTTTGCACATTCGTATAATGCCAACATTTTCACCTGGCAACTGGGCTAGAACTTTTCCAGGGGTGGGAGCAGCTGAAAACATGGTCCTTCAGCGCTGCATCTTACCTGTGTAACAGGAACACTATTTCATATTAATATAAATCTCAAATTTTAAATTTGTTGAATCTAGCATACTGTTTCTGTGCTGCTGTTTCACAGTACTTTGTCAGGTGTTGTCTCTATTTCAGAGTGACTTTTGATGACAGTTATGTTTGTTGTTTAAATATCTCTGTTCAGGCCAGATTCTGGATCATCTGACATTTGTCTTTTTTGCAAATATATTGAGTGACAAGTTTACAGAGGGAGACTGAAAATTCTGAGGCTCGGTTCAATGTCATTTCAAAGAGATGTTTTTACAGTGCAGTGTAAAGGTTTTAAAATGTCTGAGTCGTGCTTCAAGGCTGCTTTAAGTTCTGGCCTGATTCCCTGAAGAAGACTTGTCATCCTCCGCCTTTGCATCTATCTTGTCTCTGTCAATCCTACTGGAGCTGAACTTTGCTCCTAGCATGCCTTTATTGTCCCTTTGATTGACAGCTCTGGTCCTGACTGGGCGTCCAGTGTGACAGCTGATGATGGATCAGCTGGAGACGATGTGTTTGTGTGATTCAGCCTTTTGTGTTTCCTCTCGTGACATGTGAGGGGAACATTTTGATAACTGACTGATATGATCGCCTGTTAAGACGAGCAGCCTGTGTGTGGACCGATATCTCTCACATGAATCTGTAATAACAGAGGAGAAGAAAAACATCAGATGTCTGATACTTCTGTTTGATATGATGATGACAACATTTTAGAAAATACTATAAAACATTAAATTTAACACAGGTTAACTGTTCAGATTGTGTTTGACGTGTAATCAAAATAAGTTTGAATTTTTAACATCAGATGACAACAATTACAATATTACGCATACTATCATATATAATACTCTTTAACTAATATCTGACTAATGTACAAATACAGATTAAGAACCATGTGTTGGCTAACCTTTAGGGCACACTCACACGAGGCAATCGTACCATGTCCAAGCACGTTTGCCCCCTAAAGCCTGGATTATTTGGCTAGTGTGAGTGCAAGTGTACCGTGCTTAAGTACGGTATACTTCCCTGGCCCGGTACGGTCGGAAGAGGTGTGCACTTGGTCATGCATGCGCGTAAGGTTACATACGCAATGCGCGAAATGTGGTGATGACGTATGAACCATGCGACCATACCTCCACAACAGCAATAGCAATGGTGGCGTTGAAGGGTTCACATTGGTCAGATGAAGAGGTCGTATCTCAACATGATGATGTACTGTACGTGTCGGAGGCAACCGTGCTTGAGTACACTTGGGCTCGGGGTAATGTGAGTGTGGGCCAGGGGAGGGGGGGCATTCGTTCTTCAGCACGGTATGGAACAACTGGCCCTAATGTGAGTGCAGCTGCTTCAAAATAAAATTGACTTTAGTTGTTTAACAGTAATCTGTAAAAGTTTTGGGAGATTCAGACAAATGATGTAACCCTGCTTATGAGGGCACAAGTCAAAAAATGCTTAGCTGTCTTTCTGGAAACTGTGAATGTTGAATTTCATCTGTTAATTTTGAGGAGTTGCAAAAAAAAAGACTTTTATTTTGAAGCAGCTCCAAGCCCTTTTAAGTCTCCTACAGATTGTGAGACTTTAGCAATATTATACGTTTAGTGCAAACTGCACTGTGCAACATGGATCTAATAAACTTTGGTACAGAATCAGGTTTGATGTATGCAGACTGTACGATGACAGCAGGCTACCACGTACGATGCAATAGCTTCCCATAGTGAGTGCTCAAGGATGCTGCATGGATTATTACTTCTCCAACTGTGAAGTACAACATAGAGGTTCACATTATTAAATAACCTAAAGTTTTGTGGGCACTATATACTGCCGTGTGTGTTTGCTAGCTGCTAGGTTGCTCACCTGGCAGCTGCAACTCTGCCGCAATGTCCTTCCATGCTTCGTCCTTCTTTACGCGATCATGGTCAGACATGGTCACACATTTCTTTTAGCGTGTTTTGCCTCCATGGAGAGCTGTCATCCAACTGTTTGTTTAGGTTTAGTGCCAGTGCATCATTTCATGCTGCATGTCTTTTGGTTGGTTAGTAGACATTGGTCATGACAGCAGTCACACTGTGAGATGTTCGTCACCAAATTTCTGACAGTGTCAGAATTTTATCCCCGGCTGTCCTTGATCACAAGACCATGACAGCAGTCATCTTTGATCCTCTCTCACTGTGTGATGTAGGACCACTGTTTTACAGCCATGACCAAAGATATTGCCACGTTTCTTTCACGTTGGCCAAGTATTAGTAGTAGCATCAGTATTACGCCAAGTATCCACTTTTTTTTGTTAATTATATAAATTATTAATATCGCAAATACATATAAAACTTTTGGTAGCCCAGTAGATTAGCAAAATCTAATTTTCAGTCCACTATATTCATTTTCCTGCATTGAAAATGATTGTGAGAAAGTGAGATTAACAGACTGAAAAACTTTATCTTATTAGCATGTCCAAACAAATTCTGCAGATTTTTTTTTTTTTTTTTTGACTAAAAAATAACTACTTGGCAGACAGAAGTAGAAACTTTGAATCAGAAATTTAATTTGCCATCAATACTTTAAGTAAAAATTTAAACATTAGTACTTTGGAAAAATCAGTCAACAAAATGAGGGACACATGGTCATTAAAATAGAAGGTTCAGTATGGAGCAGAGAGAACAAAAATGTATTTGCCAATCTATTAACGGTAAATCTTGTTTTTGACATTTCTACTCACCACATCACTAACTGCAACTTTAATGCTAACTGAACACAACACACGATTGTCATACACATAGACATACACAAGGAGGTGGAGGAGACAGTGACAACATTCTGAGTTTTACAAACAGCATCTATACTCTATACAATCTGCAGAGTTCCATGGGTGCAGATTCCATATGGGCCTGCTTATTAGATATAACAGATGTTGACAAAGTTCTTATTGAGGACATAATTTGTGAAAAGGTAGCCTAATAAATCTTGATAAATTGCAATATGTGTTATTGCAATACTCAACATATTGCAAAAAGTTTAAAACCACAGTAACATTGTATTGTGACTTTGTATTGTGATAGAATCATAATATGTGGCCTATGGTGATTTCCACCACAGTTTGTACAAATATTATTTCTCCTGTTTAATCTCTTTTGTCTGGCATGTTTAGAAGGAAAATAATTTTTACATTCTTATCTGGCATTAGAAGAATCTCATCAATAACATAATATCATAGTCTGTCCTGGTTTATAAAACTGATTTAATTATCTTTGCATGTCAGCGATGATAATGGGTTGATACATTTAATACAGCACCATTAACAAGGCACAACAAGAGGTGTATTTAATGTCTTTAGAGCTTCATTTTACTTTGTGCTGCTATGATCAGTCTGACAGCATCCAGTTCAGACTTGTGTTGGATGATTTACTGGATCCAACATAGTGACTCAGACCAGGGTGCTTACAGACATTAGATATAAAAGTGTTAAAACCCGCATAACTAGGTCTGGAATTGGCTTCTACTTCATGATCTGTATGATCTATCCCTGCCAGTTTATGAAGATGGAAAGAAGGGAAATGAATGATGGAGGACGGTGGAAGTGATGTGGTTGGTGTGTGCTTTCTTCTTCTGTTCCGGCCTGACAGGAAGCAGGCCTGAGGCAGCTGAGGGCTTTGTCCTCACAGACCCAGTCAAACTTTGATGATCTTTCCAAAAAGCCACTTGGCTCGATCCCTTGCGAGTCTGCCAAGAGGATACAGCATCACTTTTTTTCTGGATCCGTACATGGTTGTGTCTCACACAGCTGTTGAATCATAGCAAAACACAACGAAGTTCGGAGACTTTACAGACTGCTGGTTAGTTCTGCATGGTTAAGCACTACAAATCAGGCAGGGTTTACATTGAGGTTTAGCTTTTTTTTTTCATGCTTTTAGATCAATTTCCAAATTTTAATTTCAGGTTGCTGCGAAAATGAGCCTCCTCAAGATGTGTAATCCATCACAATAAACAGCCGTTTTTTTTAAAATGTTACAAACAACCAAACTCGCATAACTCTTACAGCAAACTGCAAATAAAAAGCTGCTCAGCATCTAATTATCAAATCGAAGACGTTTGAGTGTCCTCAAATGCACCATCAAGCAGAGATTTTAAGAATCATCTCAGCTCACAACTGCAGCTTCACATTATGATAATGTAACTTTGGCAAATTAAATTAAAGGCAACAAAATGTTGACTGTGATGGATCATCTCTCTGCAGCAAGATTCAACTGTCTGCAAGTTGAATACTGAAATGAACTAAAAACCAGTTTCTGCCTGGAAGGAAGGAAATCAATCTAAAGAAGACTTTGAGTTGTTTTAGAAAGTGGTCAACAGGGATATGAAGTTTAATTCATTTGTAGTTAAAGGGTTAAAACACCCAAAACTAGTGTGTAAAATTCATCATAAAAATATTGAAAACTTAAAACAGGAGTGGAAACTGCCATCACTCCCAAACTGATGGACTTAACATTGAATGCAAAAGAACTAAGCAGGAACTACATCTAAGTTATTGTTTTTTCTGATGTTTTAGAATATGCTCATATAAGAAATATTAATTACATTTATTTAACATTTTGTATAAGTTAGCTAACATTAATTATGTAGTATTATGAATACTAGAGAAGGTCAGGAATGAAAAAATAAAGATTGAACTGTAACCATCTAATTTACACAAAATTATTAAGTGTTAAAGGTCAGTTATCCTCAGCTTCCAAAAACAATGAATACCAGACACGCTTCCTCTCATTTACCTTCTCCCCCATGGACTTGGATGCGATTGTGATGCCATTTCTGCTGAAGCTGTGGGTGTGTTTGTGACAAATGGTGGCACAGAGGAAGAGGAGGAGCAGGGACACTCTGCTCCTCAGCTGATGCTGTGAGGATGCTGAGTCAGGGCGAAGAAGTGACAGGAGGAACTGAGGGAGAGAGAGAACGAGGGGAAGAAGAGAGGCTGTTAAATATTTCAGGAAGGTCGAGCGGAGCTGCGGCTCTCTCTGGGTGTTCCTGTCTCCTTCTCCATCTTAAAGGGGGCCTATTATGATTATCCTTAGTATCTGATATATAATGTTACAATGTTGGATGTTTATACCAAATGTGGCCAATGTTTCAGATAATGAGGTATGTGAAAGTAATCCCCGTGAGCAAAAAACTCAGGTGTCAGCAGTTCCTAAATACTTTGTTTCCAACATTTTTCTTCTTTGGCTACAAGCCAAACCTGGTAACCTGGTGACAGATTTCTTTATGGTCACCTGCACGCTACTGCAAGTGTTCACATCACATACACTGCTACATGTGGCTACATGCTAACACCAGGGAAACACAATCTTAATGCCCTGACACACCGAGCCAGCTGTCGGCCGTTGGTTAATGTTGTGCTGTCTGTAACCATCTGTCACTGTCGTTTTTGTGGTGTGTCCCACACCGTTGGCACTAGTCAGGTCTCGTTGGTGGCTTTTCAGCTGATTCAGCACGTTCAGCAAGTGATGGAGCCTGTCAGTGAGAGAAATCACACCTGATTGGATTTCAGCTCAGTGCGCAAGAAGTGAAACTGGATTGAGGATAGCAAACAAACAGCTCAAGTCAAGACAGCATGAGATTGAAACAAATTTGTTATACAAGATAAGATTATTCAACATTTCGGCATCAGGTTGTGTTTTTAATGTGCAAAGTGGCTAACCAGCATCTTGAATTCATCCTGTCAGTCTTCCAGTTTTCCTTTTTGAATGACAGTCACTGACCACCACTGCCTGCAGGTGTGGAGAGTTAATTCCATTCATGTAGGTGCAGAGCATACCTGCTAGTTGGTCATTGGCTGTAGTCTTTGTGGTATGATAAAGTGCATATTTTTGCCGAGACTTAGCAGTTGGTCCTTAGTCACCACTAGTTCTTAAATATCAGTTTGGTGTTTGTGTGCCTTTACTGTTGTAGCTGATGGTGTCAACTTCTCCCTGATTTTCGGATAACTGAATATTTTGGCACTCAAGCTTTTATTGGTGATTTTTCATTGCAGATAGTGCTGCTATACTCTGTTACTCAGTTACAGACTTTCCCCCAGCTGCAGTGACAGTGCAGAAACGCACAGAGTGCAGATGTGGAAGACCTGTAAATACTGACCAATCAAAAAGACTGGGCTTTTTCTGGAGGGGGACTTAAAGACACCAGTGCTATAACTGAGCCCCTCAGACAGAGGGTGAATTCAGGTGTTCCAGTACCTGCAGATGACGCCAAACAGGTCATCCAGGGGAGTTTCATTGTTTCTTCCAGACCATTGCTTAAACTACAGGCTGTACTTACACATTTTGGTAATGCCTGCCACCCATACCGCTGCTGCGGGCACAAAGTGTTTGAAGCAGATCAAGAGACAGACCCACCCTGCTCTCATTCTCACTCTCAAACCCAGACCAAACTCCGATCAAATGGCAAAACTAGGCAGTGCTCATCAAATAAAAAAGAAGAATCTATTACTGTAGTGCCTATTTCTCACCCAGAATGTTTTCTGAAACATATTTTAGTGCTCTGTTTAGCTGTTAGCTGGAAGTGGGCACCATACTGTTTCCTACATAATGAAGACACTGCAAAGTGTTTTCAGAAACATAGCTTAGCTTACTGTTTAAATGCAGTATATGACATTGTTTGTTGTCAGCTGGCCACCTGACACAATGACAAGTTTGCATTACATCACCCACCAGCTCAAGTGTTTATTGGTCCAGTGCAGTGCATTGCATTCTGGTATTTGTAGGTTTTCTACCTCTGGAGCAAAAGCAAATGTCACAGCACTTTCTCTCTGTTTTCTCTGGTCATGTAGCATCATTTAAAAAAGTATTTGTGTCTCTCTACTGCTGTCTGAGATGATCTCAGCCTGTAGTATTACAATGAAGATCATCTTCAACTAACATTGCATTGGAAACATTGCTCAGGTTTCTTACTAGGTCATGATGATACTGTAAATCCACATAAACATGCAGTGAGTCGGTTATCATATTCTCAGAGGTTACTGGTGTGTTTGTGCGTGTGTGTGTGTGTGTGTGTTGGCATTTCAACTGACAGCGCAGTGACAGGACAGACTGTGCGATGCAGATGATGGATGTGGAGATAAATTAATTTAGTACCCGACAAATTAATGTAATTCATCACATTAGATGCAAAGATCTTGTATCGGCCACCCCTACCTTAAAATTATTATGCCCCAATCCAACTTTTCCTAGTACCATACAGGTATTTGCTTACACAGAGCACCAGTCTGATACTTGTGCTTTCTTTTTTCCAAATTCAGAGTCTGTTTACTTCACTGGCATCATGTAAGTTAAGGTGAGGCTTTGGATTGCTGTGGTTCTTAAAATTTTAAACCCAAACACAACATGTAATGATGTTGACAGAAAAAGTGCATTGAATGTGGATCAGTTGTGTCGCTGTTGATACCAGATATGCTGAGGTCAGCGTCAGGCAGGCACTGATCCAAACTTTGTCAGTTTTTCCTCACAGTGTGAATATGTCTGAATTTTAGTGAATTGTGGAGTGGTGGACTCATTTAGACTTGTAGAGACTAGTTGATGCAAGCTTTAGTTGAACTTTGGATGTGATTCTTCTCTGATGAAAACCAGAACCACGATTTCTTGAATACATGATGTTTCAATGTAATGGTTGTTACAGAATTCAATTTTTAGCTCTGAATGATGCTTCCTGTTGGGACTTTAATGCATCAGAATAATGTACATGAAGATGCACTCTGCTGCTCTAGTTGCCAACAAAACCTCCTCTTTAGAAAGCTTTCCTTCCTCCCTCTCTCTCGTATGTACTACTGAATCTACTAATATACTCCTCTTTATATTTTTATAGCTCTGCGTGTGGGATGTGACTCAGGTCTTCAGCGTGTGAGCACACCTCTCTACCTTTGCTCCTACACATGATGCTGCTGTGTGTGTGTGTCATGATGAGAAGTGTGTGGTACCGGGGAGGGCAGCGTGAGTGTATGTGTGTGTGATGGAGTTGTGATTCGTGACTGTTATATTTCCTTCGCCTGTTTGTCTCTCCGTGCGGCCTCTGAAGCATCCTCATTATCTTGGTCGTGCTAGCGGAAAGCACCGGCGTCTCAATCGGGAAGCGACTCTGAGCTAATGAACCTGATGAGACGAGGCATGGAGCCAGGACCAACCGCTGCTCGGCTCAGTTAAAGCTAACATGATGGATCTGCGGGTAGCAGAGGGAGAAAGTGAGAACACGCAGAAGAGCAGGATGAAGGAGAGATAAAAAGCAAGATAATGTTTTATACTTTGGTGTAAAAGCGGAAATGCACTGAACATGAGCTGTTAATGTTGTTCATAAATAATGCAGTATCCATTTGGCCAGCGCTCCTGAACTCAGCACCCTGAGTGGCATGGGTGTGGACTGCTGGAGAGTTAGTCAGAATGTGTGTGTTTCTGCACTCACACACTTCATCTCTTTGTCTCTGCTGGTATGAATTCATTTCTGCACAAGTTCTTTTTCCCTGTCAGGTGTTTATTAAAGAGTATGAGAGTCGGAGATCAGCTGTGCAGGACAATGAGGGGAAAAAATGTGTATGTATCAGAGAAGATGTCGAGCAAATTCCAGGTGCTGCTAAACCTCCTTTGCACATCTGTAAATGAACTTTGTTTGTCTAATCAAAGTGTGTCTCAAAAATTTAAACGAAATTTAAAAGATGGTTCTGGCCCGGTCAGCTTTATTTCCTTCGGCAGGTCATTCCAGAGCCTTGGGGCCTGAACTGGATAGGTTGCATTCACTTTAATTTTACGGGAACTCAGGGACAGAAAAAAGATCTCTGCCCAAGGATTTCAAGGCTGGTGTTCAGGGGACTTACTTCTGTCTGTGTCTTGTTTAACGTGGTCATGTTTTAAGCAGTAGCGCAGGAGTAAACATGTATTTACAAGCTAATACCATGCAGCCAACGTTTTTTCTTGTCTTGAGTGTCCTTGTGTAGCAGTCTGCGTCCCATCCCTAAATTCTGAGGTTTTTGCAGGTCTTTGAACGCAGCACAAGCTGAAGTCCTTATGAGTTCATCTTTATAATTTTTTGATCAGTCGATCTGATCAGAGCTGATCGGATCGGGTCAATGGATGAAGGCAGCAGCTGCTGCAAGGAAACTGCACCCCATGTTCTGCGGCTCCATCTGTGCCCATACTATATGCTCTGCACCCCAAAAGTGTGGACCAATGAATAATTGAACATTATTCCAACAGCACACCTAATAGATGGTCCAGCTCCAAAAATAGGAAATCAAATTGTGGCAGGCTGTCACCAATAAATGAATGCGTTGGACATCCTGTATCTTCCATCAGCAACTATTATGCTCACCTTCCCTGAGCTGTTGTCACTTTGTTTTCTGTGTTTCTTACACAGCATCTTTGTGGGTTCCTTTTGTATTCATTGAATGACAGTGTTGCCTACTTTTGACTGGCTGATGATAAATAATTTAGGCTTCAGTTGGAGGTTCCCCCCTTAGCTCTGCATTCCATACGACAGTATAGCTGACCAGATGGCACAGTAAATTGTTATTTGTGATATTGGGCTTTATAAATAAATTGATTGCTTGATTGATTGATAATACTGAAACTGAGTACAGCTGTGTGTTAATAGAGTATTTTACAATGACATTAAACAAGGCTCAGCCAATCATAATCAAGGACTGGAACTATCCGTTGTATAATTACATTTTGGAACATTTAAACCTCTTTTTCATCATCAATAAGATTTTTGTTGACTGACAGGAAGTGTATCATAATGTGATGCATTCTGGTGAGATCGGCAGTATAATCACAGTTTCTTCATGTTGGATGATTTCCCTCTGCCCAAGGTGTTTTCTACTCTGAAAGACTGAGCAGCAGAAAACATTTAGGTTTTAAGGAGAGAAATGAGCTCTGACTTTGGAGACGCATCTGAAAATGGTCCTTATATAATTAAAGTTTTTTAAGGATCTCGAAACACAAAACAGAGTGCTTAAAGAACAGACAGTGTGTTGCTTCTTCCTCTTTTGGTTTTAATCAGTCCATTACTGAATATTGGAGCGGTTGTTATGGCAACAGAAACAATGGCAGTGGATATTTTAGTGTGAACACCTGTGCTGTCTTTAGTTATATTTTAACACAGAACAAGTGATGGCAGACATGGTTGGAGGAAACACAATAAGACTGAATGATTAACTGTGTTGACTGAATTACTGGGCATAGTTTTCAGTAGGCTATGTAGTCTGAATCTAATATCATTGCCACAACATCCAATTATAACAACCAGGCAGTTCAGTTCAGATGTCCTGAATCTTGAACTCCTCATATTGTAATTATTCCAGGCATATCTATAATATGCAAGCCAGCACAGTCATGCAACACACCAACTGCAATGTTGTAGACAGAAGAAATAATAAAGGTAGAGTCACCAGGATGTGCTGACCAGAGCAGTTAATGTGATTAAATAGGACAAATGATGGATGTGTATGAACTGGTTTGTATTGCCCTCTATCGTCACATTTCCTCCTTATCAAGATAACAACAGTTTGTTGGGATTCTGGGTTTTATCAGTTCGCCCAAACGGTAGACCAGCAACTCCGTGTTCTATTAACTAATATTGCTGTTTTCGTCAGTGGAGTTTGGTGGCTTTGATAATGGCCTTAATTCACCATTGGAAAAGGCTGTCTGACTTTGAGGTAAAATGGTGAAAATACTGGAAAGTTGGCATTCACTACAGTTTTCTGGTGGGCCTTTTTCAGGTGGCTAAAAACTAACTCAATGAGGCAGTGTTTGCTCATTGCCGTTTCATTTTATGTACGGAATGCAAGGATAAAGCACACTGCATTGTCCTTGGATTGAAATGTTCTTTATAGATTCACTTGTGGCCGGTATTAGTTTCATTGACGAAAACTTTTCATCAGTGACCCTTGGACAAAAAAAGAGCCGATGATGAGCTTAAATAGAACTTGATGCTAACAACAAAGACAAAATCTACATGTCATTTTTGTTGATGACACGAATAACGTTTGAGACCAATTTTACATTAACCAAAATTGAAGGGAAAAAAATGAACTGACATCAGTTATTTAGGTTTAGAAACAATTTTGCACAAATTTTTATTTTTATTTTTTCATCTTGTGGTGAAGTCAGGGGTAGAGCAGTAGCAGTAAATACCTGGCATTTGTTGCCAGGTTTTCTTGGCGATTTTGTGTTTCTCACAATGTATGTGGGGAAAAAAGAAAAAAAAAGTAAAAAAAAAATGTTGAAAGCAGAGAATGGCTGGGCTTGCAGTTGTCCTCAAATGCCGCATGAGCGACAGGCTGGTAAACTCCAGTAAATAGTCTGCACCAGGGTGTTTCTGTTTCGTTAGCTGCCGAATAAGCAGCTATCGGCCGTCCGTCTTCACATCTGATCTCTGCAGGACTCCACTCAGATATGGACTGTCTCAAGAATGTCTACGGATTGATGCTGTTAAACAGGCAGGAGGCTCAGTTATCGGTGAGTGCAGCAGTGCCGCAAGTTAACAGTCTGAACTCAGATCAGTTTTCTCTGACAGAGATGAAAGTTTGGTTTTAATCACCAAATCTGTGGAAGGACACGATTCCACGATAACACGTTTAAACCTCCAGACTAACGTGGCAGATTATGAAATAATTCAGGCTTTAATGAAATTATTTTTCTACTTCTTAACAGTGACCTGGGTTCAAATTTTAATTGTAGATTAGTTTTTTGTGGTGTAAAAGTTTTTTAAAGGGCATAAATAGAGAGATGTTGAGCTTTTCAAATGATGATCAGTAAGTGTGTGCTCATAAAGTCCTTAAACCTGTTAAACACTGCTGGAGAAATGACAGTTTCTAAGCGTGAAGAAATTGTCTAAATGACATTTTTTATACAACCTGATATATGAATTAGCCAACCGGATTAGTTTTAAGATTTAAAAAAAAAAAAAGAAAAAACATACAGCAAACATAATTTTCTTCATTTAAAATGTGCAGAATTTTTATCAACTAAAACCAGACTAAAACTATGAAGGATTAAAATGCCTAAATTGTGACTAAACCTAAAAAGCACTTTCATCTCAAGACTAAGACTAAATCTAAAACAGCTGTCAGAATTAACACTGGTTGTGGCTGCTGTGTTCACACATCTGTACTATGACATCTTCACACAGAGTCATCAGTCCAGCTTCAGTGTGGATGATCTGTGACTTCTTGTTCTGTCGAGCTGCCGTTTACGTTTCCTTAATCAAAATGAGAGAGAGCAAAGCGCTGACTGACGAGTTTAATCAGCGTGTAAATGATGTTTACTTCCAGTTTGTGTGTTAAGCCTGTGTACACGTTAGGAGCATGTGTGTCAGGTTCCACTTCCACACTGATGTGTGACTGTAACATCGCTGTGTGACAGGCTGCTTCAGTTTGTCTGTAAACACCAGGACGGTTATTAGTTTCTTTTTTTTCAGCAGAGAAACAAGAGAGCAACTGTGAGGTGAGACCAAGTCCAGGAAATGAAGCCAAAAATCTGTCAGTTGAACATGAAACTTCCAGTAATGAGCAGCTCTTAACAGAGTCTGGATCTCCATGTCTGCGTAGAGAAAAGAAAGCAGACTTAAGCCCCTTTCCCACTGCACAAAAACCCCCACTAACACCCACTAACAGGCTTTTGTATTTAATGGGAAAGGTTACAATCTGCATTCACTCCCAGGACAAATGACTCTGCAGTAGTCGCAGGTATTTATCGGCTCCAGCTCCAATTGGCTTTGACTGGCAGTGATTGAAGTATCACACCCGGGGGAACGCACTGATTTTTTCCCCCTTCCTGGCGTGATGTAATAATGGGCTGCCACAAAACGCTGTTCGTCTCCGTCAAACATTTTTTCCATAACATTTCCACTTGCCTCCACGCTGTTTTCTACTGTTTATTTACCTGTCTGGTCGGCCATGATGTCAAACATGACCCACGAGAAAAACAAATAAACAAACAAAACATAAAGGCACACTTGTCTGCTGCTGAGCCATATGCACCCCTATAGTCTACTAGCATTCAGAAAGCAGACCATTGCCTATTACCTAGTCTTGATTTTTATGTAGCTACTAGAAACCTTATGTTAGCTAAAAATACTTAAGTTAAATCAGAACAGTTAAAAATATGAAATGAAATATTTCACAAGTGGGCTAAATGTACAATGAAAAGGTAAATGTAATGGTAAGAAAATAGGATAAAACCAGGAATTAAGTTTATAATGCCAAGCGGAGGCATTGATGTAAGAACTAGCCAGATAAATGGTTTGGCCAATATATTAACTAATATTAACTTATTACTGATATATCAGTATATATATTTGCGCACACACACACACACACACACACACACACTCACTGGCCACTGTATTAGGAACTGCAGCTGCTCCTTGGCATAGACAATCATTATCCTAAGCAATTAAGGGTATTAGACAGCAGTCATCACATCTCATTTTATTGAGATAGACATTGCATGGTGGTATGGAAAATACAGCAACATTATTGACTCTACAAAGAAAAGTTTGTCTATTTTGATAATTTAGGATGTTTTATTTTTATTTTTTTCTGTCTCTTTCTTGATTAGAAACTAGGGAAGTGTATTGCATTCACTTGACAAGTCTACGTGCCACAAAAAGTTTGGGCCTTGATTCTGATACATACGTCGCTGAAGGCGATTCTGGCGCCTCAGCTGCACGCCCTGTGGATGCAGTAATTTCATCAGTCAGTGATCGTCTCTTGAGTCACCACGTAGCCAGCCTGAATGCATTTCAGATGCATCATCTTGTATCCATGGAGCTTGCCATATGTGTCCAACTGATTCTGGAGAAACACTGCAATGTCCAGCAGATCTGAATGGGCTTTTCATCTGAACAACTGCAAAGTCTTAATGTGCCTGCGTAAAGTCGACAAACTAATGAAAACACCATCTATATGACTTAAAAGACAAGAGTATCTCCCAGTGTCTCAAACCCAAAACAAAATGAAACTGGATTAAACTAAACAAGTGGGTCATGTTTACTTCCATTATATTGAGCTCTCAAGAAAGGAATGAAAGTGTCTGTTGTTCTATTGCTCTCTTAACTCAGAAAAAAATACTCAGAAAAACAGAAAAAATTACCCCGAAAAACAAACCAAAAAAACCCCCATGAAAAACAGAAAAAAAATACCATCAAAAACAGAAAAAAATTACCACAAAAAACAGAAAAAATAACCATGAAAGACAGAAAAAACCCCACCAAAAAACAGAAAAAAATTACTCAATAAAACAGATTTTTTTTTTTTTTAAATTTGTCAAGTGAATGCAATACACTTCCGTAAAAAACAGCTGTTTCTACATTCCTACCCCTGCTTTTTTTTTAACAGAGAATTTTTAATATCTTTCTTGGTGTATGCCTACAGTGCACATAGTTACCACAACATCATCCACCTTGCTCAATAACAGCAAAATGTCTCAACCCAAGCATGAATTGGAACCAAATCAAATCGTGTCAATGATCCATATTCCTCAACTTATCCATCTCTGCACAGTGATTCCTTATTTTTAACACAAGTTTCATATTAAAACGATGCATCATTATGTTATAATGTAAAACATTTCACATTTTATGTTTTAACAATACATTTTCAGGTTATAAAGTGAAATGTTTTATGTAATATCAAATTATTTTTAATTACCACGAGATAACTAATTTATTGTTATAACATGAAAGTTTCTTGTTATAACATGAAAATATGAAAAACATATTGTTATGACAATAAATTATTCACATTATTACCTGATACTGATCAGTTTTTTTTCCTGGCGTGGCAGCAATACACTTATTAGACAGTTAAACCCTTAATTAAACTGGAAAAAAAAATACTGAGAGCTTTTGTGATTGAAATGTATTACCTTATTTGTGTTTTATGTCAGTCTCAAATGCCAGCGCTGAGTCATAATGGATATTTGGAATGTTTATGTGACATGATTTCTGATCTGACTGTTAAGAATGAGGTGAGGGTTGTGTCACATTAAGTCTGACATACCACATTCACAGAGACGCTTTCTGTTCACACTGACATAAACAATGTGTGAGGTGAAAATATCAGTTTAAGGACACTTTCAGCTGCTCTATTTACGTCAGTCATAGTCTGCAGTATCTTCACACTTCACTCTGCTGTGTCCTGGCACCCGAGGTACAGATGTGAGTCGAATCTGTCTCGTATTTGGCATAGGTCTAAGAGTCTGGAATTGGGCTAAAGTGGGCTGAGCAGCAGCACTTTGGCCAGCTGTTAGCCAGCTGTGGATCAGCTGTGGTAAAGCTTGGGCCAGCTGTGGGGAAAGTTTTGGCAACGTAATTGAACCAGTGAACTTGGGCCGGTTATTTCATGACATTCATCATGAATCTGTGATGGGCTTTTTTTTTTTTTTTTTTTTTTTTTTTAAACTTATGTCTTTTTCCCTAGGAAGTCTGGTGTGATACCATATGTTTTGGTCAAAATGGCAACATAGTAGTTAAAAGTAAAAATACACATAGTGTGCATACACAGTGACAAATTTAGAAAAATAAGCAAAATAAAGTATTAAAGTCAAGGTTGTAAAACCATAATTATACACTGTAGTTTCTGTCAGCAGGCTAGAAAGTCATATAGGCTGTTAAGGTTTTACAGTTGGTCTAAAAAGCCAAATGACTGTAAACAGAGCTCTCCCTCAGTCAATAGCCTGAATAAGCCAGTGACATGAAAATATAAAACTGAGTGACTTCTCCAAGGAGCCAGGCCTGGGATCAGACTCGGCTTCAGTCAGCGAGTCCTGGGTGTAGCAGTGTAGCAGTGTAGCTGGGATATCTGGGAGCTGAGGGGGTGTAATGAAGCGTGGAGCGATGCTGTGATAACCTCATTATTCTCCACCGCTTGCTCCAAAATACTCTGCCAACTCCACCCGCTACTGAAGCAGCAGAGAGAGTGAGTCGATGGGTTAATCGTGCATGCAGAGTGGATATCTGTGTGTGTGTGTGTGTGTGTGTGTGTGAGACCAGCTTTGTGGTAAAATCAAAGCCGCTGTTACACTGGTTATTTAAAATGCTTGTTTACTTGGAAGAATGAGATCAGTGTGTATTGGAATTTCAGTTTCAGTGATTTATTGATATTCAATTTTAATATTATAAGTAAAATTTTATTAAAAATATAAATGTAAAAATAATCCAGGTAAAGTTGGTAAAATGTGGACAAACATTCAGCAGCTCTTTGGCTTTTTCTCTGAAGTTTTTCTCTTCTGAAACATTTTCTGATCCCTCGTCATTACCTGAGGAGACAATGCTGATTTGTGTCCTCTGACAGCAGCAGTGAACCTTAAATCTATGTGAAAATCAGTAAAAAATCATCAGACTCCCTGAAGAAAATCTGGATATATGTCAGTGCTGATGAGCCTCTCCCCAAAAAGGAAAGGAGGATCCACCCTAGCTACCCCCTCCTATGCTTTCATATCTGTATGCCAAGCAGGAGAAGAAGTATAGTTGAAGCTTTTAACCCCCCTCGACCCCCCTCAGCACTCCCCCACTTCCAACCAAAGCCAGAATCCCTCCCAGAGTCCCTAAACTCATCTAAAAATCTGTCTTATCTCAGCTCCTCCCTCTCAGTTTTCCACCCAGCAGCAGTGTCCTTGGCTGTTTCTACTGTACTGAGAATTCAAGAATTCAAAACCTAAATTCACCCCCAACATCCAACATGCAGCCTGCTGCTGCTTTCACATCAAACACGCTGAGAGTATAACCACACACTTCTGCAGCATGTCACTGCTTCGGTCTGTTTGTCCAGGTGAGAGAGATGCTCACTGAATTCACACGCTGAGATGTAAAAAATGTTCTTTTCCCATCAGAGCTGCAGTGTATTCAGAGGAGAGAGATGGTACACTGAACAGGCTATAATGAGAACTTCAAGAAACGCTGCTGGTGGGGATCACCCAGTAGATAATTCACCACAGCGTCATCTTTGAGTTCCCACCTAAAAGTCTTGACTCATCATTTAATTTATCTTAAACTCCTAAATTCTTATTTTCTTAAATTAAGCAAAAAGAGTCTGAATAATTATTAAACAGACTTATTAAATTAAGAAACTTGGTTTCAGAATTTTCTCTAAAGTGTCATTTTCTAGATTCTGCAGCAGAAATCTAAAGCCTCTTTCCCACTGCACAGAAAGCCCACTAACACCTGCTAATATCTTGCCTTTGTATGTAATGGGAAAGGTTACAATCAGCATTCATACTCAGGTCAATTGACTGAGTCTTTCTGTTCTCTTAGTTTCTGCTTGTGACTGCTCTCTGTCTGCCGCCATGATAGTGTGGATTGCTCCTCTTGACATATTCAGTTATTTTGAACCTTTTCAGGCAGGTGCACCTGCAGTTTGAGCACAGAAAATGTGTCCTCTTTGTCATTTGTGTCATGTTGCTTTGAAAAGTCGCACATCAAAGTGCTGATTGCCAGACCTCCTCTGTAGCAACAGAAAACTGCTAATTGGCTTTCAGTCCAGCATGACTCTCGGTTGTGTTTGTGATGGTGATGAAGTTACTTTTAGTAAAAGTTTTTGGGTTTTTTTTACCATTAGGTGATGATATACTTTCAGCGGTCTGTCTGTGATGTTTGTGGCAACCATCAGGGCTGAAAACTGAAGTCATGAAGTGCCAAAAACTGCAGTTCCTTTAATGACCACTTGATGCTGGCTCCAGAAGCCAGTCATTCCCCATAAAGCCCACGTTAAAATGCCCAACTTTACAGCAGAAATAAACATGTTCACAGCCTTGTACAAAAAACTGTTTTGATCTCTATAGCTAATTTCCCCTTTCATGACAACTGTACAGGGGTGAATTTTTATGGAATTCATCCATTTACATTTTATTAAGGCTTAAAGGGATAGTTTGACATTTTGGCAAATTCACCTATTGCCGTAATCCCTATAGCCATATGAGTAGGTACATTACCTTTAATTGTCAGTGCGTGCTGTTCTGAGATTGGTGGGGCAGAGATGCCCGCTGAAATGGAGCTGAACGGTACAGGTCCCTCTCTCCCTCAAAACTAATCAAATACACCATCAAATGACTCCAAAACGCTCTTGTGGACAACTTGCAGCTTACACATTCACCACGCTATGAAATAATAATGTAATATTACGAGACAGACTTGTTTTGAAGCCAAATGCAGAGCCGGAACTACATTCCAGACATACAGTATTTGCTGGGCGGATTGATTTCAAACAGCGTATGTTTAGTGCAGTTACTCCCGTCATCAAAACAATGAGTTTGTTGAGAAGAAGCCAGAATATACAGAGGAAGATGGCCACTTTATTAGGTACACCTGTGCAATATAAATATAGAATATGCCTCAAAATAATCACCGGAACACAGGGAGAACATGCTAACTCCACACTCATAAATCACCACAACTCCTGAGGGAACAACAACATAAAATGTTCCCTAGCAGTCTGTTTATTGAACCATTCCTGAGCTTCTGCGCTCCATCCTTTCAGTGTAGTCCTTCCGTAAAAAATGGCAGGAGCACACAAACATTTTCCAGACCATTTCCAGAGGTGTGTTGGGGTCGATGTCCAGCACAAATAGCCATTGTTTCATCCTGTCCGTATTACTGGTTGGAACTACGTGAAACTTCACTTTGCTCCATGTCTTCGGCTTGTTACTGCAACCTTTTACAATGCGTGTGTAAACCATGATTTACAACAGCACACTGTAAACTTTCCTCAAACCTTCTGGTGCGTCCAGCTGACGATGCCGCAAATGGCTACAAGCAATAACAACGGCACTGTCTCAGCTGTGCACTGTGTCACTCCGCCCAGTGGTTTACTCAAGAAAGTAGTTCCGAGTATTTGCTTCATGTGTCGTAATGTTACTTAATTATATATCATAGCATATCATATCATATATTTCATAGCGTGGGGAATGCGCAAGCAATGTGTTGTCCACTAGAGCGTTTTGGAGTCATTTGATGGTGTATTTGATTAGTTTTGAGGGAGAGAGGGACCTGTACCATTCACCTCCATTTCAGTGGGGAGATCTGTCCCACCGATCTCAGAACAGCACGCACTGACAATTAAAGGTAATGTACCTACTCATATGACTATAGGGATTACGGCAATAGGCGAATTTGCCAAAATGTTGAACTATCCCTTTAAAGTTAGGTATAGTTAAGGGTTGGCTGCCTTGAGTGACAGGCTGTCTGCCAATAGTGTACTTGGCCGCTCAGTCAGATCCACCCCTTGCTACTCCACAGCTTCACCCTGTCACCCAAATATGGTCACTTCTGGCTCCAAAAAACCAAGATAGCAATGGCTGAAATGCCAAACTTTAGGTTTCAAAACAGGAGTCCAAAAACGTCCATTATTTTTACAGCCTGTGGGGTTGTCACATAGGCAGGGCATAACAGGGTTATTTACCTGCTATACAGAGTCTGTCTTTGCATTGTGTGGTTGCTGCCAGCTTCACTGTGCATGTGATGAGTTTTAACAAGTGATGATAAAGTTGTGTATGGAGGGTTACAACATGTAGGCTTTATTGCGTGGTATTGCATTAATTAGCTGGATAGTTTTAACTACTTGATGCATTGATTTGATCTGTTTATTTTAATGTAGACTGTAAAAACATCCAAAAGGTTGCTCTGCTGCGTGGTTGTAGTTTTTACCTGTTGGAGGGCCACAGAGCTGCAAGCAAAGAAGAAAAGATAGACCCAAGGGGCCCATGTCCTCTGTATTTCAGAGAATATGCTCTGTAGTGAGAGAGAAAACAATTTTATATTACAGCATGAGTATGTGTGAATGTCAGTGGTGGAAATTGGCTTATTTTGACTTCTAGGTTAAGTCATAGTCAGCTTTTGTGTTCGATTATTTAAACAGGGGGATGCATCTCTCACTTTGCTGCTCTTTCTGTTTATTCTGCTGCTCCGCTGTCAGCAACACTTATCCTGTCTGAAGTCTTTGTCCCGCACACACTCTCATCTGAAAAACAGAATAGAAACCTTTTTACATGTATACAGTTGCATGCAAAAGTTTGGGCACCCCTCATCAATATTTGGTTTACTGTGAATAGATAAGCAAGTAAAAGACGACACATTCCTTCATTATTTTAAGCAAGATTACTTTTTAATTTCAATCTTTTATAGTTTCAAAATAATAAAAAGGAAAATTTTGGGCACTCTGCATGGTCGGTGCTTAGAAGCGCCCCCTTTGGCAAGTATCACGGCTTCTAAACACTTTTCATAACCATCTCATGAGTCTGAGTCGGAGTATGAGTCTTTTAGTTGGTGTTTGGGGGATTTTCAACCATTTTTCTTGCAAAAGGCTTCTAGCTCTGTGAGATTCTTGGTCCGTCTTCATGCACTGCTCTTTGAGGTCTATCGACAGATTTTCAGTGATGTTTAGGTCGGGGGACTGTGAGAGCCACGGCAACACCTTCAACCTGCGCCTCTTGAGGTAGTCCATTGTGGATTAGAGGTGTGTTTAGGATCATTGTCCTGTTGTAGAAGCCATCCTGTGATGAGTTTGCTGTATTTTAATTGAATCCATTCTCCCTCTACCTGTGAAATGTTCCTTGTGCCACTGGCTGCAGCACAAGCCCAAAGCCTGATAGATCCACATCCGTGTTTAACAGCTGGACAGATGTTCTTCTGAGCACCTTTTTTTCTCCAAACATACCTTTGCTCATTGCATCCAAAAAGTTCTATTTTACAGTAACTTCATCAGTCCACAGGACTTGTCTCTCACTGAATTTCTTCTGATGACTATTCCGTGAAGGTCATATTTGTACAGGTGTATCTGCACAGTAGAACAGTGCACCACCACTCCAGAGTCCAATAAATCTTCCTTCAGGTCTTTTGCAATCAAATGGGGGGTTTGATTTGATATGAGCAGCTCTCTCAGAAAGTTTTCTTGGTCTTCCAGACCTCAACTTGACCTCCACGGTTCCTGTTAACTGTAATTTCTTAATTACGTTATGAACTGAGGAGACAGCTACCTGTAAACACCTTGCTATCTTCTTATAGCCTTCTCCTGCTTTATGGGCATCAGTTATTTAAATTTCCAGAGTGCTAGGCAGCTGTTTAGAGGAGCTCATGGCTGCTGATTGTTGGGACAAGGTTTTAGGAGTAAAAGTATTTATAAAGATTTGAAATTTGCATAGCCTGTTCTTTCGTAATGATGGTTGTGAACAAGTTAGAGCCCTAACAAGCTAATTAAGGTATGAGGCCCAGGTAAAAGTTGTCCTGAGAGATCAAATGTCTTGGGGTGCTGAAACTTTATGCCTTTTGGACATCAGGTTATCTTCTACTCATTTAACTATTCACTATTCAGTAAGCAAAAGTTTGACTAGGGGTGCCCCAACTTTTGCATGCCACTGTATATGGTAGAGTAATCAGCTGCCTTCAGGATAAATCTATGCAGGGAAGTCAGGTTTCTCTAACCCCTTACCCCAGTTGTGCTAACCAAGTTTCTTATAAAGCTACATCATACACAAATCAATTTACTGGAGAAAGCAGATAGGAACCTGTGCAAATATATTGGAGAAAATGTACAAGTAAGCACGGTGATCCTAATCCCATGTTTTTGCTGGCACAATGACACTCTTCTTGGTCTTCCATACTCATATGTATTCTCGCAAACCCATTTAAGTGGACATATGGACTTACTATGAACTCATTGGTGACAAATGTGTCTGTGTTAAACTCAGAAAATCAGACTTCTCCTTTCAGAAATCCCTTTACTATTGTAAGAAGACAGGAATAATCACTGGAGTGCATGTAAATGAATCTGACTCTCCCCTGATTTTGTTTACTGCCACGTAAGACAAAAAGAGCAAGAAAAAGAAAGAAATTACCCACACTCACACTGGGCAGGGCTGTGTTCGGCGTGGATGGCTGCCCCCTCCCTCCCCCAGGTCGTATTGAGCTTTAATGGCTGCTGTTGTTTCACACTACGAGCCAATCTGGCTGTTCTCCTGGAGCCATCAGAGGGCTGTTAGCACACAAACAACAGCAGCACTCCCGCTATCAGCTGCAGTAAAAACAGCCCGGGACCTCCTGCAGTTCAGGATGACTCCAGCTCCTCCCCCTCCCAGCACACACACCCTGCTTGATGTGGATGCAGATTAGACTGTCGGCATGTGGGGTGGGGGTTTGTCACAGGCTCTGGCTCATATCGGGCTCCGGGGCAGAATTTCGTGGGGCTTCTGACAGGCGTCATGTCGCCTCCCTCTGTTCTGTATGGCTGCAGAGAGGAGCTGCCATCTGGATGGAGCGCAGCAAGTGCCAAGGAGGACAAAATAAAGACCAGATTCTCTTTTGGTTGACTTCCCCCCCCCTTTTTGCTTTACTCCCCCCATCTGCCTCTCTGTCCCCCTCCATCTCCCCAGAACCTCAAAGTGCTACCTTCCCAGAAGTCAACTATAATGAGCCCTGCTTGCAGACTTGGAATCAGGTTTTACTAGTTACAGTAACAATCAGTCATGTTTTTATCTCAGCAAGTCTGTATATCACACAGTTGATTCAGTCCAGCTCAATGAAGCTTCTTCTTCAGTGTATAACTACGTCACTGTAATAAAAGCTCTTCTGTCAGGTTAGCTAAAAATGTCCAGCTGCCACTTTATAAACTACACTACATGGCCAAAAGTGTGTGGACACGTGACCTATTCATGCATCTGTGTTAGTTGCATAATGCTATTCTATAGACATTAATGTGCTGCTTCAGCTGCCTCCACTCTTCTGGTTTCAGTCTTTCCACCAGATTGTCCACAGGATTTGCTCTCAGCCACAAGACCATAAGTGAGGTTCAACACAATTTTTGCCAGGGCATCTCTGTAGTATCATAATGCTTAATTTATAATGGAAAGTTGTTACACATTTAACCTTTATCAAACTTTGCAGCTGGATACTGGATTTGGCCATATTGCAATTTTGACACTATTTTAGTTAATTGTGCAGCCATAGTCGGGCTCACGCTCAGCATTGTATTTCATCCCCAGGGTGTTGGATGGGGTTGAGGGCAAGGTTCTGTGCCGACCAATCAAGTTCTTCCACACCAAACTGGGAGAACTGCCTGTTCTCATTCTAAGTCGTCAAATATTGCCGCTATGTCAGTGATATTAGCGTTAGACACCTGACTCCAAAAGCCACCCTTTCACGACGGTATGATACGCCGCAGGGCAGCCTCAGTTTGTAATGCAGGTGGATAAAACCTTTATGGTGTTGTGATATGTCGCTGGTCAGCTGGACAGCAACTGTTGCTACAGTATGATTCGCAGACAGATATCGTTGGGTTGAAACGCTGTGGGTAACGACGTGATATAAGGAACTAGAAAGTTGCTATAGGTGGAAAGGATACCTAGCTCATGAAATGTTGACATGAAAGGCTGCTGACAAAGCAGGGATTTGTGATGATTTGGGATGAGAAAGTGTTGGGGAGAACAACTTGGTCTCAATCCGAAGTTGTCAAATACTGATATTTGGTCAACAATTTCCATGTCAGACATTGACGAAAAACAGGTATCCTTTTGCAGTTGTATGATACGCTGTTTAGCAGTGTCAGCGTCAGTTGAAACACCCCTGGACAACAACATATTTTAAGGACCTGGAAAATCCCTATTGAGTGAGTGAGGGGAGGGGGAAGGTTGGGTCCAACAACACGGGACTTTCACCTAGGAGGTCGGTATTCATTTCCCATATGAATATAGAGTCAAACCATGTGCTTTTAATGCACAATGAAATAAATTTAAGTTTGCTGTATTTTACCAACATTGCAAGTTTCTTTCGAAAAAACACTGTATGCATCTTTGAGCAGAAACTGTACATTTCCTTTGAAACCAGAACACACAATGACATGTAACAAGTGTAAATTGACCCAGTGTCCTAGAACTTCAACAACAGATGCACCCAGTGTACCTAGCACATCATATGTAGATGTGAAAGTGTACTGACCAAGTGGTTATATGCAAAGAGTTGGGGGTTGAAATGTCTTGGAGAAAAAACATCTTTTTTTGGAGCTGGTTTTGAGCAAGGCAACCTAGATGCCAAAATACATGTTTGCATTGTATGTTTCTGTAAACCACAGATAAGTAACACTACATTGTTATGTAGCGGTTATGTTGGAACCCTTTTTTTCCTTTACGTTTCAAAAATGCTGTGCTTCACGTGTGGTTATGTTTAGGCACAAATGTTTTGGTGGCACAATCAAAGCTGGAAATATCACTGATGATGAAAAAAAAAGCTGTTTGGCAGTGGCAGAGAAGATTTGGCAAATTTTTCATGGGTGCAACCCACATACTCAGCTCTGCTGCTCATCCCACAAATGCACGTTCCTTACAAATGTGGCACCATTTTAACAGACTTTCCAATGGTATAGGATTTATTGCCAAGAAGATTTCCTTTAGATTATGTCATCATAGTGATCATCATACTGAGCGTTCACCAAATGCATCAAAGAAAGTTTGCTGAGCTAACAAGCATACTTCTCAGAATGCTTTGTATTTGGTATTAAAATCTCCAAAAGCCCCTCTGTCTTCTTGTACATGACAGCAGCTTGTTGTGTTTCCTTAATACATATATCTCGGATAAATCACAGCGCATTCAGCCCCCATCCACAGACATCACTTGCAAATCAAATCAGCCACAGAAGATCCATCTCATACTGTGAATGAAAAGTGGCTGCTAATGCTGCTGTAAAAGCCCAATAGGTTAGCAGGCGTTCTGAAAATAGCACTATATCAAAAACACAAGAGACTGTGTTGGTAGGGGCATGTTGTTTTGCAGTACTGGTGGGAAGATGAAATATGATGCAGGAAATCCAGTTTGAGTCCATAAATATGAAGGTTAGTCAGACAACAAAACACTGCAGCTGTTGATGATACTCTGTAAAAACATTTTAGGCTACTTATTGTCTTAAGTCATTGCTGGCTTGACACTGTGACTTGTGGTTTTAGCCACAATTGTGCATAAACAGAGCTGTGCTTGTATTGCAGTAGTTTTTTGCTCCATTATGAAATGTTGCCTCCAGCTGTAGAAACTTAAATTCAACACATCACATCCCCATCTGTGGTGTTTGATTGACAGGTGACGTACAATGCAGAAACAGTGATGAGTGCTAATGACGGCAACAAAAACAACACAAACTTTAAGAAAAAGATCTTAAGTAAAGAGCAGCCTTCTCTGCTGTTTGACTGACACTTCAATTGATCCTCTGTTGCTTTTCTTGTTTTATATTCAGTTGTGTTCTCAACAGAAATCTCCATTTTTCTATTTGTTATTTTGAATGGATTTTTATTTGACATCTTATATATACATTCTGTCTGACAAGTAATCTTCCTGTCACACGCTGTATCTGTCATCTTATACCTGTTCGTATATATTTATTTACAGACTGGATTTTCTCTGGAGGTTCCTGTTGGAGTCATCGACTGCGACTGAGCAGCTTCTCCGTCACTTTTCCCACACTGGGATTTACAACTGTGAATCTGGTGAGGAACAAATGCTGTTTTCTTTTTTTCTTCAGATGCCACACTTTGCCTCCTCACTCCCGTCTCTTCCGCTCAACGAATGTGTGTGGGAGTGTGACAAGGTTTTACCATCAGGGAGGAAAATGACTGCATGTGAAGTGTAAAATGAGCCGTATCGAGACAATAACAGGTATCAATTTATGTGTGAGACACATTCAGGAGCGCATGGATACAGGGGCGTACTGTTTTGGCTCTTTGTTGTTGATTCCTTTGCGATGACTTTGACGTGACCCGTTTTCTGATTATTCAGTCGTGTTGTTTATGTGACATGAGAGGAAGTAAAAAAATTGGATTTCAGTGCTGTAGCTTCAGCGGTAAACTCGTTAAAAAACACAAAGGTCATCTGATAATTATGGTGCCATGTTAATTGGCTTTATAAGTAATTTAAGTTTTTTTTTTCTCAAGGTTTTCTCTGTTTAATCCTGCGCTGCTTTTTTCTGGTTCAGGAGTAACAGAAGCTGCAGTGGAGATTGTTAATGTGCTCTTGAAGCAGTTTAAGCACAGCAGCATGGAGTCTCATTCAGAGAAGGAGTTTCTCAAAATCAATATCAAGACATGCAAATTAGTACAGCAGTAAATGTGGCTGCTTGTAAAGAATGTATACTTAAAGGAGCTATATATAAGAAATCTAAAGCAAAGAGTCGTAAAATCATCCTAATATGTCACAGAGACTAAGGAATAATGTGCATATGACGGTTTAACATCATTGTCCTGAGTTCTTGGTTAATGCTGCTAAATGTTTGCTTGATATCTGACAGGATTGTCAACTCATTACACTCCGTTTCCTTCTTCACTCTGACATTGTGTCCACTCTAACTGATTTCAATGGGGGGGAAGGTGTTCAATTTTCCCTGACCAGTCACTAGAGACCAACATATCTGCCTCAATCTGATGTCATTTTAAGTCCACCGGGTCTGTACCATTACCAAATTGGCTTACGCCCATGGTGCACTAGGTAGGCGGAGTCTGCACACCATTTGACATTTGTAGCTGGCAGATAGGCCAGATCTGACAGTGGCGTCTTCATCACAACGACCACATGTCCCATACACAATCAAGTCAAGGGAGATTGATAAGACAGGCCTTTGCGTTACGTGTTAAGCAGGACTAGCGCACTGAAATGGAGCAGACCCAGATGTGTAGGCATACCAACATACCTGTTTTGCTTGGGTTCTAAGAGTGCAGTGGAGCAAAGTAAAACAAACTAATATGTCAGGCGATACTGAGAAGATGGCAACTTCAAACAGCCTCGATAGCAGCCTCTATCTAATCTCTCTTGCCGTTGTTGTTGTTGTTGTTGTTACTCCTCATTGGTTCCAGCGCACAGTTTGACAATGCTTGACAATATCTTGACAAGGGCATTAGTCCTGCCCATGGTGCTGATTGGTTAATCATTAGTCCTCTCATGGTGCTCATTGGTTATTTTTCATTTTAACTGAGAAATGTCTGTTTCACATCACAATGCCTCACCAGTCAACTCAAACTCAGTGGAGTGGGTGGATTCAAAGGTCTGGACCCAGGCATGCTAAATGTAGCAGTACCATGAATCTATTCCATCACTTTAAACACCACCCAGTGCAGAACACAGGAGTCAAACCAAATGCCCAGTCTCTAGAACTATCTTAAATGCTGTTTTGCCCTACGTGTATAAAGTAGGTATTACAGTATGAGCCTGTAAGAACTTACTTCAAAATAAAAGTGTGATGGACAGTTTTCTATACAATCAATGTCTGTCAGTTCAATCTGACTTCAAAATGATGTGCACCACCTTACACTGTCACTGAGAAACTTAATGTTTCCACAGACCAGTTTCACTTCAGAATAACAAAACACCACCTCAGGATGTCACTTAGATAATATCATGATATTCTGGTGCTGAATTTCAAAATTAAAGCCCTCTAAAATATCATACACAAGCTGTGTTCCCTCTTAATTCAGATTAGTTTACTAGAATGATCACACTGGTGTGATTATACACATCTAAGGGTTAAATCAGTTGTGCTATTTTAGACAGAATAGGAAATTATCAGTGTGTGGATTGTATATTGTGGCACAGCTTAAAAATATTGAGATATTATTTATAAGTCATATTACCCAGCCCTACTTCCTGGCCTGCTCCAGAACTCTGAATCTCTGTCCACATATTGTTAGTGATCCAAACACGTACACTGCTTCGCTCATTGACAGAGCAACTGAGCCAATCAGAGCTTTCAAGGTTAGATCATTCTTCCTGTGGCAGAGCAGGGAAAAAACGACAGAAAAAAATGGCCTCAAACACTGCGTAGGAGATGTTTGCAGCTGTGAGTCAAATTTTTGAAATGACAACTCTTGTACTGACATAATGTTTTGACGTGACAAATGTGAAGTTACCTGCTCTAAGTGACAGCTACCACAGCCTCTGTCAGCTAAAACTAACATGAACATGATGTCAGACTGAATAATAAAATAATGTACTGCAGCATTATCGCCTCCTACTCTGAGATATGAGATTAGCTTTCAGGTGGTAAAAGTCTGCAGGTTTTTCTTGCTTGTAAATGAAAATGTCACCAACAGTGATATTTGCTGGAAAGCTGTCAGCTGTAGTAGAGATACCACAGATCTGTTCAAACATATCGGAACTCATCAGCAGAACGAGAAAACAGGACGAAGACACAGACAGGTCTCACTGATGGACTGTGTTCAGACAGACAGAATTATCTGGAATTATCTGGACATGCCTCTCTTCAGTGGACATACATGCATAATATGATCAATGAAAAGTATTAGTAGCACTATTGTTATAGTTGATATATGCAGTTGTATTATTAGTATCAGATCACAATCACAACACAACAAATTTAGTCTGTGACATTTGTAGATCTGTAAAAATGTGTGATTATACTCTGTATGCTATGTGAATGTGTTTCACACGAAGGACACAGCTTTTATTACATTTTTACTACAGATCCCTGGTCAGTTCTGGTCTTGATATGATGAGATTGCTGTACGGTGTAGGTGTATCACCACAGTCCTGCTCGTGATCCTTTGAGTCTATGCGGTGTCATAGTGTATGAACACTAACCCTGTAGGGACTGTCCTTCACTGTGTAGGAGACACATAAAAGCTGCTGCTCTTTTTCAGAGGTGGGAAAGTTAACCAGAAGTTTACTAAACCAACCAGCTGGCCCTCATTTTGGAAGTCTTTTCCCTTGTAAAAGCCTACCAAAGTCTTACTGAAAACACTATTAATGATGCAGAAATGTCAACCTTTGAAGTTTTCACTTGCATTAACATAGCGAGATAGGGCATTTGGCCTTGGTAGAGGTCCGTGCTCTCCAGTTTATCTTCTTGTTGCGAGTGTTATCTATCGGTATGGTTTGGTTTTTACAAGAAAAGAGCATTCAAGGATGAAGACCAACTTGTTTTATAGTCTTTAACTGTCCATTTCCTGATAAAGACCAGGGCACACCTGGTTTCTTTTTCAATGGAAAGCATCCAGGACTGTTTCTGATGCAGTAGATAGACAGCTGGGGCTATGAACACTCCTGGAGACTCCTCATGTAAACATGCACAGGTGGAGATTTGAGCTTCTGTTCCCTGTTATAAACTATGTTAGACCCTAGATTCTCACTGCCACCTCCCACATCCCCCTGTGTTTTGGTGCGCTCTCCCTTAGCACATTTGCAAAAAGGCTTTGCTTTAGATCAGACCTGCCTTATTTTCAAAAACACAACCTACACATTGTTGACACAGAGCCTTCTGCATGTGTTTTGTGTGTTCTCATGCACGTTGCCACAACTGAATGAAAAGGAGTCATTTCGGATGCACTGCGACTTGGTCAGAATTGTGGCAATAGAAGGAATACGAGGCAGCGTTTTGATCCCGATGAGATAAAAGAGGCAGCGTTGTGTGATCCACCCTCCTTTGCTCCTGCGGCTGTAGCAGATTATTTAGAGTTAGGGAATAAATGGCCTCTGAAGTCTGTGCTGCTGGAAAGGATCCACCGGCGTGCTGTCAGCTCCATCACATGACATTAAACTGTTGGTTGAATTAGCTGAGGAAAGCTCTGTGAAGCTTCTCTAGCAAGCTTCTGTAACCCAACAAGTTTGGTTCAGTGGTGTAGGCGGCTTCTGGCAGAGTTTCCATCCCAATTTAACCAAACATCTCTAACAAGAATTTTCCACTTGATAAACCGCACGACATGTGGTACCTGTATAACCTGCAGCTCTACTCCTCTAGTATATAATCCCACAAAACCTAGTTAGCTCTGATTTGGTATATTGCAGGTTAAAGGAAGGTTTCTGGCTGTGGTTTCATGGTAGGTGGGTTTACTGTGGCTTCTTTCCCAAATTAACCAGTTAAAATTAGCTCCACCTCAACAGACAAATACAGCAGTCAAATTCTGCCTCCACAATAACGCATCAGTAAAAATAAACTGATAATAAATTACATGAGGGTGTAATACTCGCAGGTGCCATTTTCAATGTGTGACATTTACACTTAATGTTTTATTTTTTTATATTGCACTACTGCTACTTTCAGAATCTAAACTAACGTTGAAATCATATATTGTATTCAAACAGATGGTGCACTCTAGCGCCTCACTGTTTCAAACACGTATTGCAACAACGGTAGCTGCTGTGTACCAAAAAGCTATGATAACGTTGATGAAACCATGTCATCCGATACTTCATGGAGTATTTATTCAGGCTCCTACACAGACACATGCGACGCGAGTTGACAAACCCCCTCCTCACCATGCTGGCTGTGTTTACAACGTAGGACTGTTGGGGTGGATGTAAATTGAAACAAACCAATCACGTCTTGTCTTTTGACAACTGACAAGTGGCTCAACCTCACACGCTTCATCCCTCTCCTCGCATCACTGCGCCACTAACAGCTGTTAGGCTGAGTTTTCTTGGCGATGAGGATTCCATCTCCCATGATGCTGCATATGCATGATCCTGCATTACGCTCAAAGAGTGGGACTTTGTTTCAAATTTGCCGGGGTAGTAGCAAAGCGCCTCTTGCTCCTCTCCTTCGGCTCCTCAGTCACGCAGTGCAGGCCTGTCTCTCAATGAAAACACTGAAGTTCAGTCCCCGGTTCCTCCAGTCTTCAAGTTGCAGTATCCTTGAGCATTATACTGAACCCCACAATGCTCCCGATAATGCTGCCATTGGTGTGTGAGTCTGTTAAAAAAAACTGAGTAGCAGGTGGCACCTTGTATAGTAGCCTCGGCCACCAGTGTATGAATGTGTGTGTGAATGGGTGAATATGACTTGTAGTGTAAAAGCGCTTTGAGTGATTGGAAGACTAGAAAGGCGCTATACAAATGCAGGTTCATTTACAATCCATTTATTTCTCAGCTCTACTTCCTACTACAGCTCTAATTTCTAATTATGGGTCATTTTAAATCTGTTTGACCTTGATTTTTTGAAAAAGTGACAGCCCTATTAAACACTGTGGTCAAGCCTGCTACTGCTTGGACCTTGAAGCACTTTATTTTTTGTTATGCTACCAGTATTCGGAGCTGCCAAAAAGGATGAAGAAACACTCATTTTTCAGCAGTAATTAATTACACATTATATGTTAATGTCACAAAGAAGTCCTAATATGATAAAAAAAAACATTTTCATTATAGGTTTGCTAAAAAGTACAAAAGATTTCTGCCCAGAAGTTCCTTGACTATGATCATATACAATCTTTCAGTGCACATTACTGTACAGGAAAAGTCAGCTCAAATAATATTGTAACACTAAAAATGCCCTTATTTTTAAACTCATAAATGAAAAATTATTTCCTTCAGAGGTTTGCTGAAAAATTTACTGTGATCCTGCTCAGTATGACTCTGACTGTGAGCATGCACAATTTGAAGATATTTTACTTTAAAGTTTTTGAGAAAATTTAAAGGGAAAGTCAGCTCGAATTATATCATAACACATTGGTGATTTCCTCATATTCAAACAAGAAAGTGTCCCAGCGATCCATCTTGGATTTGTCTGAGTCTGATCCGGGCACTGCCATGGTGGAGTTGACGATAACTCAAGACAAATACACAAAATGGTGCTTGTAAATAAATAATGGTGTATGCTTTTTTTAAACGTCACGTGCACTGGTGCATGTACACAGAAAAAAAGTATTTCGAGCTCTGGTTATCTCTGGTTTTTGAGATTTTGAAGCGAGCTTTGTTAGCTTTAACATTGTTGGGCTGTGTATAAGAAGTCCAACAGTGATCACTCTAAAACAAGTCAACATTTTCACCTTGTCCTGTTCCCCTTCCATTTTAAATTGAATGTCCAGGAGAACACTGATAAATCAATGTCA
Organism: Epinephelus fuscoguttatus; assembly: GCF_011397635.1. NCBI lineage: Eukaryota > Metazoa > Chordata > Actinopteri > Perciformes > Serranidae > Epinephelus > Epinephelus fuscoguttatus. The sequence goes on from NC_064753.1 coordinate 6,267,839, forward strand.
AACGTCACTGCTTGAATGCTGGCTGACTGCACTGTATGTATGTTATAAAAACAGTTCATTTGGAACTGTATGTGTCTGCTGTTTGCTGCTGAGCAGGTAATGGACAGTTCATCAGAGCATATTAGACGAGAGCATCTGAGACTTAATCAGACAAGAAAAGTGCCAAAACTAACAGGTAAAAGAGGCTGCAAAGCTCAGCAGAGCTGTTGTGTTTGTCACTGTGGGCTACACTTACACATCACACTAAGTAATTTTATTCATTGATGATATTAAATATATTGATTAGTTGAGCTTTGGATAGTTAAATCAGTCCCTGTGTGTGTGTGTGTGTGTGTGTGTGTGTGTGTGTGTGTGTGTGTGTGTGTGTGTGAGGGTCCAGTGGTTAACTCACAGTGTAACCCTCCTGCACCTGCTGTGTGCACAAATGCGACACCTCTGACTGATTGATGTCCTCTGCTCACGGCTGCGGATGACCTGTAAGACTTGTAATGAGCTTTTACAAGGTGACAGCTAGACACACAAACACACACACACACACACACACACACACACAAAGAGCCACACAAAATTGCTCTCCCCCTCCATAGTTTCTAGACAGAGGTGACCTGACATGACCACAGGGTACGCACCCACAATGCTTCACTCTCCCACTCCTAATCCTCTGACCTCTGACCCCTCCACTGCACCCTGCCTCTGATTGGACAGATAACAAACATGAGAGGCCACGTGATGTGCTGATAGGGATGTCTGGGCTGCTGGGAAGCTGGAGGCTCTGTGTTTAATTAGTTTGTGTTCCCAGGAGAGGGACAGTTTTCTGCCCTGAGGGGGTCTCTGTCAGAGTCTAGAGGTAAATAAAGCCCCAAATTAGGGACTGAACACATGTGCATAAATATTTGTGTGATTTCAGGTAAACAATTTGTATGTTGAGTGCTTCTCAGTTGAATATATTTGAAATAATTAACGTGTTTCCTGCTATTGTCACAAACATAGCTAATGAAAGAAACCTTCAACTGCATCACAAGAGTCAGTGTATGAAGGCTCACTGATAATTATAAAAGTGATGGCAGGTTTGAATCTTGTTCGATTTTTGCAAAGGGATGATCGTGTTTGTCACATTTGGATCAAGGGTTGTGCTTTAAGGAAATTTTCTTTTCAGTTTTTTAATGTTTTCCCTGAGTCCTAGAAATTTGGATGACACTTCACTTACAAACTATATCCCTTGGATGTGGGGACGTGCCAACATCATTAGAACCATTGAATTTTAAAAACATTTTTTCTGATTCATCTTCTGGTGACCTGGAATTTTCCAAGTGCAGATTAATATTTAAAATACAAACTCAGAGTTTTCTGACGCCAAATGTCAGTATGTGAATATTGCAAGAACTTTTATCTGAATCTTTATGACTACTGTGAGGCTGCAGTTAGAACAACTTTTGACATGCTGTGACATTTAACTTCTCTTTGACTGTAGAAGAGATCTTAAAGAATAAATAAAAGCAATATTTCTATTTAACTCTTAAATTTGGGATGAGCATAGGAGGTTGGAATGAAACTGTTTGATTGAGGTTTATTGTCCGTATGTGATGAGAGGAGGTTCATTTTATTGTACTGACAGTTCAAATACACATTTCTCTTTCCTTGTGACGGACAGAAGTAGTATTTCTGATTCTGAATCCAGAACTATTTATTAAGAAAACAGTGATCACAATGCTTAAATTTAGCCAAGCTGCATTGTTGTTTATTTTTTACCTGTTGTACTTCCATAACCATAGTTCAGTCAGGAACACTTTAATAATATAAATAATACATTATACTTACATAGCGCTCTTTATGGAACTCAAAGACGCTTTACAAATTAGGGGCCCCGACACACACAAAAAAACCCCAAAAAAACAGACAACCAAGAGAACAAATAGGGGATGTGGAGAAGAAACTGTCAATGATTGTAAGCAGTGGTGAACAGGTGAGTCTTGAGTGATTTTTTTGAATATGGAGAGAGAGGGGGGGAGTCTCGGATAGGTTTGGGGAGTGAGTTCCAGAGGGTGGAAGCAGAGATGGAGAGGGCCCTGTCCCCCCAGGATTTGTGCTTGGTCTGTGTGGGGTTTGACAGGAGGTTGGCATCGGCAGAGTGGAGTGTGCGGGTGGGAGTGTGATGTTGGCGGAGCTCAGACAGGTAGGGTGGGGCCTGGTTATTGAGGGCTTTAGTCAAACAAAACCTTATTTCCATTTACAGTATTATATCTGCCTTTCCTAGGGCCTACATAGAAAGCCTAAGGTGGAGAGAGCACACCTATCTGCCCTTCCACATGCATATGAGGAATGCCTGGGCAGAGAGAACAAACCTCCCTGCCCTTCCATGTACCTAGATGGAAAGCCTACGGCAGGGAGAGCAGCCGCAAAGAAAACTAACGACTTACCTCTAACACTTATCTGTAGTAAGTTCAAGGAAAAAAGCCAAACATTTGCTGGCCTCAGTTTCTGAAACATGAACAAGGGTTTTCTTTCACTCCATTTTTGTAGTGTCGTAAATGAAATACCTTTACGATGTCTGAGTTGTTTCTCATCATTTTGGAGCTGCTAACAGCTGCTAACAGCTGACGGGCATCTGTTTTATGTTACAGGATCATGATTAGTTGTTTAAAAAAGGGGGGATAGTTTGGGTAATTGTTTAGATAAGTTTAGATAACTGACCTCTCACTAAGCCTCTTTCTGGAAGGCCGCTATTAAAATCCTGCATTGACAGCCATAACTCTTCACAGGAAGCCCGTCACGCTTTCAGAATAATTTCAGAATAATGTGCATATGGAATCTGCAATTCTGACAGCAGATAACCAAGTTTAGGGGGGGGTTGTTGTATTTTTCACTTTTCCAAAGCCAAAAACGCAAGACCAGAGATGTCATGTATGGATTAAACAGTTTGGAAGACCTTACTCACAGCTGAATACATTAAAGATCAACCAAACACCTTTGTTTGTTCCAAGTTAAGATGCTATCTAATATTAGCTAGCTTAGCATGGTGCAATTAAAGATGGTTGAATATCATTATCATTATAAGACACATTTGTTTTAACTTTAAGTTAACTAGTTGTGCACCATTTGAGGCTTTTTGTACTTTGAACAAATGGAAAAGCAGAATAATTTGGTTAAGCTAGCAATGGGCTAAACATAGATAATAAAAGCTGAATGTCAGATAAAGGTTCAGTGCATAAGATTTAGGGAGCTTGAGTTGCACATAGCAATGAGGATTGCAGATCGCAACCAGCTATTACTTCTCCAGTTTTGAATTACATCAGTGTTCATTGTTCAGGAAGTTTTTATTGGAAGTCAAATTATCCACAGAGGTCTCTTCCTCTCCAAAACAAATGGATTTGGTGGTTTAAACTGATGAAAACACTGACTAGAACAGTTTCATGTTAAAGCCCCACTATGACAACCAGCCACTGCTTGTCATACTTGGGCTGCCAACTACAGTCGCCAATGTGAAAACGCGAGTGACCCTATCTAAAGTCAGTCAGTACGTTTACATGCACTGTTAAGTCGAGCTACGGTTACAGCTCGACTAGGCCAATTAATTGGACTAGTGCTCTTGTCCTAGTATACAAGCACGGGAGGGGAATCGATTTATTGACTAAAGTATGTCTGACTCCGCTACAATAGGTGGCTCTCAGCTTGTTATAATTGTACCTTTTACGTCACAGACCAAGCAATTGACAAACAAGTTACAGTTAGCTAGCAGCAGACTGTTACAGTGGTGGACAACTTTACAGCTCTGCACATTTCATCCGTCCAAAAATGCATTGCTCTGGATTTGGGTTTCGCCATGTTGTCACCGGCTTCTTCTTCTGTTACGCATTTAATGCTATTTGACTTCTGGGTCAAAGCCGGGGGATGGAAACTGTGGAGCATGCACAGAACACCTCGGCCAGTTTGGGTCTGATTGACTCTATTCATGCAGGAGTAATTCAACTCCCAGTCACATTATCTGGGTGTGTTAGTCTGACTTTGAGAAATTCGATTTCGTACAATTTGAGTTGGACTAACATGCTTACATGTATCTCAAAAGTCTGGTTTGGTTTGTCCATTCTGGGCTTCTGTAAAATCATGGCAGTAAACATTGTGATCTCAATAAACAAGGACCCACTTCCTATGTAGATATAAACAGCTCATTCTAAGGTAAGGAAAACGCAACAGTTCCTTTTTTCAGGTGATTATACACTAAAGAAAATATACTCATTATATTATATTCCATTTCTGCCAGTATATCCCCCTGAATACTACACACTGGACCTTTAAAATAAAACAATATACACAGCATTGTGGTTCCTGTATCCTTCACGTGAATTGTCAAGCTGTTGAGTGACTGAGGCTGGCAATGGGGCTGGTGAGCTTTTCCCCTTGATTTTTAATTTCCTCTTCATTCACAATTCTCGACTGGGAAAATTATATTGTGAATCTACCTCTCTCTGATATTATTGCACAGTTATTTCAGAAATTATATTATTTACTTTGAAATATCAGTGAAAATGTCATATTGACATGCCAGGTGCCAGGGGGGCAGGAGTTTGTATTTGTTCAAATCCTGACTGCTTGCCCTGATCAACTCCGTTATGAAGCTGTGTCATGTGATGACAGCAATGAAAATAAAAATGTTCCTGTAGCTAATGGAAATGATGCTCCATACTCAAAATAAAATTCAGCTTGTAAGAAAAAAAAAATCCTTGAAGGTTGCCAGCAGCTTCAAACAACACCACGCCCACCGCCCTCTAATAGCGCCTCGCTGTCCTCTTCTTCATAGAGAGTAAATGATGAGGCCCTCCCTTGAAGCCATCTAGTGCATTTGTTGTGACTGCTGGAGAAATGAGGGGAGGAGATTGAAGGAGGTCGTAGTGATGAATGAAGATTGAGAGAGACAACATGTGATTCGTACAGTGAAAGGCTTTTATTAATGGATGTGTACTACTCCTTCTCCTCACTGTATCTATGTGCCGCTCCTTCTCCTCACTGTATCTACTATCACTACACACACACACACACACACACACACACACACACACACACACACACATCCCCCCCAACATCAAAGAGATGAGTCTCTGCTGGTGTATGAGAAGAAACGGAGTCGGGGCTCCACAGAGGAAATGAACTCACAACTATACTTAATCATGTACCTCCACCTACCCCCCATCCCCCACAGTCTCCCCCGTCTATGTGTCTACGTCTCTCTCTCTCTGTCTTGCCCTCTGGTATCTGACATTTGAGCCGAGGAATGGCCACAATCTCAAAATCAAATCTTGATGTCGTTTCAGCATTCCTGAAACGAATGCCTCTTAGCACTTTGTGATTCACTGGGACAGGGCAGAATTTCTGTAGATCAGCAGCCAAAGGGAGAGTGAGGATGAAATTCAATTTCACAACTTTCCTGGATCTGTGCGCTGTTGCATAATTGGTGTTAAAATTGGTTAAAATAGAACGAACACAATGTAAAATCTATCTTGGAGGGATGGACGTGGTATCAGATACAGTGCAATCTTGTGCTCATGTGAGATCTTCTGTTTATCACCTAAGAAAGGTGTAATAAAAATCCATAATAATGCAAAGATTATGTGACAAACTTGGAGTACCCGTGCTCTTTCTTACTTCTGAGATAAAACTAATTGAATATTAATTGAACTAATTGAAAATTAATTGCATATTTAAAACAATAATTGAGAGATTCAATTGATTATGACAATGATCCTTATTTTATATTGTGTGTTTGTGTAAAGTAAAAAAATAAAAAGCCAACAAGCCAACTCTAGAAAAAAACTTCAGATATTAAAATAAAAATGAAAATGGGGAGATTTTCACCATATTAAAGATTAATTACAAACAGTCCAACTGATTTTTAAATCCTGAGATTATACATCATGTTCTACCAGGATGTATGTAAGAACTGGACATCACCTGTCAACTGAATCAAAGTAAGTGCCCTGATAAAGCTTTGATTTTTGACATCAGTTTTCCTGAGCTGACCTTGGATCGGTCAGCGGTTGATGCCTGACTGCGGGAAGGAGCCTCTGTCACAGCAGCATTAATGTCTCCTGGACAGAAATAGCAGCATGTGACTTACCACACTGGTGGAAGCTCGATGAGGTCTCACAGCAGCAAAGTGCAAGAAGCTCTGAAATGCAGATTGTGGACGTAAATGCTGGTGATGAAGTCCAGTCTGCTCGCATGTCAATATGTTCTCTTCTGTCAGTCCCCAAAACAGTGTTTTTCTGACTTCACTTCAGAAATCAAATTTTGTGTTTCAGCTGTGATATTTCCTGGTATTCATCTCTTATTATGAATTTATTTCAATATACTTTATGTAGAGTGCAGTGCCTCAAATTAAAGAATCAAAGAAATAATGAAGAAATTAGTTTTTTAAAAAGCAGATATTACAAGAAAGCAAACAAAACAATATACATTAAGTAATGGACAGTACCAGCTAGTTCATAAACAAAAGAATCTATAATTTGAGTATTAACAAGAGATTTTATTTTTGATAATGACTTATATTGTTGGGTTTAAGGTTAGGGATGAACTTTAATACTAAGATTATTTTATGAGTTTTTCAGAGTTTTGAAGCCCTGACTGCAAAATTTTACATCTGAGATTGAAGGTTTTACAGCTCAGTAATACCAAGCCATTCAGAAAAAGTCGGGACACTGTATGAAAGTTTAATAAAAACAGAATGCAATTATTTGCAAATTCCTTTCCCACTATATTTAGTTTTATTTTAAGTCAAATCACTGTTGCTATGTTTATTCCCAGTTTCCACTCTACTTTTTACAACTCTAAAACAGAGGCCTTTGAAAACGCTGCTGAACCCATTTTAGTTTCAATCAATCAATCAATCAATCAATCAATCAATCAATCAATTTTATTTATACAGCCCAATATCACAAATCACAATTTGCCTCACAGGGCTTTACAGCATACGACATCCCTCTGTCCTTAGGACCCTTGCAGCGGATAAGGAAAAACTCCCCAAAAAAACCCTTTAACGGGGAAAAAACACGGTAGAAACCTCAGGAAGAGCAACTGAGGAGGGATCCCTCTTCCAGGACGGACAGACGTGCAATAGATGTCGCACAGAACAGATCAGCATAACAAATTAACAGTAATCCACAGTTTGAAAGCTCTGAAGTTGCATTTTAGTCTGGACAAGTGGAAACACATACAAGACTTTTGGAAACAAAGGTACAGACACCTACATTCATCATAAAAGCCCATTTATGTTCCCTTTACGTACGAAAATGTATACGTCCGTTTCAAACGATGTTACTGTCACTGCCCGCATACTTCCATGCGCCCTTTACTTTGGCATGGATGTTAACCAATATATCCACCAGGGGGCAGCCCAGAGTCAAAAGTTTATGACAACAACAAACTCCTAAACTCAACTCAACAAACATGGCGACTGTGGAGGAGATATTGATAATGTTCCTCTTGCATAAAAGACAAAAACAGAGGCAGCGTTGTAGGACGCGGTGGTCGTTGAGGCCGTTAAATACATCGTGACTGGAGGACGGAGAATTCTTTTCTCTAGTACTGCCGATGAGAGAAATTGTTATTTCTTCTTTGTGTCTCACTAGAGCTACGTATCGGATAGTGACAGCAACACTGCCCCCACGGTTCCCGGTGGTACTGCTCCGTTTGGCCCGTATCCATAAGCTTTATGGAAACGTGCAGAAATACGGACGAAATGAACGCGGAGCACGGACAGAAGGCTCCGTCCGTATCCGGATCCATATTTAACATTGAGCATAAATGGGCCTTAATGGGGTCTTATCACTCACAGCTTGTCAAGTCTTTTGTGGTTTTATCCTTGTGTGTGGGTTGTACCTTCTACTGTGATGGCTTTTTCTCGTGCTGGATAATGCTGCCGGTATTGCTCTGATAAGTTGCCATATTTGCTTTGCAATGACTCCCAATCTGTTTTCCGCTGTCTTGACTGCCATATATTTATGTATTATTTTCCACCTCATTGTCTGTCCAACAGAACACACATCTGATCTTACTTTTTGCCATCTCTGTAGTATTTTCTGCAACTTAGCAACCAACCACACACTTGACAGTCTGTTCCTGTTTACACCCGGCCTGCCCATGCTCATTGTATGTGAATTGTCGTGATAAGTGTTTCAGGCATAGATGTGGTCCTAGACAATATTGCAAATCCATCCATCCATCTTCTAACTGCTTCATCCTCTTGAGGGTCGCGGGGGGGCTGGAGCCTATCCCAGCTGACACTGGGCGAGAGGCAGGGTACACCCTGGACAGGTCACCAGACTATCACAGGGCTCAATATTGCAAATAAATAAACTAAATGTAAACAAAAATGTAGTATTTGTAAACAGGGAAACACAGCAGGACAACGACGAAACTTAAGGCAGCAGAAGTTGAGTAGGGCAGGTGGGAGGGGTGGTGGATGCGTCCTTTCATCCAGCAGACCAGTGTTCACTTCCCGTAAGATTGAAAAACCACACCCTGTTCTTTTTTCTGAAACCCAACCACATGCATATGTTGGCAAAACGTAACCATTGTCTGTGCTTTGTTGAAGGAAAAAAACGTCAATCGCGGTGTTGTACAGACATAGTGTGTTTACTTTGAAAGAGACTGTATGCAAACTGTACATTTCCTGTGAAAACAGAATTGTAAAACAGACAATGCATGTAATAGGCAGGAGTTGACATGGCGTCCCAAAACAACAACCAATGCACCCCACATTATATCTTGATATGGAAAATCCATGACCAAACTTTGATATGTGATGAGGTCGTGAGAGGAGTGAGAATATGTTGGTAAAACACTAAGTAAAGTATGCAAGGTTGAAGTGACCATAAATGGTAGAGTGACAGGTGATGAGCTCAGAGTTCAACAGTCTTATGGCCTTATGGCAGCTCCATCCTGGTGGTGTGCTAAGCACTTTTCACCACCCTCTGTAGAGCCTTACAGAGTGGTTTTCTGATCTGAACCAGTTTTGTTGTTTGCCACCTGACAAGAGGGCAACAAAGAAGATATTCAAACATTTCCGTTTGTTTTGCGAAAAAACAACCTCTGTGTGAACACAAGTTGTTTCACACCAAAACAATGTTTTCAGAACTAGCAGTGCAGATGTAGTCTACTATGTGTAGTGAGCTGGGGATAGGATGGATAAAATCAGTCCTGACTCTCATATGGCATGTGAACAGTGTGGTGTTATGTGTATCTGTGATTCGTGTAGCTCTCACATCATATGGCTTCAGCTTGCTGAGCTGGACATGGTCCTGCTGGTAGAGTCATTGGTGTGTGTGTGTGTGTGTGTGTGTGTGTGTGTGTGTGTGTGTGTGTGTGTGTGTGTGTGTGTGTGTGTGTGTCCCCTATGCAGAGCGTGTCAGCGCTGCTGTCTGGTCCTGTTAGTGCTGACGACTGACAGCCGTGACAGCACAGAGAGCAGCTTATTAAGACAAGGGACAGGAAGAGGCTGCAGAGAGGGTTAACAGGGCAGTAGCAGCTTGTGTGTGTTTGGTTGTGTGTTTTGCATGCATCATCATAGCTGGACTCTTGACACTGTGTTTCTATAGGTCTGGAGGAATCTGTATCTCCTGCGAGAAACCTTCATACTTACAGCTTAAAAAAAATGCCTGATTTCTTTTTCCCTCCCGAGTGACACAAATGTGATCTGTAAAAATAGATTTTGTAACATTTATGATTTGATCCAGCAAGGTTAAATTTAATCCACATAGTGAAAAAGACCCAGTTCTGATTTTCTGTTCACATGTACAAATGTCCAGGACTGACAAAATTAAATATAATCCCATTTAAAATACTAAAAAATGAAAGTGAATGTGAAATAAACTTCTATGATCGTTTAATTTCACATCCATTTTAATTTAAAACACTAACACCTGGGGCAGCATTGACAAGATGGCAAAGTTGCGTGTTTAATTCTGTAGATATGACTTCTTTTTAAACCGTAAACACATTAGGACAGTATAAGGTTACATCTCTTTTTTTCCACACAATTTGTGTATTAGAGTCATTACAGTTAGTAACGGAGTTACTAAAAATGTCGTTGAAAGAGAGTCAACAAGAAAACCTTGATAAAGTTTTGGACTTTTGGGATCCAAAATAAAAATGAATACGCAGCGTTGGACTTTTGGGATCCAAAAGTCCAACGCTGCGTATTCAAAGACATCATTGTCCATATGTGAGCAGAAAAGGGCCGAGTGTGTGGGCAAACAGCGGCAGACAGAGTGTCCCTGCAGCATCAGATGGACCATGTTGTCTGAGGTGGAGTCAGGGAAAAAGCGGCTGGTAGTTTTGTTGCCCTCAGGCTCTCATTCTGCCTCTGCTGAGTTTCAGCTGCAGCTCAACCACATGACTGAGCAGCTGTCACCTCCAGTTCCCTTAGCTCCATGTTATGTCAGGTTTCCCAAGCTGCTCTCCACCAAAAACTGGGAGGACAGTTTGATCTCGATCTTGAGAACAGTCGGTCCATCCCGATCACAAAGTACTTTATTTCTCTCTCACACTATAGTGTTATCTAGTTGTGCATATGGTGGCCATTTTAGACTCACCCTGTCAACTTCCATTCTGCGTTGTCAGAGTCAACTTTCATTGGTCTAAGCTGTACTTTTGCTTCAGCTTAATGCTAATGCTAACAGCTTGCTAATGTATTTGCATGTGTTACAGTTCAGGCTGTTGTAATGCACTGTTGGTGTTTATACCTACAAAAAGTAACGCACCAGAATTCATATATACCCTTTGTAATCATGAGCTGGTAATTTGTATGTAACCCACGTAATCAGGAAAGGCTGTAATCATGTGACCAACGCGTTGGTGGGAGTAAAGAAGGAAGTAGTATAAAGAGCAGAAGTCAGCGTAAGGAGGATGGTTGGGGTGGTGGATGGGTCAAACAAACAGAGGACCAGTGTCGGTGTCCCATGTGAAACCAGCTAAGCTTTGACTAATTTTAAGATTCGTAGCCATGTCACGTTAAATATGTAGCTTTAAAAAAGTATGTTATGTGACATCACCCAACCATGTTTTGTTTCCCAAAACCTAACCTTTGTATCTTTACTCTCCTAAACTTAACCTATATAATTTAACATTAAGTATGCAACTTAACGTTAATCAGGTGATCACACCCAACTATTATTCCTTTCCTCAACCTAACCTAACCAGTATGGGCACTAATTTATTAGATATTATGCAAAGCATTGCATGAGGATATATCTTACAACTAAAGATAACAAAGGACATCTGAGGTCGGTGGTGAAGTCAGGACAGTATGGAAATGTAGCGACCAGGTGCCAAACATTAAGCAGAAGGCATCAAAGAGGAAGCTACCAAAATGGCAGACACAGTGCAGAAAAACAATGCAAATATAGCAAAACAAAACGCAAAGCAGACAAAGCTTGTTGAAAATGAGAGGATGGCTCACATTTTCACTTTAACTGGCGATACTGTTTCCAAACAGTAACCGGCAATTCCTGTGTAGTATATCTTTGAAGTGACTGAGAAATTTGTTTTCAGAAGGACATGTTGCTGTTGAGGCTTTCACATATCATTTAATGCTGGGGCCTCAGCGCACTAGGCACGGGGAAAGCTGCAGCCCATGAGGCAAGTTAGTGAGAAAATTAACTTTGGATTTCTTTTCCATTTTGATTTTCTCAGATTTCAGATGTCATTTAATTTTCTAAGTCTGCAAAAATGAAGCATACAAATAAAAGCTGACAAAAGCTGCACCTAAGGACACAACTTCTCAACACAAAGCTTGAAACATCAGCACTGTGACTCACTTTTCCACCAACAGGGAACCTGTTCTGTTTTGCTTCCTGCACCTTATTTTGAACTGTTCAGAGCATTTGGACCAAAAATAAATAAGTTCAGAACCAGAAAAGTTGGTTCTCAGAGCTGGAACCAAAATATAGCACGTTTTCCTTGGCCTAAAGTGCAAACAGTGATGACCTCAGTGGGCTCTGGTGTTCAGTTTAACGAGCACTGTGCCCCAGTAACTGCTGATGGCTTTGATGTGATGACACATCATATGTTTTTGACTCGTCCTGAAAGCAGGCAGAGGACAGTGACAATGAATATAAACATGTTACATTTTTAATGAGGCTCTGCAGTGGTACAGAACTACGAGACGGCACGGCCAACTTCCTGTGTGTTGAAGCAACTTTGACAGAACTTCTAAAAATTCTATAGAGTTTATGTTTTCTCTCTGGAGGGAGGAGAAGAGTTGTTATAAAAAAATGTTTTGTGCAAGAAAGCAAGTTTTTAAAGACAAGGATCTCAGCAACTGACCAAGCAACTGTTGAGTCATCTGCATCGATCGTCAACCCTACATACTCCCATAGTTATATTATGGTATGTTTGCTCTGTAGGACATTATAAACCCGTTTCTTTGCTTAGAAACAGCAGGTGAATATACATCAGCTGATCACTTATAATAGATTCTCACTAGAACCTCTGACCCATTCTGCTGTCCTGAAGCGGACTTTGTGTATATGAATATGCAGTGTGTGGGCAGCCAGAGCACAGAGAAACAGACAGAAGAGCTCTTGTGTGTGTGAGTGTGTGAGTGTGTGAGTGTGTGTGTGTGTGAGAGAGAGAGAGAGAGAGAGAGAGAGAGAGAGAGAGAGAGAGAGAATCTGTAAACTGCGAGTCTATTGTCATATTATTTATACAGTGGTGTGGGTGGGCAGCAGAGAGCCAGAGGGCAGCACATGTTTACACTGAAAGAGATGGAGAGAGATCCTCTCTGCAGTGATATCAGCGGCGGTTCTAGGCCAGTTTCAATGGGGGGGCCAAGCTAGGGCCAGTCCTTTTGATACAGGGGCACATACAAGTACGATCAAATCAAGTCTGAACAATAAGATATATATATGTGTAAGGGGGTCCGGGGGCATGCTCCCCCGGGAGAAAATTTTGTATTTGATTTAAAGGCATCAATCTGGTGAATTCTGAGAGCAAAGTTATGATGGCAGAATATGCCTAGATTTCAACATCTTTGTGCTTTTTATGTGTGAAAAATGTTCCATTTTTACTGATAAAAACACTAGTTGTACTATGTTATGGTGAAGGGTTACACTTAAAATACGGTATAAAGTATTAGTGGTTAAACATTTCAGTAATCAAAAGAAAAATGACTGACGTACTGATCTGCCTCTGGAGGGCTATTTTAATATTTAAAATCATGTGCAGACAAAATATTCTTTTAAAATTCTCACACTCACAAGTACAGTTCCAGATACGCAAACAATACAAAATATGCAAAACGAAAGGAAAACAAAAGGTGAGATTCAAATAAATTACACACAAACAGGCACAAATTACTGCTTTCCTCCCTCCCTCTCGATTTGCAAGTACAGCACCCTGAATCAGAGCATTTCAAAAGCCCTCAGGTAGTTGAATGCCTCTGGGACAGGCCCATTTATAGCAACCCACTGGATCCGTGGCGTGCGCGATCCGGCCGAGGCGCGGGTGCTGGAGCTAATAGCAGCCATTCAAGAAGCTGCTCCACCAGCCGCGGCCTAGAAGCGGCTCGGCGCTCCGCTCTGCTAAAATTACGCACTGGGTCTATTTCTGACGGCGCATCAATTTGCACAGACCAAATGAGTCAAACAGGAAGTCAGGCGCAGAAAAGAGTATCCAGTCGATTTTCAAAATAAAAGACCCATGAAAACTCCGGATCGTATTTCACATCACTGCATAAACATGATGTGACAGGCATGAGTCAAATGAAAAGGAAACAGTTTTCAGAGCTTACCTCAGTGGTGCTGTATGTTGCCGTGCAGGCTCAGAGTTGTCTTAAATACAGCCACACAATTCTCTACTGATGTGTTCTGGGTGTTTTCAAGAATGCTCACGAAGTGGATGTCAATATTCCTCAATATTCCGCTTAGAAATGCGGTCTGCTCTATCAACTCAGGCTCACATTAGCGCTAGGAGAGCGACGTCTGTGGTGAGGCCGGGGAGGGGGAGGGGGAGGGAGGGGGGAGCCGAAGAATTCCCAGTAGGAGCTCCAGCCGGTGCGCTACAGAGTGACGTTCATTTACCCGAGGCATTTTATATCTGGCCAATTTTTGGAGTCTGTGGCAGGGCAAATTAGTCAATGTATGGGAAACACTAAACACTAGAAAACTCAGGCCCTTTTCCTTCTTGTGTGGTGTATTCTGCATGATTCACTGGGTGCGCCTCTTTAAGTGGTCCGACCGGCAACCTGTTGAGACAATTTAGTTCCGCGTTCCCCCTCCGACTCCTCGGCGGGGGGGCCACAGGGGGGGCCGGACTCGGAGTTAGGGGGGCACTGGCCCCTGCTGGCCCCCGCCTAAAACCGCCATTGAGTGATATCAAACATTGATCCCCTGCTTTCTGAATTTAAAGTAGGTGAGCAGTTGCCTTCAAAGGAAAATTATGTCTGATTTTGCAAAAAAAAACTGTTGGTTTTATTTTTTACCATCATTCTTAGTTATGATGGTGCTGGTGATGATCAATTTGAGTTTACACTTTGACAGTGGGGGCATTTTTTCAGGTCGTCACTTTTTCAAAGGTCTGTTTGAGGGTTATGATTTCTTATGTCTCTAGTGATCGCTGTGGTCAGAGACATTATGTTTCTGGGTTGTCGGGGCCTTGACAGACTTTTTTCAAATTTGACATAAACATCCACTTGGGTGCAAGGATGAACTGATTAGATTTTGGTGGTCAACGGTCAAGGTCATTGTGACCATGTGTCCATTTTATTCTTGTGAATGTGATATCTCAGTAAGACCTTGAGGATATTGCCTCAAATTTGACACCAGTGTCCACTTGAATGCAAGAATGAACTGATTTGAATTTGGTGGTTAAAGTCAAAGGAAGAAAAGAAAGAGTGAACATGTTTTTAGTCAAAACTGAAGGTCAACTTAACTGTGGCATCATGTTCTGCAACAGCACTTTTCTGGACATTATTTAACTTGGTAACTCAGGAACAGAAGGGGAGAAATTTGGTCAGATACTAAAATGGTGACACTAATTTTGGGTGTTCACCTTAAATTGTGCTGATTGTATAGATCTTCTGTGCTACCAGGTTAAAAATGTGTTCAGCATCCATTTTTTAGAATATGTTGCTTCTTTGCAGCAACATCCATATTTGAAGCATTGTTAACTGTCAGGGAGGCATGTAGCCTAATTCTGGACATAAATTGATGTAAACTGTAGGCCTGTAGTCCCCTAGTCGACTAGTCGATAATTTGGTCGCTATGCTCTTGTCCAGCCAAATTCTCATTGGTCGAATAATCGCTGTGTTACTTTCATAAGGAGAAACATCATCAACAGCTTTCCAGGATTAATAAATTATTTCCTGTGGCGGCGGGGGGGACAGGCTAAGTTACCTGTGAAAATGGGCGTGTTTTTCAAAACACCCCCGTTGTTGATGGAAAGTTGAACTCACCCACCCTCACGCTCAGCGCTGTGGTGACGCAGACCCCCTGTCTGTTTCTGTAAGCTGGATCCATTTCCCTCAGTGGAAAGGAAGCTTGTATTTACTTCACAGATAAGAAACAATAAATTGTGAAGACAGTAAAGCCTCCACTAAAATATCATTTTAAGTCATGTGAGTGATTTATCCTTTGGGGATTTATACTTCGGGATTTATCCTGGCTTCATATGAGACAAGGGAAAGATCGCTAGTTGCTAGGCTAATGTATACAATGTAAAATGCCATAGGCTGGCGCTAATAACGTTAGCATGTTGTATTTGCTTGGAAAACGTGTTTAGTATAAGACAGTTGTTTTGTCAGTGAATGTTGTGAGTTGTAATGGAGCCAAACTGTGTACCGTTACCTTTGATAAGTGATGCTGTTGTCCCTGGTTTTATATGAGAAGAGGAAAAGATCGCTAGATGCTAGGCTAATTTATACAATGTAAAATGCCATAGGCTTGTGCTAATAACGTTAGCATGTTGTATTGGTGGGGTACATGTGTCCAGATAAAGACAAGTGTTTGTCTGTGAATGCTGCAATTTATATTGAAGCCAATTTGCGTACTTGTGTTTGAAATGGTCTCTATTAAGTCATGTTTAATGTGTGTTTTGAATCAACTATAAAATAAAGTTTGATTTGAACTAAACTTCACAGCACTTAACACAGTCCTCCACCACCGACTAGTGTTTTGGAGGTGTGACTACACAGACACACCACAGCAGAGGTAAAAATAACTTTGGTTGCCTACAGCCCTAGTAAACTGCCAGTTGACTGGTTAGCGGAGGCATACAAACGCGAGGCAGTAATTGTAGTTTTTGGTGAAGTTTGCATAAGATTTAGTTTAAAGGTAGGGTAAGGTTTGGGTTACAATAGAAAATAAGTAGTTAAGGGTGGAGGATATCATTAAAGTAGAGAGATAATGGGGCATATTTTCAGGCCGTCTCCTCTGGAAATTAACAGTGTTCACATGATTATACACATAAGCTGCAAAGGTCTTCATGAGCGTGTGGGCCGACCATGTGTAGCTTAAATTGTACATGCCAACTGCACCTGTGAGGACATGTCAGCCCACGCAGTACTAAAGTAGTATAAATACAACCGCCCATGCATGCTATCTCTGTTTCTGAGAATATTCTTCCCTTAAATCAGAACAGTGTCCTCACAAGGGTAGCCTAGTTGTAGGCTCAACAATGTTCCAGCATTCATAACACATATTAACATGATGGAATACTATGAATGTGGTTTCCAACTGGCAGCTGACTTTAACACACAGTTTGAAATTTTCATTTTCCGAACAAAACCGATCACGGCAATAATCTGGAGGTTTTTCACTTTCTCTATCACTAAAAAATGTGTGGCTTGTGCATCAAAGGAAGCTCAGCTTAAATAAGAGAAAACCTTTTTTTAATCTTTTCTTTTGTAATTGACTTTTTGATTTAAACTTGGTCCGCAAGCTCAGTGTCTGCCTCCCTGATGTCTCCATGCTGAAACCGAAGCTGGACAGTTCATTTTTAGCTGAAGGCAGTGTGGTATGAAGCAGATAATATTGAGAGTCGGCACAGTTCAGACTTCCGTGGATGTCATCAGGAGGAGGATGAGGGAGGTGCAGCAGGTGCTCAGGAGAAACTCAGCTCTCACCCCTGCCCTCCACCATCCACTGACTCCCCTCACACCCATTACCACCACCTCCTCCTCCATCAGACTCTCTCTATGTTTGCCAAGGAAACTCGAGCCTCCGTCTCTTCACCTCTCTCCCCTTCCTCTTGTTTATGTGCTACCAGCCTGCAGTAACACCTCCCTGTGGGCCAGTAAACCTGACCTCTGACCCCATAACAAGAAGGGAAGTGTTGATGTTAAGTTGTCAAGTTGTCCAGAGAACAGTCACCTGACAGCACAACTCACAGCCAGAGGACAGCAGGCAATAAAAAATGATGTTTTTCCAGGAGTGAATTGCTGCAAGCATTATTGACCTGCCGACCTCTGTTTGTTAAAACCTGGTTTTATCTCAGAGGAGAAATAAGGGTTCTCACTACAGTCCCCCCTTGATATAAAAAGTTAAAGATTCAAGAGACATTACTTTGTTAACTACAGAAGCTCTGTCCGAGCCTCATGGGAGCTGCAGCTGTTTAAGACTCATGGGATATATTGTTGTTGGTTGTGACAAAGTTATGAGAAACGAACAGGAGTAAATGCTGCATTTGTTAGGGACTAATTTCAGCAGCGGATTAATCTACATTTGGTGATCTAATGAGTATTTGTGGCAGCAGGATAGTGTATATTAACTTGTAAGATTAACTACAATGTTGATGGTAATGAAGGAATGTCACCTGGTATCACAGTGTGGCTCATTGATGTGTTTTTAATAGTTGTTCAACAACAATGGAGCCCTGTGGCACAGAGGAAGAATATACATCAGGCTTTTATAGACACAATACTTCTTATGATTGTCATTCACTGTTGGTTTGGGTCTTTTCATGAGATTATCACCAGACTTATGCTTTAAAAAATATGAAGTGCTCGGGTCTTAACTGTCCAGTAAAGTAGTAGATAAGTATCTTAGGAAATGGAAATAAAAGTCCATCATGTTTCAGCTCTTTAGAGAAAGACGACCAAAGAAACAGTATCTGACTGAGTCTGATGGAACAGAGCTGATCTTATAAAGGAGATTTGGCTCTCTTTAGCTATAGAATGACACTGTTTTTCTTAACAAGTATTGCAATACTAGATATGTTTGTCAATGAACTTTTTTTCCCCATGACTAAGACAGGACTGAGGTAGCACCAATGACAGTTAATGCCAATTGTGACTATATCAACATTCAATATTGCTGATGAAAGAAAAACTAAATTGTAAAAAAATAAATAAACTAAAATTACTTTATTTTCTTCAACAAAAAAGGTTACAATATATCACAGACTTGCTAATTATTGAATATTCCACTAAGATTCCTATTTACATGCAGCTGTGCATGCTCAGATTAACATGCCCTAACATGTCATTTATCACGTCAAAGTAAAGAACAGTGGAATGACTGGAGCCACTTGACATTTTGCTCCTTTTTTTATCAAAATAGGATATTTTCTAAGTTACCTACCACTGGCAGACTTGTTGGACCGTGTGAACACAGCCTCTCTCTTTAATGCCTTCATCCACCCTCTTGAAAAGGTCGGTGTCACAATATTTGCTCATAGCCAAAATCCTGTCAATATCCGAGTCTTTCATAATGTTTAAAAGTCGGTGTGATTCTTATTCCGACCAATGTACAATGTATCCATGACAATACACAGAGCCGAACTGTAAATGGACAACAGGCCTTGTGTTGCAAATGGTAAGAACCCTAGTTGAGACGCATATTCCTAACATGGTGTACCATGTCAAAATAAGGCTGTTACAACCTGAGTAATACCGGCATATCCCATGTCTTAATCGGAAAAAGCTAAATTTGGAAAAAGGCCTAATTCGGAAAATCCAAACAGAATATGCTGTTCAGGTGATCCGCATCAAATTCCACGTATTGTGAGGTTCGGAATAACAGTGGAATATTAGTGTGCATGTAAACATATCCAGTAACAACAGGGCTTGTCATGTACTTTGGGCAATCGAAAACTTGGTTTTAAAACCTTTATTGTCTGTACAGCTCTCATAGCTTTATAATAGTTTCACTGACAGTACTGGGCTCCAGAACAGTTGTTGAATCATTGGTTAAAAATAAATATGCAGATCAGAACATATTCCTTGTCTGGATGTATTTCATTTAAATTGATCCCGTCAGACCTCTAGACCAGACACTTTCTGGAAGGCTGCATTCTTAATCATTCATAGTGTGTTTTTCATCAAGTAATGATAAGATGAAATGTTATGTGAAATAAGAGAATTAAGAAAATTAGAGGGGAAAAAATCTATTAATAACCCTGTATATATGGGAAATGATGACTGTTGTTGTATGACATGGCCCAAGTTAACGCCTAAACTGGTGTTTAGTGTTGGACCTTCCAGTGTAAAATTTTGCCAAATTGCTGACATTTTGCTAATGGCAAAGGTCAAACCACTTACCGGAAATCAGTTGCTCTAAAACAATAGTTTTCCAATGGCTGCACAACATAAACCTTCTGTACGCTGCTGTTTTAGAGCAGTAAAGAAGAATGGATGAAAACTCCCATTTTATCCTGGTGTGAAACTATTTTAAAGTTTATTCCAAAAAATCTGTGGTTTTACATTTGTGCATAGACTCATTTTGGGCAGTATTGGAGGCATATCTGATATAGTTTCAGACTAGATTGACTGAAATGTTCAGTATAATCTGATGACTATAAAAGACTAACAGTTTTGATTCACTATCTGATATGTCGATATGTAAAAACTCATTTGACCGATAACTGATACTGATATTGATATGTCCACTTTTTTCCGCACCTAGTTTTTAGTGATCATCAAGTCTCTTCTGTAGTGGAACTGACATCATATTATGCATGCATAGTACTCTTATCATGATGGCCCACCAGTAGATGGAGATATAAAATGCAATACTTTTCAATGCATTTACTATTTATTGATTATGCAAATGAAAAAAGGCATATTGGCAAATTCATTTTAAAGCTGATTTTGGCCGATACCAGTGACATACTGATATTATCCGCATGTTGACCGATTACGATATATCATTTTAAAGCCAATACCAATGTTGTGCCGACATCATCATGCATCCCTAACTAAAACTATATGGAAATTGTTTTAAAAGATAAAAATAAATTGCCCTGTCTTTTAGTCAACCAAAACTTGATTAAAAAAAACAGTTTCAGTTTGGGTAAATATGATTAAAAACTAGCAAGGGTATTTGACCCAAGACTAAGAGTGAGGCTGGGAAGAAAAAAACAAAAAAAAAAAGCCCACAAAATGGCCTACCTGGAATAAGCTGAAAAAAGTTTAGGATCCAGGTAGAAGTTGCCTCGGGCTCTTCACACAGTTTACATTACAGAAGGTGATTACAGACGTCCCTGGCATTGCTCGTGTGGTGTAGAGTTTCCCCCTAGGCAACGACTTCAGTTGGAGTGCGAGTTGTTTCCGGAGAGGAGATAAGAGCTGCAGTCAGTTCCCAGCCTCCCCGCTGATCCACTCCACTGATCTCTGTTCTTAATGAAGCATCTATCAGCGGAGCTTCGTTAGCTCAGGCATGCAGCGTGCTCTGACCGGCCCGGCACAGCCAAGCACAATGTAGGTCCGTGTACTCCATAATTACAGACTGCTCACTCCTTCATGTTGCATTTGTTATTAGGGAACTTACCTTAATACTCCCAGGCACAGGATGAGCCAGGATGAATTCTATTCGAACTAAATCATGTTTGGAAATTACAAAAGTACGAGCAAATATTTGCAAACTGCAGGTACTCCAGCTGTTTGTTAAATGGCATCTATACCAGGCCTGGAAGTGTGCAGGTCACAGCCAGAGGAATTCACCATCAAAGACCAGTTTCCTGTACAGGTTATATATTAAACCAGGACCTTAATCTAGAGTAGTTAATCTGTTCAAAACCTGGATTAGTAACTGTTTTACAGTGTTGTCCTGGATTTAGTAAATGATATGAAATTCTGTGTGAATGTTTAACCACCAATGTACTTAAAAATCTTTGTGTTTTGGTGGCAACAATCTGAGCTCTAGCATTAAAATGATCTCCATTGTGTTTTCTGTATAATTATGAAGAAACTGATTTTGTGAAACCTTTTGCTGCTCTTCAGAACATCCCTGGCTTGTTTGATACTCCTAAGGCTTGATCCATGTTTGTCCAGGAAACTGGACAAAATAGCATTTATCTAAGGTGAAACCAGCCACCTAAGAGGTTTGATTCATGTGTCCACTCAGTTCAGCAGTAACCCTAAAGATAAAGATAAATCAGCTACTCCTCTAAAACAGGTTGGAAGCCCCTTTTACATGGCCTGTTCAAGGCGGGAATGTTACGCCATTATTCCAACTTGCCATTCTGTATAAAAGGTATGATCATGAATGGGTGACAGAGTTATTTCACCTTTAAGCCACTTGCAGAGGTAATCGACGAATCGACATCTGTATATAAAGTGCAAGCTGGCAGGAAGGGATGGGTGTGACTGTTTGAAGTGTAACATGTGTGACCCACCCCTGTGAGATTAGCTAAGAAAATGAGCAACCGAAAATGTCCATGAATTGGAGAGACATATATATATATGTGTGTGTGTGTGTGTGTGTGTGTATATATATATATATATATATATATATATATATATATATATATATATATTGGAGAGCCGAGAGCCACTATATAACAGGGATGGTAATATAGTGTTATTGCCTTGTTGTACCATAGTTGTTGAGATAGCACTGTTCGATGTGTATGTTAAACAGTGTGCCACGCTAGACGCTGATGCTGTTGTGTTTCAAATCCCACCTCTTTGCTTCCTGAACACCTGCATGTGATACAAAATCACACACTGGGGCAGCATGTTGCCTGTGTTGTTTGGGTGTGTGTAAAAAAGCAAAATCAGCGTAATGAAGGGTCTCTTTGTGGCAGTATTGCAGGATCTCGGTGTAAAGGGTCTGAGATTTCAATTTCAGTTAATCTGGTTTGCTAGGTGGGTGGCATGGTGGTTTGGAGGGTTCCTGGTTTGAACCCAGGGTGGGGGCTTGGAACCCTGGGATGGGGGAGCCCTTCTGTGTGGAGCTTTCATGTTTTCGAAGTGTCAGCGTGGGTTGTCTCCGGGTATTCCGGCTTCTTCCCACAGTCCAAAGACATGCAGGTTAATTGATGACTGGAAATTGGCTGTAGGTGTGGATGTGAGCGTTAATGGTTGTCTGTCTCTATGTGTCAGCCCTGTGATAGTCTGGTGACCTGTCCAGGGTGTACCCTGCCTCTCGCCCGATGTCAGCTGGGATAGGCTCCAGCTTTCCCCACACCTAACAGAGTGGTTAGGAAAAATAAATGAATGCTTCGATAGGTCACTCATGGACTAAGAAAAAAAGCCTTTCCATATTTAGGGTCATACTGTCATCTGCTGTAGTTTGAACAATAAGGGTTATTAAACATGAATGTTAGCTCATGTTACATAATTTTACTTAGACATTAGCCAGGCCTGAATTGTTGCTCAGATCTTTTCTTTATATTTTCAGTCATTGAAGTATGTCTGATGTTGTGTTCACTGGACAAACAATTGAAGCATTGTAGGCAGGATTAAGGATGGGGCATTGTCCTGGCCCAGAGCCAAATCAATAAGCTACTGACTATCAACAGAACAATGGTGGCAAGTGTTGATGAGATGTCTGTAACTGTACAGGTTGTTGTCAGCTGACTCACAGAAATAACAACTCATAATAAACATATTTCTGGTGTATGGATATGCCATCACCTGGTTTGGGTAAAACAATAACAACAACAACATCAACAAATGTGCTAATGTGATCACAATGTCAGGATAAATTAATGAGGTGAAATCAAATGGCAACAGTCTGATGATCAGGCTCCACAGTGTTCAGCAAAAGATACATCTGACTTCGAAGGTCCAGTGTGTAGGATTTAGAGGGATATATTGGCAGAAACTGAATATAACAAGTGTATTGTCCTTAGTGTATCATCACCTGAAAGTAAGAGCTTTTGTGTTTCTTTAGCTTAGAATGAACCGTTTCTATCTACATAGGGAGCAGTTTCTTGTCTGTTGAGATCGCCATGTTCCCCGCCATGTTTTCACAGTAGCCCAGAGCAGACATACCAAACACTGGCTTTAGATAGGGACTTTAGATTTTTCATGTCAGCCACTGTAGCTAGTAGTGTTGGGAAAACACTGATTTGTAACATGAAAATGTTTTACTCAGTGTTTCTACTGGTTTAAATCCCAAAGTCTGTTTGTTTTGGAGAGGAAGATACCTCTGCAGATAATTCAGCTCCTGGTAAAAACCTCCTGAATGTCTGGATCTTAAGTTGTAAGAGAAAAAAGGTGACCACATATTACCATGCTCCGGGCGAGCCACCTGTCTGTGACGTGAACAGCTTAGGAGAGACACTTTTTTGTGATGTAAAACTGTTTTATTTAGTTTTTCCAGTTTAAATCACACGGGGTCTCATTTGTTAACATTGCGTACGCACAAAACAAGGCCTGAAAGAAGCGTACAACACTTCCCACAGAAGTTGTGATATAAAATCTTATGAATATTCTGGAGATGGGAAATTGGGGACGCAGATGATGAGGTGGAAACCTGATTGTAGAAATTGTTAAATATTTTTTGGTGCACACCATTTTTGGCTTTTGTCCATACATACATATTTAGTACAGATCCTATGCATTGTTTTATAAATGAGACCTGTGGTCTATTTGTTTTGGAGAGGGGGTGACCTCTGCGAATAATTGGGCTCCAGGTAAAAACCTCCTGAACAATGAACACTGAAGGAATTCTTCCCAGGAAAAGTTTTAGGTGGTTGCAATCTGCAGTTCTCACTGCTGGATGCCACTATATCCCCCTAAGGTCCCGTTTATACGACAACGATTTCAACTGAAACCGGTAAACTTTAGTTGCGTTTTGGCCGATCGTTTACACGACAGCTGCGTTTTGGGTGCCTGAAAACACAGCGTTTTGAAAACGGGTTCCAGAGGTTAAGTTTTTGGAAACGGCAGCGTCTCCGTTGTCATGTAAACTTGCAATATGCAATTCCTCTGAAAATGGAGACTTTTCGCACATGCGCATTACAGTTCCAGTCACTAGGCATGCCGACCGTCACAACAACAATACCAAGCTCTGTTTGTGCTGCTCACCTGTTGATTTGAAGTTAAGTGTAGATCTGTTACTGTAGCAACTCCATCTCGTCGTCCATGCAGACAAAGTTATCTGTGCATGCTTTCGCCATTGTGTCTTCTTCGTTTTGGTTTGTAATCACCGCGTTGTAGAGGAAGGCGCTTCAGCGCAGGTGCATGGCGTCATGCCGTGGTGTTGCTTTGCAAATTTACACTGCCACCCATTGGCCTGGTGTGCATACTACAGCGTTTCCAGTAGATTTTGCGGCTCCGTGTGAACGGGGATTGTTTCAATAACGTCGTCATATAAACGCAGAAGTTTTTTAAAACACAAAGGACAGACTTTTCCGTTTTTAGAGGAACCGTTGTCGACAGACACATTGAACCTTTAAGTCTAGAGCTACACTTAGCCCCTCTGGTTGTTGACCAGTTGCAGGTGATTGGTTCATTTGTTTAAAGTGAACAATGCTGTGCAAAATGCTTATCAGAGGTTACACTCATTCTCAAGCACATACTGAGGCAACCAAATCCTGAGGCGTCTTTTTTTGTCTTAAATACTTTTGCATTCCACTCTTTTAAAAAAAAAAGACAAAGCTCCTCTCTATTATTCCTGACAGTATGTTAGGCGACACCACTCTTTTCTCTCTTTTATTTCTCCTCTTTCCACCTTTCTCCTCCCATCTGTCTGACGGAGCTGAACTTGCTTCAGAGAAAGCCCGGAGAGGAGAGGAAGGAGAGGGGGCTGAAATCAGAGCTGCTCCCTCGGAGGTGGAGGCGATTTATGGCGTGTTTGTGCACGGGGAGGAGAAGGAGGAGGGTAGAAGAGAAGCAGTGGGAGGAGAGCTGGCAGAGGGAAGGAAAGGAGGGCATGAAGCAGCGACAGAGGTTGAAGAATTGGGACAAAAGTCTGCTGAGAGAAAGAAAAGAGCTCTGGAGTTTATTGTGCTGAGCTGGAGAGCTCTGAAAGAGGAGGATTAGGAGGAAGGAGGGGAGAAGGAGGAAGAGAAATCAGCACGCTCTGTGCAGCTGAACTTGGACTTGTAACCACATGTTTAGATCACACTGAGCGCAGGGAGGAAATATCCAGGTAGGACAACAGGGCAAAGGTTACTGGTTAACTTTTTCCATGTGTGCGTTCAGAAGGGTTTTGTTTGGCATGTTTGTGCATCGTCATTCTGTTCATTCAGTTTAATTTAAGACACTGCAGAATTGAACATCAATCAAGGGGCATTGGATGACTGTTAAAAGGTGTTGAAGACATATTTGTCTCTGTGTGTATGTGAGTATAAAGGAGAAGGAGGTGCGTAGCTATCTTCCATTCAGTGCTGTGAGCAGAGCTTTTGTAGTGCAGATTGTTCTTTCAGCTTCTCTTCTCGTCTGGTTTCTGTCTTTTGATTCATCAAAGCTTTTTTCATCTCTCAAGCGACCGCTGACTTTTATTTATCTGTTTGCCTTTGAGATGTTATTACAAGGCATCGTTACACCTGCCTGCTTCGATGTGCTGGAGGAGATGGCGGTTTTCTTGATGTGTGTAGTGATGTCTTACAAGCAGACATGCTGTTTTACCTCACCTCCTGTGGTTTCTGTCCGCATCGATAGTTTGGGTCTCATTTGTCAAGGTTTTAAGATATTTGTCTTCCATTTGTCCATTGAAGCAAGAGTTAATGTTGATCGTTGAGCAGCACAAATTAAATTATATTGACCTGCATTAGACTGGGGGTTGTGGGGGGAGTTTCAAAGTTAGTTAAAGGGATAGATGGTTGATTTTCAGCCAGCTTTGTATCATAACAATGTAGGTAGTATGTAGAAATGGACTATGGTAAACTTTCCTCCATCTAACCAGCCCCAGATCTCACTGCTCATCTCACAGCTCAAATCTTCTCTGGCTCTAAGGCTGTAGCTTGAACTACAGATTTTACCTCTGCATTTTCATATGCCCATCACCACTGAACAAAGCGTATAGAAACAGATCAAGAGAGAGAGACCTGCACCTCTTTCTCTCTAACAAAGATCAAAGGCAGATCAAACAGTAAAACTAGTAGGGGTGGGGGGAAAAATCCATACAGCACAGTATCGCGATATTTTTGGATGGCAATATTGTATCATTACACAGTGCCAAATGATAAAATCAATTGCAGTCCACTAGTCCACAGTCCATTTTGCTGCTGTGGGAGAAAAAAAAAAAGAAGACTGAGGTGAGATAAACAAACTGAAACTTTATCTGATTAGATAAAACCGATGTTGATGAAGTTTTTCTTTGGGGACATAATTTACAGTTAAAAAAGGGTAAGAAATTGCAATATATTGCAAAATATTTTATCGTGACTTAAGTATCATAATAATATCATATCATGGATCCTCTGGTGATTCCGCTCCTAAAAACTAGGCAGTGCTGATCAAAAAAAAAAAAAAAACGTAGGTTCTGCCTCTCTCTTGCCTATTTCTCACCTAAAATGTCATCAAAAACATATTTTAGTGCACTGTTTGGCTGTAATTTGAAAATTTGTGAGCAGCAAGCGAGCACCATACTGTTTCAAGTATTGATATTAAAAGTATTAAAAGCAGAGGCTGAAAATACAGAAAACTAAAGGTAAATGTAAGCAGTGGAGATCAAACATAAACCTCTGTGTTACTGCATTGCCTATTTCACGCTGGAAATGTTTTCAGAAACATATTTTATCTAACTGTTCAACTGTAATATGAGATACCAGCCGATGTGAATGCCACAGTCCTTTTCTCTGTATTCTCTGGTCATGTTGATAGACTATAAAAATAATGGATGTTGCTGCTCTGATGTCACCACTTGGTTTTTGGACTCCCATTTTGAAGCCTCAAGTTTGGCATCTTGGCCGTTGCCATCTTGGATTTTTGGAGCCGGAAGTGACCATAATTGGCCAGGAGGGCGGAGTTGTGAGGAAGTGAGGGGTGGATCTGACTAAGAGGGTGGGGACACTGTCGACAGACGGCTTGTCACTCAAAGTGGCTTGTGTAATTGGACTTTAGACGTAAATAAAATGTAATTGCTGAGTTATTTTAAGATTCACCCCCTTTTTTGTACCAGTCTGTGTACATGTTGATTTCTGCTGTAAAATTGGGCATTTTGACATGGGGGTCTATTGGATTGACTGGCTTCTGTGCCCAGCCTTGAGTGGCCATTAGAGGAACTGCAATTTAGCACTATCCTGTTGGCTTGATTTTTGCTATATATTTTTTTTCTATATGACCAAGCAGAGGTTGCTGCTTGGTCATATAGAATCAATTTCAAAAGTATTTGCATCTTTTAACTGCATAGACAGACCAGTTTCATGAAAAGACCATCTTTCCAGCAGTAAACTACTTCTCTAACTCAAAACCTCTCCACTGCATATACCACTATATTTCCAGCACACTGTTTTCCAAAATATGGCAAAACATGCAGCTTCCAAAATCAGAAGTTCAAAAGTTAGATTGAAAAGTTTATTAAGATTGAACAGCCATATTTTAAGTTTACAATTGATGAGTTTTTAATACAAAAATATTAATACTACCTTAGAACAGTCTGAATGGCAATGATATCTGAAGATTACAGCTTAATTATTAACAAACATCATGTCCTTGTCTGAAGAAAAAATGGAGCAAAAAAGATTTTAAAAGTGCTCTAATTATGTTTAGTTTCATTAATCTTGCTTTACTGGATTGGCAGCTTGCATCTTTATGTCTCTTTTTGTACTGCTTATAGAAATATTATTTAATAAGCTTCTTAAATCAGTCTTACTGCTGTAAGGATCTATAATGAGCAGCATTACACTGAATATAAAATGCCATAACCCAGAATGCTTAATGCTTATATGTAGAGTTATCAAGATGCCAATAACAAATTAGCATGTTAAAAACAGAATTTGCAGAATCCCCACAATAACAGTAGCAGCAGCAGTTATAATGTAAAACCCAGTGTGGTGTACAGTGTGTAAAATGAGAAACGTGGTCCAGTTCATCTGTGGGAAAGACAAAGAGACAAAGGCAGAAGGAGAAAGCGGTGTATCATTGTGAATTCCTGCCCGTGTCTGTGGGACTGCTGGGAAATGAAATGAAAAGGTCATCCCCGGTCACAAACCCACTAATCCCACATCAGCTTACTCTGATAAATCACAAAGAAATACACGCGACTTTACAGAGCAGGCCAGTGTCCCGACAGTACAGCAGATTAAGTCGAGCACGCCTCTGTGACCTAAAGGAATCAAATTAAAATCAGAAGAGGAGGATGAACCTTACAGTCGACCTAATACGGCAACTCACTACTGTCAGACAACACAAAAAATATATATAACAAGCGAGGACAGGAAGTCTTGAAAGAGGAAGAAATGATGAGCTATATTTGACTTGTGAATCTCTATGATGAAATATGTATGTTCTGTTTACTAGCGGGATTAACCTGCTAGGAGGCCTGAGGAAAACTGTCTGTGTAATGTGTACAGTTTTTCTTTGCTTTCTCTGCTTTTCCAGATTTTATTGTGGTAATTTTTATTCGACACTCATGAATTAAGCAATATGCAGTAGTGCTGTGAAGTTTGAGCGATGTGTAGCCTCTGTTTACCCAGATCAGGACTTCTAAATACATCAAACGTACATGTGTAGATATTGAGGGGGAGTAAAGCAATTCATGCTTCATTATCCTTCCAAAATATTTAGTTGTTTCTCAATAAACTAAAATCTACCAACGTGTACAGATGCTGTATCATGACATCAGCAGAAATGAGAAGTGACCTGGAGACCAGGTCTTGGAGTATTAAAGTCATCATAAAAAAAAACAATTATTAACTCTAACATTGTGTTCACACCAAACGGGATGCCAATTTTCGCACCCCGTTACTTGCACGAGTTTGAATGCTATTGGTGTATGTCCCCCGTGGCATCTCAATGCTGATTGGCTCTCATGGCATGTATTGGTCGCTTGGGTTCAGATTTTTCAACTCTGGTGAATAAGTGTATGATGTGAAATCACACTACTCGCTTTATTTGCGTATTTTACATCATTCATGTCGTGTCCATCACGCTGCCCGGCAAGAATTTGCATGTAGTTGCGTCTTTACATTGACTTTATATGTAATTCACTTTCTCGGTGTGAACACGACATATATAACAATTTACATTTTACAAAGGTGTTAAGTTACGCATATTTAAGGGTGTGGCAACTACATTAACAAGTTGTCTGCAAGGTGTCTCCACAGTGTATTGGTGCTTCTCAAAGCCAAGTCAAGGATGGTTCCTTGGTAGGACGGGTCCTTTCAAGGGTCCTACAGAGGCTAGGCAAGACTCCTACCTAGCATTCGGTGAACACACATTGGAACAGGCAAGTGAGTGCCCAGGTGTGTGTCACTGAAAAGGCCCCGCCTTTAATTCTGGCAAATGGTGCACAAAGAATTGTGGGTACTTCATGTCTGCTGAGGATACACACATGCATCCTTGAAAATTCTCTGAAGGAAAGACTTGGTGTTCGGTAGAATTCAAAAGATCATTGACATTGGAACGGTCCTTTGGTGGAA
This sequence comes from Epinephelus fuscoguttatus, assembly GCF_011397635.1. Taxonomy (NCBI): domain Eukaryota; kingdom Metazoa; phylum Chordata; class Actinopteri; order Perciformes; family Serranidae; genus Epinephelus; species Epinephelus fuscoguttatus. Next base: position 6,297,581 of record NC_064753.1, read on the forward strand.
ATTGATGATGTAGCCTCCTTGAACTTCAAAAGTTTAAGGATCCTTCCTTGACTCTGAGAAGCACCATGAGAGTCAGCTTCACCAGTTGCCCCTCCACAGCTCCACCCCCTTATCCAGATATGGCCACTACTGGCAGCAATTGGTGCATTGCTGACCTCAAAATGGCAGCACACAAACCAGTGGATGACATTGCAGTAGCTACGTCCATTATTTTATGCAGTCTATGATGAAGAGGAGTGATGTTCATGGAATTTTTGAAAACAACCTAGATGGCTGCAGCTAACATGGACCTTTCTGAACAAGTACTGTTTTCAAATTCTGATGGCGAAACAGCAAAACTTTTTCACAGACATATTAATTCTCCACCATCACAGCTGCACCCTGTAGTCTGTTCAGATTTTTCCGTTGTTCAGTGATGCGTCATATTTTGTTTCACTGATGGGTTTTAGGCCTGTTCAATCACGTCTAGAGGCATTTTGGTCTAATTCATTGATAACACCGCTTGGAAAAAGAGAGTGAACTGAGAGTTTCCAGACTGACTAGCATTTACAATTTGGTCTGATGCTTAAAACTAGATTTTGACGCAGACAGCACCTGATTCCTTGTGATGTTAGCTGGTACTTTGAAATTGATACTCTGAAATTTATCTTGGGAATATGCAGCACTACAGCAATTACTTAGAACGATGATTCATTGTTGACCTTGGGAAGAGTAGTTTGACAAATACAAACATGAGATCGGCTAACTAGATTTTTCCAGAGCTTTCATCTTCATCTCTCAGTAGTTTATTAAATGTTTCTATTTCAGTCAACAATGATGCTTTCAAGATCTTCGCTTTTGCTCATTTTCAGTTATATCTAATTTCCCTTTTGTGATACATGTAAAACAATATCAAAATAACATTTTGTTTTTTGCACCCAAAGCTCTGCTTTTGATTTTGTCTTAGATTTCATCACTTTGTGTTTCCCATTTTTTAAATATTTACATTTGTGCCTCATTTTGGTGTTTGTTTAAAGAAGCTGTTTCAGTTTTGGCATTATGTGTTGATAGTGTGTCTCCTCTCTTGCACTGAGAGCTGTAATCGAGACAGTATTGTCCAAAGGAGTCGTCCGTTTTCATGATGCAGGACGGAAGAAAAGGTATGTTCCTCCCAAAGAGCTGCTGCAGTGCTATGATGCTGGTCTGGGGGAAAGAAGAGCAGCAGCAGGCCTTTGATGAGAGCAGAGTCATGAGGCGGAGGGTGAGGAGGGAAAAATAGGGCAGGAAGATGCTGAAACATGATAAACAGCAACGCCGGAGGGTAGAAGATGAAGAACAGCCATTCTTTAGAATCTGCAAAGGCAGTTTTCCACACATTGGACACTGAGTTTTGACTCCATCAGTACACAGAAATCCTGTAGATGGCGATGATAAACAAAACAGGGGAGCAGGATTTTCATTTGAAGATGAAACTGATGAGAGAGAAGGATCCTGAAGTTGAAAGTTCGGGTCGCTCTGAACAGAGTGCTTAGTCATTGTTATCTTTAGTTGCTGTCTTCCTGATTGAACAAGATTTCCCACCAGACCTGAGCCAAGTAGATAATCACTAATTTCTGTACAGTATGCCCTAGTAGTCATGATGACATCCAGTCATGAAGTTTAATTGTTACTGAAGTCAGTCCAGCAGGTCACAGCTGTGTTCTGGAGTCATGGAGATTGTTAAGAATAAAGTGGGACTTAATAAGAAAACATTTAACAGTCTGTGGACCTCAGGTCAGGTGGATTTATCCTGGTAGTGAAATGTTGGACAATATTATAACATATTTGTCACATCAGGACAAACTGAGCAAGTCAGTATAGATTTATGTGACGGTTGATTGCTGGTTGATTTTTCAGATTGTTGTGTTTTGTTAGTGTATGGGTATGTTATCTGTGTATGGTATTGGTTAAAAATGTTGGGCAAGTTACTCTTAAAATGTAATACATTATATATTACTAGTTACCTTCATTTGAAAGCAGTAAGTTACTTTACAGTATTACTGTCTATGTAGAGATGTTACTTATTACACTACTTTTGCATTACTTTGACCAAAGTGACCTCAGAGGAACTAATGTTGATTTTAAATGGATGAGGGTCATGTTGTTTCACAGCAGGTAATCAAAGCACAGAAGCTCCAGTTTATTACAGTTCATTTCAAATCCAGTGCTGCACAGGTCTGACGCATTCATGCATTCACATACAGTGGTTACCACTTTGTATTAAAGTCCCCTGCTTATATTAATAATAGTGGAGGATCAAAGTCTGATAACTATGAGATATGGATAAATATTTGTGGATCTATGATATAAAACAAAATAAACACATGTTGAGAATAGCAAGTCAAACAGAATGGCGTGCGATTAAGTCACGTTGACAAGGTCAAATGAATACACAAGAGCTGGATGAACCACCTGCCGGGTTCTGATGTGTCAGTCTGCTCCAGCAGCACTAGAGAGAGAGTTGTGCATAAGAAAGGGACTGTGTGCCGCTGTTGCTATGCAGTTGTAGGGGATGTGAATGGAAAAACGTCCAACATCTAGTACACTTACATAGTATACTTATCCCCGCTGCTTTCTAGCAGCCATAGGACACAAAAGCAGAACAGGATACATTGTAGACATTACAGGTGTATCAATGGAAACTCATTGAACATGATAACGCATAGTCCCAGATCTGCCGATCACTAGCACCTTTCTAGGCCTGTAAAAAGGGTATAATGAAATGACAGCCCACAACCTTCAGGGGATATGTTTACTGGTGGCGGAAGTGGAGGGGTGTGGATAAATGAAAAATAAAAACAATTAACAGTTTATTTCGGGTGGTAACACGTTATATGACGATGTAAATGTGATAAAATTACCCGAAATCCTGCTGGTAATGCATTATATTACTTCATTACTGCTAAAACACAATATATAACTGTAACGGGTTACTTTTGTAAATCTAAAATGTAGACAGGAATTAGTCTGTCTATAAACTGCTGTTCTGTCTACCTGAAAAACATGTTTCAGCTTTTCCGAAAGCCTCCAGGTTCTCTGTGGAGGACGATGAGCTGTGTGAAACAAACATTATAGGATAAAAAAAAAAAAACCCTTAATGTGATGCCTTCCTGCTGGGCATGAAAACCGCTTAATATATATGATGAGAAGCTGGGAGGGATAATTAGATTACTGTAGTATATTAACACTGAGTGTTAAGGCAGCGGCATGTTGTATGAGTTTGTTTACAGCTTTGTTATTTCAGACACAAAACAGGATCAGCTTTAAAGTCAGCGAGATGTAAAGCTGTGTGTGTTCTGTCAGGACAGAATGACAGACACACATTCTTATTTCTCACACATACTTATTTCTGTGTGTGTGTGTGTGTGTGTGTGTGTGTGTGTATGTGTGCGCGCGCTTGGGTCAGTAAGGTCGACAGAGTGAGTGGAGTTGATTACCCATCTCCACTCTTATCTCCATCCTCCTCTAACGCAGGAAGCGCCTGCTGATTATTCTCTTAATCAGGGCTATCTCCTATGCGATTAGCTCGGTGCTAAAAAGCCCTTCAGTTTGAATGGGGACATAGCCGCTGGACCAAAGCACTTCTTTCAGCTGGTAATTGCATTATCATATGTTCCCCCTGCAGCCTTGACTGACAGGATTCACTATGGGGAAAGACTCCCTGCGGGTACAATCCCATGATTCAAAGAAATTATTTGTTTATCAGGAGGTTTCTCTCACTTTGTCTCTTAAGCATCAATCTGTTAAAGCTTATTCAGTGTTTCCCACAGAATGAGAAATCATGTGTGGCGTGGCAGTAGCTGATGGGGGAGTGTGTGTGTGTGTGTGTGTGTATGTCTGATGTCAAAATATACAAAGTCTGGGGCTGTTATGTAGATAATGAATTGGGGAAGATGTTCTAGATCACTGATTCCCAACCCACGAGTCGTGACACCACAGCAGGAGTGTGAGCTCCTGGCCAAGGACAGTCAGTCCACCCCACACTCAGTGTTGTGTCTAACCAACTTTCCATTGTGTTTTTTTTTTGTTTCTTGCCCGTGTCTTTATGTATCAGTTTGTGTTCCCCTTTCTGAATTTGGAATTTTTTGCTGGTCCGTCAATGGTGGATCGCTTCATGAGTTCATTCTTTTTTCAGCAATTGTGGAGTTTTAAGTTGCAGGGTAGATAATTGATCAGTTGGTCCAATCAGTGCTGATCACATCAGATCAATGGATGAGAGGAGCAGCTGCTGCAGGGGAACTTTTAGACCCAGTGCAGTGAATGGTTATGCTTCACTCTCAATTTGCCTGACTTTCTACTGCTCTGTCTGTGCCAAGAGAACACTCTGTGCTGTGAGAGTGTGTTGCAGATAAGAACTGAATGTTATATATATTCCACTAGCGCTCCTAAAAAGAGCCCAGCTCCAAAATAGAATATCAAAATGTGGCGGCAGATGTTTTAATTGTGGTGGGCCACCACAAGTACCATATGTTAGCTTGGGGAAATGAATCACCAACGTAAATTATAACTCCAGCATTGGGTCAAAACAACCTGTTATCATGACTTTGGTAACCAAATAGTTTTCTACCCAAGAGTACTGGGTAACATTAACCCAGTATTTCATCAGTGTAGATTTTTTTGAATCATTTCACTCTACAAAGGAGGATAAGGGCCATGTTAAAAGAAAAAGATCTTAGATTTCGAGAATAAAATTGTAAATCTACAAAGATAAAGTCATAAAACTGTGGGTGAGAATAAAGCTGAAATATTACGAGATTAAACTTGTAATATTAGGAGAAAAAAAAAATCACAGATGTAATAATATTACCTGAAATCCTGTTGGTAACACGTTATATTACTTTGGTACTGCTAAAATGTACACACTTTGTTGCTTTTTTACACCATGTTACCCGACTTTCCGGTCTTATTATGTGACTTTTTTTTCTCCCACAATTACGACTTCATTCTTTTTATATTACGACTTTATTCTCGTAGTTTTACGACTTTGGTCTTGTAATTTTAGATTTTTTTCTTTAACACGACCCTAAACCGCCTTCATATCACTCTGAGACAAAGTAAATAAACATATTCCCCAAAATGTTGAACTATTTCTTTAAACCAGTGAGTTAACTGGAGCACAGTTGAGTTTTACACATTTGTAGCCATGTTAACTGTTCAGACTGGTCAGAGAGAAACTATTGAGTAGAGTGTCTTGGAATTTTGTCCAAATATCCATGTTTCCATGACAGTGAACCCTAATGAGTCTGGTTGTCTTTTAACTCAGTCCTTGTCGTTATGCAGTAAATGTTTACCATTACACAGCTCAGTGGATTTCAGAGCCAAATTCACTCTCAGAATTAGAAGAATGTTCAGAAACGGTGTGAGCGCTTACTTTCTGTAGCGGGTGTGTTGTAGTTTCATTTACAGCCATTAGACAGAGTTATTTGTTGTGCCTCCACCTCGGTGCCACCCACACAGCCCCTGCCGTCCCTCCAGTGCTGTTCTCAGCGCTGATTAGATGACCGAGAAGGCTGCAGACCGCCGCAGTCCTCCGGCGCTTCCCCCTCACATCGCCGGCCGAGTCTTTTGTTTTTACGGCTACAATTAGAGCCCAGACGTGTAAGCATTTTGTGCAGCTCCTGCAGAATCAACAAAAGCTGCCTATTAAACTCCTCTTTAGTGGCGCTGTCCCTCACTTTTATATCCTCGCTGGGTTTATGAGTGTTAGAGGCTGAAAGGCCAATACACCCCCACATCCCACAGCTCAGCCTGGACCTTATTTACTCTCTCTTTTCTCTGTTCTGTCTCCTTGTGCAGTTTCATCTCCTCTCTGTTTCCTAAATCTTCCTTTATTCTCTTTGATTCTCTTAACTTTGCAGCCTCCGCATCTTTCCTTTCCTTATCTCCTCGTCTTTCACCATCTTTTCTGTTTTCTTTCATTTAACCTCTCATCTGTATTTGGCCTTTTCTTTCTTTCTTTCTTTCTTTCTTTCTTTTTTGCCTCTCCTCATCTGTATTTTTGTGTCTTTTCTTTATCCCCCCTCTCCCATGCTTTATAACCTCATCTTATCCTTTTCTGTTATTTTCTTTTCCTCTCCTCTCCTCTCCTCTCCTCTCCTCTCCTCTCCTCTCCTCTCTGCTCCTGCTCCTCATCCTCTCTCTGTGTTCTTTCCATCTCTTCTCTCCTTCCTTTTCCTCCCATCTCAGCACCTTTCATTGCTCTTAACGACATACAGCGCATACATCAACCTCACTAATTAACTCATAAATCATCTCCATGTACTTGGAAAGTTTAGAGCTCTGGCAGAGTGTTTGAGCGGATTCCTGTACTCATTTTGATCCACATTTACAGCAGATAATCACAGTATTTTTAACTAGAAATTACATTTAATCTTGTAAATCTTCTGCAAAGTGTCAGTTGTCTGTTGTTTTCTTCTCCTTCCAATCTTCTGATCATAATGCAGAATAAATAAATGTTTCCTACCACAATACTAGTTATCATCTGTTTCCTTTAAGTCTAAAAGTTCATTTCACATTGTTATTCTTAGTGTCTGACAACCCTTTGGAATGGATCCCTACAGGGACAGGCCCTTTTGTTAAAGAGTAAGATCCTTTTTTCTTGACCAGAAACACCCCTGAAATTGCTATAGCCAAAGCCATTAGACTCAATTTCAATAAACAGGAATTCTATTCTGGTAAAATACACTCCATTCAAAGTAAACGGAAACAAAATAAAACTAAGAAATAAACATCTTGGTTTGTCTCTCTACTGTTCCAAAAATCAGCAGCTCTGGTTGTAATAAACCCTTAATTTGCCCAGATATCAGCTCTGTGATAGTCTGGTGACCCGTCCAGGGAGTACCCCGCCTCTTGCCCAATGACAGCTGGGATAGGCTCCAGCCCCCCAGCGAATGCTAACAGGGTAAGCAGTTACAGAAAATTAATGAATGGATCCCCCAGATCGATGTAAAAATATGCTGGCTCTATACATGCTAAAATTAATGTTAATTTCAAGTCAGTTCAAGTACAACTATGGATTTGGGGATAGCAATTTCAGGGCTGTTTCTGGTTAAATAAAAAGGATTTTATTGGTTGTGGTGGTTACATTGCAGCCTGTCACTGCTGCGGGCTGCAGCACTTTGACTCAATAGTGGACCAGTTTCAAAAATTGCTGTTTTTCATTTGTCACTTAATAGGATCCAGGTAAAAAAAAATGTAGTACTCTTTAAGATGCATGAAACCAGCAAATTTTTCTGCTTAAAAAAAAACAACTATCAAACAGTTTTTGATAATCACTATAGTTGCCAATTAGTTTTCTGTTGATCAACTAATTGTTGACTATCTCAATCTGCACACATCATGTGATATGTTTGAAAGCACCAGAACAGCTGCTACACAGAGTTTGATAAGATACTGTTTTGCCAGAGACTTTTGTCTGAGCTAATGTGTACAGGAGCAAAAATCCCAACTCATGGTGCATCATTTTCTGCAGCTTTTAACTGCATGTCATGTTCTATGAGTGAAGGGACAACAGAGCACTGTGTTGTCTTTGCTTACTGTTGGTAATACTGTTAAGAGCACAGATTGTTTCTGTGAAATATTTCCGCACTGAGCTCCAGAGCTGTGCAGATGATTGCAGATGATTACAGATTATCAGATCCTCATGTTGAACTGCCAGATGTGTAATTGACTTTTTTCTGGCTTCAACATTTTCCACCGTTGTTCAAAAACCATAGAAGCAGAAATGTAGCGGCAGAGACCAATTTTAATGCAACAAAAACAAAAATTGTTTAAACCAAAGAACGTGGCCACAAACATGCACATACAGAGAAGGGCTGAAAGCACATACGGAAAGCAAAAGCATACAAACGAGACTAAAAGCCTCAATAATATGTCTGCAAAGGCAGTGCCCACAAGACCCTGAAAGCTTAGCTGTTCTTAGATCAGCATCACCAGTAGTGAGCATAAAAGAGTAGTGTTTTTCCTGAGATTGGCATTAGAGAAAAGAACATCAGGTCTTAGGGCAGCATGGTGGTGAAGTGGTTAGCACTGTTACTTTACAGCCAGAGGATGAGTGGTTTGAAAGTGGGGTGGGGAGCCCTTCTGTGCAGAATATGCATTTTCTCCCGTGGCAGTGTGGGCTTTCTCTGGGTTCTCCGGCTTCCTCCCACAGTCCAGAGACATGCAGGTTAGGTTAGTTGGTGGCTCTAAATTGGTGAACGTGAAAGTGAATGGTTGTCTGTCTCTATGTGTCAGCCCTGTTACAGTCTGGCGACCTGTCCAGGGTGTACCCTGCCTCTCGTCCAATGTCAGCTCGGAAAATTTTACATCAATCTTAACATTACAGTTTGGTACCTCTTCTGTATGACATGTTGTCCTGTAGAGGGAGGCCAGTGAGTCACCACAATAGCTGAGGATTATCCTTTGAGGACCATGAATATTTACAACAGATTTCATCCTGCAGATACGTATACGTATGTCCCCAGAGTTACTTTATTAGTCCATCAAACATCACAGATGGTGATGATGGAACCAGATCTCAGATTGATGTATTTCAGCTGTTGTTTGTTGAAGGGCAATCAGAGGTCCCTTGTAGGTACTGCAGTGGAGGCTTGTGTGTGTTTCCTGTGTTTTAACATGAGGCTGATTCAGCTGCCGAGGACTGAAAAGAGCCGCAATGGCAGAACGACCTGACAGAGACATATGGAGCAGGACCATGTCCTCAGTGTAAACACAGTGCTGGATCATCGTTAAGAAGATCCACACAAACATTTATCCTGCAGTCTATGACTGATTTGTTTTGTGTTTTTAAGAATCGGTAAAACAAACTCTTTAAAGTCACCAGCTGTTTTATGTTCTTTGTTGTGTCTGAGTTGCCACCTCTCACCTCTCTGCTGTTTCATCCTGTCTTTGAAATGTTTTGTTGGATATGTTTTATACAAACCCTGAAGGTCGACTGTGTTTTGACTCTTCCTTGTCTTGCTGTTATCCTCTCTTTACTGTGTCCTCCAAACTGCTGTCAGAATAATTCACACATTCTTCAGTTTATGAAGTACTTCTACTACTACTACTACTACTACTACTACTTCAAAAAAACACAGATCCCTGTGCACACGGTCATGCTCAGGAACATTAGGTAGGTAGGGTAAGTAGATGAAACTGTGAAGATTTTTAGATAGATAGATAGATAGATAGATAGATGGATGGATGGATGGATGTATGTGTGTATATGTATATGTGTGTGTGTGTGTGTGTGTGTGTAAGGACATGAGAGATGTCCTATTTAAGTAAATGACATCCATTTCTGATGATCTCTTTTTTGCTGGACGACTCTGAAAAACTTGCCTTGTGCTTCAGGGAGGGAACATTTTTTGTTGGAGATTTTATTTGCCGAAGTAAGGAGAGAGGGCAGAGTTTTTAAGACTGAGCTGTAACATAACCTGTAATTACACAATCATTAATCTCAAATACATAACATGTTTAAAAACAAGCAAAACTATATTTATATAGCATTTCATTCCAGGTGGAAGCACAAAGTGCTGCACAAAGAGAGCCAATATAACACGAGTAAAACCAACAAAATACAATAGATAAACCAGAAAACGTAAAATAATAAAACCAGTGAGTAAAATATAAAATAAAAGTTCAGTCAGGACCACTGTAGTCAAAGAAAACTTTATTTCCATTTCAGTATTATATTTGGCAGTATGGCTCTGTTCTGGGGCCTCTCTGCCTTTCCTTGGGCCTACACAGAAAGTCAGAGAGAGCAGTTTCAGCAGGACATTATTAGTGTTGGGATGTTTTTGTTAAATCTCTGATCAGGTTGCAGTTTGGTGAATCATTAATCCTGAATATCTATCAGAAATGTGGTTTCTCTCTGCTGCTGTATTCTGAAGAGAGCCAGCGCTGTATTTACTCAAAAAGCCGACAGAAACAAGTGAAACGTGTAAACTCTGTGTGGATTCAGCTTAAAGTTCCCTTCTTACAGCTGTAAACTCACACTCTGCTGTTTCCTGTTGGTTTTGTTTCCTTCAGGCTTCTGTCTAATTAAAGTGGGATTAATGAATCACATTGTAAAACAAAGGCAGACCTCCCGCTCTAATCAGGCTCAGCACACAGAGGGAGGCCGCCTCAGACAGAGATGGACTGACGGTGGGAGGGTTTAGAGAGCTGCTACAGCTTGTTCTGGCTTTTCTCCTTTCAGATTTTCCATGTTTAAATGTTACAAATGTGACACTTATTGACTCCCTCTCTCAGCTCAGTTCAGCCTCATTAGACTGAAACAATTTAGGATCATTTGATGTCCTCTGCGCAGTGACATGGCTGCCAGCCTGAAGCTGAGGGGTGTGTGTGTTTTAAACAGCATCTGTACATCATTACATCCTCACTAGTTACAAACTAAACTGCATTTTTTTTTATTAGGAAATTGTCATTTATTTGATTACTTTTTTTGTTTTTGTTTTTTAATACACAGACAGAAATCAAATACCATCTCTATCGGACCGATCAACAAACTGCAGTGTTTTAGCTTAACCTTAACTTTCTAATATGTTTAATGTGCATTGAAATACTCCATTAGAAATATATGTCTACTATGGTATTTTGTTGAGAATTATTTATCATTGTTCCTTATATGGTGGTTAAAGCTGCATTGCTCCATATTTGTCCACCAGGGGGCGAAAAACTCAGCCCAAACAACCCAACAGGCTAACACCACTGTTGTACATCGATCAGCTGAAACATTAAAACCACTGGTGGTTGAAGTCCGTCACATTAATCATCTTGTTACAGTGCAGTGTTCTAATGGTAAACTATTGGTCCTGACACTCATATGGATGCCACTTGACGCGTTCAACCCAAATACCATTCCAGACCAAGTGCTTCTCCTCATGGCAACAGCACTCCCCGATGGCATGGTGCATTCTCCCTCACCAGGAGTATGCACCATGCCACACTGCAAAAACTGCTCAGAAACGGTCTGAGGAATGTGACCAAGAGGTCAAGGCGTCGACCTGGCCTCCAAATTCCCCAGACCGAAATCTGATCAAGCGTCTGTGGGATGTGCTGGTACCCCATCTCACAACCAAAGGATCCACCACCAATGCCCCAGTGCCAGACACCACAGGACATCAGAGGTCCTGAGTCCATGCCTTGGTACGGAGCCAAGTTCAATCCAAGAAAGCCCCACTGTGGATTGGGGGTAACTTTGGGGAACTTGCACGTTCATGAATGCATGACTAGATTGGGGTCTGGGGAATTTGAAAGGCCAGGTCGACGCTTTGAGCTCTGTGTCACATTCCTCTGGTCATTCCTGGGCAGTGCAACAATGTTTGGGTGGGTGGTGTGTGTCAAGTGCCATCCACCTGAATACCAGGACCCAAGATTTCCCAGCAGTACATTGGATTGTATCAAAATGATCAATGTTTGGTCAATTTATATTGAAAACAGGTCAAGTGTTCACTTAAAAAACTAAAAATAATACTTATACAGTTTAATGAGAGACAAACATTTGTTCAGATGTATGTTTTTGTGGTGTAGTGATTCCAGTTGCAGTGGAGTTCAAGCTGTTTTATTGAGTCAATCTTTTTCTCTCTTTAGTTGAAAGGATGCTGCAGGGACTCGACGAGGGACTGAGCCCTACCTGAACCCCCTCCCCCTCCTCTCCCCGACCCTCAGAGCCCTCAGTGCCGCCATCCCATCATGAACCTGCTGTGCCGTGGGCGCCTGAAGCTGCTGGTGGCGTCTCTCACTGCCATCGTCCTGCTCACCTGGCTCTACCTGCTGGCTGGAAACCTGGAGAGTGAGTATGAGCTCATTCAGAGACATATGCGCACATTAAAGGGAAAGATTAGTTCTGCCAGGCATTTCTCATTATTCAGTAGAATCTGAGAAAGCTAACTGTGTAATTTTCATGGAGATTGGGTTTGAAAAGTCAAAAGCTGATTTATAATAAAAGCCTGAAGCTGTGGTTTGGGTCAGATAGAGTCGCAGGAATCCAACCAGTGAAAACAGAAAACATCAATTATCAGACATTTTTTTGCGACTCAGCTCAATTCCTGTTCGATCCGACTATTAAGTTCAATTTTTAAACACACAGAGCTTATTTTCTGTTCAGTTTGATTTTTCATTCTGACATCCCAGGGAGCCACTAAGGCCGCATCAGTGAGCCGCAGTCAGCGCTTTTGTTTGGATCACAGCAGCCAGGGTCAGATCAGAGAGTTTTCTTTGCCACAATGCTGCCATGCTGTCTCCTGGAAGAGCTTTTAGAAAAAACACACACACACACACACACACGCTCAGACAACCCACTCACACTGAACTGAAACATAAAAACCAGCAAGACTTTGAGACAACTTCTTACCAGATAGACACAAAATTGTCTGTGGATGTTCATGTTCTCCAGAGGATGATTTCAGTTTCCTTCTTATTTCTAGCTCCACCATCTGGCGGACAGAGCAGCTGTATGGAGAGCATAATAAGTGAAAATGTTCAATATCACAATTACCAGATGTAATAAAGCATCCAAGCAAACCTTTTAGTGTTCATGGTTTTAATATAATCCTATGCTGAGATTTAGAATTCAGTCTTGGTTTTAGAAACAGCAGTTGGCAAAACATTTTCACTACAAGGTCCATGTAGTAGCTATTCTGGAGCTTTCAGTTGCAGATGTTTGAGATTGAAAGTTCATTTTGTACAATAAATATGTGGACAGTTGCTGATTTCCTACACACAAACAAACAGTGGAAGAGTGGAAGAACTTTACTGAAACAATGTAACATTTAACTAGAGAATCAGAGTGCCAACACATCATCAAGTTACCCAATCAGAACACTTGGATTATTTGTTTCCTTTCAAATGTTTCAAAATGAAATATGAAACAGCTTGTTTCCATCAGCTCTCTTTATAGCATATTATTATATGTACACCGGATGACATTATCAATTATGTTTAGTGATTCTGTTACATTATTGCATTTCAGTGATGCTTACCACCTGAAATGCATTTGTGTTCTTTGATGAATGAATTAGCCTCTTCTGATCCACATGCACCCTGCGGTGTTTTTATAGATGTCTACTATAACTGAGATGGGGTTTACATGCAACATCATTACAGTTAAACATAGGGGAGAGCGGGCACAACCTAACATGGGGTAAACTGTTACACAGACTTTTTAAGTGGCTACACATGGTCAATCCTTTCGTGCTTCTGACCAGTTGACCACAATACAGCCAAACAGTGACCTGAAATTCCACAGAGATTGGACGTGTTTTAGTGGAGTTCAGTGACAAAGAGTGTTTTCAGTCAATTTAAGTAAATTTCTTTGTCATACTATTTTTTTCGATTACTGAGGTGTCTATGTAAGTCACGAATAAAATAGTAAAATTATACATTTTATTTAGGAAATTTAGTGGAGTAAAACTGAAAGTTGAGAGAAACATAAAAACTTAAGTTAAGTACAGATACTCCCAAAAATTACCCAAGCAGTGTGACAACATATTATGACTTTGTTACATTACACCACTGCTGTGGAAAAACTAACTTAAATAAACTCATTGAGCCTTAGTTGTTCCTATTTGACTATTTAAGTTTAATGACAACACCATTATGTTATCGGAGAAGTCTTAGGCACAGCACATGTGTGTGGACAGAGACATGCCAATAACTAAAAGCACAAAACAAGCCCTTCAGCCTGGTACACTGTCTGTCCCATGTCATTAAGACTCTTGAGCATCAACAAGGTCGACATCTTTTCTTTCAGAGGCTAGAGTCTCTCAACATAAAACACGCTAAGGGTGAAGGGCACTGATGCTTCTCTGGTCAACTACATATTAATGCATGTGAAACATACTGATGAGACACAGAATCAAAATTCCTTCACACAGACATGGAGTTTTCACTCAGATCTAATATGTACATAGAAAGCATACCAAAACAGATGGATTTATACCAATTGTCTAGTTCCTGTGCGAAACTGACTGGGTGCCGTAGCCATTCGTTTTTCTTAGACAGCACACACACACACACACACACACACACACACACACACACACATACAGTTCCTGGTCATTAATTTACTATTTGATGTACATGTTAATGTTATCAGTGATTCTTGGATCGCATCCAGTGCAGGAATTTATTTTGGGAATGATGAGTTGTTGCGCTGCAGTGTAGCCATGATGAAGTGAGCTTTAGGAGCGTGTCTGTGCTCTGAGCAGCAACACATGGCTTCAAAAATAACCAGCGTCTCCTGCTACCACATGTTTCTCTGCAGATCAGATTTTGGTCATTCTATCTTTCTTCTTCTCTTCCTCGCTCTCCATCTCTTCCTTCCTGTCAGATTCAGAGATTCTTTTTTGGCAGGACTGTAGTTAAATACAGTATTGCCAGATCATTTTCACAAGTTTTACAATGTGAGTATAATAAATCAAAATGGTTTACACCTTAGTACTTTATATACAGTATATATGATACACAGTGGTGCAAAGTATTATCTAAGTGCAGTTCTAAAGCACTTGTACCCTGCATTTTTTAATGTTATGCCACTTTATATTTCTGCTCTACTACATTTATGTGACAGCTACTTTGCAGATCAAAAAGATTATAAAGCCAGAGTGAGCCTATAAATTGCATTACAGGAAATCAAACCACCCAATAGTGTGTAGAATGTAAAAACAATAAAATTTTGTTTATATGTGTGTGTAAAAATAATCCAATAGAACAATACATAATGATACACAGGAAGTTTTTCCCGCGTTGTAGATGCTTTTATATTTAATTCAGTAAACTTTGCAGATAATACTTTTACTTGAGTCAAACTTTGATTGCAAAACGTTTTAATACACTCGAGTATTTTGTTAACTTACCTTTGAATGCTGTTGTTGTGTGTATGCTGTATATATATGTGTGTGTGAATGCTGTATATATATATATATATATGTACAGTCAGAAAGTTTAGACAGAATTTGAGGGTGCTTCCTTCCTTCCTTCCTCAGATTAGGGTGTGAACATTCCCAGCATGCCTCACTTCAGCTGTGGGCCAGCTGCTGCCCCAACAGGGTGACGGAGGAGGAGGAGGAGCAGGAGGAGGAGGAGGAGGAGGGAAAGACAGAGACTGTGAGTGAGGTGAAAGAGAGAGTGAAAGACGGAGACAGAGGAAATTAGAGACACAGAGCAAAAAGAGGTAGGGGAGATGGAGGCAAAGAGAAACGGACATAAAGTAGACAAAGAGAGAATGAAAATGGGAGATGATCAGAGATAGATGGAGAGATAGAGGGAAAGTAGAGAAGGACATGGAGAGAAAGATGGATGGAGGAGAAATGTATGAGAGACAGGACACAGAGAGAAGAGGATGAAGAAGAGATGAAGACAGAACTACAGATAAAGACAGATATACAGAGGGAAGGAAGTGGAAGACAGTAAAAGATAAAGAGAGGGAGAGCAAGAAAAAGAAAAGAGGGACAGAGAAGGAACACTCACGCTGGTCAATGCAGAGTTTATTTAACAAACAGGAAGAAAAAGTGCATTTGTTAGGGACTATTTTCAGTTGCAGATTAATCCACATTTGGTGCTCTAGTGAGTATGTGGGGCAGTAGGGCGGTGTATGAGGGAGTCCAAATAAAATACTCTGTGTGTGTGTGTGTGTGTGTGTGTGTGTGTGTGTGTGTGTGTGTGTGTGTGTGTGTGAGAGAGAGAGAGAGAGAGAGAGAGATGCATTAAGCTCCTGGCAGAATTTAAATATTCACAAGAAAACATGAATTAAAAACATCTTTTGAGCTTTGTGGTTTTTTCACTGCCCTCTCTGGCCCTGTAACATTTCCATGCGCCAGAGTACAGAGTCTGAGGTTAAAATCAGGAAACAACAATAGAACAAATAACTGCTCTGTTTTTGGTGGTTGTGACTATTAGAACCATTGCATCAAATTAACTCAGAGTATCAGGCTGAAAATGTTTTGTCATAGCTTACATATCTCTGTGGTTTTCTCATGAAAGAAGCAGCCAACCTGTGACTGGCAATAACTGATTTTTAAACAGTTTTTAACAGAAACAAGGAAGTGAACACAACGTTACCATACTGTCACCTTCTTAAGTTAATATGTTGAACTTGTTTAGTTACACATCTAGTGGTTACCCAGCAGCATGATCATTTGTTTGGAGGATTTGTGTTTGTTTAAGTCCAATAGTCACTCTCTTTTACTTCTGTTTTTGGTCTCCACCAGCTATTGAGGGAAACCAGTCTCTGTAGCTGCTAAATGTTCCACTTTCTTCACCAGCTTGTCTATAACTGTGTCTGTCGCCATTTGCTGCTGAGCAGATAGTGTACAGTGGCTTTTTACAGTGTTTTTTCTGAGTGAACCAGAACAGTGAAGTGAGTCAGACAGATAAAAAATGAGCTGAAACTTACTTCAAAGCTCTGTAAAGCTGAGGGGAGCTGCAGATTCAACTGATTATTCTCTGGAGGTTCATCAGTACCAGAGACCCCTGAGCCTCTTAACAATCAACAGATAGAATGAAGATTTTTTTTTTTGCCGGCTCTGTATTGCCTCCGTCTTTTATTCGCCTTCTCTCTGCCTCTTTCCTTGTTAGTCTAACTGTCAAGAGGTTGGGTACAAAAAAACTTCAATTAATAGCCCGGGCTATTATTTGCTTAAATCACTGAACTCAACAGGCTTATATTTGGGACAGGCGTCTATATGGAATAGGCCCTAAATTCCTTTTACAAAAAACTGTTGCTCAGCAAAGATGGGAAATATGATTAAATTGTGTATTTGAACCAGTATGAATATTACAAGAAGTATGCTTCGAATAACAAATCAATCATGCGTTATGCTATGACACTCGTTTTACAGCACTTGAGGGTTACAGCACCCAGCATACCAACACAACACTTTTTCCAACAATATTCATAACTTGAACTGATTTTTATAAAAATACTTTTGATTCTTTTGATCAGTAGACCCTTACTTACAAGAGAAATATAAATAACTTACTGGGTAATCAAGGAATGGACACATATTCTGACTTTATGACAGCCTCAGAGGAAGGGAGTCACCACTTGTTTTTTCGCCATACCCGTACATACAGGCCTTTTATTTATTTATTTTTTTTCCCGTCAAAATTTGTCTACACCAGGCTAGTAAAAGAGACTGGGTGTTTAACTGGGACTAGGCTTTTAATTGTTTTACGGTAGAAACTATAGAGTACCTTGATTTAAACGTCAGTAGGGATTTTAAAACATTTTTATTCCCTGTCCATTATATTGATGTTAGTGCCAACCAAGCAGCAACCTCTGGGGCTGAAAAATGAAGCCAACACTGAAGTGCTAAAACTGCAGTTCCTCTAATGGCCACTTGAGGCTGACTTCAGAAGCCAGTCAATCCCCATAGACCCCATGTTAAAATGCCCAATTTTACAGCAGAAATAAACAAGTTTGCAGCCTGGTATTTAAAAACAGGGGGTTTGGTTTCTATGGCTCAGTTCATGACAACTGCACAGGGGGTGAATTTTTTTTATAACTCACCGGTTAAAATGTTATTATGGCCTACAGTTACACTAGGGCTGGGCGATAATGCCAAAAATATTATCACAAAAAATATCATACCAGTCGATATCGATAGTTATCACACGAGAAAAGCCAAGTTTTAAGTTTAAAGGTGGAATTTTTTCACCTGAGTAATAGTTACTACTACTTAAAATTAATCCTAACTGATATATTTTCAAATAAGTCCTCAGAAGGGACTCAGTAAAGCACACATCTCTGCTAGTACTCACATTTTTAGTGTCCTCAGTAACAGACTGTTCCACAGCCCGACCTGAAGCACTCTGAGGGAATATTCACACCCCAGTTTGTCAGAAAAGAGGGAGGGCTGAAAGAAGGTGCAGAGAAAGGAGAGAAAGAAGTGTGATGAACCAATTTTCGAGTGTTAGACTCACAAGAACATGTCACTTACAAATTCTCTGTACCATGAAGAAGAAAAATGTGAAAACGTGATGTCACCTTGAAGTTTGTGAAGTGATGATTTGGCGCCTGGAGTTCAGGTTTACAGTTAGAAGAGAAGACTTAGAAGACAAAGCCTGTTAGCAGCTGCTATTCTGGATATGCTAAAATATAACTGCAGATATTAGTGTCACCTTTGAGGAAAACATCTGCATTTCCTGTCATGGTTCAGTGATTTCATGTATCTTTATACAAAGGTGTACAGTTTTGAGGTTCTGGTAATTGAGTCTGAATGTGTGCCTCCACTGGGCTGCATTGTAAATAACAAACAGTATGACATTTTAGCAAATGACAATAAATATTAGTCTTTGAAATACGCTGCAGAGTCTGACAGTCTCTCTGTCTACCTCCACAGATGGGCGCTCCCTCCTCCTGGCTCCCTGTCTGGCCGACACACCAGCAGCTCAAGTCCTAGAGCGAGCCGTCCTCGAGTCTCGGGTTCGAGAAGTGGAGGAAGAGAATCGACAGATCCGGCTGCAGCTCAGCCAATCACAAGGCACCGCTGCCCAGTTGCCGGATGGTAATTATGGCAACCAGCAGTGGGGAGCCTCCGCAGACACGGGACCAGAGGACGGGGACAACACAGCGGAGGAGAAGAACAACCATACGGAGTGTCCTCGATCACCCACTGTCCAGAAGTGTGAGGTCAGCAAACGCAACAATCAACACTTGGAAACAATAGAACACAACAAGATGTCCTAATAAAAGACAAGGCAGAAGTGAAGAGTATTTCTATTTCAGAGTACCTCCAAATGTATTAACACACTTATGCCAAAAGATACAAGTCAAGCTGCTAAAAACATAACTTAAAAATTTGTTTTCGGTGTCACCCATAGATTCAGGGTTTTTATCCAGTTATACTGCATTCAGCATCAGTATTTCTGTTTTGGTTACATGGAATTTCAGAGTGTGCACTGATTTAGAACAGTTGTTAAACAGTATACCAGATCTTTGTGTGAGGTGTCCTGTTTCATGATTTTAATGCATAACTGCCAACCATCAGATAATAGTTCCTCACCGGCTCCCTCCCTAACTTATTCATGACTTAAGCCGGCAGTCTGCCAACCACAATTTTTGCACTTTTGTCCAGGTGTGATGAGCGCCTTCTTTTCTTTTGAGCATTAAAATGGAGGACAGTGTCAAAAAATACCACACTCAAAGTTTTAGCTTTATGCCGGTATACTAAGTATAATCCATTTATGTTCACCACTTTGGTCTTGACTGAAATATCTCAACAACTATTCAAAAGAGTATCACAAAATTTGGTTCCCAGATAATGAATTTTGATGATCCTCAGACTTCGTCTCCAGCACCACCATGAGGTTCATATTAGTGGTTTTGAGGAAAACAGTTCAGCAGCAATAGAATGGATTGTGGTGACTCACGGTTCAGACATTTGCTAACGCTAACATTAGCACTAACTTATTTCGCAGTAAAGTAAAACTGATGAAATCAAGCAAGTATAGTTATATGGCTTTGTTTACTTTTTTCAGAGCCCTCTTTGTACAGTACTGACGTGTTGTAGAACTTCTGGTGCTCACAGACAGCAATAGTAAAGAAGTCCTCCATTTCTGATTTTTGGTAATGTTAGGAGAATTTCAATGCTGATAGGCTTTATTGACACAGTATCACGCAGTTTTTTTGCTTAGGTTGAAACATTTCAACTCACCCAGGGCAAATGTGTGTCTTTGCATTGACTTTGTATTAAATACTGCGTGAAAAGTTTGCTTTGCCTTTGGTCTGACTACACCTCAGTCTTGTTTCAGTGTGAATGTACTCCAAACTATTAACGTTATCAGTTTATACAGTACAACTAACACAAGAGGTGTTACTTATTTGTGTATGTCAGCTACAGGCCATTGCACTTGAAGCTGTCAATCTTGCTGCACTTCCTGCTGGTTACTGCTAGAGGTCACCAAAGGTCACAGGCTGTCTTGTGCATCTCAGAAAATTCCTTTAAACGCACCAGTTAGCACCACAGTGACACAATACATTTACATGGTAAATACAAGCAGTGCTGGTTGAACAACGATTGTGTTGTGTGAAAAATATATCCAAATGAGAGTTTTTGTGTATATTTACTGTAAATTACATTAAATAAATTACCACCACACCTCAGCGTATCCCAGCAGTTAATACAAACTAATTGATGAAGAAGCCAGGAGAAGGTTGACAGGGACTAAAATCCGAGGGAACACACTCACTCTTTGAAAAGTTGGAGCTCAAAGGCTGGAAACCACATCAAAGACTTTTTGCTGCTGAAAAGCAAGTGACGTGAAATCATACATATCTGAGAGGCTAAATATAAAATTTCACATCAGAGAGGGGAGTGAATGTCCTGTTGTGTGAAGTTGTCGGGGTAAGCTGCTTGTATCTCCAAAAGGGGGTGACGGCTCAGAAACCAAAAAGTGAAACTTCTGGGGGTTTTTTTTAGATTTACAGAAGCAAAAACTCACAACTAAGTTGTTGGGATTGTGGTTGCATGTTGTCGTTTCATTCTGCTAAAAAAAAGACTTGAATTACAGACAGAAGGACGCTGTGAACTTGTGATGAAAGCTGTCAGCACCCACAGTGTTTAAGTGTAGACGAGTGTAGTGAAATGACTTCTGTTTGCCTCTTGAAACTGAAACTCTGAGCTGTTAAACTTCTTCATGGTGGCTACTGCATCATCCTGCCTTCTGTCTCCACAGCTGATCCATGTAGCGTGCGTTTGTGCTGGTCACAACGCCAGCAGGGATGTGGTCACGCTGGTCAAGTCTGTCCTCTTTCACAGGTGAGTTGATTCCTTCACAACAGTTAAATGTTATTAGGCTGACCTTTTGTTCAACAGACCTTTCCTTAATCTCTTCCTTCCTCTCTGTCCCTGAACCTACAAACTTGTTTTCAACTCCACTTCAGCTTTTTCTTTCTTTCTTTCTTTGCTGAAGTGGACGTGGCCATACCTGGATTTGTACAAGCCTTGAAAATCCTTGAATAGTAGCTGACCGAAAAGAAAAATATCAAGATAGATTTTGTAAATGAAAGGATGCAGCACAGGAAGTCCAGGAAAACTCTCTTCATCATAGTCTCATTTCCCTCCAAATTTAAAAGTGCCAAATTAAAAATTATCTGTATTTCTGTGCTTCTGCACTGGCAATCACCATGGCTGGAGGGTTTCTGTTTTCAGGTTGTTCATCATTATGCACTTCTGTACCTATGTGTTGCATGCAAAAGTCTGGGTACCCCTGATCAAAATTTCATCGACTGTGAACAGCTAAGCAAGTAAAAGATGAACTGATTACTAAAAGGCAAAAAGTTAAAGATGACACATTTCTTCAATATTTGAAGCAAGATTACTTTTTTTATTTCAGTCCTTTACAGTTTCAACAAGTGCCCTTGTATCCATCTCATTCTCATGAATGAGATATCTCTGCAACACCTTGCAGGAACCTCCTCAAATTTGGCAAAACCATCCCCTTGGACAAAAGGGTGAACTGAGTAGAGTTTGGTGGTCAAAGGTCAGTGTGACCTCACAAAACATGTTTATGGCCATGACTCAAGAATTCATACGTTAATTCTGATGTTAAATAGAACAAGATGATTAAGTGACATTTTATATCCAACAGGTGAAAGGTCACCTTCACGGTGACATCATAATGGTCTGCAAAATAACTTTTCTGGCCATTAGTCAACATCTTGTCTGAGGGATAGAAGGGGAGACCAGTGGTCAGATACTAAATTGGTGACACTGATCTTGGGTGTCCACCTTGAAACTGTGCTGATTGTCTCAGTCTTGTGTTCTGCCGTTATGCAGCTTCTTTGCAGCAACATTTAAAGCATTGACAACTGCCATGGCTTCTTATGAGTCTGGACAGACATGGATGAAAACTGTGACTGCAAGTTGACTGGTCGCGGAGGAGTACAATCACAAGGCTTTAATTCTAAATGTTTATATGTTTACATGAGAAGATAGTCTTTCAGGATTGACTAATATTTAAAAGGTGAAGGAGATTTTAGACACTTTGAATCCTACAGGGAAATGTGACTTCTTAATTTCACCACAGTAGGTGCAGGCTGTCTTTAGCAAAGCTTGCAAAAGAAAATCAACAGGTCCCGAGGGCTTGCCTGCCTTTTTGTTAAAAAGTGGTGCTGTGGAATTTTCTGTTACCTGGTGTCCCATTTTTCAGCGGTCACTCAACAGTCACACAGTGCCAGGTCTGTGGATCTGTCATTGTTCCGGTCCCTAAGGTTTCATGTCCAGCTGTGAATAATGACTACAGACCTCTCTCTTTAACATCTGTTGTTATTAGTTTAGTTTAGTTTAGTTTCTTTTATTCCCGTGTCATGCACCTAAAAGTGCCCAACCCTCATGGGTTTATAAGACACCAAAAGAGATAGTTGCAGCATTCACAGATAATTCATAACAATTCAGTTCATTTCAAAATAACAAAAAAGAAACAAACATACTATAACAGCTCATTCTTGAACAAAGTATTCTGTCTTCTCTCCCAGGCCTTGCAAACAAAATCTGCAACAAAAAAGGTTCCCTTCCTGAAACATAGTTCAAGCTTTTCATAATCATCCAACTCAAAGAAAGAAACATAGAAGGAAGACATTCTACGTAATAATACCTCCCTCTCAGCCTCATAAGCAGGACAATAAAACAAAAAATGAACTTCGTTCTCAGTTTCCCCTAATTGACACAATAAACAAAGCCTGTCCTCTTCTGGACAGTTACTAAACCTATCAGTCCCTAGAGCTAGAGGTAATGTTCCTGAACGTAGCTGTGCACAAAGAGATCTTTGTCTTTTGTTAAAATTATAACTCACAAAGGGTTCTGTGCTTTGCTTCATCCAGTTTTATCTCCATTGTATCCATTCTAGCTGAGAGCTGTCCAATGTCCAAATCATGGTTGTCTTGAACTTGCCTTATTTTATTGTCCAGTTCCGCTTTAAATTCCTTGCGGTTTTCTGCAATAAGTTGCTCTAGCCGTTCAACCTTACAGTCCAGAAGTTTGTTGAGGGAGGAATGCACCTCATTAATCTGTACTTTGAAGGAAGCGCTCTGTGATTTGAGCGTCTAATCTCTACACGGCGTGACCTGAGTTCTGCCATGATAGCGTTCAGATCACTGTTTGCAGTTTCTTTCTTGTCCCTTTGTCGCATTGACATCGCTCCTTTATCAGTCATGTTGCATGTAAACGCCAGACTGATTTTTAGCACAGATTTCGTAAGTATAAACCTGGTAAATTAACTTTTCCTCATCTAGCATGTGAACAACTTTCATTCAAACGCCGCAACGCCAGCGCATACATATCCGTGATTGTTTTGAAAGGATCATTGTCAATATGCTTAAATCTGAGGTTGTTGGTTGTTTAGATCCTCTACAGTTTGCCTTGAGACAGGGTCGTAGCACTTTAGATGCAGCTATTTCTGTCACTCACTTAATTAATAAACATCAAGAGGACCCCAAAGCATATGTTAGTTTTATTTGCACATTTTAGTTCAGCTTTTAACACAGTCCAACCCTACCTGATCAATCAGAAGTTAATCAACATGAAGGTGAATTCTTTTATCATTAAATGGTTTTATTCTTTCTTAACGAATAGGATCCAACAAGTCAGAGTGAACAGCTCACTCTCAGCAGTAAAACAGTGTAGCACAGGTGTGCCTCAGGGCTGTGTCAGTTCTCCTGTACTCTTTACATTGTACACCAATGAATGTAGGAGTTCACATCCCAACAATCATGTCATCAAATTTTCAGATGACACCATCATCTTGAGCCTGTTAGATGTGAATGTTTGCCCCTCTGTGTATTTCAGTGAGATAGCCACTTTTAAGACCTGGTGTGATAACAACTATGTTGTATTAACCACAAAAAAAACTGAGATGATCTTCGACCCTGAGGTCAACTAGATAAAAAACAACAAGCTAACATTAGCCTATAGCCTACTTTAACAAACTAACTTACCACAGGGGCAGAAACAGAAAACATCGTCTTCAGACCCAGCGTGACTGTCGTGTTGAGTTGAGTTGAGTTGAGTGTGTGTTCATGCGCACGCGTGTGGAGTCAGATCAGGTGCAGCAAAAGCCACTGTATTTTTGCTGTTCATAAGTTTTTATTGAAATTATTCAAGCAACAAAAGCGACGTACAGATACCCATACATAATGACGTTGTAAATAGCACCCATTTCCATATTGCTTTGACTTTTTTTTTTCTGTCCCGGAATTGTCCCAGACACATCATCTTTGTGTCCCAGTAGCAATTTTTATAGTCCCCGGGGCGTCAGGACACTGTTTTGAGCTCTGAGAGCATATTATTTATTTATACGACACTGTTCCCACTTTAGATCCGGTAGCTGCAAAGGATCATTATTAACTATTAATAACACCTAATTAATTTAATCTGATAGAATCTTATAGTGTCTTATATAGTGTCTCTGTCCAGATCTCTGCACTCCTCTGACTCCGGCCTACTCTCCATCCCTCACTCCCACCTCTGACCCCACCCTCTGGAACCCCCCCCCCTCACTGGACATTTTCAAATCCACCCTCAAAACTCATCTGTTCACCATAGCTTTTTAATTCGATAATCCATCTCATGCCCAGTGTACCATCACACAGATTCTTTGCTTTCTTCTGTTGTTTGTTATAGTTTTGTTCCTTTTCTGTACTGCTTGTGTTGTATTGTATTGTTCTGTTGGTGTTATTGTTTCCTTCCTTCCTTACTATGTATTGTAAAGTGACCTTGGGTTTTTTGAAAGGCGCTATATAAATTAAAGTTATTGTTATTATTATTATTATTATTATTATTATTATTATTATTAAGTTTCTATTAAGTGCTTATAATGCTCCTATATGCAATAACAACTGTGTTAATTATGCTATAATTAACACTTACATAGTCTTATCAATGATAATAAACATCTTATACATGCTCATTAACGATTAATTGGTGCTTATTAAGCATTAATTAATGCTTATTACAGTACCTTAATATATTTAGTTTTACTGTAAAACAGTGAAGAGATGGCTGTCCTATTTTTCTAACGCCTCTAATTCTCAGGATTTATATGCTGAGAAGATTGAAGGGTTTTGTTGCCATTTTCTGGATCTGACCTCATTCACCACTGCTCTCATGGATTTGTTCCTTTTATAGATATAGATATAGAGCCTTTCAAAGATTAAAACATCAATGTAGTTATTTTTTCTTATATTTGACCGCAACCTGTTTGAAGTGCTGTTGGTTTGAGAATGAATTGGATGTTCTTTTTAGCTATATTTGAAACTGATTTTAATTTCAATATCAAATGAGCAACACCAGCATTTTTGATCATATTCACTAATATTTCAAGACCAACAGAATAATGTGTTCTATGAATATGCTAACAGTATTTTTGCATTTAAAAAAAAAAAAAAAAACATTTTGGACAAAAATATGAGAAATACAAAGTCAATTTTACATTTACATTTTTTGTTTGTTTTGTTTCATCTCCTCATGTCACTTTGAATTGTATAAAAGAAAATAACAATAATAATGAAAAAAATATTCTTGTTGAGGTATAGCAGAACACATAGTCATATTCAGTGATCGTTCAGTGTCCTGTTGCCTCCCTCTCCTCTATGGTCGTCTTGTCCATGTGTCACTGTCACCGTCATGGAGATCCGGTTTTGTCCCACCAAACTCATTTGCTCTTTCGTCCAAATCGGATTCAGAATGTTGATCTAACAGGAATTATTGCCATCTGAGTCCATCAACATCTCCATGGCTTGCACACCTGCAAACTTTTCTGTCAGCGCTGGAATTTTTCTTGCAGTTCACAAGCTGCTACATTTCTGGAAACAACACCTGGTTTCTAGCGCATCTTCTTCCTTTGTTTTTGGACACAGCAGTGCTGTTCTTTTTCACAAGATGCGTAACAGTGCCCCCTATCCCCCCCCCCCCATCTTATAACAGTGAAAACACGGATTGCCGGAATATCTCATCAGTGGCAGGGAAAGAAAAGAAAGGAAAAAAATCAAGATGGTAGATGGTTTGAGTTGTTTAAAGTGGTACCTAAAACTTTTATTTTGTGTTTTAAAACAATTTTTTTAGTTATTCTGTTCTCCTCTTCATTTATTTAGTTTAGGGTGGGAAGGGTCTGTGTAGTGGATGGGTGGGTAATTGGAGGGCTCTTGAATTTTGCTGCTATTAAGAGTCCATTGCCTGCTGCATTGACTGTTTTGTTTGTTATAAAAACTGAAAAATAAACCTTGATTAAAAAAAGGTGGTATTAGCTGCATGGTAAATGAGGACACTGATGCTTTGAGACCATCCCAGCCCAAATCTGCCCCAAACACTAAACTGCCAGCCAGATAAGCTTTATTGTTAAAGAAGGAGCTGTGTCAGTGGAACATAATCACCCTGTTTCCCAGAAGGAACCTCTCAACATTGACATCTCTTTTTCTTTCTATTTCTCAGGAGAAATCCTCTCCACTTTCATTTCATCACCGACACAGTAGCCAACCGCATCCTGAGCTCTCTGTTTCAGTCCTGGATGGTCCCATCTGTGCAAGTCAGCTTCTACGATGCAGATGAACTCAAGGTAAGAGGCCATGAACATACACACCCCTCATCTCAAACACACCATGTCAGTCTTCATCTGAACACCTCCACATATCCCTGCTTCCTGCTCTCTGTTAGGACAAGGTGAGTCAAAGTCAAATCCTACATTTACCATATCAAAGGAAATTCTCTCAATGCCAAAGCAGCAGTGAGTTGTGAGGATACGGACAGGAGTCGACTCAAATGTATTTATAAATCTACCTTAACAGAAGAGATTCACCTTGGAGGAGCTTTACACGGCATCAAAGAGCGAGAAACATCAATGCAAAAGCTGCATGGTACAGACGCATCACTAATTCTAAAACAGGAGGTCACACCTTGTGTCTTTAGGTGCCTGTCACATTAAGAGAGATCAGAGGATTGTTTAAGATGCTGCTCAGTGTTAACTGGATGTAATTCAGGATGTGGTAAAGGGTCAATCTTCAGTTTAGCCTACATTAGACTCACGACCAGATTCAAGAAGGGTGGACCTAGTTTGTATCAAAGAAAGAAGTATGAGGAGTATGAGGAGAGGAGAAAAGAAAAGAAATCAGACAATATTCACACTTAAGAAACAGGAATCAATCAGAAAATTTTGCCTTTTAAATAGCAATAATAATATCAGTTATCAACCAGATTTATCGATTATCAAATTGGGTGGCAGTTAATTTAATAGTTGGCAACTACTTGATTAATCATTGTAGTACTACTGACAAATATAACATTTTTTCACCATCATTTGACAACTCACTCTAAACCAAAATCAGGAAATCTTTAATGTCTTCATATACAGTATGTTAAAGGACCCAAAGCTACAGTAAGTAACTTTTGGTCACTGTCACTATGTTCACATAGCACTAAATGAGACAAATCATCTGTTAAAAAAAAGTCCTCTGCCTGCTGTTTTGCTGTTTTATAGTATCTCTAATGTCCTTACTGTATGTGAATGAAAACAACCAATCAGAGCCGAAGAGTCTCTAACATCAGTCATTTCAGTCACTGCTCCTTAAGGCTCAGGTAGGATCAAATATGAATCAATATTCTGTAAATGCATTGCCTAGTTCTCATCTCACATGTTTTCAGAAACACCTTTCAGTGACTGTTTCACTGTAGAATGAGACATTTTGTAACCTGGCTGCCATGTTGGATACAGTTAAGTGGAGGACCAAGCATTGCCCACCAGCAGGATCAACTTTCTCATTTTCCAGCTTAACAGTCACTAAAATATGTTTCTGGAAACATCTGAGGTGAGAAATGGGCAATAAAATAACAGAATCTCGATTCATATTTGATCAGCACCGCCTAGTTTGACAGTTTGACTGCAGTTCACAAGTAGTGATTTACACAACTGACAGCTGTGTTAGAGACTCCTTGGCTCTGATTGGCTGTTACTGACAGAGCCGCAGTCTGACTTGCGAAAGCCATTGGAGGCAGTAGGAGGGGAGGAGAGACATGATTTTTTTTCACAGACTGTATTCCCTTTTACACTGTCTATTCAAAGCAGGAATATCCCGCCGTTATGTCGCCTGTCATTCTTTGCATAAGGTATGGGGGAGAGTTGTCTCACCTTTAAGCCGCCACAAGAGGTAGTTACAGTGCCGAAATGATGTCTGACAGCTGGAAAGATGGATCATGAGCAGGACAGTTGTGACATTTTGACAATGTGCTATGTGTGCGACCCACCCCAGGAGATTTTAAAAGTAGCTGTTAGCAGTCAGCAGTTAACTCAAAGAAGAGAAACAGTGGCTGTAAATGTCTGCATATTGGGAAAAACAATGAGGTCTGGGAGCTCCTTAGCAGTGGATGAGATCAGACACCATATAACAGGGACAGTTAATGATTGTTATTGCCATGTTATGCCATTATTTTTGTTTATAAAGCACACCAATATGTATATATCAGCAGAGGCTGCTATCAGCCTACACACATGGCCTACGCTGTTGTGAGCATCTATACTTGCGCGGTGATCTGTCTGTGTCACTCTGCAATTACACTTCCAACACACTAGTTGGTGATGGGATTTCTGTGAAGTGCTGTAATGTTTAGTTGATTCAGAACACACCCAAAACACACAATAAATTAATGGAGACAATTTCAATGACAAGATTTCCTCTACTCACTTGAAGCCAGGGACAACAGCAACATTTAACGAAGGTAACATTACACAATTTGACTCCATTACAACTCACAAGGTTCACTGACAAAACAACTGTCTTATACTAAAAACTAAATGCAACATGCTAATGTTACTAGCACAAGCCTATGTTATTTGACATTGTATGAATTAGACTATTGTGTAGCAGAGAAAGCCAGGATAAATCACACACAAGTCTAAAAATGCTGTTTTGTGGATGCTTTATTGTCTTCACAATTAATTATTTCTTATCTGTAAAATAAAAGTTAATAAAAGGTTTGTTTACACTTAGGGAAATGGTTTTATGTTTACAAAAATGTACAGGAGGTCTGCTTCACTGACAGGAGGTCTGTGTCACCACAACGTATAGTTACATACCTACATAATGTAGGTATGTCAGGCTGTGGCATAGGTACGGCATCGATTTTACACAACAGTATAAAGCCCACTTTACATGTCACACCTGTCAATGCTTCATTTGTTACCATGATGCTGGCATGCTGTCAAAAATCACATACTGAAGCCAAATGACGCCACTGTTGTTTGGTTTGGTAGCAGCTCTTCACTGTGATCTCGGTTTGAAAAGAGTGTCATGTACTTCTTTAAGAATGTAATGCCAGTTTCAGCAAATATGACACAAAGTTTTTTTTTTCATAAAAGTTACCAACTGTAAGACAAATTGAAGAATAAAAGCCCTTTAATACAAGCATGCTGAGGTTCCACTTGACTTAACAAAACCACAGAAAAGATAAAAGAGTACAAGGTTATCAACTGACCAGTAAAATTTGCTTCCTGGTGTTTTTGAAAGAAACCTTGTCTCTAACAACCGTATGGAGTACATTGTGACTACAAATTCATTAAGAGTCAATCTCACAGATTTTGTGTGGTACACCCTGCTTAAATTTAAACCACGACAATCACCACTATGGAGGGGTTGAGGTTTTCACTTGACAGCAGCAATCTGTAATTGAGTTGGACGAGCTGTTGAAACACTTTTCTCCCAAAGTCAAGTGACACTTCAGCACAAAAACACCAAATCATTTATTATAACGTCAAGTTGATGAATGTGCACTCAAGAGTGATGCCAATGTAAGGAATGAGCATGGATAAGTGTGTGTGTGTGTGTGTGTGTGTGTGTGTGTGTATGACTCCAACCTTCATTCCCCTCCTTCACATCATCACATTCTCCTCCCTCACCGTCTTTGTGCTGAACAATGACTCCTTTGTGTTGTCAGATGCTTCGACCTGCAGCCTCTCTCTTCAGTTTTCATTAACTCACATTAAACTGGAGAGAAACAGGCGAGACTCTAAGCCGATTATATTTGCAGATGATGCACTTATGCAGATCCAATTACTCTGAATCAAGAGAATTAATTAAAAGACACTATTTGCAGATTCAGAGAAAAAAACACATTGAGCCTTTTACAAAATATGCTGAATGTGGCTTTGTGTTAACCCACACACAGCTCATATAAAATGAACACTGGATTCATCAGTCAGTTTAAAAGAAAAGATGGCTTTTAAATGTATAAATGAAAGCTAAAGATTTACAATGAAAATAAAATGTATCTTGTTTTCTTGTTTGTCCTTTCAGTCGGAGGTGTCGTGGATACCCAACAAACATTACTCAGGTATTTACGGCTTGATGAAGCTGACGCTAACCAAAGCTTTGCCCTCAGACCTATCAAAGGTCATCGTCCTTGACACGGACATCACCTTCGCCACCGACATCGCTGAGCTCTGGGGCATTTTTAGGAAGTTCACGGGTGAGATGTTTTGGATTTTGTGCTGTATTGAAGAAATCCTGTCTTTGAATTTTAGCTCTGTGGTGACAGTTTTAAGGTTTTGTAGGAGGATGCTAAGTTCAAGCTTCACACTTTTAGGGATGTAGTATGTTTTCTTTAGTGTGCGCCTGAAAATAAAAATCCTTGTGTTTTTGTTACCTTATAATGAGCCATGAATACATATCTACACAGGGAGTGGCTCCTTTTTTATGGAGATCACCGCATTACACCGCCATGTTTCTACGGTAGCCCAGATTGGACAAACCAAACACTGGCTATAGATAGGGACATTCATGTTTTTGCATCAGCCACCATAGTCAATGGCCCCTCTACGACAAAGGCGTTGGAAAAACACACATTTTTTAATGTGAAAATGCTGTATACAGTGTATTTGCCAGTTAAATCACCAGATCCATTTGTTATGGAGAGGAAGAGACCACTGTGGATAATTTGGCTCCCAGTAAAAACCTCTTGAACAATGAACACTGACAGAAATCTGACTGTGAGAAGTTTCAGAAAAAAAAGAATCTGGGTTTAAAAAGGTTGCTTGGTTAAAATCTGTACTTTAGGAGATAAACAAACAAATGGGACTGAAAATAATCTTTTAATTCAGAATTTCTTATTCAGGGATTATTTAATTGGCATTACACCTAACATGTTGCTGTTCAACATGCCTACAAAGTATCAGCGAACCAAAGAAATGTATTTCTTTCAATTATTCATATAACTGCCGCATGCTTATTATAGAATTGATGTGTTTGCTCATCAGTGATGTTGGTTGTGCTGTCTGCAGATAAACAGGTGATCGGCCTGGTGGAGAACCAGAGCGACTGGTACCTAGGGAACTTGTGGAAGAACCACAAACCCTGGCCTGCGTTGGGACGAGGCTTCAACACAGGTAAGAGCTGTTTTTCTGGACAGATCCTTACTGACTTTCTGGTTTAAAAGAAACAATCTGGGGCGGCAGTAGCTCAGTCCATAGGGACCTGGGTTGGGAACCCTGACCAAGGCAGCCCCCTCACTCTGACATCTCTCCACTTTGTGCATGTGTAGATCATGTTTGTGCACGTGTGTGTATTTCGGACCTGTGTGTTAATGACAACGGAGTGAAAAAATTGAATTTCCCCTCAGGGGGATTATAAAGTATATAAAATTAAAAAGAGAAAAAATTACTTGATCTCACAAGAGGAATGGGTTCGCTACCAAAAAGAGACGCAGCTCAAGCTCAACAGTGTTTCCGGAGGCAGACTGAGGTTGTTTGCAATATTTGGATAGCTGAGGTGTCTTACCTGCAGTCACAGTTTAATGTGAAGAGACATGTAAATTCTCCAGTAGAAAGTGAAATTATAAGTGTGAGTTATTTTCTGTTATTTTCTGTTCTCCTTTTTTCACAGGCGTAATTCTTCTCTACTTGGAGCGATTGCGGCGAATCGGTTGGGAGCAGATGTGGCGGTTGACAGCAGAGAGGGAGCTGATGAGCATGCTCAGTACATCACTGGCTGACCAGGTGAGGTACACCTTTAATCTTCTGAGAACATTGTGAAACATGTCTCTCTGTTTGTTCTGTTTTTCTTCTTTGCTATAAGCAGACGTGAGCTTACAGTGAATTTAATGATAGGGTCATCTGCTCCAGACATGCTACTGCAATTACATACACTGCTACATGTAGCCACATGCTAACGTCAGTGAAAGGTAATCTTGGATGCTGATGTTTTTAATTTCTCCCCAGTTTCAGATCATACATGATGGAACATGTCCACTTGTGTTAAGAATAATTAACCTGTAATTTTTCACTGAAGAAAGTGCTGCTATTCTTCATTACAGTCAGCCACCCAGCTACAGTGACAGTGCAGAGACACTGAGATATGGAAGACATGCAAAGGCTGGCCAATCAGAGCATACTGGGTTTTTTGTTTTTTGTTTTTTTTTCTTTAGGAAGAGGAGCTAAGGAGACAGATGTGAAAGTAGTCTCAGACAGAGGGAGAATACAGGTGTTCAGCACAGACAGTATATAGAAAATGAAGTGTTTTTGAACATTAAAGCATGTAAACATGTTCTAGTAGAAACCCCAAATGCAAGTATGAACCTGAAATTGAGCACAACATGTCCCCTTTAAGTGTGGGAAAGACTGAAACTGTTTTTTCAGATGCAACAAAAAACATAAACCACATCAGTCACACTGAGAGGCAGCACAGTGAAAGAGATTGATTTGTTTTAATAGCTGCAGATTCCGTTCACCCAACTGTTTTTGGCAGTTTGTTCCATACACTGCAGCTACAAAGTACACATATCATTTCCAGCCCGATGAAATATTTAGAAATACAAGTGGATGAAAATCTTTCTGAATCCGTATTTATTGCTTGTATATATTTTGCATGTTTATGCACAGCACATACATATACTGTACCAATGCAGAAATTATTGAAAAAGAAAAAGGTTAGATAGTAGTAAAAATATAAACAAGTTTGACAAAGCAATCTCAACTAAAAGTCCACTTTCAGCCTTATCTAATAGCCTGTGTCAGCAGGTGGAGCAAACTGAGCAACTAAGGTCAAGAACTAACTTTTACACGAGATAACTGTGTGACATAACCACCTAAAAAGCACTCTTTGTAACCACACACAGCTCAGTGTCAGTTACACAGAGTGGCATCAGATTCATGCAATTTTAATTTAGTTTATATAAACTTAAAATCACAAATCTGCCTTGGAGAGCTTTGCAGCATTTCACAAAAGAATTTAACTGCTTAAAAAAAGAGAAACCTCATTAAGATCTATCAATGAGTTTATTAGATTTTATGGGTTAAGTGCATGGTTTTATTAGTTAATTAGTTTGTCCAAAGTAGGGTTGTGTATACCTAAATTTTAAAACTGATACAAAACATCTTGCTTTGAGGTATATAAGTCTGTTTTTCAACGGCAGTCATACAAGAATCCAATGTGAATATGATTACCCTGTCTAAATGTAATTATAAAATAATAGATACAGCTACAAGCTGCAGTTCCAGGGTTCAAGCCAACATGGACCATTAAAAGCTTAAATCTGTGAAGGATCAAGACCTTCGACAGTTAATGACACCTGCATGAAAAATAACTAACAGGTTTTATGACGATTAGACAGACTGTCACTCATTTACGACCAAATCTCCACCGGGTCACGTTCTCCTTTGGCCTGCAAGTGTTGTAATGACTAGGCAAACAATTTCTCATTTATAGTCTGATTTTTGGTATGCGAGCATAAGTCGAGCATATTTGTAAATCAATTATTGTTGACAATGCAGTGGCTACACCACTCCACAAAGTAATGGATTACCAGCTTTAATTGTGGAAATACTGTATTCATAGCAGCAGGTGAAGTGAGTGCCAGTGGTTCAGTGAGGTAGCTGTTACATGCTGCTCAAGAAGGCAGTGCGGCCTTGGCGTTACCATTTAAAACTGAACCTAAAGTCAAGTTATCTATGCTATCTTATCTTTAAAGCCACACTCCAATATCAAGGTTTTTTAGTCAAAGTTCAGTTGTTCAATTAATTAATTATAGCACCACCATTAGGCCAATTGGGTTCATATTTGTTGAACAGCATTTGTACACAACATCCAGCTTCTAGTCTCCAGTTAAGGTGAAAAGTCCTTCCACAACATTATTCTTTGTTATACAGTTCAGAAAGGTTGGATGCATCACTATCATTTGGAGTGTACTTTATAAAACTATGATTTTCTTTCTTTTTTCTTTTTTAAATCTGTGCTGCATCATTGCTCTCAGTCTGTTTACAGCCATAGATCCAGTACTTATAGTGTTCACTGAGCTCCAACCAGTGACCTTGACTGCACTTTCAGATACACAATGCGGCCTTCACACGGGGAGCGCAGAGTAAAATAAAGGCAGAGGTTTCCAGGAAACCAGCAAAGAGATAATATGGCTTTTCTTTCTGATGCCTCCAACAGTCGAACTGCTGTATCTATAAGACCTTAATGACTCACACTTTAATAAATGCAGTCCTGTTTCCTGTATCCTGAGAACACTGAACCATTCTGTGTGTCCATGACTGCCCACATACAGAACCCAGCAGAACCAGTAGAGCTGCTTGAAGTGTTCTTAAAGCTGTTTGTTGTCTGTCTGCATGTCTTTCTGTAGGACATCTTCAACGCCTTCATAAAGCAGAACCCAGTCCTGGTGCACCAGCTGCCCTGCTTCTGGAACGTCCAGCTGTCTGATCACACTCGCTCCGAGCAGTGTTACACAGAGGTGTCTGATCTCAAGGTACTCGCATGCACTCATTTTATGCACTAATTATAATTATTAATATCATATATCATTTTTTAGTGCTGAGGGCAGAGGGTATGTCAGTGTTCAGTGGTTCCAAGGCCAGGGTGAAGATCAGAGGGGACAGGGGGCAGCCCTGCCTGGTCCCACGTAACAGGTTAAAAGGAGTAGAAACAATCCCATTTGTGAGGACAGATGCCCTTGGCCATCTATAGCTTTACCCATTTAACATATGCACTACCAATCCCAAACCGTTCAAGTATTGCAAACAAATACTTCCACTCCACTCTATCATACGCTTTCTCTGCATCCAGAGAGAAAGCCACCATCGGTTTTGCACTATTTCTTGTTTGCCATATGAGATGCAACAATCTACGTAAATTATCTGCTGATGTCTGGCTCTTGATAAATCCCACCTGATCTGGGTGGATCAGTGTTGGTAGGTACCTCTCTAGGCTTGTCGCTAAAATCTTAGTGAGGATCTTTGCGTCCACGTTTATCAAGGACACTGGCCTATAACTCCCACACATTAGTGGGTCTTTACCCTTTTTGTGAATTAGTGTTATTATTGCATCTTGCATACTTTCTGGTAGACTTCCCCTCTGGAACGCATCCTGAAATACAGTGAGAAGCTTTGGAGCCAGCAGATCTGTCTGTGGGGAGCCCATCACCCCCCGGAGATTTCCCAGCAGCAAGGTCTTTAATGGCTTGTCAGACCTCTCCTAAGGTGATGGGTCCCCCTAGCTCCTCCCCAACTGGCCCAGATAATTCCGGCAAATTAACCCTAGACAGAAAATCTTGGAATTCTCTAATATTCCACGTGTCCTGTGACGTATGAACTTAGACTGTATTAAGAAATGTGTAATCGTGAAAATAATTTTATGTCATGATGATGAAATTCAGCAAAATGAAATTAATTTTTACACATCTTAAAAATGTTTGAACGTAGGCTACCTCATTCACATGCCGATTATTATATTGATTTGCTTATTGCTATGTTTACTCGCCATGCTGGTAATTTTACTACTTAATCTATTTGATATTAATGATGGACGCAGACTCAGCTGTCAGCAATTACTGTGATTGCTGGCCTCCTTGTAAAAAGCGGTTTGATTTGGCAGAATGACCAAAACAACGAACGAAATGGAGAAAAAAAGAATGAGAAAGCCAAACTGGACAGAAGAGCAGTGCCTGCTGTTTGCACAGCTCGTGGAGGAGAATAAAGGAGTTTTAAGAGGGAAATTCGGTCCCGGGATCACGGCACAAGGGAAGAAGCAGACTTGGGAGCGCATTGTCCGACAAATCAATGCGTCGTTCCCTCTCCTTTTACGCACGAGCGATGAGTGCGAGAAGCGCTGGTACGTGCTGCAATCCAAAGCGAGCGTTATTGCGTTACTACGCTGGGTGGGAAAAGTAAGCTCATCCCTAATGGGATCAACCACAAGCATTATCCCTGCACGATCAAGCCGGTAGCGTCTTATTAAATCACTGTCGTTCAATATACGGAGAATATCTCTCCTTCCTCTCTGCCTTTCCACCATCTTCTCTGTTTAAGACACTCTTAGGCTTCTTAAAAGTCCTCCTCTTAAGTTTTTCCACCTTAGGAGCTCTCTTAAGGCCTAAGATGCTTTGTGAATAACTTTTTTCTTACCAAGGGAAAATTCTAATAAAAATCTTAGAATTCGAGGAATTCTAAGATTTTTATTAGAATGATGTCACTAAGAGCTACTTTTAGTCTTAGGATTCTTTGTGAATACGGGCCTAGATTTTTGTTTCTTATGCTGATAAAATAAATGAAATGAAAAATGAGCTACTGTGGCTCTGATGCCACCACCTGCCTCTGTCTGCAGTCACCACTCTGTAGCCTCATTCAGTGTCCCGCCCCCAAAACATTAAGTAATTGGTTACATTTCATGAGTAACAGCCTACCAGTACTGACGGCTGCCGTGCCACGGACAGCGATTCTATGCAATTACGATTCAGAGGGTAACGATTCAATTATGTACATCAAAATTTTTCATTTTTAGAGGCCTACATGATTTTTTTTATTTCTCACTGCGGACTACTTGCTACTTTTAAAACTTAGTGAACTGTATTTGTAATGACCCACAATAAAATAAACAGATGAATTTACTTGTGAATCGATGCCGCATCGTCCACATCTGCATTGTGATGCATCTAAGAATATTATGCCAACCTACTAGTGTGCCTTCAACCCATGTTGGACTGTAGACAGTCCAGTCTGCAGTGTAGTTCATACACTTTACTGATAAACCAGAGAATAACACCCGAAAATAGGGCTTCATGATCAAAGTATGGGTGTAATACACTCAATAACACCGAGGAAGGCACATTGCTACATGTCCAAATCAGATGTCAGCATGGGAAGTGCAATTGCTCTTTTGTGTTCTATAAAGATACTGTTTCTCTTTTGCAGCATTTAATTAAATATATGCTTAAAGGCAGTTAAACCAAGTTTTATGATTTTCATTTTTACTGGCAATGTATACCAGTTCCAAATATCAGTTGTTGGTTTCATTGATTACTGATAATGGGTATCAGCCCTTAAAAAGACTAAATAAATACATCAGTTTGGTTGATCCCAAATAAAAAGACCTGCATTAAAAACTTTACTAATTTTCATCAAATTAGCAGCAAAATATACTCAAGAATCAAAAGTAAAAGAACTGACAGTGAAGAATACTGAAGTGTTGAGGATCCTGTACATCTATGATACACCCATGATTTCACTTATTCTGGCTGATTAGACCTCTTCTCAACACTGTGTGTTTGCATACAAACTGTCTTTGACTGACATGTCCCTCGGTCTCCTGATAGATTTGTTCCACCCTTAAGGCTTACTTATGCTCGACGCAGTCGCGAGTGCACATGGTTCGTGCATCTGGCGACAAGGTCGCGCACCTCCAGGATTTTGAAACTTTTTGCAAGCCGCACTAGTGTCACTCAGTTCGAATGGATGAATATGAGCCTGAAGTGCATCTCTTCATCTACAGCCCGCATTGGCTTCACAAGCTGGCTGTGATCCCCTGGTCAGATATCTCGCTACATGCTTTTGTCTGGTCGAAAGCCATAAACTAGCAATTCCTCCTCCTCTGCAATCCATCCGCCATCATAGCTGTTTACATTGTTTTCCACTTGCTTCTACTTCTACTTTTTTTGCCTGCATCTACTACTTCCTGTAGTATTTTTTCTCTACCGCCCCCTGTTATTGCAGCAAATACTGCAACAGAGAATGCGCCATGTATAAATGCCTTTGTGCTCTGTTGCCATGCGCACACAATCCACGAACGGAGCCAGGCGAAGGTACAACTGAGGCTTTATCATTCTAATTAGCTCAGTGAATCTCCACCATAGTCTCAGCATAGTTTTCCCAACCTCAACTCGAGCAGACGTCTGATCAGCCAAAATAACTACAATCAACTGTGGGGGTCTGCAGGGCCTTTAGATTGTTGATGGGTTAACATGTACCTAGGGTTGTCAAAAGTATCGATACTCTGAAAAGTATCGATACTCAAACGCTGTATCCGGATACAATACTAATTTACAAAAGTATTGATACTAACAGTGCACGCCACCTCAGCGCCTGCCGGGTGTGTGCGACGGGTCCGACGGACACACGCTGTGCAGGCAGCATCTGGCAGGCACAGAGCCCTCGCTGCAACCCGGCTTGTTGTCGTCGCTGTGCATACACGCACACATTTCTGTTGCTGTAATATGGCCAGCGTGGCTGCAGGAGGATCAGAGCAGCCACTTTTGGTCAAAAATGATAAAGGAAAAAGCGCTCTTTGGAAATATTTAGTGAAGTGAACACAGCGCGCTGCAGGCGGCAGGTACAGCCCCTCCCCTCACTAGCAGCTGAGCAGCTGGCGTCAGCATCAAGCTAAAATATAACTTCTAATGTTAATGTGGGAGCTAAGCAGAAAACTTTATCAGTCATGCCCGTCTGTAACATTAATAGACAATGTTAGTTTATCAGGACAACACAATTATGTGTGTCTGAAAAGTTATGTTAACTGTAAAGTCACAGATTGAAGCTGAAAAAACGTTTGGTTTCTCCCGTAACCCCTGGTTCTCTGATCACATAGTGAGGTAGAAACAGGAGCATCCTGAGCCTAAACTACCAACTCTATTTGATCAGCAACAAAAATATGAGAGCATTCACCAGAAGCACAGAAAATAAACAGGGCTGTAGATAAATACATTTGTATGGACAGATCTTGTTTCTGGTTGTTATTTATTATGGGGGGATTTTTTGTTGTTATCATTGATGTTACTGTTCTGATCTTTAGTTAAAAAATGACATGCCTCTTAATTTTTTGCTGCTGTATCGAAAATGGTATCGAGTATTGAATATTTTCCTGGGTATCGATATCGAGTTTGAAATTTTAGTATCGTGACAACCCTAGTGCGTAGTGTAATAATTGAAGGTCAGGATTTGTAAAAAAATAAATAAATAAAATAAATTTTCATTGCAGCAGAGAGTATCTCAACAGATTTGACCAAGCTTACCATTTACACTAGCCAACTATCTGGAACAGATAGTTGGCTCAGTTCCTCATGATACTCAGTCACTAGGTTAAGTGTATGCAGATAAAGGTAGTGGAGTAAAAATGCTGTGGTTTCAGGTGATCCACTGGAACTCTCCAAAGAAGCTCAGAGTGAAGAACAAACATGTGGAGTTCTTCAGGAACCTCTACCTGACCTTCCTGGAGTACGATGGAAACCTGCTGAGGCGAGAGCTGTTCGGCTGCCCGAGTCAGGCCAGTCCAGAGAGCGTCCGGGTTAGAGAGAGACACACACACACACACACACAGACACACACACACACACACACACACACACACACAAAGTGCGGTCAGCAGATACATATTGAAGTTTCCTCTATCATATTATCACGTGTTTGAAATAGAGCCTGACTGACCAATATTGTTTTTTGAGAGTAATTATTATCTGCTAGCAATCTATTGGCCAATAGTGTTTGTGTCATTGGCAGGATAATAATGATGGTGATAGATTTTCCCTTGCACAGCACTGTGGTTGCCATGAAACACAGTTCTCTGTCAGGTTTGCCAAATCTATCTTAAAATCCAAATGAATTTAATTGGTATAATTGGTCATGATGTGTTTAGGGTGCCAAAACTGGACTGAGGAGGAGTAACTATTATACACTTTGTCTAGTCTGAAGCAACAGGACGTGATGATCAAAGGATTTTCTGTCTCAAAGGAAAGCTCTTCTTGGAAAGGAACCAAAATGTCTTGTTGCTTTGGATGTTTGTGCACTAAGAGCTACCTTAAAAGACTTCCGCAGAGCTTTGAACAGTATTGTCTGTCTCCTCAGCTGCAGGCAGCTCTGGAGGAGCTGGACGAGGACGATCAGTGTTACGACTTCCGCCGGGAACGACTCACTGTTCACCGAGTGCACCTCTACTTCCTGCAGTACGAGTACACGCCCACCGAGGACGACACTGACATTACGCTGGTGGCCCAGCTCTCCATGGACAGGTACAAGACTATTTTAAGCAGCTATCTAGTTGTTGCATGTCGGGAATGAAATTAAAAATGACTTGGGTCAGACTCATGTTGCACTTTGTTCATAAACTAGGTAAAGATTAGCATTTCAATTAAAAAAAAAACAAACCTGCAGGTCAATGCTGGAAGTGAGGACATAATTTTACAGCTTCAGGGTGTCAGACTGAGTTCTGCAGCACTCTGACTTTAAGAGCCACCAGCTTTACTGTCACATGACTTTAAATACGGTTTTAGATACCTCACAGTTAAAACATGACTAAGGTTAACAGTTCAAACCTGGAAACAGCAGTTAAGGTTTCAAGGACCTCCATTTTGATTTTATTAAAAAAAAAAAACATCTATTCACAAAATGGAAATCTTAACACCATGTCAAGTTATCTTTTCTGATGGATCGAATGTACAGTTACTGGAAACGAATTTCCCTCTGGGACGAATAAAGTTAGTCTAGTCTAGCCATCTACCTCAGTAACACCTGTGACTGTATCTGTACCACTTGCAGGCTGCAGATGCTGGAGGCCATCTGTAAACACTGGGAAGGCCCCATCAGCCTGGCGCTCTACATGTCCGATGCCGAGGCTCAGCAGTTCCTTCGCTACGCTCAGGCCTCTGAGGTCCTCAAGAACCGCAAGAACGTTGGCTACCACATCGTCTACAAAGAGGGCCAGTTCTATCCCGTAAACCTAGTGAGGAATGTGGCCTTGAAGAATGCTAACACGCCGTACGTGTTTCTGACTGATGTAGACTTCCTGCCGATGTACGGTCTCTACGATTACCTCAGGTAAGACCAGCCATGTGCTCCAGGTCACAAACTTAGCTGAAATGAGCTGCTAACTTGCAGCTGAAAGTACAGTAATGTTAGACTGTAATGTAAGGAGTTCAGCTTTTAATGATAATAATAATAATAATAATAATAATAATAATAATAATGAGTAAATTATTTAAAAATATATACTACATGTGTTCAGTAATATATACATCTGCTTAATTTGCCAAATGGAAAATGTTTGTCACAATAAAGCAGATACTACTTCTGTTCAAAATCATTTAAGCTTTATTTAGGAAAAATATGCCAGTTTTCCTATTTTTTATTTATATTATTATATTTTTTAAATGTTGTTTTTCCCTCTTGATAAAATACTTAAAAAGTGAATACATCCTGGTGATAAGAAACAAATATAACTGATAATTTTGACTCTGATTTTGTTTTATAGTATTCAACATGATACAAATATATTCCCTTCTGCCCGATTTACAGAAGTTTAAGGCATGAATACTGTGTTCTTACTTGTCCATAGTTCGAATGGTTCAGTTTTAGTTGTGTTCGTTGGTATGAACACTGTGCCTTTGTAAGCTGCGTCTCACCTGTGAATCATCTGTCCTGTTTCCTCCATGCAGAAGGTCTGTGGTGCAGCTGGACATGGCTCACACTAAGAAGGCACTGGTGGTTCCAGCTTTCGAGACACTTCGTTACCGTCTGTCCTTCCCCAAATCCAAAGCTGAACTGCTCTCCATGCTGGACATGGGGACTCTCTACACCTTCAGGTACCTGAACATAAACATATCATTAAATCAACATATCAGTAAATGGTAAATGGACCTGCATTTGTATAGTGATTTTCTAGTCATCTGACCACTTTTTACACTACGAGTCACATTCACACACACATTCATACACTGGTGGCCGAGGCTACCATACAAAGTGCCACCTGCTACTCAGTTTTTTTTTTAGGTCACTCACACACCGATGGAACAGCCATCAGGAGCAACTTGGGCTTCAGTATCTTGCTCAAGGATACTTCAGCATGCAGACTGGAGGAGCCGGGAATCAACCCGCTCTAACTCTGAGTCACAGCCGCTTGATGACTGAGGAAAAATAAATGGACTGAAAAACACTGTGCCAGCCAATGATGTCATCAGTTTGTCTCTTTAACTGTGTCCTTCTCTTCCTGCCTCTCCAGGTATCATGTGTGGCCTAAAGGTCACGCTCCTACCAACTATGCCAAATGGCGAACAGCCACCACACCATATAAGGTGGAGTGGGAGCCAGACTTTGAGCCCTACGTTGTGGTGAGACGGGACTGTCCAGAGTATGACCAGCGCTTTGTAGGCTTTGGCTGGAACAAGGTGTCACATATCCTGGAGCTGGACGCACAGGTACGTCTAATAGCTGTATAGGGAGGGTGAGGCTTGATTTTGACAGTACAAATGTAAAAGATCAGCACCACATCAGGCACTCAAAGTCGATGTGGGTATTTTATTGTGATTGTCTATGCTATGTGCCAAACTGTTGGGCAAAGTGGAATAAAAATCTGAGCATGTGTGGTGATTAATCATTATCTTCTCAACCAGTCATCATGTGTCTTAAAACGTGGCATGTACACAAATATCCCACAACATTGAAACCACTGACAGATGAAGTGAGTAACATTTATCAGCTTGATACAATGCAGTGCTCTGCTGGAAAACCTTGAGTCCTGGCATTTATGTGGATGCCATTTGACACACACCACCCACCCAAACACTGCTGCAGATCAAGTACACCAGCTTAGGAATGTGACAAAGAGCCCAAGAATTCGACTGGCCTCTAAATTCCACAGCTTCCAATCTGATCGACCAACTGTGAGACGTGCCCATACCCCACCGAGCAACCCACAGGACTTAAAGGATCTTCGCCCTGATCTAGGACACGGCAGTTCACCCCCAGAGGTCCTGTATCCATGCCTCAACAGGTCAGAAGCCCAGAGGTGGATTTGACTTGGCTCTGACCTGTCGCTGCATTGACACATGACCTTTGGGGTATTGGAATGTCCTATGATAGCTCAATCAGATTGGGATCTACAGAATTAGAAGGCCAGGTCAATGCCTTGAGCTTTTTGTCATGTTCCTCAGACCACTCCTGAGCAGTTTTTGTGGTGTGGCATGGCGCATCACTGTGATTTTCTTTGTCTGTCAGTGGATTTAATGTCATGGCTGATCAGCGTTTGTTTGGTTTTGTTACACAGAAACTTAAGTGTGAGCTGTATGGATGTGTTTACTGTGGGAATGTTTCCTACACTTTAGATAGTTTGTAATGTAATGTTATAAGTCTGATGTGTACTTCTTGGACTTATCTTTGTTCTGCCACTCAAATAGAAACTGTATATATATATATATAAATATATATATATATATATTTTAGCTAATGGAAAAGTTTTGTACTTAGTTAACACAGCAGCCATAGACAGTAAGTGTTCTGATACATGTGGCTTTGAGGTCATTGGTGTTATACTGAAAATCATATCATGCCGCCCCTACCACACACTGGACACGTCGCGCTGCAGCTCGTCAACAGACAACTACACAAAGTTTTTACTACTTTTACTGAAAGATCTGTACTTCCTCTACATTTATGTTGGCTTAAAATCATGTGTGGACAGCCCCTATTTAAACTTGATTTCTCGCATAAAAGCTGATCTCTAGAGCTATGACTCACCAGGCAATATCTTCTTGGCCATTGTCTTTATAATGGCGGGGTTGTGAATTATAGCTCAGGATATTTCTCAACCTCAACGAGTCTCTCGTCATCCATTATTTGTCACACATGAGACAGCAGCAGACTTCCCTTTGCATCAATTGCGGGAAAAGGGGTTGAGCTGCCACAGGAGCAGAGAAAAAGAGCTGCTACAGAATCTGGTATGTACAAGCAGAGAGCAAGTGGGTGTAAAACGCATTTAATTCCAGGGGTGGTGAGGCTGGATAAAGGATAGTGGCATGAAGTATTGCGGGGCGGCACATCTAGGAGTACCGACGCACATCTAGCTGCCGCCGGTGTGAGGTTGTTGAAAATTATAGGCGCGTATTTTTTGATGGACAGCGTTTGTTGCCAGTGTGTTTTGGCCTTGAGATAGAATGATAAGTTCTGTTGTAGGAATTCAAGTTAAACAGCTGTGGGGGTTTGTTTAGAGGAGAACCTGAAGAAGCTGATGAGAAATGCAACAGTGTATAACATTTTGTTTCAGTAACCTTTCAGTTGTGTGGGAGTAAGTAAACTCTTTATGAATGTTTGTGAAAGCTGAATCTTTGTTAGAGATGAGAAAAGGTGTGAGCTAAATTGTTTTTCATTATTTCATGTTCTGTTGTCTCAATCAGTTTGTTTTGCTTTTCCTCAGGAGTACGACCTGATGGTCCTCCCCAATGCCTTCATGATCCACATGCCCCACGCTCCCAGCTTTGACATCTCCAAGTTTCGCTCCAGCTCCAGCTACCGCAACTGTCTCAACACCCTGAAGGATGAGTTTCACCAGGACCTGTCCAGAAAGTACGGCTCAGCCGCTCTCAAGTACCTCACCGCCCAGAGGAATATCTAAAGACCAGAACTGCTGCGCGCCAGCGACACCGGCAGCCTCTAAGCTGACGAGGCCCGAGAGCTCGGACATGTACTGACGCAGCACTGCACTGCGGGCTGCATCGCAGCACAGCGCAAACAATGACGGAAAAGCTTTATGGCCCTTTTGAACATTCTTGGG
This sequence comes from Epinephelus fuscoguttatus, assembly GCF_011397635.1. Lineage (NCBI taxonomy): Eukaryota > Metazoa > Chordata > Actinopteri > Perciformes > Serranidae > Epinephelus > Epinephelus fuscoguttatus. The sequence goes on from NC_064753.1 coordinate 6,342,369, forward strand.
CTCCTGTGCATTAATTCTCCAGTCGACCCCACCTCGAGGTGACAAGAGGACAAGACGCAGAGACAACCAACTGGAGTAAGTGGCAGTAGATTACCTAGAGGCAGGATTAACTGGACTGAGAGGGGCCATGGATGAGCATGGATGATGACGGGACTAGCTTTAAGGCCGGGAATTAACAACCATATTCTTACAACTTGTTTTGACAATCAGGGCTTTTTCCAGAAGACACACTGTCAAACAGTCCGTCCACATGAATATCTGGACACGACGGGACCCGTGTCATTTTGGAGAAACATTTAAAAGAGAAGACTACATTTGGAACATGTCTGTGAGGCCAGTCGAACTGGGGAAAGATTTAAGCCTTATCACTTTCCATGGTATTTACTGAGATATTTAATATTTTCTTTTCTTTTCTTTTTTTTTCAGTGTCAGTCAGAACCAATGAATAACAACCATTTACAATGTTTCTTATTACGACTATACATAAGAATCAGTTTATTTTTCCTTCCTATATTTTCTGACCTCTTTGAAAGAATCCATCTTGTCCCAGGCGAATAATTTCAGATTTTCTGTGAGCTTCAGGGATGTGCTTTTTATGTGTGTGTGAGTATGATCCAGCTGCATCATGTGGCTCGTCTTCACCAAGCTTACTGATTGTCGTCAGTGTCATCCTCGCTTTTGTCTTGATCATATATTTGCTTGCATGTAAAGAGTTGCACTACATGATTTCAAGTGAGAACATGGTCATTTTGTCAGGTTTTTTTTTTTTCATCATTCATCCCTCTGAAAGAAGCAAAACTCCACTAATGATAAGAGATATATCATTACTGACAGGGACCAACTCACACGACCAATACTTCCACCTTACAGTGAGTTGTTATTAAGGAAGCTGTTAACTCTGAAATTAAACTGCTACACTCGAATGAAAAGCAGGAGCTTTTTTTTTTTTTTAGGGGTTTTTTTGTGTGTTTTTGCCATTACATCTATAATGTGTCTGATTCACTGGATATACTCTATGTGCCATCTACTGTAGCACCTAACCTACAATTCTGTTTTTACCTTGTAAAGTCCAACTGAAATGACAAATTTGTGCTTTTCTGTAGTCAGGTCACATTTATTATTGAAAGAATAAGACTTAGAGGAATACGTCACATCCAAATTATAATTTGTAAATCAGTGACTAACTCAACGTTACTTTGAATTTGTGAAGTTTTGTGTTTGTTTTAACCACATGCCCCCTCGGTGAACGATGAATCAAAAAAAAAAACATTCTTCATGAACTGATGTCATAGGGGTCCAACTGCAGAACTGTAACAAAACATGAGTTTAGAAACTTGCGCACAACCTGTGCAGTGTAATCCAAGTCTCCTGTATCCAGTCATATGCTTAGTACTTCCCAAACCATAAATTAAATTGTTTAAATCACTTTCCTATAAACAGCACAGGCACACTACTTGCCCGTGTATGAGACTGCTTTGCGGAAGTGTTTCACATATTACAGTTTAAGCAAAAATGCATGTGTTTTGGAAGTGCTGAATATATGACTGGATGTATGAGACTTGGATTCTGAGTTGACGTAAGACAGCATATGGTGGCTTTTGGTCGGTATCACATGTAGTTGTCCAGCAGATGAAAATAACAATGGCCAAAATATCCATTGGGAAATATACCAAATTAATTAATAGCATATTAAATAGCCAAACATTGTGTGACCTATATGATATGTTACCAAGAAAACTCAATCATAAACAGACCAGATTGGATATTAATTACCAACATATCTTTTTGTCCAGGCCATACAGAATGCGTCCCTGCCTCTTCAGTACATACACCACATCCACAGCGATCACGGTCCTCCTCTTAGAGTTCCTGGTATAGTTAGGCTCACGGCTTCACGGATCACATTCTTGAGGAAGACCTCCAACACACCAGGGGTCTCCTGGTAGAACAGACCAGAGATACGCTTCACACCACCATGGCGAACCAGACAATGAATAACAGGCTTGGAGGACATTGCTGCATGCCGATTTTTCAAAGGCCCCGCCCACTTCCTTTCTGTGCCAATGTTGACCAATGGGGCTTTTCACAATTTGCTTCTGGTATGAACGGCTAGGTGACTGCTCAACAACTGACATATTGGGGCACTTCGACTTTCAGTGCAAACATAATGCTTGGCAAACTGAGTGCTTTTCCCTCTTCGCGTCTGCCACTAAACCTGTGATTAGTCACTCTGTTCAATAGACCGCTTCTTCATTTAGCTTATTTTCAAGTTATTAATTTTGACTCCTTTTATTGCTGTTTAAATGTAGGTTATTTAAAACATATGTCCAATAGTTGTTCTATATGGCCATAATTCTGGAATTTTAACAGCCATAGCGTAAAACCTGTTTGGATTATACTGCACAAGTTGTGTCAGTGTTTTGAAATGGATATTCTGATATAGTTTTGTATAAGATGTGGGCCCTTTTACTCCAATTCATCAGGAATTTTCTGGTTTGCATTCTTTGTTCACCATGGAGTCATGTGGGGAAAACAAAAGTTTTATTCACAAATTCAACCAACACAGGCAAGCCACTGATATACAAATGATCATTTGGAGGATGAAGTATTCTTCAAGATTAGAAACTATGCTGGATTTGGGTCCAATATTATGGACCTGTGGAGACTGTACTTTCCAAGCCAAGGCTAGACAGCAAGAAAAATAACAATTTTTGTCTAAACTGACAAAACTATGAATCTGCTGCAAGTTTTTTTTTAAATGCTTAGACTGCAGTTTATGCACTAATTAACTTAAGCAACTAATCTGAAATCTCACAATAACAGGTGGTCGTACATCACACGAGATTACAAAAAAGGAGGCATTAGCTAGGAGGCTAATGTTAGCTGCAGTTCAAAGCCTGTTGGTCACACTTGCCGTTTTATGCAAATGGAGTTTTGACGGGCTGTGTGCAAAGAAGTTCTGAATCTACAGTGCAGATAACCACACAAACTAATATACAGACAAACAAGGAGGCCATTAAACCACATATGTAAAAGTACAAATTTGGATACTGATCCCCTTCCCACAAACACCAAACTTGTAATTTACAGAGCAAATCTGTATGCTACAATCAAAGGAAAACATGTAAACCAGTTTCAGTTGGACTTTAATCTATGTAATTTCATTGTATGTTTTTATATATACATACATTTTTTGAAGGATGGCAGTGTAGTTTGCTTGGTCTGACCATCGAACACTGCCAACCAACACATTACCATCTTAACTGACTATGATTTTGGTGATTCTCACCTTTTTGTCTAGAGCTGCTGTCAGATCAAAGATTGATAAGTTATTGGCCAGATTTAAACATTGTTCTGTGTATATTCAATCTCCCCAGAGGAGTCTTTCCCTCCAGCAGAGGACACACTTTATTCTTTTAGTGACATTATAGCCTCTCAGGATTTTAGTTTTGTTTTCAATCAGTCATCTCCTCTCTACTCTTCTCACTACCATTTGTGTTAAAGAATTATTTTGTCCTCCACATTCTTCATTTATTTTCTTGACACCCCCCCCCCCCCCCCCCCCCTCCTGCATTGGGACAAAAGGCAAGTCGGGAAGAATTGATTCCAATCTAGTATATTTTCCACAGAGAATAAGTCAGATTTGGCAAGTGGTGTACATGAGTGATGGTATGTGTGATGGAGGCGCAGACTGTTTGTTTGGTGGAGAGTGAGTGTGAACGGAAGAGACCTAACCCCCCACCCCCACCCCGCTGCCATCCATGCCGCCTCCATTGACTTGTCGTTGATTGTGGTAAATGCTAGTGCCTTTGCTGTATTGTGAAACTGGATATTGATTGTACTGTTGTACCGACAGGGCCTGGGGATAGTCAGGCACTCTATTTATTATTGTTGATTCAAATCAATCATATTTTTCTATGTAAGTGCTTTAAATAAATTTGCCCTTTTTTAACACTTTGTCTGGCTTACTTTGTTTTCCCACATTGGCACGGCATCCTCAGTAAACACCAGTTAAACTTTAATTACTTTTAGTAATATTAATGCTATTTTGGGATTACTGAAACCTTGAGGATTTTTTAAATTCTCACCCCCACAGAGCAAATAATATCTCAGGATATCCAGGGATTTATAATATTTACCAAGGTCAGTGATTTTAAGCCTGTGTGAACCTTCCATGTGTGTAATTGGTCCAATAACAAATTTCAATACAAACTAGATTATTTTGGATGAATACAGAAGTCTCCTGATAGTTCTTGCCCTGTTTAAATGCAAATTACAGGAAATTAATCAGAAACATAAATTTCCCTGCAGTCTGTTTAAAAAATAAATTACTTTTGTCCAGAAATGTTGTTTGTCAACACCTATTTCTGAACTAAGCAACAGTTTGCTGCTTTCTCCACTTTTTCTCCACTGTTATTTTAGTATGGAAAACGTATCTCCCAACTCACATACATTCAAAATGGCATTTAGAATATATACTAAATCTATATATCAAGACAGAAAACATGCAACTACAAAAATAGAATGAGTATTTCCTCTTTTTTCTGCTACTGTACATGGTAAATGGACTTGCATCTGTATAGTGCCTTTCTAGTCATCCGACCACTCGAAAGGCTTTGTAGACAATGACTCACATTCACCCAAGGTTACTTCGACATGCAGACAGGAGGAGCCTGGGATTGAACCATTGATCTTCTGATTGGTGGACAACCCACTCTACCTCTAAGCCACAGCCACCATGTCAGCACTGCTCAATCTCTGAGGCAAATATTGCACTTTTTACCTCATTTATTTAATCACTGTAGTTACTTTGCAGATTGAATTCATAATAATACATTAAGTTGTATCATCATAGATTATTAGACTACCCAGCAGTGTATGCATATTCTACAGCTGCAACATTAAAGTGATGAACATGTGACTGCACAAAAGTTTTTAATCCCACATGTAGTATTCTGAAATGGGCCATTCTGCATATTGAGTATTAATACTTTTGTCACTTAAAGTGTATTTATATGCTGATGTGCTTGTACTTTTACTTTTACTTAAGTAACATTGAATGCTGTACTTTTACTTGTAACAGAGTATTTCTGTACTGTAGTATTAATACTTTTACTCACTTGGATTATCTCAACTGTCTGTCAAAATTAGTCAAAAATGCTCTTCAGCGACCATGATGTTAACCAGTGCACTGGGTAAGCATTTAAATCACCAGTGTAATTAATAAATAAAGCAGATTTCATTTCCATCGCTGGATGAACCAGTAAAATGTGGAGAATGACCTTCAAATGATAAAGATCAGTTTGATCAACTGCAGAAAATACTACAGTACCAACATGGTGGTGTTTGATGAGAAACAAAATGAGCGTTAAAGGTCAATATTTTAATGTTTCCTATAGGAAATAGGATGTGATGCAGCATATAAAATATCTAAAATATTTCAAATAAAATCCATTCATCAGCTTCCTTTTTGCTCCGTCTTTCACGTTGACTGGCACAGTCCAGTCATCTGTCAACCAATCACTGTAGACTTAACAAGGAAGTTTACAGCTTGTTTCACAAAGTGCCCTTAAAAATATAAATGAATGCAGCTATTAAGTTTAGACCAGTCTTTCCAAAAGTTAACGCTTCTGGTGACACAATAAAAACGACAACCTGTTATTATTGGGTTGCCAATTGGCAGAGTCTCACAACTTGATTGGGCAGGACTTTTACAGTGACATGTGACTCTGTGATGTCACAGGCATCTGTAGAAGGTCTGCTCCCTTCAGACAGTCCTGCTCACTTACTCAGGAACTGCGGAGCAGCCCACACCTCTTTCCGACTGGGCCTGGAACAGTCCAGATGCTCAGACCCTTGCTCCTTGCCCTGAACCATCAAAGGTGTGCAATTGCTCACAGACACTGTTTTTCCTGGACCATGACTTGCCCACGCTCAAGGCCGAGGCAAACCTGAACCAGAGAAGTTAGAGGTGGAAGCACAAGGTTTGCAACTAGCTTTCTATCAACAAGGAACTAAGTGAGTTAGCACCCAGTGTCTAACTCTGCAAGGACCCCGAGCGACTGGCTTCCTCGGATCAGAACCATTGGAACAAGGACACAGCAAAGACTGCAGCTGGAACCACAGCTCTTCCCAGCCTTCTTCTGCTGGCTAACAAAGCAGCTCACCACCAAAGCAATTCTTCTTCCCATCCACTCAAGGATCGGTAACGTAACAACTGGGCATAGCTTTATCACAGCTTTACAGGCTAAGCAAGACTGTTTAACTTGTATGTGATTTAATGCTGTTTACTGAGTATTTGTCGTCATTGTTTGCAGTTCGGTCATTAATTGGTTGGCTTCGCCAAAGGTAAGTGTTTAGTTTGCTAATACTGTTCACAAACAGATTCTTGCACACAACTAAACAATCTCTGCACTAATTCAGACCGTTTGCAACACAAATCATATTGACATAGACTCATTAACAAATAGGCTTTCAACAGAGCTAGATCCAAACAGGCATCTCAAAGTTCTCGCTTTTTTTCCTTTGTCTTTGTCCTGACCACACGGTCAGACAAACACCTCCTCCGATCTGAAGCCAGGTTTGATTCGGCCATCTTTTAGTTCTCTGTTGTCAACCATTTTGTTTTGTAGGCCAAACGGCTCTTTGATCACCGCACCCGCCTTTGTCTTTCTCTCTCTCTCTCTCTCTCTCTCTCTCTCTCGCACATACACACACACACACACACACACACACACACATATACACACTAAGCTTGTATATAGTTAGTTAGAATTTGTGTGTTTTGGTTTGCTTTGCTAATTTGTGAATAAATATAATTCTTTGGAATCATACCTGCTGTCTGTTTAATGTTGCACAAGAGTGAATGAATAGTCAACCTCTGCTGCGTCAAGAACTCCGAAATCCTTCAGGCTTTACTGTTAATTTTGGTTATTGTCATTAATTTAATTATTAATCAAAGCTCCAAATTAATAGCTTAGCATATTTTTTAAGACTGATATCTTTAACTGGCTATCATTTTCCTTTTCGGGAATGGTGTCCCACGAGGTGATTTAATGTTAATTAAGTCACATTATTTAAAATAATTATTAATTATTATTAATAATTATTAAATATTTCCGATAGCCAATTGACCCCAACATAATTGGTGCCTCCGTGTGATGCTCTAAAATTTATGTTCACAACATAATTGGTGCCTCTGTGTGATGCTCTAAAATTTATGTTCACAACATATTTGGTGCCTCCGTGTGATGCTCTAAAATTTATGTTCACAACATATTTGGTGCCTCCGTGTGAAGCCCGCATTTAAATCCCTACATATTTGGTGCCGCCATGTGAGACCTAAAAAGATGTTCCCAACATATTTGGTACTGCCATATGAGACCTAAGAATATGTTCCCAACATATTTGGTGCCCCTTGGTGAGGCCTAATATGTTGATCCCTACCAGGACAAGTAAAATATTTGGCTGTGCGAAGAAGGGACTTTCAAGAGACTGTTGGACAGTGGAAAAGTAAGTCAGTCATCTGTTTGTTTGTGTACCATTGGAATTAGGGTAGGATAACTTATTTGTGTTACTTGCGATTGCTGACATTAACTTGCTAGCTGCAATTGACATTCCAACATTCCGTTCCCGACTCCCAGGCTTGTCGGTAATGTGGATTAAGCAGTAAAATTTATTTATTCAAATTTGTTGTGATAGTGGAAGAGTCATTCATTTCTGTGTTACGTTTATGGCAATTGATGATGTGTTTGGTAAGTTGGAGTCACGGGATACTCAAAGTCCAAATATGCCAATTCCTTAGATCTTCTCCATCTACATTCCAACCCTCACCTATGGTCATGAGCTTTAGGTAGTGACCGAAACAACGAGATCACAGATACAAGCAGCTGAAATGAGCTTCCTCTATGAGATGGCTGGGCTCAGCCTTAGAGATAGGGTGAGGAGCACAAATGCTTGGGCGCTCGGAGTAGACCCACTGCTCCTTCACATCAAAAAGGGGCCAGTTGAGGTGGTTCAAGCATTTGATTAGGATGCTTTCTGGGTGCCTCCTGTTTGAGGTGTTTGGGCACATCTCACTGGTACGACACCCTGGGGTAGACCTCTGGAGGGATTGGGAATGCCTCGGGGCCCCCCCGAAGGAGCAGGAAAGCGTTGCTGGGGAGAGGGATGTCAGGGGTGCCCTGCTTAGCCTGCTGCCCCCCGCAACCCGATCCCAGATAAGCAGATGAAAATGGATGGATGGATGGATGGATGGATTGATGGATGGATGAGATCGCGGGGAGACACCAAATTTCTGTTTCTGTTCAGGGATGCTGCAACCCAAGAGAACCATGTTCAGTATACATCTGCATACGTGCTGATGACGTGGTGATGCCAAAGACTGTAAAGTCTTTCCCCAAACAGAAAGACTGGATCGATAGAGACTGACAGCTGACAGCTGACAAAGCAAAAGCATTAAGAGAGACTGAAGAGCAACCTCATACATGTGGCAGGAATCCATGATGGATTACATAAATGAGAATTGTATAGAAAGGGAGTCCTCATTGCCACATGAGCTGGACACCTTCAGTGCTTCTTTGATCCACTCAATAAAGACCCAGCCTTTAGAGCTGCCTCCCCTGAGATGACCTGCCACTCTCTGTAGATGTGACAAAGACCCTGCTCACAGTAAATGTGGAAAAAGCCCCTTTCAGACAAGTTATACATGACACATTAAACCAATGGCTTTTGGGCTTTCGCCAATAAACGTCTGTCATTACATCCTATAACACTGTCAGACTCATGATGGACAGTTTAGGAAAAGGAACAAAATCGATGTGTCAGAGATAGATTTGTCTTTTTTAATCCATGTGTAGCAGAACAGAAATATACTGTATTCCTGTTCAGTCTAAGTGGGCTTGTATGGTTTGCTGCCTGAATTACTTGGCAATTTCTAGCCCATCAGCATGTGTGGGCACTCTATAAAGGCAGGTAGTTGTCATTCGAGCTCTCTCTCTTATTGAGGCCAAATGCACACCCCACTTCCGGTTTGCTGAGCTTCTGCAGTTGTCACAGGTATGTCAGAGATTTCTGCATGGTTTGTACCATAAGCTTATCTTTTGTTTTATCCTGTGGCTCACATTGGTGACTTATGACTTTGTAAATTGTCCTGGCAGGCTCCCAACCCTCCTTCTGGAGTGACTCTGTCACGGATCTCTGTCATAAGGTGCACCTGTTCCTCGTGCCGTAATTTTATCATGTGGCATGTAGTCTCTAATTGAGTGCTTCACTTTAGGTAATGGCTAACGCCATAGGCTACCTCCTCTTCCTCCTGAGTATCCAAACACTGCCTGGTCGGTATGCAGCCCGCTATGGCACTAGTTAAATCTTTTTCCTGTTCATATTTTTGTTGTAAACTGAATGTTTATTGTGTATTATAGGGACTGTGGGCTGGGGTTGATTATCAGCTGTGCCTGAGATCAGTGATGGCTGCTCTCGCTCACGTTGCAAAAACACTGATGTGTAGACGTTGCTTTGCTAGATATTGTCTTGCTAATCGCTGCTTTGTTAACCCCTGCTTTGCTTACCGCTGCTGTGTTTCACCTAAAGGGTGCGTGTGTACCGCAGGCTTGGCCCACAGCTTGCCTTGTCTACAGCAGGCTCTGCTGATAGTTTGTGTGCACTATTCTTGTTCCTTTTGTGTACTGACATAATTGACAAATTTAACCTCTTTTATCCTTGGCCATTTTAACAGAGTGACTGTCTGTTGTAAGGAGGTTTCAAACTTTCCTTGATTTATGGTGCTTTTGAGTTTAATTCACAGGCCTGATAACCCCACGTGGGTAATCTAACTGCTCAAAGCAATTAATTGTTGTTTGTTTAGCTGATTTTGGATTTTACAACCCAGTGACTTTTTATTTCATGCAATCATCATTTTAAGTGATCCGTTTTGTTTTGATCTTCTTGTTTTTTCATGTCGATATTGTAGATTTTGTGTTTGATCATCTTACACAAATTTATATTGCACTTCGGAGTGGTTTACTCATGTTTCTTCTTGGTAACTTTTGTGTAACTGTTTCATATTTCTGGCTCTGTTAACACCACTGGCAGGAGGCCCTTTTCTGTAGCTGCTGATAACCAGTGTGTTGAGTTTCAGCATTAGACCACTGCCACTGGTGTTGCCATTTTGTGTGTGCCCTACTAATTGTGTCCTTTCCTAGTCCCTTCACACAAGCTGATTGTTTGTGGTGGTGGGGTTTGTGTCCTCTAGTGGTGGTATCGCCTTTGTGTTGTGTTGTGCTCAGCTGTCCACCCCCCCATCTTGACAATTCACGTGTGTGTGTGGGATGTGTGTGCACATGTGACATGGGGTGACTCTTATTTGGGCTACCATCCTCCCTTACTGGCCCACCTCTCCACTGGTATGTAAAACAGGTGACTACAGCTAGTGTGCACATTCACAATTCACAAGCGCTTGCTCCATTTTCAGTTCACATGAATTAAAATGAACTGGTTCACAATTTCAATTTTAAGCTAAGTTTACAGTTCCAAAAATGTAGCTAGATCACTTCATTTAAATTCTCTTTCAATTTTTTATGCCTCAGCGCTAGTGATAGCCATTATGTTTTCGGTTATTGTTTTGTCTGTCCAGTTTTCATGAATACAATATCTCTAGAACACCTCGAGGGATTTCATCAAATTTGGCACAAGTGTCCAGTTGGGACTCAAGGACGAATTGATTAGATTTTAGTGGCTGAGAGTCAAAGGTCAAGGTCGCTTTTACGTCGTGCTTGTCTTATTCTCATGAACGCAATATCTCAAGAACATGTTGCGGATTTTTCTTCAGTTTAGCACAATTACCACTTGGACTCAATGATGATCTGATCAGAATTTGATGATCAAAGGTCAAAGGTCACTGTGAGCTCACAAACATGTTTTTGGCCATAACAAGAATCTAAACCTTAAAGTCTAATAGAGTAAAATGATAAAGTAAAGTTTTTATTTGAAAGGTCCAATGTCAAACTCATTGTGACTTCTAAATGTTCTGCAAAAACACTTTTCTGGCAATTCCTCAACATCAGGAACGGAAGAGGAGACATTTGGTCAGATACTGAATCTGTGACACTAATCTTGGGTGCCCACCTTGAAACCTTAATGATTACATTGAGGTATACAACTGCAAGGCATTAATTGTAGTCTCTGTTTTTTTTTATATAAAGTAAAATCATTTACTTGAGTTATTTTTACCTAGACTATTTGGATGTTTCAACTCGATAGGTTGTTTCAAATTTGTTGCTGATGGGGCAGATGTTCGCACTTGTTTTTTCAGACTGGGTGGACTCACTTGAATAAACAGGTGTTTTGTCAAAGTCGAATAGTGTTTTATGAAGCAGTGAAAATATTCACAATAAAGCATACACTTAAACTGTTATACATTTTTTTAGATTGAACTTTTTTTTAAGTGGCCAAAATTTGTTTTGCTGCTGCCCCTGTCCACAGCAGTACATTGCTCAGCTTCCATGCCAGTTTTCCTGCCGCTTCTCCAAACTGGGGACATACTGACCGCCGTCTACTGTGGGTAGTACGGTGATTATGAGTAAGTACCCCATACAACCCCACTTCAGGAAAATCTGAAATATCCCTTTAAAATGTGTCATGCCCTCCTCCATGGCTAGGTAAAGGCAAAGGTTTGGTTCAGATTTAAGTAGGACAAGATCAACAGCTTGTGAATGTGTGCCCAGTTCAATAATGATTAAGATTTATAAAAGAAACACACACACACACACACACATACACACACACACACAAACACACAGTTTATTAATCTGATAGAAAATTATTGACAGAGTTTAATTCATCTAGCTTTTCTATAGTTCTCTGAACTGTACATTTCATAAAATAGTTGAACCACAGACATATATTTACTGTATGTCCTTCCAGTAGTTGTCTGCACATACTGTAAATCTTTAGTGACACAGTGTTGCTCTCTGCGTGGAGCGCATCCCTGCAGCAGTTCTCTCCTTCAACAATGGCAACAATTACATTCATGTAATATCAGCCCTCACTGAGCTGCCAGTTCACAGCGGAAGCTCGTCTGCTTCTCCCCCCCAGGTTCTTCACAGCAACGTATGAATTAGTTATATTAGTCAGCCTCTCTGCATGAAGGCCAACCAATGCCATATGTACAAAATGTCACCAGACATGCTGCACATATGTACAGTTATTCATGCTGTACATTAATTTCAATCTGTGTTACACTTCTCAAAATTGTCATCATTTGGCATGTACACACACCGTGTGTACTCTAACAGTACTGTATGTTCTAGGACAGTTTTCAGGGGGAAAAATGTTTGCTGCGAATCAATTTCTTTTTTTTTTTTTTTAGGTTTTCAACAGGGTAAATATCTGTATCTGAATGGATATAGGTGTGCTGGCATTTCAGGAATATGACAACCATGTTGATGGAACATTCTGATAATGCATGATGTAAAAAAATTAGTGGAAACCAGCTGTAATGATCTTGTTTAAGGCTCATGTATACTTCCCTTTGCATACGAAAATAGATACTTCCGTTTCAGATGTCACTGCCCTCATACTGCGATGATGACACAGATGGCCAATAGATGACAAAAGAGTCAAAAGTTTCACACAGTAACAAACGAGGCGACAGTGTAGGAGGTCATAAGTTTGTACCTTTAAACTGGGGCAGCATTGTAGATGGTGGTGGTTAGTGAAGCCATTAATGCTAAATACATCCTGATGTGGACAGAGAATTCTTTACAATATATTACCGATTTGTTCCTACCTTCCATTATTTAAATTTCTTCATTGTCTCTCATGGTCATATCTTGCTTAAACTATGCTACCCTGCATCTAGGATCTCTGGTGGTACCATCTGTTTCGTTCATATTTGTAAGCTTTCAGAAAATGTGTACAATTACAGATGAAATGAACGCAAAGTATGAACCAAAGGCTCTGTCTGTCTCCTTATCTAACACTGAGCATAAATGAGCTCTTACAGTGATCAACAGCTTATATGGCTCTAAAAGCTTGGGACAGAATAATTTCTTTACAAATACTGTTGATTCATTTTGCCTAGAGCCTACTGCTATTAATCAAGTAATCTGCTGACAGTGCTTCTTTTGGGTATTTTCTTATATGACAACATATGGAAAAACTCCCAGGCCTCTATAAGAGGGTTCTGTGCAGTATCTTAGCTGTTCCTATGAACTGCACTCTTCTGGACAGAGATACCTCAGATGTTGTACCTGGAATCTGCTGGAGCCACTCTCCCAGTTTGAGGGTCACAGCCCTAAGTGCTCTGATTACCACTGGCACCACTGTTGCCTTTACTCCCTACATCTTTTCTAGCTCCTCTTTCAGCCCTGGGTATTTTCCAAGCTTCTCGTGTTTCTTTTTCCTGATGTTGCTGTCGCTCAGGATTGCTACCTTGATCACCACTGTAATATCCGGTTGATTAGCCATCACCAGTTTCTCAGTCTGGATCTGGAAGTCCCACGGGATCTTGGCTCAGTCATTCTAAACCACCAAAGGAGTTCCATTGTGATCTTGGGACCTCCAGCCCATACTCAGTGCAGATGTTCCTGTACACTATGCCAGCCACTTGGTTATGGCATCCCATGTGCACTGTTCCTGCCTGCATCTTACACCCTGCTATTATGTGCTGAACTGTCCCAGGTGTATCTTTGCACAGCCTGCACCTGGGGTCCTGTTTGCTGTGGTAGACCCCTGCTTCTACTGAGTGCCTGTTCTTGAGCCGTTATGATCAGAGCTTCTGTGCTGTCTTTCAGTCCAACCTTTTCCAGCCACTGGTAGGATTTCTTGATGTCGGTCATTTCTTCAATCTGTCAGTGGTACATGCGCTCAGGAGCTTGTCCTACTATGATGGTTCATCCTCCTCTTCTGCATTCTTGGGTTTCTGCTGCCTGAGGTATTCACTCAGCAGCTCATTTCTGGGGGCTGTCCTCCTGATGTATTCCTGGATCTTGGTTGTTTCGTCCTGGCCAGTGGCTCTAACACTCACAAGTCCTCAGCCCCCTTTGCTACGCTTAGTGTACAGTCTTAGGGTGCTGGACTTGGAATGAAACCCTCCATGAGAAGCTTAATTTCTTGATATCAGTGGCCTCTATCTCCTCCTTTGACCAGCTTATTACACAAGCAGCATATCTGATGACTGGCAGGGCGTGCGTGTTGATGGCTCGGACCTTGTTCTCTCCATTCAGCTTACTTTTCATGACTTTTCATCCTGTCTTGGTCTGTGTAGGTACTTGGCTTTGGCTGACTTCCTTGCAGCCTTCTCATGGTTCCCATTTGCCTGCGGGACACTAAGGTATTTGTAGCTGTCCTGAACGTCTGCATTGCTGCCTTCTGGCAGTTCAACCCCGTCTGTCCTGATTATTTTCCCTGTCTTTGACACCATCCAACCACACTTATCTCGACTGAATGTCATTCTAATGTCATCACTGTGGACCCTGGTGAGGTGGATCAGTGAGTCAATGTCTCCCTCATTCCTGGCATACAGCTTGATGTCATCCATGTAGAGGTGGTGACTGATGGTTGCTCCACTTTATCCACCCTTTGTGATGAGATGGCTGAGAGGGTTCAGGTCTATGCAAAACAATAAAGGAGGAAGTGCATCATCTTGGTATATGCCATACTTGATGTTAACTTCTGCAATTGGTTTTGAGTTGGCCCCTAGAGTTGTTTTCCACAGCCCCATTGAGTTCTTGATGAAGACTCCTAGTGTCCTGTTGATGTTCTACATTTTCAAGCATTCCAGTATCCATGTGTGTGGCAATAAGTCATAGGCTTTCTTGTAGTCAATCCAGGCAGTGCACAGGTTGGTCCGCCTGATCTTGCAGTCTTGGGTGACTAGACCAGTAGCTGGTGCTTGACTCCTCTGGTATTACTACCATCTCCTTTCTGGGCTGTTCTCATGTACTGGGCCATGGGCCTATTCATCTTAGCTGCTATGATGCCTCACAGGAGATTCCAGGTTGGACAGAGGCAGGTTATTGGCCGGTAGTTGGATGGGACCACGCTCTTTTGGGGATCCTTAATGATCAGGACTGGCTGTCCTTTGGCCATCCACTATGGATCGGTCACATCCATCAGCAGCTGGTTCATTTGTGCTACCAGGTGTTCATGAGGTGAAGTTAGTTTCTTTAGCCGGTAGGTGTGGATCATGCTAGGGCCGGTGCGGTCCAGCTCTTCATACCTGACCTGTCTTGGATGTCTGCTGTTGTAATGGTAGCTGGCTCTTGGTTTGGACTCCTGTTGTTAATCTTTTTCTTAGTTCTATTTGGGTCAATTATGATAAACCATTAAATTTTGGAACCTAGAAAAATATTGTTGCCATGGAGTCAGTGATTTTTTTTTTTTTTTTTTAAATACTCACGTTCTAAAATTAATTTTTTTACGCCTTATTTATTTACATTTGTGCAAATTTGCACCATTTAAAGTTATGTAGAATTCTCCATTAGCAGTTGCTGTTTGAGGTGTACTTGTGGATGCACATATTTGTCACTGAATTACTTTGACATCCTAAAATCATGATGATTATGGGCTTAAAAGGATCATATTTTCTCTATAATTTCTAGGAGAACCAAATGTTTGTTCACAATGGACATTTTAAAGTGTAAATCACACTGAATCCAAAAGTATTGGTTTCACATCTTTGTGTTCAGAGTTGACTGAGGTATAACTCTGACAGCCTTTTTAGCAAGATGTCTTACTATAGACAATTTATAAATGAAATGTTTGTACCATACTTGTCAGACCCATCATTGGTCTAGCTCCTAATTGTAACCCAGCAATTACCTTAACCATGAAAGCGACAGAAAAACACTAAAAGTGGCACTTGTGATGTGTGTTTACAATATGTTCACATGTTTTGGGGCGACAAGAGGAAACATAGCAAGAAAACTAAAACTGTACCAATATGGCAATATTTTGGATTTGAAGCCAATGAAAGTGGTGTCCTAAATAACCGGGAGTGAAGCAGGGCTGTCGCTGTGTTTCTGTTTAAATCTGTTGCTCAATTTAAAAGCTCCATATTGGATGAGGACCGACATAATTACAAAGTTAAGATGATGAATTACCTACGTGATATTTCACATCACTACAAAAAGCCAAAAAAGATAGAGGCTGATTGAAGAATGATGGCCAGGAAGCTGAAAGTTACTGGTGAGTTAAATGACCACCATTAATAATATGCTAGGCTACTCGCTGTTTGCTATATTTTTGCCGCTTCCATTAAACATCACAATATAAAACATGTTTTCTGTTTGAAAAGTAACATTAGAAAGTAGGATGATAGCAAGTAGGCTACTCACACATAGTTTATGTAGTTATGTCTCCAGTCTGATCTGAGCAAACAGCCGATAGCTCCATGGGTTGTTTACATGAAGTAGGCCTGGCAGAAGTGCATATTTAATGGATTTAGTGTGGATTGGGAGCCTCAGTGTTTTGTGATGCCATTCGAGAGTCTGAGGCTTGTTTGCCCTTGGGACACGGTGTCATTATGTTCCTCTCGGGAATGGTGACACCTGGTAGAATGTGGTATACTGGTGGGGTCCACTGTTTGGATTAATATCAAACAGGTATCAGGCTCAACCCTAAGCTGAACATTTGGTTTAAACAGCAACAGATGCAGGGCCTGTGAGAAAATACTTTTAAAAAAAAGATGTTTAAAATCAAAAGATTTAATGAATTCCTCTAATCTGATGTGACAATGCCATCACATCAGGTCAAAGTGCAGGAGTTGGGGTCATCTAAACTTGGGAAGAGATTTGCTATAGTGGGAGCTCATTAACAACATGGACAGCCTGAACACACTGAGAAAGACCAGGGCAGTTTTGAAGCTGCTTTGTAGATCCAAAAAATTCCTTGGACGCCGGGGACTTCCACTGCAGGAGCATAGCCAGTGGGATGCAGTTTTATGGCAGCTAATGATGGAGCAGACAACGAGCAAATGCATTATTATGATTTGCCCAGGTAACATGTGTAGCTTTAGACAATGAAATATTAAAATTTTTGCAGTCCAGAGAGAAATTATGTCTGACACGAGGAAGCACATGTTACTTGGACTAACGGCTGGCGGCTCTACAAATGTAGGTATGTCTGAGCAGTTATTCTGTGTGTAGTTATATTTATACTACCCAGCACTCCTCAATATGTTTCTGCACACATCCCTACTCCTGTCTTACCGCTACCTTACCCTGATCCGTGCTCCAGCTATAAATTTTATGTCATTGGACAAGCAGTTTACAAACATTAAAACATGACTTGTTTATAAAGCTAAGCAGAGCCTGGAGGGGAGACTGCAGAAAAACATAAGGAGTATGATAGGCTGGGATCACTGTTATATTCCCACACACCCAAGACCTTAAAGGCATTTTTTAAATGGTTTATATAAAGGAGTGTTGAACTTTCTCTTTCAACTGTATCCTAATCTATCTTTAAAGGGAAATTTCTGTTTATTTCAACCCGTCTCCTATTGTCCTAAATTTGTTTCAAGTGACTAGTGACATAGAAATAATAGTTAGCATGTTAGCCGTTAGCCTAGATACAGCCGGGGCGCATTAGTAGCGTCAGACCTGTTAAAACGTAAGTGAACGGGCATACTTCAAGTGCAAAGTTAGTCCACTAAACAAGCTTTTTTTCCACAAAGACCGCCTCATATCGTTAGGATAAATGTCAGAGAACATATAGAAAACGATATGTAAACGTGTTGCCTTACCTTGCCATGTTTGTTTATCTCTCTAGCGCTGCTTTCCAAAGCGCAGCCGAAGTATGCCTGTTCACTTATGTTTTAACAGGTCTGAGCTACTATGCGCCCCGGCTGTATCTAGGCTAATGGCTAACATGCTAACTATTATTTCTATGTCACTAGTCACTTGAAACAAATTTAGGACGATAGGAGACAGGTTGAAATAAACCAGAATTTCCCTTTAACAAATCCAACCCCTTACCCTGACCGTGACCCTAAAACCTTGTGAACCCTGCAAACAGTCTGTCAAAGAAGTGAAGACCAGACAAACTGTCCTCAACCTCTGGGTCTAAGACTTAAATTGGTTCTAAAAAAGATATACACATACAAGAACACCCACGCAGACACAGATAACCTTACTACCACCACTAAGTTCCAACATCCCAACCTAAAACTATATCCTAACTATAAATTCAAGTGACGTCAAGAATGAACTTTGAGTCTCAGTTTTTAAGACAACATGGACGAGGAATCTGCAAATTGCAGACTTCATCTGCTGATGACTATCATGTGAAATGATTAAAAGCTCCATAACAGCTACTAAATGGGAGGTTGAGGGGAGATTGTTTTGTCAACCACATTTTATAAGGTTACCCTTGTGGGGATCAGCTATCTGTGTCAGTACAGGAAGTCCCAACAACATTACAGCTACACACACACACACACACACACACACACACACACCTCCTCACAAGGGTGCAAAACCAGATTAAGCAATTTTCCATCAGCTGTTTCCTGCTCTGACATTTATTGCCACAGCCTGGAAACTGAATTGTCTTTTGCAGTTGTGAATAATGTGTCCCAGTTTTCTTTCACAAAACAGGGTGCAAAAAAAAAACAAAAGAAAAGAAAAAAGAAAAACTGAATATCTGCAAAACAGTGACGACATGCATGAAGAGTGGCTGAGACACAGATACTGTTGTGTGCCGCACCTCGTCTTTCCATCTACTCTATCTGAATTGCAAATTAATTATTGCGATGCATGCTTGGCCTTCTGAGCCACATTTCCGTAGTGCACTGTTACACACACACACACACACACACAGACACACACACACACACACACACACACACACATTGCTGCAGAAGCATCACCAGCTAACCTTAGGGCTAACCCTGGGGCTTCAGTACAATATGCTAATTCATGAATTCATCGAAGATCTTCTGGGTATCAAACACTCACAGTCTCTCTGTCTATAGACTTGACAGGTGGCTCTAAAAAGTTTGTAGTAGTTTGAAGTCCATATATTCACACAGTTACAATGGATTCTACTAGTGTATTCAAGTACCCATGGTGAAACAGTAAACATGGAGAGACAGCATGTAGTTACGCTGCACCACAGAACTACTACAACACTTTTGTAAGAGATATAAAACTTTAAATCCAGCTTTCATTTTAATGTTCCCCACTGCATTTGGCTGAACCGAACCCTTTGAACTTTGCAACAGAAATGGCTCACCAGTGCCTCCACTGGTATTTTTGCTTATTTTGATGTCATCTCTTGGAGTATCTTCAAATGTTTTATACCCCTAGAATCTGTACAACCTAGGCTAAAAGGCTGTGTAAGTCAATAAACTATAACTATAATTAAAGTATTGAAATTGTGTCATTAAAAAATTGGATGAATTTTCTCTTCAGACTTCACAAAATAAAACCAAAACATATTGATCCAAAAGATTTTTAATCTCAGAAACATAAACAAAATATTCCTTAACACTTCATAAGTTATTTGAATGACGTACTTCATTTTCAGAGCCACTTTTGCTCTCATGCACTTCCATGTACATTGAGAAATTTCTAGAAAATAGCAGAGGGCACCATTTTCTAACCTGCTCACTTTCTCACATTTTTTACTCCACAAACACTAAAAATACATCTCATGTCCAACAGAAGCTCCTCTCTCTGGTGAACATATTATTTTGATGACTGGACAACAATTGGGTGTAAAAAGGAGGAGTTTGACTCCTTTGAAAAACTTCCTGCTTTCTTGTCGCCCCCCCCCTCCACTGCTCCAGGTGTCCCCCATTAATTATCATAGCAATGACCACTAACACACAAACACAGACATGTGGGTATGTGTGTGTCACAGAGCTGACAGCAGCAGAATCTCCATTTTAAACAGCATGAAAACATTATGTGTTTTCTTAATCACATTAGAGGGCTGCATTGGGATTGGGTCCCACAGGACCCAACCCAAATCTTGCGGGAGTGGGCAGTTTGAACTTTGCTGCGGGCGGGAACGGGCGGCTAAAAAAAAACCACTGCGGGATTGGGATGTAGCCTATAGCGACAGGATGGAGTTAAAGGGGCAATAAAATCGTGTCACCGCTAGGTTCGCTGTTGTGCACTGCCTGTAGAGCAAAACAAAGTGTGTCCTGAGCCACTCCTCCCTCTACCGCTGCTCTCCAACACCCCCCACCCCCACCACTCGCCTCGTCTGTGCTGGCGAGTACCGCAGCATCTCCACGGACTATCACAACCAGACGGTCCCGGTGTTTCTTGCCTCCATTTCAGCAAATATATTACATTTATTACAGGTACCATCATCATTGAAGTAGGCAGGGGAACAGCTAAACACAGACCGCCAGGCTGCCCGCCGGGCTACATTTTACAATGCTAATAGCAAATGTTAACTTGGCTGCCGGGCTATTCACATGAACGTACATGAACACGCAGCCGGACTGGCTTGTAAACAAGGGGCTGTAGATCAGCACAGAAAGAGGGTGTGTGAAGTCATGCTATACTCCAGATGAAATTACACCTCTAGTTCTTCACATAGCAATTTTTTAATTCCTTCAATCTAGAAATGATGAATTTCGCTTATTGCTCCCTTAACAAATGGAAGTGGAAAAGAAGCTCAAACAAGGTCTGAAGGCGCACCAAGCCCTCTACTTCCCAGCGTTCTCTAAGCTGGCGCGTTTCATCTTCAGTATCACCGCATCCACTGCGCCTTCAGAGTGGGCTTTTAGTGTCTGTGGGCGCATCTTGGAAGAGAGACGCAGGGGATTGGGACTGCAGTCGGTTAGCAACATTCTCTTCCTCCACAGCAATATTATGGCCAAGTGAATTTGTTAAATTCATTCGTTTCATTCGTTAACTTTGTTTATTTTATGTTATTTATTAGTGTTATTTGAGCCACTCACAGCCTACTCTCGTTGCTATTTGTTAATTACATAAAGAGGCGTGATGATGCTGGTGTTATTGAGCATAGGCTTTATCTTTATCTCATTAATGTTTCTTATTCAGGTCTCTCTTAGAAAAGAGACCTTAACCTGACTACTAACCTTAACGTGATTAAGGAGGCATACCACTCAACTCCCTTGCCCCCCCTGGGAAGAGCTGATCACAACCTGGTTCACCTTCTGCCTGTCTACAGACCTCTGGTGCAGAGAGAACCAGCAACCACCCGCACTGTGAAAAGATGGTCTGAGGAGGCTGAGGAGGCCCTGAAAGACTGCTTCGAGACCACTGTGTGGGAGGTACTCAGTGATTCCCATGGAGAGGACATTGACAGTATGACATCATGCATTACAGACTACATAAACTTCTGTGTGGAAAACACTGTACCCACCAGGACTGTACGCTGCCTCTCCAACACCAAACCCTGGATTACTCCAGAGTTAAAAGCTCTCCTGAAGGAGAAGCGTAGAGCTTTTAACTCTGGAAAGAAGGAGAAGCTGAAGGCCGTGCAGAAGGAGCTACAGAGAAACATCAGGTGGTTAAAGGAAGGATTTAAAAAGAAGATGGAGGAACAGCTGCAGCAGAGTGACGTCAGCGGAGTCTGGAGAGGTCTGAAAACCATCTCAGGACACAAACAACTAGACCCCCAGGCCAGAGGCGACCAGAAGTGGGTGAATGATCTGAATCTGTTCTTCAATAGATTTGATCAGTCTGCCCCTCCCCTGGCCCAGACACCACGGCTGCAACCCCCCTCATCCTCACCTTCACCTTCCCCCCCACCTACACTCCTGGCACACTGCTTCGACACCTCCCCCACCCCCGCTCCCCCTGACATCTCACCACCCCCCACCCCTCCCCCCACCTCATCACCCCCAAGCACACAGCCCCCCTGCTCCAGCTTGTCCTTCACTACCTGTCAGGCGAGAGATCAGCTGAGGAGGATAAAGACGAGGAAGGCTGCGGGTCCAGATGGCATCAGCTCCAGGCTCCTGAAGTCCTGCGCAGACCAACTGTGCGGGATAGCTGAAACCATCTTCAACCTGAGCCTGAGGCTGGGGAGAGTACCACAGCTGTGGAAGACATCCTGCGTGGTACCTGTGCCCAAGACTCCGCACCCCAAGGACTTCAGCAGCTTCAGACCTGTGGCTTTAACATCACACCTCATAAAGACTCTGGAGCGCCTGGTCCTGTCTCGTCTCCGCCCCGCAGTAGGCCCTTCAATAGACTTCTGAGGGACAAACTGGAGCACATAGGGGTGGCTAATCACCTCACATCCTGGATCCTGGACTACCTCACGGACCGGCCGCAGTATGTCAGGATCCAAGATTGTGTATCGGACTTGGTTGTCTGCAGTACAGGGGCCCCGCAGGGGACGGTGCTGGCACCGTTCCTCTTCACCCTCTACACTGCAGACTTTTCATACCACACCCCCACCTGTCATCTGCAGAAGTTCTCTGACGACTCTGCCATCGTCAGCCTCATCACAGATGGGGACAACAGGGAGTACAGAGAACTGAACCAAAAGTTTGTGGACTGGTGCCTGAGGAACCACCTTCAGATCAACGCGGGGAAAACCAAAGAGCTGGTGGTGGATTTCCGCAGGTGCAGACTCCTCCCCCCAACACCGGTGAACATCCAGGGAAAGGACATTGAGATGGTGACATCTTGTAAGTACCTGGGTGTTCATCTTAACAATAAACTGGGCTGGACTAACCACATAACAGCACTGTACAGGAAAGGCCAAAGCAGACTCTACCTGCTGTGGCAGCTCAGGTCTTTTGGAGTGCAGGGGG
Organism: Epinephelus fuscoguttatus; assembly: GCF_011397635.1. Lineage (NCBI taxonomy): Eukaryota > Metazoa > Chordata > Actinopteri > Perciformes > Serranidae > Epinephelus > Epinephelus fuscoguttatus. Next base: position 6,365,116 of record NC_064753.1, read on the forward strand.
CGCTCCTGAAGACCTTCTTTGACACTGTGGTGGCATCAGCCATCTTTTACGGAGTGGTCTGCTGGGGTAGCAGCGTCTCAGCTGCAGACAGGAAGAGACTGGACAAGCTGATCAAGAAGGCCAGCTCTGTCCTGGGATGCTCTCTGGACTCTGTGCAGGTGGTAGGAGAAAGGAGGATGACAGCCAAGCTGTCATCTCTGAGGACTAATGACTCCCATCCTCTGCAGGAGGAGATAAAAGCTCTGGAGAGCTCCTTCAGCGATAGACTGATTCACCCAAAGTGTGTGAAGGAACGCTATCGCAGGTTCTTCCTGCCTGCTGCTGTCAGGCTACATAACCAGCACTGCTCACAGTAAACTGCATCATGGACACTTTGACACTTTATTGACACTATGAACACTTTATGGACACCACAGCTGTCTGCTGTTTTGCACATACAATCACTTGCACTAGATGTGCTCCCTTTATCCACTGCTCATTTTCATTCACTGCTGCTCATTATTATCCACTTCCTTTTATTTTCATTATTATTATTATTGTTATTGTTATTTATCGCCGTCTCTTGTATTTTTGTACTTATTTGCATACCTAGTTATTTAAGTTTTTTAAGTTTAATTTTGAAATCTTTAATCTGACTCTTTCTCCTTGACTGCTGTAACACTGGAATTTCTCAATTATGGGATCAATAAAGGTGTATCTTATCTTATCTTATCTTATTATATAAAGGTAGAAAAATAAATAATAAATAAAGCCCTGTGGTGGACATCATGAGATGGCAGTTTTGTGTTCCCCTGCCTTGGGAGAAACAGTTATACACGGTGATTTAAAAAGAGGAGCCCTAAAAATTGCTGTACTATTGGGTAAAAAAAAAAAAAAAAGATGTGAAGACAAAGGAATGTTTGACCTTTTCTGCTAGAAGGCATCACTGCAAATAGGCCAGGCCCACTGTGAGGAATGAAGAAAGACAAAGGAGGTCTCAAAATGTACATTTAAGAAATTGTGAAATTGAAAGCATGTCACATTTGATGAGCAGGAACAAAGACAGAAACACAAAAACACCATTTCCACTATGGTTCAGACAAAAGGAAATGAACTGTAGGTGTAAAGATGATTTAACTCTCATGGACCTGCATATTGCTCCACATGGACCAGCGCCTGCCTCTCCAGTGCTGGAATAAACCTCCCGCTCCGATCTTTACAGCTGTAATTTCTTTCCCTCTGTCATAAAACTCAACTCATGAAGAAATACAGCACGTCACCACATCTGATCTCTGTACCTCCTCTTTCTCCTACTGTTACTCTTCTCTCTTTTCATAGTCTGTGTATTATAATGCTGTTTCAGTAACTGAAACATACCATTATGTTGCCTTGAATACAACACCAGGAGTATCAGCTGGATGTTTATATTTAAACATGCTAAAATTTTACAGTACTGCTAACAGCCTCCACATGTCACAGAGTTCATCACACCCCCGGATACAAAAGTCTTGAAAGGATGAACAAGCTACTCTTCTCAGAGGCCATGGGTAGAGCTGAAGAGCTGAAAATGAATTTTGGCCGAGGATGATGCTGAAGTCATGAGGTCATTGATGGGAATCCATTATGCTTTTCTTTATTTTTTTGTCATATATAGATTGTCACAATGTTGGATGTTCATATTAAACATAGTCAAAGTATCAAATATTGAGGTAAATGTATTTCCTGTCAGCCGTAGCTGGATTATGACACAACGGGCCACCAGGATCCCCCGCCCCAGGCAGGTACATCCTGCTGTTGTTTCTCCATACAGAGTTGAAGGGCCCATATTGGATAGTACTCAGCGCCTCTGTGGTCCTACAGATAAACAGAGGGGACAGAAAGAAATGTATTATGATGGTTTCATTCTTGCGATATCTTCAAAGTCCACTTTCAGGCTTTTCCTTCAGTTTATCTGTTTTTAGGATGTTTGGGGCTCTGTTTTTGACATGATGACAAAGCCTTTAACAAGAAATGCAAAGTTAGTAACAGCAACTTCACACAGAGGTGACGCGAGTGTCAGTGACTAAATCACTTTGACTGCACTGTTTTTTACTGAACTGTACTAACTGTCCACTATGGAGATAAATTTGTTTCATAATTTTGTGTGTGAACAGATCGACAATCTGTGTGTAAATGTGTAATCTGTAAATATAAAACACCTTCCACAAATACAAAAAAAGATTTGTAAACTCACAATAAATGAAAAAAAAAAACATATCTATGAATACATTAAATTCATTTGCAAATAAATGAAAACCATTTTTGAATATCTTCCTAACATTTACAACTTTCAAACAGGCATTTGTGAACTGAGTTTGTATTTGTGAATCGAAAAAACCTTTGTGGGTGTGGATTTGCTTTTTACATACAGAGTTTTGAAACAAACTTTCCGCCAGTCCGAACGAAAATGCACTCGTATCACTCGGCCATTTTCGAATAGCACGTGGTCACCCAGCTGATGATGTCATTTCCGCATGTCAAAGTAAGAGCACGCAGTCTTTCTATGAGCTGTTTTTTTTTGTTTTAATAATCAGCGATAAGTAACATGCATTCATTGTTTTATGTTAATGTCATACAGTGAGTATTAGTGTGTGTTTATTTGTTCTATGTATCTGGCACACACTTTTGTATACATTTCTGTTTGAGTATGAAAGGCACAATAATGATTAAAGCACATTTTATTGATTCAAAATTCGCAAAATGTGTCTGTATTCTGTATCCATGACAACAGCAGCCTAATGATAATTAATATCACACGAGAAGGAGTGATGTTGTACTGTATATCGTCACGGCTGTGATTCAGTCATAGAAGACAATTACAGCAAACTGATGCAAACTGACACTATAGTGTTACACCAAGAAGATGGAGATTTTTCCTAAAATTACATTTGAATTAAATTATGAGTGGTCGTCAGGAGAGGACGAGGAAAAGGAAAGCCAGGACTCTTCTGTGCAGACCTCCAGGTGTGTTTGAATCCAGCCGTGCCAACATTCAGGTTTGCCAACGTTTCATCAGCCGAACTGGACGAAGTTACACAGCTGCAGATCAATGTAAATACAGAGTAGCTAGTGAGTTCCTGGCCTGTGTGCTGTGTTGCCTAGCAACAGACAGGGGGAACTGTTTGTTTTCGCAGAGCTACATAACATACTTAAATAATTTATTTCATCACCTTTTGTTAACATTTCCTTACTCAGCATTGCTGTTTAAGCTGTTGTTGAACGGTTGTATAAAAGCAATATCACACTCGAGGTCATGATGTTGTACTTTACATCGTCACGGCTGTAATTGTCTACGACCGTATCACAGCCGTGACGACACACAGTACAACGTCACTCCCTCTCGAGTGATATTGTTTAAATAAATGTGGTCTTCATAGAAAGTGTTATTTTTTTCCAGGGTATCCATGAGACAAACTTGTGAAAGACATTAATAAAATGCTCCAGAGACACTTCAGAGGACATTGGCTGTGTGGATGTCCCCTTTAAAGTGACCAGAACAAAGTGTCAACAGACTGATACTTCTCAGATTGCCTTATTTCTCCATAAATATAATCAGTATGTTCCAAAAAAAACTTTTTTGTTTGCAGTAGTAAAAACAGCAACATAAATGTAGGTGGCAGGCAGCCATGGCAGAACACAGTATGACTGACGGAAATTAAACACTAGCAGAAGAAACCTTTTGTTCCCAAAATATGAAAATATAATGAGCAGACTGTCATGACATTTACTGAGCATGCTCATGTCTCTAACTTTTTTTTTTTTTTTTTTTTTTTTACTTTTCTCCAGTAACTATTTCATTCACACAGAGAACATCCCTGATCCTGAATTGCTGTGATCCTGTTTTGTTCACACTGTCTATGCTGAAACATTTGTGCACCATCATTGCAGAAGGGGAATGACCATAACAAAGCTCAGCACAGAGATCCAAAACCTGGGGAGAAATTAAAGCCTTGGTTTCCTTTTTGTATATAGCTAGTGATTTTATTTTTGGATATGCTGGAAAGCTAACGTAGGCAGATATTTTACAGTTTTAGTAAACTCGAAATAATAAAAATGACCATGCAGTTGAGAGTGCAATGACTTGAATGTCTGAGAAATGCACCTGTGACTATAGGTGTAGTTCGGGACTGTCCTAAAATTGCAATACAGCCATTTCAATGTTCAGTAACTTTTTTGTTTATTCAACATAGCAATCTCAAACTTCTGCCATTATAGAGAATGGCAGCCTGTTATCTTTTCACATCTGTGAGTTATAAAATAAATACATAAATACTTAAAGAAATGTAGCCAATCATGGTTATAGTTAGCTTGCTCATTCATGACTATATTAATGTGAAACCACCCATGATGTGTCTTTGTGACGGAGCGTTAGCCACAGCGTGACCGGAGGGAAGCACAGCCAGTTAGCCTCCGCTAGCTTCCCAGCTAGCCCCGGCTCTCCATTAGAATCCAAACGGAGAGCCCTGGTTTGTTATTCAGGTTAAAGTGGGATTAAGCAGCGGGTTTGTCAGGTTCAAATGCCACTGACACAGGGCGACGTGAGACGACAAAGACGACGCAACAGTTGGCTTTCGTCGCCGCTAGTTCTCTGATGTCGGTTTGGTGTGTCCACACCTTTAGTAGTGACTGTAGCTTACAACAACATTAATTTAAGTAATAATATTCCAATAATAATTACAGCTATTGTGGTACAATATGTTGTAGGTATATTTTATTTTATTTATTTAAACCCTTATTTTAACTCGTTGGTCACTTACAGTGAAAAACAATCACAAGTCAGACACCATACATTTAAAATCAGCAAGAGAGGGTATATTCACCAGCCCCAAAGCGTGTTGGAGAATATTCTGAGAGTTTGGAGCGTCAAAAGAAAAAGCTGACTTACCGAGCTCTGAATGTACAAAAGGGACCTTAAGAAACATCAAACCACTGGATCGAGTTGAGTAAGATCCAGAGCGCCATTCTAGTAGGGATTAAATGTATGGGGGCTGCTTACCAGTAAGGGCCTTGAAAATAAACATATACCAGTACTTCATGCATCTGTCAGAAAGAGAGGACCAACCAACTTTTTTATATAGTATACAATGATGGGTGTCATATCTATCCCCTTTAATAAATCTAAGAGCAGAGTGATAAATGGAATCCAGAGGTTTGAGGGTTGCAGTTGCTGCATGTCTGTAAATAATATCACTGTAGTCCAAAACTGATAAAAAGACTGACTCAACAATTCTCTTCCTGCTGATTAATGGGAAGTAAGATTTGTTTCGGTACAGGAAACCAACCTTCTGTCGCAGGGTGGAGGCAAGAACATTAATATAAAACTTAAAAGTTAATTTTTCATTAAGCCAGAGGCCAAGATACTTATATTCAGTGACTCGTTCTATGAGTGAGCCATCTGTGGCTGATAAAAGTGTGTTGTTGCAATCCAGGTTTCGAGATGGAGAGAATAGCATAAATTTGGTCTTTTTTACATTTAAGACCAATTTCAGGCTAATAAGAGCCTCCTGGAGAACATTAAAAGAGAGCTGCAGTTTCTCGGTGGCCAACTGTACAGAGTCAGCAATGCAATACAGAATTGTGTCGTCTGCATACAAATGGGCATGACAGTCATTCAGAGAAGAAAGAATATCATTGATGTAAATGGTAAAAAGGACAGGACCCAAGACAGAGGCCTGCGGCACACCTTTGGTTACAGGTAAGAATTCAGAATGAAAGTTACCAGACTTTACACACTGGCGCCTAATATATATATATATGTATATTAGGCATGTAACGATATGTCGAATTTCGCGGTGTCGCGATAAAATAAATTCTCGATACCATCGTGGGAATGCCATGGTAGTTATATAGCTGCGTTCTCCTAATATGATTAATATGATGTGGAATATGATAATATTATATATTATATATTATATTATATAATGAGTAATATGATTGTGTGACTACATTCCCCATAATCCTTTACATGCAACTGCGTGCGCAGGTGAAAGCAGACTCGTGCAACTCAACCTCTCAGCCTTCGACTATGACCCGTGCGTGACCGAAACAGCGAATAAAAGTAAGGAGATTGATTGTTCTTCTCTGTGGATTTTCTCTGCGACTGTTCGTCATAGCGAGAAGCCACTCATATCACGTGAAACAGTGGATTCGCGGCTTTCTGTCAAGACCAAGCACTTGTCCGTAGTCCAATGTTTTCACAGCAAAAAAAATGTTACATGTAATGTTAATGTAATGTTACACTAAAATAATGTATAACAAAGCTTTCATACAGCTTTGCACACACATTACTTTTGGATGGATTACTCGTGAATGCAGGGTCGCACAGAAATGCCACGCATATCACATGAAAGCGCAGGACCAGAGCTTTCCTCTCCTCATCTCCTGTTATGAGAAAGTGTTAGGGTCTCCTTGATGTCAAGATTGTCAACCTGGCGTGAACAAACTGAGTGAATCGTGTGTTTTTGAGTTTTTCTATGACTTCCAGGGAAATGGCTGGGCTTTATTTATTTTGGTTTTCTTTTACACACATCTCTACCCCTCTCTCTCTCTCTCTCTCTCTGTCTCTCTGTGTATCTGTGAGTGAGGGATTGTGTGTTATTGAGTTTACATTATTTCTAATTTGTTAATTTTGTTGTTGTTGCAGGGTCTGATTGTCCTAAGTTCTGTATATTTGATGAATATTAAGACTACTCTATCCTCATAATTTGATGTCATTCAGATGACCTTCTAATAATAGTACTACACTACTTTTGTTCAGAGTAGGTTAAAAAATACTGAATGTTTCCATTTTCATATTCTGTCACTATAGTTTTAATTGACATCACTTTGTTATGGCACTTTAATGTCTGCCTGCCTAGCAGTAATAGGGGGGAAATGAAAGCACATGTTCAACTGTGTGTTGATTTATTTATAATACACTTCGAAGTTAAAAATAACATGTTGTACAGTGTACATGCACTATTTTTGAATAAAATAGCTATTTTTAACAATAAATTTTCTTTTTTTTCCCCCTTGTATAAATATCATGATATATATCGTATCGTGGACTCTTTATCGTGATAATATTGTATCGTGAGTTTCTGGTATCGTTACATCCCTAATATATATATATATATATATATTAGGGATGTAACGATACATATATGTATGTATATATATATATATATATACATATATATATATATATGTATATATATATATATATATATATTTATATATGATGGTATATGTATGTGACAATGACCATAACTCTATAATAACAGTAGAAATATGACTAATGATAACAGCAGCAGCAGGAGGCATCAGGCAGGACCATGACAGCAGTAGGTTTGGTTTATCAAAGATGATAGCAAAGAAACACAGTACATAAAATAAATACAGCGGAAAACATCAGATCAGTTGGACCACCGTGTTCAACTATATATCTTTAAATATTTAAAGAGGTTACTTTTCTATTCCTGCCCTAAAGGCCCTTCTTGCTCTCCACCCTCTTTAAGGCCCTGACACACCAAGCCGACGGTTGGCCGTTGACCAAAGTCGGGCCGTCGGTGAGTGTCTGTCGACTTAGTTTTTGCGGTGTGTCCCGCACCGTCTGCAATTTGGCATCGGCGGCTTTTAAGCTGACTGAGCATGTTGAATCGGCGGCGAAGCTTGTCGGTGAAAGAGATCACTCTGATTGGCTGTTCAGGTTTTATTTCCTCGCCCCTGGAGCGAGTGAATCTGCCTGTAGTGAAACCGTGGCTAACCGGTACTTCCTCCTCAGGCTCCACTTCACTCAGCTGCCCACAGACCCACTGCTTCTTCCCACTTTAACCTGAATAACAAACCGGAGCTAGCTGGGAGCGGCTAGCGGAGCGTTAGCCACAGCGTGACCGGAGGGAAGCACAGCCAGTTAGCCTCCGCTAGCTTCCCAGCTAGCCCCGGCTCTCCGTTAGAATCCAAACGGAGAGCCCTGGTTTGTTATTCAGGTTAAAGTGGGATTAAGCAGCGGGTTTGTCAGGTTCAAATGCCACTGACACAGGGCGACGTGAGACGACAAAGACGACGCAACAGTTGGCTTTCGTCGCCGCTAGTTCTCTGATGTTGGTTTGGTGTGTCCACACCTTTAGACTCCTCTTATGTCTTTGTAGATAACTGTCTTCTAGTTAGACTGCATCTATAAGAAAATTAGAAAATTTTGTCAGAAGTAGGCTGACCAAATGTCCTCTTTTGCCCGGACATGTCCACTTTTCACATCCTGTCCGGGGTGTCTGGGGGGTGTTTATAAATTGATGATAATGTCCGGTTTTCCTTTCCAAACCCGACAGTCATTCTCTTTTGTTATGTCCGATACTGAACCGAGCCCGACATTATTTAATTACTAAAGCACTGAGTTTGTGTCACGCAGTTGTTATGGTTGCAGGGTATTTAACAGGCTGGGCGTGCGCCATGGGTGCTCTGCGGAGAGGGAGACCTCCATGTTTGAGACCAGAGCAGGTGGTGGGAGGTCCGAGGCTTCCAGCGAGGGGAGAGGGAGAAATATAACAAAATAAAATAAAATAGGAGAAACCTGCGTCCCTCTTTTATTTTATTTTCAGCGTTTAATCAAGGCGGAGGCTGGCGGCGGGAGGTCCGAAGCTTCCAGTGAGGGGAGAGGGAGAAACAAACAGCCAATAGCTGTGTTTGAAATCGCTCCCTATCACGGATATAGTGCACTATATAGTGTGTTCGCCATTTTGTAGTGTTGTTTGAATTCTCCGCGGTTAATTTCATTCACTATATAGTGGACTATAAAATACCCACAATGCACAGCAAATGTGAGTGAACAAACGATGTACCCTACATTTTACTCGCATATACCACAATGCAATGCGGTCGGACAATAGAATTTAATTTATTTTTACACTACATTTTCACTGAAAGCTGACTGAATCCGACTTGAGCCCGAAAACAATTTATACATTTTTGACCAAACCTGGCTGACCCGTCGGGTAGGCCTACCGTCGGGACCCGTCGGGCTCGGATCGGGTAGCCACACTCTAGTGTGTGTATGTGTCCCCTATCTATAGGGGCCTATCTGAATTTCTGTCTTTGAGAGATATTATTTTGTAATATAACTGAATTTTCTATCCATACATATAAACTTTAAATATATTAAAATTATAAGGCATCTTTGAGTAAACTGCGGGTATCATTTAAGTAGACTATCTCGTGGCTGGGCCGAGTGTCCTCTTTTTTGGAAATCAAAGTATGGTCACCCTAGAGAAGAACAGTATCCAAGGACTTTATTTTGACTTTAAAAGATTTTTATTTTGGGTTCCCCAAAGACTCCAGTGTCTCTGAAAAAGATTTTGTCATTAATCTACCTCTTTTTTTAACGAAGTTTTATATCCATAAGTGTAAATTTGCTAAAAAGAAGTCTATGTTTTTGTCCTTCCAAGGAGAACTGAAACTTAGCTATTAACACCCATCTAACGTTACAATGTGCTAATGTTAATTTTCTCTGATGTATGTAACCTCTTGTCATTCTGTTAAATGTTTTTGTACCTTGTTCTTGTACATAATATACATGTCCTTAACGTGGATGTTTTGTGCAATGATTTTTGAAAAAAAGAAAGGTAAAGGACAGCCAATGGCCCTGTCCAAATATCTGCACTTGTGCCCTTGTGCCCCTTAATTGCTCACTCCCGCTAAGGGGTGCAAGTGCGTAGGGTGTCCAAATTGTCTTCTGTTGTTATCAAGGGGTGCAAACCTGTGCCCTTAATGCACCCCTTCCGAAAGTGCGCATCAGACCTCACTTCGCTGAAGGATTTTACCCAGAATCCTCCGTAGTGTCGCGATGCCGTAACACTGCACAGCTGGCCGGTACAACTCACCATCTTCAAACGGTAACTGACGTGTCTGCGAGCCGTTAACTCTGACTGACAACAACCGTTAGAGGAACATAACATCAAACAACACGCTGTGTGGACTTAATAATACATGACAGGGCGTTAATAATGAAATAATACACAGTTTACAGTTGACTGGAGGTTTGTATGACAGTCCACATCACTTTACAGTTTTGATTGCGTCTTCAATTATTATTATTTTATTACCGTATGTCTTTATAGTTTATTTTATATCACAATTTACCACAATTTATCCAAGTAAAAAACGTTTTAATAGTAATAACGGTAATCTAGGCTACGTTAACGGTAGAGTAAAAAAAGATGTTACAGCTAATATACACATTATTAACAGGTAAATTCAAGAGTAAAATTTAATTTAATTTAGCATCAGTACTTGGATCTGATGTAGATGCCGCCTTCTCCTGCGCCTCCTAATCCTCCTCATCATTCGCTGATTGTATCTATTTATCATTTGCAGCAGCAGTGCTGCGAACAACGTTATTTCCTCTAACGCCATGTTTCGTCTCCTAGGAGACGGACCAGCTGGCCCCAAACGGAAGTGACGTGTACGCAACTGTCCCACTTCTCCTTTTTAAACAGCGTCGATCCCTTGCACACTTACGCCCCAAACTGCACTTTTGGCAAGTGCACTTCAGGGAAGACCTCAGGGCGCTAGTGCGGGTATTTGGACAGGGCCAATGAAGCGCCGGTAGCTGACGTCACGCAATCCCAGGATGCAACAGTCGAAATAGAAACAACGCCATACTGGCAGGGAAGCGCGCTGTACAACTGACTGCCAAGCATAGCTAACTGACTCGTAACTAACTCCTCTCTTCTCCGGGCTGTTTTCATACAAAAGTGAAAATGGTGGACAGCTGTTGTGCCCCGGGGTGTCATAACAGTCGACACGCGAAGGGGAGAGCGTTTTATCGAATCCCGAAAGATCCTGAAAGACGGCAGAGGTGGATTACTGCCATAAAACGTGCCCGAAGCGAGCAGAAGAAAACGGAGCGGTGGGAGCCCAAAGGCAACGGATTCCGCTTGTGTAGTGATCACTTCATATCAGGTACAGAATCCTACGCTCACTAACTTTAATGTTTATTCTACATGCTTTTATTACGATTTCTAACCGTTTAATTTGCATAAAAGGCAAGTCTGAACTTGGTCACTGCCGACTGGCTAGTACTGTTGTGTATGGGGATAAGTCTTCAGCAAACTTGGCGTGCTAACTCAAAAGGCTCAAAGTGTAATTGGGTGCCGGTCCAAAATATTACAGCGAAGAAGAAAACCCCAGACTCAGCCCCATACACAACAGTACTAGCTAGTCGGCAGCATAGACATATATACATATACACATAGACATATACACAATAATAGATGGATTAGTAACGGCTTTACTTCTGACGATAAATAGTTTCCATCCCAAGGTGTAAAAAAAAAAAAAAGAGAGATGATACAGCAATATCATACCGTCACCGCATCCCCCCAAATAATACCTGATACTACCGCCCAGCCTTAATGTAAGGCTGCTGATATGTCATGTGTCATTGTTCTGTCATGGGGATTGTGAAATATATCACTAGATTAAGTCATTGTTAGCAGGAGGGAAGCAAACATGTGTATGTGTGTATATGGGCGGCTGTGGCTCAGAGGTAGAGCGGGTCGTCGATTGCCTCCAGGCTGCATGTCGAAGTATCCTTGAGCAAGATACTGAACCCCAGACTGCTCCCGATGGCTGTTCCATCGGTGTGTGAGTGTGTTTTAAAAAAAAAGTAGCAGGTGGCACCTTGTATGGTAGCCTCGGCCACCAGTGTATGAATGTGTGTGTGAATGTGACTCGTAGTGTAAAAAGAGCTTTGAGTGGTCACTACATGACTAGAAAGATGCTATACAAATGCAGGTCCATTTACCATATGTTGTATAAGTGTATGCATTAGATGTAAGTTATATTTTTATTATATTTATTTACTTGTGAAGCTGCAGAACGGACAAGAGTCCAAAACAAATTTTCCTACGGGAGTCAATAAAAGTATATCTTATGTTATCTTACTAGTAGAATTGTTAATTGTTAGTGTGTCGTCTGCATATCTGTACAGTGCGGAGGGCTTTCTGCTTTACACCTACGGACCTTTGATCGACGTGCTCAACCAACACTACTTTATTTCCATCCCATACCAACAATGCAAAAAGAGGAGGTGCTCTAGGAACTACACGGTGCCAGACCCCCCCGGCCTCTTTGACGGCCACGTCTGGCCCATGTATTTGAAACACAAGAACATGTACACTGTAAACACTAACAGTGTTACTGTTTACAACAAGGAAGAGAAGATCATGTAATAGTTTCTAAAAATGAGATTCATGTAAGAGTCAGACTTTGAAACATCTATGAAACATGTACTAAACCTGTTACATGTGTATTTGCATAATGTTTCAGGGAAAAAGAGTAATAACCCTCTGTTACCTGACTACGTCCCATCCATCTTCAAACATGTGCCATCCCCAGAGAAGAGAAGGAGGATGCAGTTAGATGTATTCAACAGAAGACAGAAGACCAAACTCCAAAGAAGAGAGCAAGCAGAAACACCATCAGCTGCCCCAGTGACCCCTCTAACAGCCTGTCCTCAAGACAGCAGCAAGCACCCTAATGCAGGTCATCTCACAGAAAAAGCTCCTGTGGAGGAATCAACCCAAAAAGAACTGGAAAATGATTTCCAGTCCATTCCTGATGATAATGATGATCCAGAAACTCCACCGTGTTCCAGTGAAAACTGTAAGAAACATATTAAATCTCTTGAGATGGAATGCCAAGCTCTGAGGACTGAAAATATGTTGTTGAAAGAGAAAATGAATAGAACTGGACTAAATGAGATGAGTCTACAAAACAACGATAAAAAGGTTAATATTCTCACTGGTTTACCAACATATTCATTGCTAATGACAGTTTTTAGTTTTGTAGCTCCCTATCTAAAACACAAGTCTGGCCTGACACTATTTCAGCAGTATATGCTGGCTTTAATTAAGCTGAGAATGAATTTGTCTTTTGACTTTTTGGCTTATTATTTTGGTGTTGATTTGACCACTGTTTTAAAGCTTTTCAAACACTGCATTAGTGTCATGTATTGTAGACTAGTGACAAGTCTAGTTATATGGCCTGACAAGGAATCATTAAGAAAATCTCTTCCATATGCATTTAGGAACAGTACGGTTGAAAGGACAGTTTGCATTATTGACTGTTTTGAAATATTAATTGAGAAACCTCGCAACTTGTTAGCCAGTGCTCAATGTTATTCAACATACAAGTCACACCATACCATGAAATATTTAATTGCCATTTGCCCACAAGGTTACATTTGTTTCATTTCCAATGGCTGGGGAGGCCGCACGAGTGATAAGTTCATCACAGAGCAAAGTCATTTTTTGTCTCATTTGCTCCCAGGGGACCTAGTTTTGGCAGACAGAGGTTTCAATGTCAAAGACTCTCTACAGTCTTGCCAATCTGAATTAAAGATTCCAGCATTCACTTGTGGCAAGAAACAGCTAGATCCTGTTGAGTTGGAGAACACCAGATGCTTAGCATCTCTTAGGATACACATTGAAAGAATCACTGGAGTTCTCCACCAAAAGTACAGTGTTTTGCAAAGCACTGTCCCCATTGGTTTCACTGACATTGACCAAGAAAATGATGTGACAGACCTCGACAAAATTGTCAAAGTATGTTGTGCCCTTACAAATGTCTCTGAAGCTGTTGTACCCTCTCAGTGATCCTGAAACAGGTGTAGGGTGTCAGTCTGACAACAGATGTTGGATAAAGTAACTAAATACAGATATGTTCATGTTACTCATAACAGATGTGATGTAATGCCTCTCATTACAAATCTATTTAGGGATGCACAATATGGATATTTTTTAGCCGATATCCACCTGCTTCTCATGGTCAATACTGATAAGATGACTAATAATTTCACATTTTTGTATTTTAAAAGAAGTTCATATAACCTGTATTTTATGCACACTGCTAAGATGAGATGTAGTGAACAGAGATGGATGATTTATTATTTCATAGCTCTGATCAAACCAAATTTGACATCACTATTACAACAAAAACAAAGAACAGCTCTGACTTAACTTAACCTAATATACTTTGGCTTTTATAGTGTTTTCTGAAGAATTCAAATGAAGTGCTCTGACAATCTGTCATATCAGATAACTCCATACAGATGTACTTGTGTGACTCATAACAGATGTAGAACTGCAACGATTAATCAATTATGACATTAATCCTCAACTGTTTTGATAATGGATTAATCGGTCTGTGTAATTTTGGAAGCCAAAAGTCCACGTTCTCTGATTTAAGCCTTGTAAGTAATGATTTTTCTGGTTTCTTTGCTCCTATGGCAGTAAACTAAATATATTTGGGTTGTGAGCAAAATAACACATTTGAGGAGATCATTTTTAGGCTTTGGAAAACTGATCGACATTTTTCACCATTTTGACGTTTTATAGACCAAACAACTATTAATCTGTATTGAATCCAGGGTGTCCGCGGGGTCTTAAAAAGTATTAAAAGTTGATAAATCAAATGTCGGGAAATTAAAGAGAAATTTCGGTTTATTTCAACCCGTCTTGTATCGTCCTAAATTTGTTTCAAGTCACTAGTGACATAGAAATAATAGTTGGCATATTAGCCGTTAGCCTAGATACAGCCGGGGCGTCAGACCTGTTAAAACTTGATTGAACGGGCATCCTTTCAAGTGCAAAGTTAGTCCACTAAACAAGCTTTTTCTCCACAAAGACCGCTTCATATCATTAGGATAAATGTCAGAGAACATATAGAAAACGACATGTAAACGTGTTGTCTTACCTTACCGGTGTGGTGCCATGTTGTTTACCATTTAGCTAAGGCTGCAACCGGTCCCATTCCTTGCAACAGAGGTATTCCTCTTCTGTGGGCATTGGGGTACAGCATTCACAGGTAACGTTACACCACCGATCTCCAGAGCTAAAGCCTTCCAGCAGCCATTCCTCCTCTGTCGTCCTCTACCTGTTGTGCCTCTCTCTCTCTCTCTCCTCCTCCATTCTTCAATTTCACGAAGCTCTTCATCAGTGTATTCTGGCTCAAATAAATAAGGGCGGGTTTACCATAAACATTCATCTCACAGACCACAGGCTTTTATATAATAAACATTGCAATAGTAGAGAGTGGAGTTTGAGTGGAGTTTGTTGTTTGAGTTTTAAATTAGTACACAAGCCCAACGTCTTAAACAATTATGCATATATATACAGTACAGGCCAAAAGTTTGGACACACCTTCTCATTCAATGCATTTTCTTTATTTTCATGACTATTTACATTGTAGATTCTCACTGAAGGCATCAAAACTATGAATGAACACATGTGGAGTTATGTACTTAACAAAAAAAGGTGAAATAACTGAAAACATGTTTTATATTCTAGTTTCTTCAAAATAGCCACCCTTTGCTCTGATTACTGCTTTGCACACTCTTGGCATTCTCTCCATGAGCTTCAAGAGGTAGTCACCTGAAATGGTTTTCCAACAGTCTTGAAGGAGTTCCCAGAGGTGTTTAGCACTTGTTGGCCCCTTTGCCTTCACTCTGCGGTCCAGCTCACCCCAAACCATCTCGATTGGGTTCAGGTCCGGTGACTGTGGAGGCCAGGTCATCTGCCGCAGCACTCCATCACTCTCCTTCTTGGTCAAATAGCCCTTACACAGCCTGGAGGTGTGTTTGGGGTCATTGTCCTGTTGAAAAATAAATGATCGTCCAACTAAACGCAAAGCGGATAGGATGGCATGTCGCTGCAGGATGCTGTGGTAGCCATGCTGGTTCAGTGTGCCTTCAATTTTGAATAAATCCCCAACAGTGTCACCAGCAAAACACCCCCACACCATCACACCTCCTCCTCCATGCTTCACAGTGGGAACCAGGCATGTGGAATCCATCCGTTCACCTTTTCTGCGTCTCACAAAGACACGGCGGTTGGAACCAAAGATCTCAAATTTGGACTCATCAGACCAAAGCACAGATTTCCACTGGTCTAATGTCCATTCCTTGTGTTTCTTGGCCCAAACAAATCTCTTCTGCTTGTTGCCTCCTTAGCAGTGGTTTCCTAGCAGCTATTTGACCATGAAGGCCTGATTCGCAGTCTCCTCTTAACAGTTGTTCTAGAGATGGGTCTGCTGCTAGAACTCTGTGTGGCATTCATCTGGTCTCTGATCTGAGCTGCTGTTAACTTGCCATTTCTGAGGCTGGTGACTCGGATGAACTTATCCTCAGAAGCAGAGGTGACTCTTGGTCTTCCTTTCCAGGGTCGGTCCTCATGTATGCCAGTTTCATTGTAGCGCTTGATGGTTTTTGCGACTCCACTTGGGGACACATTTAAAGTTTTTGCAATTTTCCGGACTGACTGACCTTCATTTCTTAAAGTAATGATGGCCACTGGTTTTTCTTTAGTTAGCTGATTGGTTCTTGCCATAATATGAATTTTAACAGTTGTCCAATAGGGCTGTCGGCTGTGTATTAACCTGACTTCTGCACAACACAACTGATGGTCCCAACCCCATTGATAAAGCAAGAAATTCCACTAATTAACCCTGATAAGGCACACCTGTGAAGTGGAAACCATTTCAGGTGACTACCTCTTGAAGCTCATGGAGAGAATGCCAAGAGTGTGCAAAGCAGTAATCAGAGCAAAGGGTGGCTATTTTGAAGAAACTAGAATATAAAACATGTTTTCAGTTATTTCACCTTCTTTTGTTAAGTACATAACTCCACATGTGTTCATTCATAGTTTTGATGCCTTCAGTGAGAATCTACAACGTAAATAGTCATGAAAATAAAGAAAACGCATTGAATGAGAAGGTGTGTCCAAACTTTTGGCCTGTACTGTGTGTATATATATATATATATGTATGTATGTATGTATAGATTTGGGAATAATCAAATCACTACCCTCCACATTCTGAGTGATGGGCCTGTTACACAGTACCGTAACAAAAATAATTTTTACTTGCTCAGTACTGTGCCTTTCCTCTCAGGATTCACAAATGTGACCTGGAATTATTCTGAAAAATCCCATGGAAAAGGGGCCCCAGATGGGATTGGTGGGGCAATAAAAAGGGAAGCGGATCTCTATGTTAACAGAGGAGGTGAGCTGCAAACACCAAAAGCTCTTTATGAGGTGCTGACAAAAAGAGGCTCAAGTATCAGTCTCTACTGGGTGACAAGTGAGAGCATTGAAAAATGTGACAAAATGATTCCTGGCAACTTGGAGGCTGTGAAAGGCACCATGAAGATCCACCAAGTTGTGTCATCACAGCCTGCAAAGATAACGCACAGGGAGGTGTCTTGCTTCCGTAAGCGCTTAGAGACGAGCCCATGCCCTTGTTACCAGCCAGTAAGTGTAGACCTGAAAGCCACCATACGCCAAGCTGAGAAACCTGAGCCACCTAGGGAAGAAGAAAGTCTCCAAGATCTATGTGGCAGGTTTGTGATAGTAACCTACGATGAACTTCCATATGTAGGCCAGGTCCTAAAGGTTGTGGACGAGGAACTGCAGATCAGCTGTATGCGACAGTCTGATGCCAAGAACTTGTTCTTGTGGCCACAAACTCCAGATGTTACCTTCTACTTTAGGAAAGATGTTCACGCTGTCATTTCAGAGCCTGAGCCAGCTACCTCACGCTACTCAAAGTTGACCTGCCAAGACTGGGTAACATTCAGAAATGCCTGGGGTTAAAGAAATGCCTCCATATTAAACCTACAATGTGTCTACAGTTAGGAAAATGCTAATATTATGTTCAAATGTTAAATGAAATGCGAATGTTGTTATGTTGAAGTGTTTAATGAAATGAAAAAGGAAAATGCTGATGTTATGATGTTTGTGTTTAATGAAATAGTATGGAAAATGCTAATGTTATGATGTTTATGTGTCAAATGAAAAAGTATAGAAAATGTTAATGTTATGTCTATGTGTGAAATGAAATAGTGAGGAAAATGTTAATGTTATGATGTTTATGTGTCAAATGAAATAGTTATGCTGATTCTTTAATAAATTTTTTTTTAAATTTGTCTCAACTCTGTAAATTATTGAATAGCCTTAACTGCCTGCTGTTTCTCATCATTTGGGCGACCACCTGTCATGTGGGGTAACCAACGATTGGCAATTCTGTACTAAATTCAAAATTTAATGTCTATCAGTTTTGGTTCAAATATAAATCATTGGTATAGCATGCATAAGTGGATACTATCTGTACACATTTTAAATCAGTTTTATGAATTTTAGAGTAAAAAAAATTATATGTAATGGCTTTATGAGGGAGACACTGCCATTATAGATAAAATGTATTTAAAAATGGTTTTCAAAAATTGAAAGGACACATGAGTCTATCTTTCTTGAACAGTTAATTTAATTACTGATACTTATTAAAATATAAGTTTTGTTAAGGAAATCTATTAATTTTTAGATAAATTACGGTCGCCCCAAATGACTTTTTTAAGGTCGTTGCCCTATTAATTTAGGTTTAAAAACACTAAAATATCTTCGTTTGAAGTTTTCACATACATGTATGTGTACACTACATTCCAAATGTTTGGAAAATAGCCAAATATATCTTTATTTTAAGTATTTTAAAAATGGGCCACTCAAAGGCCTTATACGTCTTTGACCCATATATATGTATATGCATAAATACCTGGTAGCCTTAGTGATGAAGCTATGAGACTTTGGGTAGCATATTTTTCTTATCAGGGACACTGAGGGGTTTCTGATGTCTGCTCTGAAGGTGGATGATGTTATCCTACCGCTTCTTTGATTACAACCAGATTTTGGACTTCCAACAGTGCTTGAGTCTCTCCTTCTACAATATCACTCTGAAAATATGATGATTCAGACTGTCACTCAATTACCTTTTTGCATACAGAGGGCTTACACATACAGTACATGATTCATTTTAGATTTGACTGTCAGCTCTTAGCTTTATTTTAAACATCATTAATCCTATAATTATTTACCTGTTCTTTGGTCACAATTATGTGCTCAAAAAATGCTTCTGCTTGGTTTTGTAACTCTTCTAGGCTTACATCTCTTGCCTGCTTGTCATACAGATTTGTTTGGGGTTATGGAATATCTAGTATGATTGGAATATCTAGTATGACAGCTTTTGGGACATATTGTGCTGCATACTCTCTGACAACAGAGAGGACTGCTAGTTTTATTGTCTGTCCCTCTTGTGTGCAGTTTTTGGAGAGGCTGCTGTAGAGCTGGGCTTGCGCAGTAGGGTCAGAGGTGGGAAAGCTGGTGGAATGGCAGAGGGGCCTTTGAAAGATCTTTCTTTTTTGCATTGTGTGTTGTTAAAAGTGATGTTGTTGTCTTGCTGATACTCCACTCTTTTCAAAGACTCCTCACTTGGTCTGGCCCACTTGTACTTTTTTGATGTTACAGCTATCTGTCCTCTCTTCCATGGCTATGCTGCCATACCCTGAACAACACAGCTGACACATGGGAGCAACATTCACCAAGTCCAGCTGTGTAGTTGCAGTGGGCTCCTAACACAGCTCCATCATTCTTGTCCACCACCCATGGCTTCAACTGAGGCTCATTTGAGAATGATTCACCTGATTCATGTGACGTCCGGAGCTCTATAGCTACTTTTCTTACTGAGGCACCATTGCTTGGACGGTGGAAAAGGAGGAGAAAGTGGAGTTTTGAGTGAACAGGAGTCCCTCTTTGACACGTCCTCACATTTGTGCCATGATAAAGAAGAGAAGGAAAAAGTGGACAAAATTTGCTACAACCCTCAAAATCCTTTGTGTGCTATAGCTAGCTAGATAACCACTAGGGCTGTTTCCAAATATTCGGATATTCGAATATTCGTTTCTATGGGTAGGTATTCTTTATGAAAATTTGGTATTTGATATATATATATATATATATATATATTTTTTTTTTTATTTACTCTTTTTTTTGGGTGCTAAATGTAGTCTTTTTGTTGTTGGTAAATGTAGGTTATCAATAAAAATCAAAACTTTTGCATTGTTAAACATGTGAAAATATAGCCTGAGCTTGTGTGCACAGCACGCTTGAGCGCATTTGTCTGAGGCTGTGGATCAATGCCGAGTTTTACCACTTTATCACTATTCCCTCTAACTTATAGCTGTTTTTTCGTTATCTTTTGAATTTAATATGAATTATGGAACCGTTTTTGTCAACGTTTGTTTCCCCCATTTTCTACAATACATTATTGTTTAAAGTTTCAACATGTTTCTTTTGGAGCGCGTGACACAAGTGTGTTTTGAAAACGACTGTCACCTGCTCAACGCATCAGTACCTTCAGATGCCATGACAGTGATAGCCAATAATGTCAAAATATCATTTACATAGACCGATTTAACAGACGATCACTGCTGTGCAACCCGCAGGTCCATTTGCGGGTCCCGCGGGTTACGGGTCGACCTGCGCATCACTACTCAGCTCAGTCTGTAAAGGCTGTACACAATAGTAGGGCTATAGACATTATATTCTATTCAGGCTGGCAGAACAAGCAGCGCATCAGCTCTACAGTGCACGGCACTGCTGATTAACCATTTTATTGCAGCACAGAGTGCCAGCAACCAATTACTTGCAACTTGTTTCAACGGTTCCGATTTAATCAGAAGACAAATTAAACAGGATGACTAGCCAATCTTAAGCTGAAACAAACGGTTTGCTTGTAGGCTAATAGAAATCATTCAAGTAGCTAACATTAGTTTACAAGTAACCCTGTTTGGGACGGGGACAGTGGTTAGCTAACTAGCTAGCTAGATATAGTTTGTTGCATACTCACTGGGGATTTTGAGGGCTGCAAGTAGTGACTCTGCAATGTCCCCAGAGATTCAGATTGCCAAAGGCTAAATCAAACAGATTGAAAAATTCCTTCATAACACAAGCCATTACCCAACTTAATTTAAATTTTAAAAAATGAACAGTTATGATGCACTCTACACTCTACTCTCAGTAGCCCTCCAGGGTATTTGTGTACTTACCCTTCAGTGTCCTGTCAAAACTTGTGTGAATGTGCTTTCTATGTTTTTTATGTGTTTGTTTTTACCTACCTGAAAAGCAAATTTCCCTTTGGGGACAATAAAGTTGAAAGTTGAAATTGAAGTCTTTGCAAAATCTGCTTCTGTGACGAAAAGCTGACTGACTCATGACACATTGACTTCAGATGTGAGAGGGTGCCAGGCTTGAGTCTTTTCAAAGTCCTTTTCAAAGTATTATAGTGTAATGTAGGCATAAATCACTTGTGATGCAGCACAGATTCTACATGAAAATGCATCACACTTTACTTAGCATTAACAAGCACACTTTATGATGAAGCATGCATTAAAATAATACTCCGATGATTTGGGTGTTAAGCCCTTTCTCAATAATTTTCATATTGAGACAACATGATCGATATCTTTTTTGTGTCTGTACGTCCAGTGGCTGGGTCTCAGCGGTTAGCATTGCGCTTCTAGGGGGTCAGTATGTACTGCACTGTGATCCGCGGAGGGATACACCGGTGAGCAGGATACAGGCACAGACGTAGCCTGTAAACAAAACTCAGTTGTTTATTTAGCCTAGCGATATCTCCGGACTGTAGTAGCTGCAATGGACGACTTTGAACGTGATTTTGAAGAGTATCTTGTAGCGAACACAGATCCAGAGCAAACCTGTTTGAGCTGGAATATATCAATCAATCAATCAATCAAGTTTATTTATAAAGCCCAATATCACAAATCAGAGTTTGCCTCACAGGGCTTTACAGCATACGACATCCCTCTGTCCTTATGACCCTCACAGCGGATAAGGAAAAACTCCCCAAAAAAAACCCTTTAACGGGGGAAAATAACGGTAGAAACCTCAGGAAGAGCAACTGAGGAGGGATCCCTCTTCCAGGACGGACAGACGTGCAATAGATGTCGTACAGAACAGATCAACATGATAAATTAACAGTAATCTGTGTGACACAATGAGACAGAGAGAGATGCAGGACAGACTAATGACAGTAGCTTACAACAACATTAATGAAAGTAATAATATAATTATAATTCTGACTGTTGTGGTACAATATGTTGAAAGTATATATTAATATCTGATAGTGATATCTGAGAGAGAGAAGGAGAGAAGGTGCCCAGTGTATTATAGGGGGTTCCCCAGCAAACTAGGCCTAAGTTAGCCTAACTAGGGGCTGGTACAAGCCAAGCCTGAGCCAGCCCTAACTATAAGCTTCATCAAAGAGTAAAGTTTCAAGTCTAGTCTTAAATGTGGAGACGGTGTCTGCCTCCTGGACTGCAACAGGAAGATGATTCCACAGGAGAGGAGCCTGATAGCTGAAGGCTCTGGCTCCTGATCTACTTTTGGTAACTTTAGGGACCACGAGTAACCCTGCATTCTCAGAGCGCAGTGTTCTGGTGGGATAATATGGCACTATGAGCTCTCTAAGATATGACAGAGCCTGACCATTTAGAGCTTTTTAAGTTGACAGTAGGATTTTAAATTCAATTCTGGGTTTTACAGGGAGCCAGTGCAGAGAAGCTAAAACAGGAGAAATATGATCTCGTTTCTTAGTTCCTGTTAGTACACGTACCACTGCATTCTGAATTAGCTGGAGAATTTTTAAGGACTTACTAGAGCTACCTGATAATAGAGAGTTACAGTAATCCAGCCTTGAGGTAACAAAAGCGTGGACCAATTTTTCTGCATCTTTTCGGGTCAGGATAGGCCTAATTTTCGCAATATTACGCAGATGAAAAAATGCAGTCCGTGAGGTTTGTTTTAAATGAGAATTAAAAGACAAATCTTGATCAAATATTACTCCGAGGTTTCTTACGGTAGTGCTAGAGGCCAGAGCAATGCCATCTAGAGAAACTATGTCATCAGATAAAGAGTCTCTGAGTTGTTTGGGGCCAAGAACAATAACTTCAGTTTTGTCTGAATTTAACATCAGGAAATTGGTGCTCATCCAGGTTTTTATGTCTTTAAGGCAGTTATGGAGTTTAGTTAATTGATTACTTTCTTCTGGCTTCATTGATAAATACAACTGAGTATCATCCACATAACAATGGAAATTTATAGAGTGATTTCTGATGATGTTACCTAAAGGAAGCATATATAGAGTAAATAAGATTGGTCCGAGCACAGAACCTTGCGGAACTCCAAAACAAACTTTGGTACGTAAGGACGATTCATTATGAACATGAACAAACTGAAAACGATCAGATAAATAAGATTTAAACCAGCTCAGTGCAGAATCTTTTAGGCCAATTAAGTGATCCAGTCTCTGCAGTAGAATTTGATGGTCAATTGTGTCAAACGCCGCACTAAGATCTAATAAAACAAGTACAGAGACAAGTCCTTTGTCTGAAGCAATCAGAAGGTCATTTGTAATTTTAACTAGAGCTGTCTCAGTGCTATGATGCACTCTAAATCCTGACTGAAATTCCTCAAATAGATTATTATCATGGAGAAAATCACACAGCTGGTCTGCGACTACTTTCTCAAGGATCTTTGACATAAAGGGAAGATTAGATATTGGTCTATAGTTGGCTAACACCTCTGGATCCAGGGTGGGCTTTTTTAGTAGAGGTTTAATTACAGCTACCTTAAAAGACTGTGGTACATAGCCTGTTAATAAGGATATATTGATCATATCTAACATATGAGTGTTAACTAAAGGTAAGACCTCCTTAAGTAGCCTAGTTGGGATGGGGTCTAAGAGACACGTTGATGATTTAGATGAAGAAATCACTGCGGTCAATTCTTGAAGAGAAATTGGGGAGAAGCAATCTAAATATATATTTACCGCTGTGTTTGAGGTTAGATAGGTACTATCTGAGGACAGGAGGTCATGAATTTTGCCTCTAATAGTTAGAATTTTGTCATTAAAAAAGCTCATAAAATCATTACTGCTAAGGGCTAAAGGAATATAAGGCTCAATAGAGCTTTGACTCTCAGTCAGCCTGGCTACAGTGCTGAAAAGAAACCTGTGGTTATTTTTGTTTTCTTCTATTAATGCTGAGTAATAGTATGCTCTGGCATTGCGGAGGCCCCTCTTATACGTTTTGAGACTGTCTGCCCAGACTAAACGAGATTCTTCCAGTTTGGTTAATCACCAATTCTTTTCAAATTTTCGCGATATTTGTTTTAACTTACGGGTTTGAGAGTTATACCAAGGAGCGAACTTTCTTTGCTTTGTTAACTTCTTCTTAAGAGGAGCTACAGAGTCGAGTGTTGTTCGCCGCGAGCCTACAGCGCTGTCGATATCCAAGATGATCAATTCGGGAGAGGTTAAAGTCGGTACGGGAAACCTGTGTTACTGAAGGACATGGTATTAAATTTAATGACGGAGGAATCATTTCCTTAAATTTTGTGACAGCACTATCTGATAAACACCTAGTATAGTGACTGTTGCTGAGTGGCGTGTAATCGAGTAAAAAGAAATCAAAAGTTATTAAATAATGATCTGATAGCGAGGGATTCTGTGGATAGACTGTTAGGTTATCAATTTCAATTCCATACGTCAGAACTAGATCGAGGGTATGGTTAAAACAGTGAGTGGGTTCATGTACACCCTGACTGAAGCCAATGGAGACTAATAATGAGATAAACGCGATAGCCAGTTAGTCATTATTAACATCGACATGAATGTTAAAATCGCCTACAATAATAACTTTATCTGATTTCAGGACTAAACTGGATAAAAACTCTGAGAATTCAGATACAAATTCAGAATATGGGCAAGGAGCACGGTACACTATAACAAATAGAAGTGGCTGTGAGGTTTTCCAGGTCGGATGTAAAAGACTAAGAACGACTTTCAAATGAGTTATAATCTAGTTTAGGTTTAGGGCTGATTAACAGACTAGAGTTAAAAATGGCTGCAACTCCCCCTCCTCGGCCGCTGCCTTGAGGAATATGGGTATTATTATGACTGGGAGGAGTGGATTCATTTAGACTAACATATTCATCTGGACACAGCCAGGTTTCAGTGAGACTGAGTAAATCAATATGATTTTCTGACATTAATTTGTTTACTAACACTGCTTTAGATGATAGAGACCTGATATTTAACAGTCCGCATTTAATTCTCCTGTTTTGTCTTTCTGTCACAGAAAAGGTTTTAATTTTTATGAGGTTGTTATGCACAACTCCTCTTTGTTTAATTTTAGATTTAGATAATTTAGGTGGTCGGGGGACAGACACCGTTTGTATAAAACTATGAAAACTATGGCTGGGTAACTGCACTAGAAGCTCAGAGAAGCGTATAGGACTACGACTCCGAGTCCTGATCTCAACTCTGGGTTGTCACGGTTTTGAATTACTAATAAAATTTGCCAGGTTCCTAGAAATGAGAGCAGCTCCATCCAAAGTGGGATGAATGCCGTCTCTCCTAATAAGACCAGGTTTTCCCCAGAAAGTTTGCCAATGATTAACGAAACCCACATCGTTTGCTGGACACCACCTGGACAGCCAGCGATTAAATGATGACATGTGGCTAAACATGTCATCAGTGGTCAGATCTGGGAGGGGTCCAGAGAAAACTACGGAGTCCGACATAGTTTTTGTGTATTCACACACCGAGGCAGTATTAATTTTAGTGACCTCCGACTGGTGTAAGCGGGTGTCATTGCCGCCGACGTGAATTACGATCTTATTAAATCTACGTTTAGCTTTAGCCAGCAGTTTTAAATTTGACTCAGTGTCACCCGCTCTGGCACCAGGGATACATCTGACTATGGTCGCTAGTGTTGCTAACTTCACGTTTCTCAGAAGAGAGCTGCCAATGATCAGAGTTTTCTCCTCATTGGGTGTGTCGCTGAGTGGGGAAAAGCGGTTGGAAACATGAACAGGCTCCAAGCCGAAGCCCCGGTCCACCACCAGGGTGGACGCCTGTGGAGGTGGAATCATTTTGCTGCACAGAATGGGAAGCACCACAGAGATTGCTGCAAAGTTTTCACTCCTTTTACAAGGAGTGAAAACTTTGCAGCAATCACTAATCCTGGCGTGATTGAAACTTTTTTTCATGTTCCTAAGATTAACTGGAAAAAATGCCCCAGGCCTGCAGGAGCTGATGGACAGCTTTCAGTTGAGTGAGTAATATTGTCTGTGTCATCTCTTTGTTTGGTTTTACCGAGAGACCTAGTGTACCTGTCCCAGAGCCAGCTGCAGCTGTTGCTCACCGGTGTATCCCTCTGCGCAGGACGTAAACCCACTATATTTCCATGTATCAAACTTCTTCTAAAACGACTAAAAAGGACTCTCGTTTTTTGAATAATGTTTAACATGCTTGTTTTAAATGCATGTGCAGAAATACCAGCTTCAGGGTTTCTGTAACATTTATTTGTAGAGCTCCATGATTGGATAAAAATGTGCGATTGCGATTTGAATGGACAATATCGCGATTTGCGATTACAATATTATACATAAATGGTATCATGAGTCTTCTTGCTTGATTCAGTGTTTCCCCTACATTATATTACGGGGGCACTGACCTGACCTGACATAGTTATTGTTATGGACAGTGTAAATAACCATCAACAGACAGAGCACAATCAAACATGCTGCTCACACAGCAGCGCAGCATGGCACTGTACAGACAGTGGAGCGAGCCTTTGTTGCGTTCGGGTGTTGCCACGTAAATGACAAATTCCAGCACGCCATAGCACAACACAACAGCATGTCAAGTGGGCTGAAACCGAGCATAATTGCTCAATTTTTCATTTGTGTTTTCCCTGTGACACTTACAAATGTTTGCATAACTGTGCTTGGATGTTGTTTTATGAGGCTCTGGCGGCTTTCAGGTGTCTCTTTGTCTTTAGCATTACACGGCTCAGCTTTCTCTTGCATGTATGCTTCGTACTTTTCTCTGTGCTGTCTTGCGTGCTGATACAGACTGGTCGTGTTGCCGCGGGACGTGGCGACTTAAACTTTTACACAGCACCTCTTCCTGTTCAACGCCGCCGTACCTGAATCCAAAGTATCGCCGTATAATAGACGTTGTGTTTTTTCCGCCACCAACTCAGTCTGTTCTTGGTCGTGCTCATGCTCTTCTTCAGTGTCTGTGTTGGTCATTGCTGCACACCGGGTGGTCACCTGACCATACGTGCTACACACAGCAGGATAGCTTATGGCCGTAATGTCAACAAACTCCGCACACTGTAGGAGACGCAGTCACGTTCACAGGCACACACATTAACATTTATTTACATTAAATCGCAAATCGCAGCCTTTTATGCGGTTATGTAATCGCACAACCTGACATCGCGATTGCGATTGCGATTGCGATTCGATTAATTGTGCAGCACTATTTATTTGTTCACTTTTACCGGGCAGGCTACTGGCCCCCTATAAGCGCAATGCTAACTGCTGAGACCCAGCCACTCGACATATGGACACAAAAAAGATATTGATCATGTTGTCTCAATATGAAAATGATAGAGAACTGGTAGATAACTCCCAAATCGTTGGAGTAGTCCTTTTTCACACATACAAAGATAACTTACAATACTGCATAGACTATTATAACATACTGAGTCCTTACAACAGTTGATTGTTGAGGTGTGTAGGTGAGTAGAGATATTCATATTGCATTATAAGCTCCATCAGTCAATCTCTAGACAGCATTTATAAAACACTTGACATTTATAATTCATTTTAAGTCACATTTATAATGTTTTACGACTATTGATATAGTCAATCAATCAATTTTATTTAAAGCTCAATATCACAAATAACATTTTGCCTCAGAGGGCTTTACAGTGCACCAGGAAGCATTGCAGTTATAGAGCATTATAAATGCATTATAATTTACTATAATTGTCATCATAATGTATTATACAGTGGTGGAAAAAAGTTTTCGGACACCCCATGCATTTATGAAATATTGCATTAACAATCACTCTTAGGTCTTCAAGTGCAATTTCTTTTAGTACAGTCACAGCCAAAATACTAAATAAATCCTAAAAAAGACATTAAAAACTTAAAATTGATTGGTTCCATAAAAATACATAAGACATTTTGAGTATTGCGTCATTTTGGTACCAGTGATGAAGGTCGTTCTTTTTATTAAAAGACACAATTTTTGTTGCCAAGCTTCGTGTCTACATAAAGCCAGCACATTTGAAAGTTCTTCAGACACAAAAATGGCTAAAACAAGGAACCTAACGCAGGAAACACGCCTGAAGATAAAGATTCTCAGCCAGGAAGGGTACAGCTGCTGCCAGATAGCCAGGAAGTGCAGATGCAGTCCTTCAGCAGTTGGATACACTCTGCAGAAATACAGACGAACCAACAGCTTGGAAGACAAACCAAGATCTGGGCATCCAAGGGTTTCTTCAGCAAGAAATGACCGCATCCTGATCCGCATGTGCAGGCAAAACCGCCGAATGACATCACAGGAGCTTCAGCAGCAGTGGTCAAACCAAACTGGTGTCCAGAGTTCCACCCGCACTGTACGTGGCCGACTTTTAGGTCATGCCTTAAGGTCCTACAAGGCTATCAAGAAGCCCCTGATCAATGAGAGACAGAGGTTAGCCCGGCGTCGTTTGGCCCAGGCACACAAGAACTGGACAGCCAGGAATTGGAAGAAGATTTTGTGGTCAGATGAGTCCAGTTTCCAGCTTTACCTTCCTCCTACTAATGTGAGGGTACGCAGAAGGCCAGGCGAAGCATTATCTCCAGCATGTACAGTACCTACTGTCAAGCATGGTGGAGGCAGTATCATGGTTTGGGGATGCATGAGTGCTGCTGCTGTTGGTCATCTCACTGTCTGTGATGGCACATTGAACTCTACCAAGTATTGTACCATTCTCGAAACCCACATGCTCCCTTCTGCGTGTGCACTGTTCCGTCGAGGTAAAAACTGGATGTTTCAACAAGATAATGCCCCTTGCCACACATCCAAGGCCAGTAGAACTTGGCTGCAGGAGCACAGTGTCCAAGTCTTAGAGTGGCCAGCTCAATCCCCGGACATGAGCCCCATTGAAAATCTGTGGTGGATTATCAAAAGGTCTGTTTCAAAGCATAAACCAAAGAATTTAGAAGAATTAAAAGCAGTAATTCAAGAAGAATGGGACAAGATTACCCCTCAACAGTGTGAAAGGCTCGTGGGGAACATGCCAGGCAGGATTAGAGCTCTACTACGTGCCAATGGCAGGACTACTAAATATTAATTTGATGATGTGATGGTTTATTTATTTTTTGTTCAGTTTTGAACACATTCTCTGTTATTTGTTGACTTTGATACCGACAATGTTGAGAACTGACATATTGAAACTGTCAAGAATTTAGTTTTGTTAGTTTTTCTTGTAAACAATAAACAAAAAAATATAATTTGTATTTGCTTGTATCTGTCTAATGCAGCCACACCTTTTGAAACACAAAAAAGATTTTTCCACAAATATTTCATGATAATATTTGAGATTGTGTAAAATTTTAAGGGCGTCCGAAAACTTTTTTCCACCACTGTAGATAGTCTTCATAGAAAGTGTTACCAAACATTCCAGCACTGTCTTTTTCTTTTCTTCTGGCACACTTAGAGAAGTCATTTAAACCTCAGACATGTTGTCTGCATGTTGTAGACTTATTAACCCTATAGTGACTTAACACCTATTTTCCTCTGAGAACCATCACCTTATTGTGGTGAAGGAGTTTGACTGCCCTAATGACCCTAGGAGCTATGCTGTCGGCAGCATTTTGCCCCTGGTAGGGTTTCCCATGGCAGATTGGTTCTGGGCGAAGGGTCAGACGAAGAACGGTTCAAAAGACCCTTCATGATGGACAACAACAGAAGGACATGTACCCAGCCTGGTGGGTTACCGGGGCCCTGCCCTGGAGCCAGGCCTGGGATTGGGGCCCTTGGGCGAGCGCCTGGTGGCTGGGCCTTTGCCCAGCCCGAAACGGCTACATGGGCTTGTCCCCCTGCAGGCCCACCACCTGCAGAGGGATCCAGAAGGGAGTGGTGCATTGTGGATCAAGCAGCAGATCAAGGCGGAGGCCTTGGTGGTCTGATCCTTGGCTATGGAAGTTGGCTCTTGGGACATAGAATGTCACCTCTCTGGCAGGGAAGGAGCCGGAGCTCGTGGAAGAGGTTGAGCGTTACCGGCTAGATATAATCGGCCTCACCTTGACACATAGTTCCAGCTCTGGAACCCAAGTCCTTGAGAGGGGTTGGACTCTCTCCTTCGCTGGAGTTGCTCCGGGTGAGAGGTGGAGGGCTGGGGTGGGCTTTCTGACTTCAGACTTTCTGTCTGTACACTGGGGTTCACCCCAGTAGACGAAAGGGTTGCTTCCCTGCGCCTTCGGGTCGGGAACTGGTCCTGACTGTTGTCTGCGCTTATGCGCCGAACAGCAGTTCAGAGTACCCGCCCTTTTTGGAGTCCCTGGGACGGGTGCTGGATAGTGCTCCGACCGGGGACTCCATTGTTCTGCTGGGGGACTTCAAAGCTCACGTGAGCAATGAAAGCAGGACCTAGAGGGGCGTGATTGGGAGGAACGGCCTGCCCGATCTGAACCCGAGTGGTGTTCAGTTATTAGACATCTGTGCGGATCGCAGTTTGGCCATAACTAACACCATGTTTGAGCATAAGGATGTCCATTGGTGCATGTGGCACCAGGACAGCCTAGGTCGCAGGTCGATGATTGACTTTGTAGTTGTATCATTTGACCTGCGGCCATATGTTCTGGACACTCGGGTGAAGAGAGGAGCAGAGCTGTCAACTGATCACCACCTGGTGGTGAGTTGGATCAGATGGCAGGGGAGGACGCCGCGCAGACCTGGCAGGCCCAAACTAGCAGTGAGTGTCTGCTGGGAACACCTGGCGGAAGAACCGGTCAAGATGATCTTCAACTCCCACCTCCGGGAGAGCTTTACCTGCGTTCTGAGGGCAGAGGGGGACATTGAGTCCGAATGGGCCTTGTTCCACTCTGCCATTGTTGAGGTGGCGGTTGTGAGCTGTGGCCACAAGGCTGCTGGGGCCAGTCCCGGCGGTAATCCCTGAACCCGCTGATGGACACTAGAGATGAGGGGAGCTGTCAGGCTGCAGAAGGAGGCCTACAGGGCATGGTTGGTCCGTGGGTCTCCAGAAGCAGCTGGCGGGTACCGGCGGGCCAAGCGGAGCGCAGCGGCAGTCGCAGAGGCAAAAACTCGGGCATGGGAGGAGTTCAGTGAGGCCATGGAGAAAGACTATCGATTGGCTCAGGGCTCCAGACTGCGTCTAATTGGTCGCATTTTGCGACCTTTTTTGGAGGCTGTGCAACATAGATTTTTTTAACTAGGAGCTCCAGGGCGACTTACAAATCCACCCCTCTCCCCCTATTTCTTTCTTTTTTTTATAATTGTATTTCATGAGCGGAAGCGAGTGTCTGTGTGTGTGTGTGTGTGTGTGTGTGTGTGCCTGTCATGTGTGTCTGGATGCGCATTGCGAGGCGGGGGGGGGGGGGGGGGCGCCAGTAACCATAGCAATGTGCAGGAGTTTTAGTACATGTGCACTGTGCACGGTGTTAGACAGAGGAGGGTCACAGAGCCGGTGTCGAGTAGAAAGTGCTGTGTCATTTGACCATAACGTGACGCTATGAAACTAACTATAGATTCGTTTTTCACAAGAAAAAATCCTGTCGGTCCTTCGCCAGTTTCCCGAACTTCCGATGACGATAGTTCAGAGGACGAGTCAGCAGGTGATGTCGCAGCACTGAAAAAGCCAAAGCCCTATCATTTCTGACAAGAATGGCTCACTGAATTTACGTGGTTGAGATACTATAAAGAAAACAAAGTGGTGTCCTGCATGTACTGCTCTCATTGCGGTCCGAAATTTGCGGGGAAAACTAAATTCGCCGACTCCACCATACACTTCAACCATGAAATGCTGGTTAAGCACAACAACAGCATCAGGCATAAATTATGCAGGGACAGATGCAATGATGGAGCAAAAGCGCCGCTGCACACATCATTTAAGAGGCAGGGTTGTCTGTGTTTATTGCTAAATTATCAGTAATGCAGTTAATATAGACAAAATTATGAATATGTTGTGTCGATATACACTGAACAAAAATATAAACGTAACAGTTTTGTTTTTGCTCCCATTTTTCACTAGCTGAACTGAAAGATCTAAAACATTTTCTATATACACAAAAGACCATTTCTCACAAATATTGTTCACAAATCTGTGTAAAATCTGTGTTAGTGAGCACTTCTCCTTTGCCGAGATAATCCATCCCACCTCACAGGTGTGGCATATCAAGATGCTGATTAGACAGCATGATTATTGCACAGGTGTGCCTTAGGCTGGCCACAATAAAAGGCCACTCTGAAATGTGCAGTGTGGCTTTATTGTGGGGGCCTGGGGGGGTCAGAAAACCAGTCAGTGGGCTGTGCAAAGTTGCTGGATATTGGCAGGAACTGGAACACGCTGTCGTATACGCCGATCCAGAGCATCCCAAAAATGCTCAATGGGTGACATGTCCAGTGAGTATGCTGGCCATGCAAGAACTGGGATGTTTTCAGCTTCCAGGAATTGTGTACAGATCCTTGCAACATGGGGCCGTGCATTATCATAGTGCAACATGAGGTGATGGTCGTGGATGAATGGCACAACAATGGACCTCAGGATCTCGTCACGGTATCTCTGTGCATTCAAAATGCCATCAATAAAATGCACCTGTGTTCGTTGTCTATAACATACGCCTGCCCATACCATAACCCCACCGCCACCATGGGCCACTCGATCCACAACGTTGACATCAGCAAACCGCTCACCCACACGACGCCACACGCTGTCTGCCATCTGCCCTGAACAGTGAAAACCGGGATTCATCCGTGAAGAGAACACCTCTCCAGCATGCCAGACACCATCGAATGTGAGCATTTGTCCACTCAAGTCGGTTATGACGATGAACTGCAGTCAGGTCGAGACCCCGATGAGGACGACGAGCATGCAGATGAGCTTCCCTGAGACGGTTTCTGACAGTTTATGCAGAAATTCTTTGGTTATGCAAACTGATTGTTGCAGCAGCTGTCCGGGTGGCTGGTCTCAGACGATCTTGGAGGTGAACATGCTGGATGTGGAGGTCCTGGGCTGGTGTGGTTACACGTGATCTGCGGCTGTGAGGCCGGTTGGATGTACTGCCAAATTGTCTGAAACGCCTTTGGAGAAGGCTTATGGTAGAGAAATGAACATTCAATTCACGGGCAACAGCTCTGGTGGACATTCCTGCAGTCAGCATGCCAATTGCACGCTCCCTCAAAACTTCTGTGGCATCGTGCTGTGTGATTAAACTGCACATTTGTGGCATTGTGCTTTGTGATAAAACTGCACATTTTAGAGTGGCCTTTTATTGTGGCCAGCCTAAAGCACACCTGTGCAATTATCATGCTGTCTAACCAGCATCTTGATATGCCACACCTGTGAGGTGAGATGGATTACCTCGGCAAAGGAGAAGTGCTCACTAACACGGACAGATTTGTGAACAATATTTGTGAGAAATGGTCTTTTGTGTATATACTGTAGAAAATGTTTTAGATCTTTGAGTTCAGCTCATGAAAAATGGGAGCAAAAACAAAAATGTTGCGTTTATATTTTTGTTCAGTGTAGATAGTGCTCCTAAATTTTGTGCTGGTGCTCCTAAAATCTTCAGTAAGGACCACTGGTGCTCCTAGTGGATAAAGTTAGTCTGGAGCCCTGCGACTCCAAAGAGGTTCTGGCAAACCGTCCGGTGCCTCAGGGAGGGAAGGCAGCAACTTGCTCACACTGTTTATAGTGGGGGCGGGGAGCTGCTGACGTCAACTGGGGACATTGTCGGGCAATGGAAGGAATACTTTGAGGAGCTCCTCAATCCCACCAACACGTATTCCATTTAAGGAAACAGAGCCGGGGGTCTCAGGGGCGGGTCGTCCAATTTATGGGGCAGAAGTCGCTGAGATAGTGAAGCAACTCCGTGGTGGTGGAGCCCCAGCGGTGGATGAGATTCGCCCTGGATATCTCAAGGCTCTGGATGTTGTAGGGCTGTCCTGGCTGACACGCCTCTGCAACATTGCGTGGACATCGGGAGAAGTGCCTCTGGAGTGGCAGACCGGGGTGGTGGTCCCCATCTTCAAGAAAGGGGCCCAGAGGGTGTGTTCCAATTACAGGGGGATCACTCTCCTCAGCCTACGCGGTAAGGTCTACTCCAGGGTGCTGGAGAAGAGGGTCCAGTCAGCAATGTGGTTTCCGTCCTGGACGCGGAACCGTGAACCAGCTTTTTACCCTCGCCAGGGTGCTGGAGGGGGCATGGGAGTTCGTTGTCCTGCCTCAGGTGGAGGAGTTTAAGTATCTTGGGATCTTGTTCACGGGTGAGGGTAGGATGGAGCGGGAGTGATGCAGGCATCCGTTGTGGTGAAGAGGGAGCTTAGCCAGAAAGCGAAGCTCTCGATTTACCGGTCGATCTACATTCCAACCCTCACCTATGGTCACAGGCCTTTCGGACATGTCCAAGCGGGAGGAGACCTCGGGGCCGCCCCAGGACATTGCCCGGCTGTCCTAGGAACGACTCGGGGTTCCCTCGGAAGAGCTGACAGAAGTGGCTGGGGAGAGGACTGTCTGGGCTTCTTTGCTGAGGCTGCTGCCCCCGCGACCCAGACCCGGATAAATGGAGGATGATGAGTACAAGTACCTATTTTTGCATTTTTACTCATGCAGTCTACTTGACAGTTCTATTTTTTTCTACTAGTCAGATCAGTCGTTCTGATAAGTATCACTGTCGTTGCAGCACTTAACTGTGCTTGAACCATAGGACCATGACATACAGCGAGGGATCAATTAAAAATAAAAGTGTTCATGAAACTCATAAACTGCAAAACTGTTTGCACCTGTGTTCTTATAATGATAAAGGTTTGCAAATTCAGACCTGATGCCAGTTTATCCAAATTACCATAAACACCCATACCCAAGCCCCTTAAAATGGCAGGAGACTTTAGGATCGTATGCAGACATAAACTGAGAAGAAAATTCAGTCAAGAATACTCTAACGAATAACTAATGAACGTTGGAGCATCAGACTCCAGACCAAGTGGCAACCTCCAGGGCTAAAAAATAAAGCCAACCCCAAAGTACCAAAAACTGCAGTTCTTCGAATGGCCACTTGAGGCCCCCATGTTAAAATGCCCATCTTTACAACATGAACTGATATATTTACAGCATGTTAAAAAAATTTCAACAGTCATGAAAGCTGTTAATGTTTATATTTACATGTTATTAGGCATAAAATTATGCATGATTAAGGGTGGGCCACTTTGAATGACAGGCTGTTTGCTGATGATGTCTTTAACTTCTCAGTCAGATCCACCCCTTGCTCCTATACAGCGCCAGCCTTTCGCCCAAGTATGGTTACTTAGGGTTTCAAAAAATCAAGATTGGGACTTCCAGAAAGAAAAAAAAAACATTGGTATATCAGAATCTTCTAGAAAATTGCCCAAAGGTGGGTTTTAAGAAAGAAAATCTCTATAAGAACAAATGATGAATGAGGGCCATTAACTCATAAATCGCAAAACTGTTTGCGAAACTGTCAGCTGCCTTTGAAGTTCATCACCAACAACTGACAATGAAAATTGGACTTGTTTTTTTTGTTTTGGACTCAAATGTTTTAGGACTCTTTGATGACTTTATCCAGGTGTCCTCCTGGTCCTGATCCAGCTGTCAGGAGCTGTGGTCTGCACTTGGTGTCGAGAAGAAAGAGTTGATGGAGCCACCGGGGGGACCAGGCTGGGCACAGGCCAATTATTAGTGTCAGAGCCGAGGCAGGATCGATGTGGCTCTAACAAAAACCAACTCCCACTAGCGGCCCAAAGGACTCCTCCTCCTCCTCCTAAGATCAATGGCAATAACCGCTCCCCTTTCTTTCTTTTCTTCTCCATGAGCTCAATAAAGGGGAGGCTAACACTCTGTCTCTCTCAGCAGTGATTAGGCTCACAGAGGGAGAACAGTGATGTATATATCATATTTACTCTGGTTGGTTATTGTCCTGTCTGTGTTTATTGACTGCTGGGTCTCTGGAGACTTTGGGCTGTCCATTGATAACCACAATCCAGGCCTGGAAATGATGAAGTGACAGAGAGCAGAGCAGACTGCATAGCAGAAATATAACTTAACTGTGAATGAACAGAGGAAAAGGTAATGAGCTCATTTAAGTGTTAATGTGGTATGAATTATTTAAGGTAAACATCTAGTCAATGTCACAAAAACATTAAACATGATGTAGAGTTAAGATGACTCGTTTGAATGTTCATATCACAGGTGCTGTCATCAACCTGTAGCCTGTCAGATGATCAGCAGCTTGCAATGTTTGCTGGCTAACTATTTATGAGCAAAAAACAAATCTATTTTCATTTTTAGTCAATCTGTTGTCTGACAAAAGAAACTGAAAAGTTTGTGATCAAGATGCACTAAATTTTGTGTTCGGCTCAATTGGATTGCACTTCTGTGTCAAATTGACACCGAACCCACAATGCAGGCTCTGCGTCCGAGCCTTCGCTGTGGGTTACTCCCAAGCGGCAACCTCCGGGGGAGACGAGAGTGAAGCCAATGCAGAAGTGCCAAAAACTGGAGTTCATTGACTGGCCACTGGCAACTTTACAGAAGAAATAAACATGTTTACAGCCTGGTAGGGGCGTGACTTCGGCACTCTATACAAAACATGCTTAGCTCGTTAACTAGCTAACTAGCCAGCTAACGGTTAGCCTTCGAGTAAGACGCCAATCATGGATGCATCAAAGTCACAACCTAACAGAGTAGTGTTAGGATTTAGGCATTTAGGGAGAGAATATTTTGAACAAAGGCATCTGTATGAGGTTTGAAAATAAAGGTCGACCACATAAGATAGCTAACGTTATGCAGTGTTAACGTTAAATTTGTCATATGAGCAGTGTAACGTTACCGTAACATTAAGGCTATACTTGTGTAACGTTATGTAAATTAAAAAGTGGCGAACTGTGTGAAATTGGCGAAAGTGGCGAACTGTGTGAAATTACAATAAGGAAATACAATTACGTAATTAAAAAAAAAAAAACTAATGTGACATTTGACTGTCACATGAAAAATATTAAGAAGATTAGTGTAGGATATAGGCCTGTAGCAGTCAAGTTTCTCTTGATTTGTTCTTTTTTCTTCTCTTCAAAGACTTGCACATATATACACCAATTCTGTTTTATTTATTTTGTTGTACGTTGGTTGCCACCTGCTCTGATTTGTTATTGCCATTTTTGTTTGTCCCTTATACCCTGGGGAGGGTTCAAACGGAAATAAATGAAATGAAATGAAGCTACGCAACAATAGATAATGCACAGACAGAATATGAGGACTGTGATGGCCACCACCTTTTTGTTTTGCTAAAATAAATTATGATCTGTTGAACATTTAAGTAATTTAAGTTGTATTGTTTGCATGTAATGGAGTCTGTTAAGTAGGTAACCAAACACATATATTACTTTTAATATCCATTTGTCTGCATATAGTTTTCCTCTAGGTGACCCAGACAGACTGGACCAGTGGACACGCAACATGAGAAGACAGAACTGGACTCCAAACAAGACGTCCCATCTGTGCAGTGAACACTTTGAGAGTCATCACTTCAGCACTGACTCCAGGATAAAGACACCTTTTTTCATACAGTACCTCACAAAGAGTCAAGAAACTTTCATTCATTCATCTTCTAACCACTTCATCCTCTTGAGGGTCGCGGGGGGGCTGGAGCCTATCCCAGCTACATCGGGCGAGAGGCAGGGTACACCCTGGACAGGTCGCCAGACTATCGCAGGGCTGACGCTTAGAGACAAACAACCATTCACACTCACATTCACACCTACGGACAATTTAGAGTCACCAATTAACCTAGTCCCCAATCTGCATGTCTTTGGACTGTGGGAGGAAGCCGGAGTGCCCGGAGAGAACCCACGCTGACGCGGGGAGAACATGCAAACTCCACACAGAAGGGCTCCCACGCCCGGGATCGAACCGGCAACCCTCTTGCTGTGAGGCGAGAGTGCTAACCACCACACCACCGTGCCGCCCAGTCAAGAAACTTATTAGTTTAAAATGATGAATTATTGTCCATAATACATTTAAATGCATTACATAAATTACTAATTGTCATACATTACTAAGTACTCGATTAGGGCACAGCTTGCTCTGTACTATTACTGATAAGGTGAAATTACTGACACACCAGTGCAGTTTAGTGTTCCCATGATGCAAAAGGCCAAATGAAGATTTTATTAATCAAGGAACATGACATGTATTTACCAACTCTAACATTTTAGTGCTTTTTATGCAAAGACCCTTTATCAAAGTGAGAATTACTACCTTTTTCCCCACACACAGTCTGTGAAGAACCAATGGAAAAAAATATTCTTAAAATGAGACAGCCGAACATAGCATGATTCCACAGTGGCAGTGAGCTTTGATAACAATTTAGTTTCCTTTTGATCACAACAAATATTTTAATGTGGATGAATTGCATACTGTAAATTCATACTCCAGTTGTCTTGGTAGTACACTGTTAAATTTAAAATCACATTCAAATATAAAGTCGAATATCTACAGAACTTAAACACAAAACTATTTTATGAATGACAGCCACTTACTCAGCAATAAGATCATTTTGGTGGTGAGTGGGCTTTTAACCAAGACAGGCTGTAGTCAGTGTTTTCTACCTGTGTTTTTAACCTGTCATCTTTCTCTCATGTAGGACACTTGTGGAAAGTTAAAACGCCTCGACCAATGTGATATTTACTCCACAGTAAAGAGGTTGTTTCACAAGAAATTAAGATTTTGCAAATTATGACACTGGGTCCTAATCCATAGGTTTTATAATTACTGTTACAAATCTTTTCATTTATTTCATTTGTACTTTTTGTAACCTTTTAATATAGATGTTTTCATGAATGCAAGATTTAACTTTATTTTGTTAAACTGTTTGTGTGGTGGTGGTTATATTTTTTGTTATATAAAATGGATCAGACAAAATTTACTTTAGAGTAAAAGCAAGTTTTTTGAAAGCTGTTATTCATCAGTTTCCTGTGATGACTGGAAATATAGTGGTGATTTAAACCCTTAACAAAATATAATAGTTATTAATGGCATCTTAATGTTTTCATTTATGTCTTAACATTTACCCAAGTTTGCATTTATCTTAGCAGAATGTAAAAGAAAAAATGAAAAGCTGATGTTATGTGCTGGTTTTGTTTGAACATTTCTTTAAGACAAATGAAGAAAATTCACTGAGAAAGTCTCTCCTTTTGTGAAAAACAAGGAAATATCTGCACATTGAATAGTTTTAAGTCCCGTAGGAGGTATTGTGACGTTGTGACATATGAGAAGGTTCGATGGGTATTGCTCGGTATTGACGCTTATATAGTAAGGGTTAAAAAAAAAACCTAACACACAATTGGCTGATTATCTTTCTGTTTGCCTCACTATAAAAACATCACGATACCTTTGCCTGAGGAAGACCCTCTCAGAGTTGGCAACATAGCGAACAAGTGATACCTCCTTGGGGGCTTCAAAACTATTGTGTCCAGCTAATTGTTTTTCACTTTGAGCCCTTTTATCCAGTCACATTCTTCTGTGTTAAAACTAGACTTCTAACAGAGCAGCAAACAAAGGTCACTCTCCAAAATCTTCTCAGGCTCTGCTGCTGGGTGTAAGATGCTTAGTTATCTTCAAGTACAAAGTTAAAATAATCAGGCCCACACAGAAATGGACAGCTTAATTTTTTGTCAGTGACAATGTTAAACATTAATGCTTAATGTTTTGTCTGTAGTATATGATTTGTTTGTCCTTTCAATTGACACAGATTTGATTGTGAAATACAACATTCAGTCAGTAACAAAGACAAAAGGAGTGCAAATGTAAATAGAATTTATTGAAATTTTAAACAAGTTATAGATGAATATAAAAAACTCAACATTGGCCATGACAGCCTGGACTACGTTCAGGCTTAACAAAATGTGTCCTAAAGGCCAAATTCAAAAGCAGTGACACTGCCAACTGTAAGCAGTTCACTGCGTTTGGAGGTGGTCTTTAAGACAGTTAACTAATTTAATACTGTACCTGCCATGTCGTCCTGTGCGCAATTTGTGGTTGACACGATTTCTCACTTGGACTAAGTCAAGGGGTCCCTAGACATGAAAAATCACGGAGGTGCTTGTCTGCCACAGTGGGCAAATGGCCGCCGTGGCCAAAACAAAAATGGTTGCCATGGTGAATAGGGTAAAAAAATTAACCATCAGATATCACTATGAAATTTACAGATTTGATTATTCACATTAAGACAAACAAAAAATGTATTGGAAGTTTTTGAAACTGTTTGTCTACAAGAGCAAATGGTGCGTAATCATATTAAGTGTGCGCTAATTAGCATAAATTCCACAGATCTAAACATTGGATAGAGACAGGTGAAAATGTCTTTTCTTGACATATAGAGTCAAGACTTTGACTTTGACTTTGACAGTGCAACAAGCACCCACAGAAGACACCAGAAACCATTCTGAAGGAGCAGGGGATACTTTCATCCAAGGACATGGCCGAGGCACATAGGAACATGGACATTGCTAAGGAGCATGTTATGAACATCAGGCAGATACTTAACCAGTCTAAATTGGTTAGTGAGATTGAGCCTGGACTTGACCTCACCCAGTGGAGTCCAAAGTCTACTCTTACCACTCATGTTGTGGTAGACTTCTTGTTGAAGATGCGCCAGATGCCATTGGCACGATTCTCCACTCTAGGTGCTGCCATCAGCACCATCATCAGCTCAACATCATCCCTCTGTGAAGAGCCAGAGTTCATCTATATCATACTGGATTCCTACATTGAGATGTCTCTGAAGGAGGGGGAGCGCATGCAGCTTACAGATTCAACAACTGGCATTGACATCATCAGCATGAACAGAGACACACCCATCCCTCAACAACTAGACAAGTTCTGGGCATCTGAGGAGAACAAGCGGAATCTCCAGCTGTTAGTTCAGGATATGGTGTGCAATTGAACCTGTGGCGATGCTACCATCCTTGTCAGCTCTGTTGTCTCCCATGATGAGGTGCTTCCAGCAAAGGCGGCTGGTGGTGAAGAGTTCCCAGACCTGTTGAACTGGATCGAGGAGGCTGACGCCAGGCTGGTGGTGCACGTGGAGGGGGCTGCCTGTGTGAAACAGTGCAAGAAAGTGGTTGTAGTGTCCAATGATACAGACACCTTTGCATTGCTGCTACACTTCACTCCATATGTCCAAGCACTGGGAATGGAGGAAATCTGGCAGCAGTATGGCACTGGTGAGAAACAACGGATGCTTCCGCTACATCAAGCAGTTTCCAAACTAGGAGTACCACTGGCCAAGACCGTGATCAAGGCACATATACTGACTGGAGATGACTGCATGAGCAAGGTGGGGACCAAACATGCAGCATTGGCCTCTGACCCAGTACAGTATCTGACCAACTTTGGGGACGTGGACACCTTGTCAGAGCAGGACACAGAACTAGCCGAGAAGTACTTAGTACGAGTTTGGGCAGGGGCCAGGTCAAGTATGAGACGTTTGATGACCTCAGGGTAGAGATCATATACTAGTGCCACTGCTGGGATTGATGCCCTCCCTCCTACAACTAGTGTTATCAGAGGCCATATCCAACGAGGTGCCTTTCTGGTGCACAGGGCATGCAAACTGCTTACAACGGCCAAAGAACGTGGGGAAAGAGAAGAACCTTTGGAACATGGATGGGAGGAGAACCTTGGCACACTCCTGCCATCAAAATGTATGAAGCCCTTACCACCGAGTCTACTCACAACATGCAAATGTGCAGGCAAGTGTGACACCCGGCGCTGTGGCTGCCGTGCTGCAGGAGTTTGCTGCACTATATTCTGCCACAGAAAAATAGATAGTCCATCTTGTAAAATGTATCACACTAACTTGTACACAATTACAATATAGTGCACTTAATTGACACTTTTGTTTGATTTTTGTCATAATTTAATTTTATATCACATTTTTCTCGAGATGCTCTTTGCAAAGTTCAACACCTCATTATAATATGACAATAAAAGTAAAAGAGGGGACGCAAATGTTTATAATTTCTACAATTCCCATGTTCATGTCTCTGAGAAATTATTATGAAAAATGTGAATAAAGGTGAAAGTACCGAAAAAAATCTTGATTGATTTATTGACAGATGACATAGGCATGGGCATGTGATGTGGGTATGTCATTTTTGTCTTTTTCAAAAACACGGCTGCCATCTATGAGATTAGAGGGAGGTCCACATTGTAAAAGTCTTGACTCTTAATATATCAAGATAGAAAATACATTTTCTTTTTTAAATATATGTTTTTGGGCATTTTTGCCTTTAATGGACAGGACAGCCAAGTGTGAAAGGGGGACAGAGAGAGAGGGGATGACATGCAGCAAAGGGCCACAGGCTGGACTCGAACCCGGGCTGCTGCCCAGCCTTGTACATGGGGCGCCTGCTCTATCCACTAAGCCACCAACACCCCAGAAAAGACATTTCCACCTGTCTATCGAGTGTTTAGATCTGTGGAATTTATGCTAATTGGCACATACTTAATTAGATTATGCACCATTTGCTCTTGTACACAAACAATTTAAAAAAAATTCTAATACATTTTTTGTTTGTCTTAATGTGAGTAATCAACTCTGTAAATTTCATAGTGATATCTGATTGTTACATTTTTTTTACCCTATTCACCATGGCAGCCATTTTTGTTTTGGCCACGGCGGCCATTTGCCCACTGTGGCAGACAAGCACCTCCATGATTTTTCATGTCTAGGGACCCCTTGACTTAGTCCAAGTGAGAAATCATGTCAACCACAAATTCCGCACAGGACAACATGGCAGGTACAGGACTAATTTACTTAAAACCATATAATTTCCCCTAGGTGTGAAATTAACTCCATCTTTCAAAAATAGCCCAGGACTGTCATGTCTGATGTGAGGGTGCTCACTTATGGCACCATTTAAACTATGAACAAATGTAGCCGTAACACTATTAACAAATTTCCTGGCCTTATCAATCTTTGCTGGATTGCCACCACCCTCCCACCTGCACCTTGGGGCCAATGAAGAAAATATTATCTTAATGCCAGGATGCTGGAGGTGAAGCTGGTGCAGGTCCTCCTTCATCATGCTGACCAGCTTGACACTGCTGACCTTCCCCATGTCATTGCCGCCACAGTGGATGATGAGGACATCTGGTGCTGCTCTTCCTCGCAGGGAGTGGGAAAAGAAGGAGAAAAGGCCTCTCCACTGCAGTCCACTCCAGCCAAACCAGCAGACACGGATGCCCAGCATGCTGAGGGTGCTTCCCAAGGTCTCTGCAGCTCTCTGGGCACCACGCCGGACATAGCTGTCACCAATGATCCACACTGTGCCCATGAAAGGAAAATGAGTGTAATAAATGCTTTAGGTAATGAAAAACAAAGTTAACTATAAAGGGTGAATCACTTCTTTTTGTTGACAATACTATTATGTCACATCTGTAGGATAAAATAAAACAGGGAGCAACACCTCAAAATATAGATGGCAGTATTTTAAATGCTTTCTTTTTGTCCTTGGAAGACAATGTAATATTAGCTGTCCAAAGTCAAGTAGCCAAAACTGGTACTTACACTTTCTGCTGTGTGTAGCAGGCGTGGTGGAGAAGTAACGTTAACAAGTGGCCATGACCTCAACACCGGTGATGTACTGAAAGAAATTAACATCTTGTAACAAGTATAACACTGCCTTTCTTTCACAATTTCTACATTTCTTTATCATATTCTAGATGATAATCTTGCAATGCGCTGTTGATAACAGTAACGTTAACATCACAGATACATTTCATACACAGCCCTGGCTGTGTAAAAAGGAAATAAAGAAAGTGGCTTGGACTGAGCTACACAACAATACTGACTACTGACCATCTTTCACATCCTCGCCCACGAGAAACGAACCTACCCCATAATGAAATATAAATACACTCGGCAGTGCCGGCCTGTGGCTTAGGCAGAATGGGAGAGTGCTAAGGGCGTTGTCATCCGTACAGAGGCACCACAAATGGAGGAAGAAAAAACATCAAATGTTTATCCTTTACTATTTTTTACTAATATTATTACTCCAATTATTTTGAAATGGAGTAATAATAAGAAATAAAAGTTCAGAGCGAGTTTAGAGAGGTTTATTTTTTCGATGTGATTTTTGCATCATCACTGAGGGTGTGGCACATTGCATTATGGGATTACTCCAATTATTTTGAAATGTCACACAAGACCACAACAAC
The DNA here is from genome assembly GCF_011397635.1 of Epinephelus fuscoguttatus. Lineage (NCBI taxonomy): Eukaryota > Metazoa > Chordata > Actinopteri > Perciformes > Serranidae > Epinephelus > Epinephelus fuscoguttatus. Next base: position 6,409,331 of record NC_064753.1, read on the forward strand.
AGAAATACATAACAAAGCCTACTAAATAATAGGGGGGTCCCGGCACCCCCCAGTTAGTTACACATGTATCAGTATCAGCCCACAATTTCAAAATCAGTGCATCCCTAGTTAAATTATAACTGAAATTATTATTATTTTACAATGCAATTTTACTGTTTATTCTTCTGAACGAGTTCATTTGTGATTCTTTATATTAATTACTCATGTATGTGATTATTATGGGAGAGGTGTGTTTGTTTGGGTGTGAGTTAAAATATCAAAATTTGTTGTCCAGAATTGCAGACTCGACCTAAATCGTCAAGATGGATCTATAGTTTTTGGGTGTTTTTCTCCCCAAGAAAAACAAAACCAAGGAATATTTTTCTCCTAATGAGAGGGAGGAGTTGTTTTTCTCTGCTGACTGTTCAAAGTTAATTCGATCAATATGTGTTATTTGTCAAATGGTGATATTTGACATCCACAGTTTAATAAATTGCTATGCTTATTAACTAACAGCAGGGCTGTGCTTGGGGATGATTTGAGAATTACTTTAATTGAGTGCATATCATTTAGAAATACAGCGCTAATTAGTTTACTGCCAAAAGGGTCAATACATCTGTACAGCTCCACTTCTGCCTGCTCTGTTTATTCCTTCATTAGGTAGTATGTATCATTATTTCACTCACCAAATTAAATAAGTACAAATATTTCTGTTTTTCTGGCATTTTGGACGATCAAACAGCAACATGAGTTTCTATTTTCTCATCACCTTTGCGTTAAAAATGAAGAAAACCTCAACAAAACTGTTGCATGATAAACAGCATGCAATTTATTTACTCCATTTTTTCAGGCACACAAATTTTATTTAAACAAAAATATGATGGATATTTGCAGAGTTGGATACAAAAGATAGTGCCCATTTATTCCTGCTACAAATGCTTACCCAATACATACACCCCTAAAAAGTTTTTATTCCACTTCATTCATCTTCTAACTGCTTCATCCTCTTGAGGGTCGCGGGGGGGCTGGAGCCTATCCCAGCTGACATCGGGCGAGAGGCAGGGTACACCCTGGAGAGGTCGCCAGACTATCACAGGGCTGACACATAGAGACAAGCATCCGTTCACGCTCACATTCACACCTATGGACAATTTAGAGTCACCAATTAACCTAGTCCCCAATCTGCATGTCTTTGGACTGTGGGAGGAAGCCTGAGTGCCCGGAGAGAACCCACGCTGACACGGGGAGAACATGCAAACTCCGCACAGAAGGGCTCCCACGCCCGGGATCGAACCGGCAACCCTCTTGCTGTGAGGCGAGAGTGCTAACCACCACACCACCGTGCCGCCCTTTTATTATACATTTAATTTAACTTTAATTTAACATTTATGGAGATTTTGTGGTGTCAAACATTCAGAATTGCAAATTGCAACCAGGTGAAACTTCTCCTGATTAGAATTCCTTCAGTGTTCATTGTTAAGGACATTTACTGGGAGTGGGATTATCCACAGAGGTTACTTCCTCTCCAAAACAAATGTAGCTGGTAATTAAAACCGGTAAAAAAAACAAAACAAAACAAAACAAAAAACTAAAGCACTTTCACATTAAGAATCAGTGTTTCTCCAGTGCTGTTTGGCATGTCAGAGACAGGTAGCTCACCCACCACATGATTGGGTGTGCTCACCTTTTTTCTCTGGTAACTTCAGATCCAAACATTCAGTTGGATTTTTAAGGAGAGCATAATTATCCACCAAGGTCTCATTCTCTCCAAAACAAACAAACCCAGTAATTTAAACCAGTAAAAACACTGAATACAGCAGTTTCATGTTACAAATCAGTGGTTTTCCAATGCTGCTTGTTTCTGATGGCCTTCTAACTACAGTGGCCATGCGAAAACCTGACAACATGAAAACAAGACTGGCCCTATCTTAAGTCAGTGTTTGGCCATTCTGGACTACGACAGAAACATGGCGGTGAACATGGCGGTCTCTGTGGACGATGATCTGCTGATTATACATTAAAGAAAACATACTCACCATCAGAGCTGGTTAGAGTACTTTGATTACTTTTTGCAGTAAGGAGTAACCTAACGCGTTAGTTTGCTGTTTGAGTAATCAAATACTTGAGTACATTTTCCAACGAAGACATCAATTACTTCCGTTACTTTTAGAATGCTGGTCCTTCAGCTCCGAAACAGCAACAACTGTCTTTTGGTTCTAATAACGGCGATAATGTTAAACCTATCAGTCCGAAAGAACTCATGAAGCTTGTGGCTAGCTACGTGGTAGAAGAAATGCTGCCGTTGTCTACGGTGGAGTCTGAAAAAAGGTGGAGGACTCGCTGACAGACAGGTCAGACTCAGGACTTGCATTATGCCTGGTACACGCTACACAACTTTTCTGCCCGTTCTGGAAGTCACTGTGTCACATTACATGATTGTGGAGTCATAAAATCATGCCATGACTTGGCCGACAGACATGACACACTACACAATGGTACTCACCAATTATCCCCGGTCGTTTGTCACGACGTGTGTGATGTCATCGGGTTATTCTTGTCCTATTTTTATTACTTTTACTATTATTTGAGTCACTGTGTCTGTTCATGTACCAGCCCAAATGTTGTTGTAGTCACCTAAAGCGTCAGCAGATGGCAGGAGCTACATTTGAAGCACCGTGCACAAACATTCAAGCTACTGTATCCTCCACAACCAAGTTCCTACAAATGTTTCCCAATAAAAGCCTATTTAGAAAATGGAGGGATTCTCTCAGCCGAGATTATAAGGGGCTTTTAATTTGAAAGAAATCCAGGAAGTGTTGAGTTTGAAATGACTGTGCGATATGTTAACTTTATAAAGACAACGGGAGCAGATAAAAAGTAAATATATAAACACACAGAGGGATTAATAAATAACGGACTGCCTATAATGTAGTTTGTTTCAAATGAAGCTGGGAGCCTCTGCAGTTGTGGTGAGTAAAAGCCCCGCCGCTATTTGTTAATGTTATTACTTTATGTCTGTCTCCATGAGGATGCAACATTGTTTGTTAGCTTGATGCTAATGACAGTAACGTTAACTCAGCGGGTTGACAAAGTGCCTCTGCTGTTTCACACCATCATTTTCCCCTTTTACTCTGTGTGGTAACATCCCTAGAGGAAATATTAAAAACGCTGGGGTGGGGAGTGTATCTATGTTTCCAGGGTTCTATGTTCCCCACTTAACCCTGCAAAAAAGGTTCAATGTTCCCTGCTTACACAAAAAAGGTTCTATGTTTCCCGGGTTCTATGTTGCCCACTCAACCAAGCGGGCAACATAGAACCCTTTTTGTGTAAGCGGGTAACATAGAAGCTTTTTTGCAGGGTTAAGTGGGGAACATAGAACCCTGGAAACATAGGGATGACCCCCTGGGGTGTTGTTGTCATACAGCTGTCTACGGCAGCAGATCGTTCTGTGTTTCTACTGGTCAAAGTGACGGCTGTGATGGGAGAATTGGATCTCAGTGAAGGGCAAGTGGTCCATAACTTTAATTTTGGAGACAAAAAAATGTAGGCTTAGCGCCCTGTGGTCCATTGCCCAATAGGAAATGTAGAATACTCAAAAGTACTTTCAAAGTGCTTGAGTTACTTTACTCAGGGAGTAACGCAGTGAAGTAACTAGTTACTTTAATACACTTAAATTTTATTTTACAAATTCTCTGTAATTTAAAGTGTTTAGAAATAAAGTATATGTATTTCTTTGAGCTTTTGTAAGTAATGATCTCATATTTTGTTCTATAATGTCACAATCCCCCTCTTAAATGTAGTTCACAGACTTATTTTTTCTGTAAATCGCATAAAACTGATAAAAATCTTTTAAGAATACCATTCACCTAAACATAGTGTATCAGAGATTAATATTTCTGCAACAGAAATTAGATATTTTATTGTGAATTAATTACAGTTATTGCTATCATTGGTCGCACCACATTATGAGTGGTCGCTCCAAATGACAAAGATATGACATAAGGATATGAATATCCCTAAAAACCCATTTAAAAAGATCAACACAATCAATTCCAAGCAAAAATAGTTCAAACCATATTTTATTAAATGTTCTCTGGTCCACAAACATTTCATAAACACTTTTTTTTTAAAAATAAAACAAACATTTAATCAAACATTTCATGAACAGTTTTTTAATAAAACAAAAATTTAATCAAACATTTAATCAAGCTTAACAAACATTTAATCAAATTTAATCATCAAGCTGATGATTTGGAATGTCTGCGTGAAAGTGGGACATGTTTTTACTTCAGGCACTTCTTCAGCCCCAGGCATTCCTGAACTTTGCCCAATCAGGGTCTGCTCATAATTCCGACGTCCCATTATTCCAACAACCCATTGTTCTGAAAATGACCCACTGTTCCGAAATCTCAATGTTTCGACATCCCATTGTTCCGACCATTTTAAACCCATTGTTACGTCCCGTTGTTCCGAAATCTCATTTTTCATTGTTACAAAATAACTGTTTCATGGTTAAGGTCTGGTTAAGTTTAGGCACAAGAACTACTTGATTAAGGTCAGGAAAAGATCATGGTGTGGGTTAAAATTCTAACTTTCAACGTCGTTTCTACTTCCTCAAAACAGGGCAACCGCTGTCGTCATGGCAACAATAAACAACACGACAACACGGTCTCTTGTTGCTTTCCCTTGCTGCTTGCTTTTTCAACCTGTTGCATTGCAACATTGAGATTTCAGAACAACGAGACTTCGGAACAATGGGTTTAATATGGTCGGACCAATGGGATGTCAAAACATTGAGATTTCGGAACAACGGGACTTCGGAACAATGGGTTTAATATGGTCAGACCAATGGGATGTTGAAACATTGAGATTTCGGAACAATGGGTAATTTTCGGAATAATGAGATGTCGAAATAATGGGATGTCGGAATTATGACATGGCACCGCCCAATCTTGGCTGCTCAACTTTGAGTAGCGCGAGGTTGCTGGCTCAGGTTCTGCGATGACAGCATGAACATCTTTTTGCATGTAAAAAATTATATCAGGATGATTTGCTGTTTTCTGCTCTGGTAGCTGAAAAAGTAACATGATAGCATCATGCCATTTGGTGCTGGAGTCAGTTTTATTTTGGACTAATGATGACAGCAAATGAACATGTTAACAAAAAATGAATTTCTCTCAGGAAATTAAACACACAAGGGCAATATAAACTTCATGTTGCTTTATTTATAGTTTTCATTTGTCAGATACCTTTCTCTTCTCCTTGAAAGGTACTCTGCTCTTGCTGCAGGGTCAGAATTAACACACTGCCTGTGGCGAGCGGTTTTGACTTTGCTTGACAGCAGCATCTGGTAAAATAGATTAAAAGTTATAAATTAGTAATAAATTAGAAATAAATGTATAATTACCAAAGTTAGATTACATGCTCTAAATTATTATTTTTTCATTTTTCTCGTATTGTACAAAATTTAAGCAAACCATTGTTTCTGAAATACTAGGGGAAAAAATACTCAATTTGCAAAAAAACAAAACAAATTTATCTATTACAAATAGCACCAAAATAAAGTATATTATTTATAGAAATCATCAATTGAATATAAAAACACAAAAATGGCCAATTTAGGACATACATCTATCATGGAAAAATCTCTGCAATGGTCACACCACATGATGTTTGGTCACCCCACATGACATTTTCAAATTAAATCAAAGTTACGAAGCTAAGAATTAGCCACCCAAACAAAACAAGCTAGCTACCCACAAAAGGTTACTGTGAAATTTATAATCAAAATATGTATTTGCAGAAAAAACTTGATATTCATTGTTTTATTAAGGTCATACCGCATGATGTCCAAATATGGAAACTACATACCAACAGTTAAAAGGGTCATTTTTTTCCAAAGTTGAGAGAGAGTAACAAACCTGCTAGCTGCTCCCATGGGTCCTTGACCATCTTGTGTATGATGCAACTTCCTGTCCTTGAACATATTTCAAAAATAAAAGTCCCAAAGTGGTAATTTCTTGATGGTTGCACCGCATGATATTTCATAAAATGGGCATCATCGGACAAAGTTTGCATGAATATTATGATGGAAATAGAAATAGAAATACTTTGAAATTTTATACAGGACTACAAAACACTTAGGAAATCATGCCAATAGTGCAGAAAATAAATTTGAATAGATTTAGAGTAATTTTAAAGATGTTTTCGAAACAGCAGTCATGGCCGGACAGTCGCACCACATGATATTTTGACACTTTAAATAGCAGAATAAATTACAGATAAGTAATGATTTTTTGAAAATTCAAAGTGAGTGCATATATAGCAGAGGTACTACATATATGGCATCTTTTTATGCATTTAAACCTTTTTTTAACTGAAATAAATGCAGTTGGACAGAAAATTTAGGCGTCACGTCATTGACCCAGGTGCTTCTCTAAAAAAGAGGGTAAAACAATGGACTGAATGTGTGAATATGAGTGAAAAACAATTAAAGACTGTTCAGTCAGGGTCACTTTATTCAAAGAACACTTTATTTCCATTTGCAGTTTTATATTTGGTGATATGGCTCTGTTCTGGGGCCTCATTGCCTTTCCTAGGCCTACGCAGAAAGGCTAAGGCAGAGAGGGCACACCTCTCTGCCCTTTCACACACCTATGCGGAAAGCCTGAGGCAGGGTGAGCACACATCTCCGCCCTTCCATGCGCCTATGCGGAAAGCCTGAGGCAGAGAGAGCACACCTCTCTCCCCTCCATGTGCCTATGCAGAAAGCCTAAGGCAGAGAGGGCACACCTCTCCGCCCCTCCACACGGCCATGCAGAAAGCCTAAGGCAGAGAAAGCACACCTCTCCGCCCTTCCACACGCCTACACGAAAAGCCTGAGTCAGAGAGAGCACATGTCCCTGCCCTTTCATGAATCTACATGTAGTGTTTAAGGCAGGGAGAGCAGCAGCAAAGCTCCACAGGAACAAAACAGAGCAGCATCAATTACAAACAGAAATGACATTGACAAGTCAGACACAACATGAAGAGGAGGAGCTGGGGTGGAGGTGGGTTGCAAAGCAGCTTGCATAGAAAGCAGCCAAAGTACACAGTCAGTTTAAATAGGGTGCCCTGAATGAGATTTGCCGATTCGTTGCATAGAAAGGAATCGTGATCTATCAGCTGACTCCCTTCCATCAATCAGCTGCTCCATCAGTTGAATGGGCTGCTTGAGATCAGCTGATGCAACTGGAATGTGAGCTAAGCTTGACATCATGTCCTGCCTGAACCAATGCTATGCTCAATAAATGTCTACTTTGGAGCTTACTGTATATTGAACGCTTCTAGGAAACCTGTACATGTCTACTATGACAATAAGGAGTTAAAAATTCTTCTGGAGGTGGGTAGTGTTGTTTACTACGAGACCGGAGGCAGGAGGTCAGCACCAGCAGCCCAAAGAGTGCGGGAGGGAGTGTAGGCCTTAGTCCTACCCCACAGTGCCAGTTTATTTGCATCGTGTATACAAGCCTTACCGAGGAGTTCACCATAAACTGCTTCTGCTTCAATCCTGGGTGTGACACGTACTTAAGCTGTGCAGTAGTCTAGTAAGTGTGGAGTTAAGCATTCGTTAAGGCGTAGTTATTGTGATTTTTAATCTGTGTTTTATTCCTTAGGTCCTGCTCAATGCTGACGCTGCTCCCATATGAAGACTCTTTGCGTAGCACAATAATCTAATAGAGACACCCCTGCCACTGCTGTTTTGTTTGAGGTTATTTTGGTTAGTTATTCTGTTTTGATCATTTTGTTTTTAGTGTAAAACCGTTTTTTAAATTTTGTGTGTGTGTATGTGTGTTGGGCACCGGAACTTGGTGAGTGTCCTGTTACACCACTCCCTTTCCACTGTATGTGGCCACAGCCAGCCATCCGTTAGCACTCTCCCCCTTCTTTTTTAATTTTGCCTTGTACAGTATCTGTTTCTAAATACTCCTTACATTTTCAGAAATATCTATTTTAATAAACTGACTAAATTGACTGGTATATCAATACTAATAACCTTTTTTCAAAATAACCGTTGTAATCTTGGGGGAATTGTTTGTCTCTGCCCATCACTTTCCATCACTTATCTTAAAGAATCTGTGTTTATGTCTTGTTTAATCCAGAGTTAAAGGGGTTAGTTTCCCCTCAGACTTAAAGGTCAAATCCAGGCCTCACCACAGCCTGGCCCCAAAACGATGCAACAGCTGTTTATGGATATCTATAGATGTAATAATGTATTTGGACTAAATATTTCTCTCTCTCTCGTATTCTATTACTGCATCTTGCTAACTTGGCCATTCTGGATGTCACTAACTCGGCTTCTTCTCTGGAGCCTTTGTGCTCCACTGTCTCTCAGGTTAACTCATATCGCAGCGGTGCCTGGACAGTGTGACGTGTGTGGTTGTGCTGCTGCCGTGGTCCTGCCAGATGCCTCCTGCTGCTGCCATCATTAGTCATTAGTCATACTTCTACTGTTATTATACACATATGACTATTGTCAGATATTAATACATACTTTCAACATATTGTACCGCAGTAGCCAGAACTATAACTATAATATTATTACTTTCAATAACGTTGTTGTAAGCTACTGTCATTACCTGCATATCTCTCTCTCTCTGTCTCTCTCTCTGTCTCATTGTGTCATACGGATTACTGTTAATTTATTATGCTGATCTGTTCTGTACGACATCTATTGCACGTCTGTCCGTCCTGGAAGAGGGATCCCTCCTCAGTTGCTCTTCCTGAGGTTTCTACCATTTTTTTTCCCCGTTAAAGGGGTTTTTTTGGGGAGTTTTTCCTTATCCGCTGTGAGGGTCCTAAGGACAGAGGGATGTCGTATGCTGTAAAGCCCTGTGAGGCAAATTGTGATTTGTGATATTGGGCTTTATAAATAAAATTGATTGATTGATTGATTGATAATAGATATTCAGCTGTTTGAGTAGTTTAATTTAAAATCATTGCATTTATATAACTATTTTGTCTTCTAGATGGTTTCAGACTCCAGAAAAAAAGCATCACAGTTGGGTCAGGTCTGATCAGTTTTTAAAACAATGATTGAAATGAATTAATAGCAGGTCATTATGTCTGCAGGTGCTGTGCCTTTTGGAAATCCCTCTAGTGAAAAACATTATTTGATGAAATCATAATCATGGTGCTGTATAAAATGCCCTCTCTTGAAAACTGTATTTATTGTTATTTATATTTAACTCCAGTTTGGTTTCTCTGTCTTTTTAATTGTTTAATTAGGCTTGTAAAGAATCTTGCTTTAGAATTTGGGTGCTGTACAAATAAACTTGCCTTGTCTTGCCTCTGGTTTAGGATGAAGTGAAGTTAAAAATATTTGATTCTGTTTTAATTACTGCAAAAAATCACAACAAATGGGCATGTTTCAGACTCAGCCTACTAAAGCAGGTTGCACCAACTGGTCTTAACTAAGCTTGGTCCTTGTAGAGTGCTCCAGGAATGAGGTAGCATTTTAGCAGTCCCTCGTTTTGAAGTCAATGGGTTTTTTGAATAGGTTTTGGTTAGATGCCTAAAACAAGGTGTGTGGTTAACAAAATAGAGTCTTTCACGTTTTGTCCTCCAGCATGAAATAATAAATAAAATATGTCAGTAAATACCCCACTTAAGAATTTTGAAGCTTTTATGTGTCCGAAAAAAGGCGGGTGCTAACAAGTAGCTAAATGAGACTACAGAATGTCATCACACTAAACATGGCTTTACAGCCTTGTTGTGGTGGCGACGTTAAGTCACATGACCATGATGGAGTCCATTTATAGCCTGACATTAGCTTTTTACTCCTGGCAATTGCATTTAGGCTTCAAAAATCATAAAAGTGTTTATTTGTGAAAATGATCTTGCTAATGACATCGTGTGAGTATCAAAAACATTTGTTTGCCATAGAGCTTCTTTTCTTTAATAATGCAAAATCCAGTGGAGAAAAATCATTGGCTTTTTGACATTGGCAATGCTAACTTCTGTGTCAGCATGCAGAAAAAACATCATCCCTGGAGCACTCTATTGCTAAGTTGATCTTTGTAAAGACCAGCCTTGAGAATGGACTTTACACTGGCTGCACCAACCACATTTTAAGTCTAATCCTAACTGCGCCAGGTCTTAGTGATGTGCGTTCATGTGAATGCCCAACAACTCTGGCTATTGATACATTGTTAACAGTGTCCTGCTGTCTTGTTAATGTGTAGCTAGTCTTTTTTTTTTTCTTTTTTTTTTTTGCGTTAATGCTATATGGAGGATCAGAAACAAAAGAAAATTTGACAGAGTGCATTTTTCTCTGGTGAATGTAGAGGTGAAGGACAAGAAGAGTTCATGTTTGTAGATTAGCTAGACAAAAAGGAGACTTTAGCAGGAAAACTAATGTGGGTTGCTGTTGTGTGTCATGCTGTAGAAATAACCTAGATTTTGACTTTGCATAAAATTTATTTCCAGTCTTAGCAAGAAGAAGGCTTAAGCCTAGATGGAGCAACCGGTGTAGGCTAATGTAATTAGGTGGGATTAAGAACTGCAAGTTCCGGCCGCCTTAGTGTTAGACCAGGTGTAAGCCCCATTGGTGCAACCAGCTCATGGAAAATGAATAAACAGAAATTCTCAAAATGAAATTCTGACTTTAAGTTTAAGTTCAGGACATCTTAGGCACATTATCAGCCCACCCATCTATCCAATCATGCATCCATTTTAATATATCTTGGGGATCTCAAGGTTTTCTCAGGCTTGATATATTTACGTGGGGTACATTGGGTATACGAGATGGATGTACTCAAATACCTCCTCAAAGACACATCCTGATCAGGTGCTAAGTTCAACTCCATTTGAATATCTGATCAATATTTTTGCTTATCCTGCACAAAATTACAGCTTTTTTATTCTAATGTGACAGTTAGGTTGTACATATTTGCTGTAGTATTTTTGTAGTATCTTTACTTTATATTTGTGTTCCTGACTGTTGCAGTGCTTTGTCTTTATTTAAATGTCCTCTTTTTTGTTTACAGTATACACCAAACAAAGGCCAAAGGCAAATTCCTTGTAAGTGAAAAACTAACTGGTAATAAATTTCATTCTAATTCTAATATCGGAGCAGCCCATCTCTGGGTGAGTTCCTTCAAAGGAAACTGATCCTGGCAGCTCGTATCCACTATCTCATTCTCTCATTCTCATGAGCGTAGGTGAGAGGTGGAAAGTAGATCAGTCACCTCCAGGCTCTGCCTTCATCCAGCAGTCCACCAGTCCACCAATTCTCCTGTTCATCTTCCCCTCACTCATGAACAAGACCAAGAGATACACAGTTTAAACTGCTAATGATGCATTACTAACTCACAAAACGTCAAGGCTGTTCCACTTTTAGGGGGATAAAGGCTTAAAGGAGAAGTCTACTATTTTGCACTTTGAGCCCCATTTCTGGGTTGTTTATGATGAAATAGAGTGGCTAAGACCAAAATAGTGACAATTGCTCATTTTCAGAGAATTTGGCTTTCTCCTGCCTGGCTTAACACTGCTGCCTATGGCCATGTGTGAATCTGTCCTAAAACCACCCTAAACGTTCGTTTTCAAAGCCATGAAACTCACTGAGTGGTCAGTGGTGTTCCTTGATGTTCTGACATTAAAATTGTAGCATACTGTGGTTTCCATCATTTATTTGACATTTTGTGTAATCCACTGGTTTTCTATAGGAAGCCTCATTGTCCATTGGTAGTAATCCGCCACCGGAAACGGAAAGGGGTTGTTTACGACAAGGTTGTAGTCATTGTAGTCTTTAAGCTCAGTGAAAGTGCCGGCTCGACAGACTCACATGGCCATAGGCAGCAGTGTTAAGCTAGGCAGGGGAAAGCCAGATTCTCTGAAAATGAGCAATTGCCACTATTTTGGTCTTAACCACTCTATTTCATCATAAACAACCAAGAAATGGGGCTTAAAGTCCAAAATACCGGACTTATCCTTTAAGATCCTATAGATGCCACTGCAATTTGACCTGTGTTTGGATTATAATATACGCCAGATACACAATACCTAGCGACTGAATCAAATATGTATATTTGATTGGATCACCAGGTATTGTTAGGGTAAGTGTTGTCTGTAAACAGCCAAAGAGGACATAGCATTGTCGGTCTGGTCTAGTTCTAGATCTGGTGTAGTTATAAGAGCCTATTCTGGATAACGTATTGTCGGTCTGTTGTATACTGATGTTAGCATGCTAGGGTTCTAGTATTAGTATACTGAGCCTGAATAGAGCTGAGTCTGACTGGAAAACATACAGAAGATAAACCTTTTGATTTAGGTTACCACGTGAACTTTCCAAGTGCCACACAGGACAAATGCTCTGCCTCTCTAAAGAAAAACTGTTTCCATTTTTCATCCAGTTTTTTTGTGTATACTCATCATTACTGCCTAATAGGACAGGCTGTTCTCACAAACTGTTCATACATTTTGTTATGAAAAGTAAGGCACCCAAATTCGTACATATCCCACGTTTTTAAAGGCTGCAGTCACGTGACCAATGTGCTGACAGGAGTAAACAAGACAGAAGTTCAGAGTGGTCTTTTAAGGAGGAAGGTTGGGGTAGTGGATGGGTCATAAAAACGTGGACTTTTCTGCGGGACTCCAGAATTTCATCTTCAGATTATAACTTTCAAACATCAAAGGGCAACTTTTATTGAAATAGACATAAAATAGACATAAAATAAAAGAAGTTGAAATGAGTGCAATAGAAATTAAATTAAAATAAAATTGCCCATTCCACAGTCCAGTCCAGTTGTGGCTAATGTGATTTGTGTAAGTGTGTATGTGACTGGATTCAGGAGGTATTAAACATTGCCGTGGGGAAAAAGGATCTCCTGAAATGCTCTGTTCTGAAACGCAGTGAGATGAGTCAACTGCTGCAGCTGCTCCTCTGTTGCTCCAGGAGGCTGTGGAGAGCGTGTCTTTTATTGTCCATTATAGCTTTCAGTTTGTTCAATGTGCCCCTCTCCACCACAGTTCTTAGTGGGTCCAGTCTCCTGCCGAGCACTGAGCCAGCTTTTTTAACCAGCTGGTCCAGTCGCTTGTTGTTTTTGTCCATCAAGCTGCCTCCGCATGAACTGTTCTGTGTGTGTTTTCATAGGATATCATACAAACTGTTCTATCTGGGTCTGTTGGATAGGACCACTAACATGGCTGGGGGCATTTAGTCATGATAATTGCTTCTCTGAGTTTAGATTAAGCAAATAGTTGCTCAGCATTGCCACACAACTATATAGCTACGGAGAGGAAAACTGCCTGTCAGACCACAGTAATTCCTCCTGACTACCATCCACTGACTGGCTTTTTGTGTCCTTTGCTGACCCCCATGGCGCAACATAATTGTCTCTCAGTCCCAATGTCTACTATACAGTCAAAGAAACACCCATTTTTTGTAACTTTTTTTTCACATGATGCCTTTTGCATATGGAATAAATTTATTCAGACTTTACTTGTCATTCTTAATAAAAACAAACTTCTGTAAAACAGGCACGCAGTTGTTGCTAGCTTTTATTTGTTTGCATTTATCTTCCCATGTTGTTCGTGTCAGCTCAACCGAAATAGTACACATAGGTTAGTAAATGGTATGCACCTCTGCAACAAAAAAGGATTTTTTTTCTAAATGACTGAGGTCATTTTTCTCAGTATGACTACTTTAAGTCATTGTTGTTGGATATATGGGATATGAATCTCTGTTCTTCCCTTTCTTCTCCTCTCACAAACCCAGAGAAAGAAGAAGAAAGAAAGTGTAAGAGAGAGAGATACAAGACCGCCCCGGGGGAAATCGCCCCTCATCGGTTGTGCTGACAACACGCCGCCGCCAAGATTAACTCCATGAAGCGCTGTGGAAAACATCCCTCCCCTGCACCTCGCCACAGGCCATTAATCTGAGATGACACACAGAAGACGGAGAGGCGGAGGGCGCTGTGACGGCTGTGACTGAAAAAGAAAGAGGCGATGACATTTATTTCCTGAGATATTGGCACTATCATCGCCTTGCTCCCTGTCATGTTTGTTCAGTGCATTCAGCATATGAATAGGCAATGAAGTGTGTTCCAGTCTATAAATGTTTTCTATATGAGTCCTTGTTTAGGCTGTCATGGACAGTGATGCAGGAGGAAAACAGGAAGTTGTATTGATGCTTTAAGTGGGAGGCAGATGCAGTGAAGCTGCCATAGACTTGTGTAGTCCTGAGGCCAAACAGTCTCACAATCTGATCTAGTTGTTGTGAACACAAAAAAAAGCAAGTCAACTTTCACTGGACTGCTAAAATACAGTTTGTCAGTAGTTAATATGTGAAAGCAGAAGAGACTTGATCAGTTTTACTTTATTTTAATGTGATGTATGTCAGTGTGAATGTTACTGTTCAACAACATGATAGCACTGTTTTCCAAAATGACTGAAATAAAACAGCCCAAATTATGGTGGTTAGTCTTACGGGCTGTTGGGTCAGAACTGCCCACATGCCGGTTGAGTTCTCCTTGAGGCCTTCTCCACTCTCCATTCTCCAGGAGAATAGTAACCTCTAACATAAAGGGACAGTTCACCCAAAAATCAAAAATACATATTTTTAAATTCAAATTGACTGTGAGACTCGTGTAATTGACACTTTTCACATGTTGCATGCCACATGTCCATTTTCTCTCTTACAGAAAAACAAACTGTATCAGTTATGTGATCATGGATCACACAGCTGGTCGATCGATCGAAGCAGACTGACAGCGCAGTAAGAGAGTCAGACAGAGAGTGGAGCGTTTCCTTACAGCACCAAATTGTCTGAATTAACAAACAGTCATATGTTCAGCAGTGGAAAGTGTGTTATTTAGACGTTGACAGAGTGCTTTGTCTTACTCTCAATTTCCAACACTTTGGATAGAAATATTTATAAACACTAGGATGCATCCTTCCATCTGTTGCCATGCTGTCATTATCATTATTATTATTATTATTAGTAGTAGTAGTAGTAGTAGTAGTAGTATCAGGGGCGGACTTAGTGATTTTGGGGCCTGGGGCCCCAGGCAAATTGCCTTGCTTTATTGTCACCTTTTTCTCTAACTGGGAATGTTGGTAGGTGTATGAGAGCTGTAGAAGAAATAGGCCTACTGAAAACATTTTGCTTACGTTAAAATTGCCATGGCACACAGCATAGGTTAAAGTCAAAGTCCTGCAGTCAAGAGAGGGTTTTTTTTTTTGCACAATGTATTTAAACTGTCTTGAAGTCTGTTCAAGGTGGAGCTTTTGTTATATAATGCTATAATGCTGAATATTTTATTAAATAATAATGTGTCATATTGTCATTGTTATAATGTGTGAGTAAAAGTCTGAATACATATATACAGTTGCTTTTTTTCTCAGTATTTTTGATAACAGTTACCATAACTGATCGGACCATACTAGTTGGGGCCCCAATGATTAACTCCAACTCTCTACATTCTCAATCTAACTAATCTAGACTTATATACTTCAATCATCATGAAGGTTTAAGAACCATCATGAAGGATCCCCACCGACCAGTAAGCTTCCCTTTGTACAACATGGAGGCTCCTATCAGGCATCATAGCAGCTAAGATGAATAGGCACATGGCCCAATACATGAACAAGGCCCAGAAAGGAATTTCTAGTAATACCAGGGGAGCCAAGCACCAGTTACTGGTGGATAGAGCAGTCACTCAAGACTGCAATACCAGGCAAACCAGTCTTTGCACCGCCTGGATTGACTACAAGGAAACCTACAAGTCAATGCCACACACATGGATACTGGAATGCTTGGAAATGTACAACATAAACAGGACAATAAGAGCCTTCAGGAACTCAGCGGGGCTGTGGAAAACAATTCTGGAGGCCAACTCAGTGCCAACTGCACAAGTTACCATCAAGTGTGACATATATGAATTATGGATAGCACTACAGATGAGAGTGAATATATGTATTTTTGATTTTGGGGTGAACTATCCCTCTAAGGTGTAGCCATTGTCAGTGCTTTTGTTCCCACTGTACTCCCCCTGCTTTGGGAGTGAATTCCTGAACCTATATTTGCTCTCTGTTCAAAAGGAGATAATAAATCCAAGTTGCAGGTACTCTGAGAGGATGGAATACAACTGCATTAATAAGGCAGGACATTTTACAGTGTTTAGATAAGCACTGCAAGGAAAGTAGTTTAATTACAGAGGCAATATTCTCATCCATAATATCTGAAATTTTTTAATTTGGTGCCTTGTGCTGCCTTGTTTGCCCAGGTAAACAGTAGATTATGAATTATTATAGATTATTATTCTCTTGATGAAAAAGAAATACTGCAACGAAGAAAGTAAGAAAGTTAAGGAGTACAGATGAACAGAGATGAGAGGGATAGACCGGCAACTGACCTGTCCCAAGGTATAGAGCTCATCAGCAGGGTGGAGCTCCATCCTGTAGACCTCTTACTGCTATTGGTTTAATTATACTGATGTTTAAAAGGTATCACATGTAAAACAAAATCTATATCAACACCACTTTATCTTCTGTTTTCTGTCTCACACCTGAACTGCCTCACCTACATAACTATGCATAAAAATGCCAACGTCCTTGTATCTGTATCTTTCATTTCAGATGACGTACATCCAAAATATCCTTGTTCATAAAACACAGTGGAAAAACAACCTAGAACTAAGACTTCCCAGGTTCAGGTTGTGGTAAGCTCCACCTTACAGGTCATTAAAAACGTTTTTCACCATGGAGCTAGAACAGTCTCAAAATGAATAAACGCACACAGAAATTAATAAATGCACAAAAAAGGATTCACAAATGTATTTGGGGATTTACATATACATATATATATATATATATATATATATATATATAGATAGATAGATAGATAGATAGATAGATATATACATAACTCAAAACACAAACACATTTTCAATGCACGTGAAAATATGTTTCATTCCATATATAAGTAAAAGAAAATCCACATATAAAAAATAAGATATATAAACACATTTGTGATGCACACACAAATATTTCTTGTTTTAAATATGTGCAATTGAAATTCACAAATGTACGCATGTAAAGGTATTTGCAATTTTCATCAAATACATATTGGGAGGTTGTTAGACTGATATATGAACTGTCGAACCTGCATTTACAAAGTGCTTTTAATTTGTAAACTTCCCTGCATTTGTGTGGCGAGTTTTGAGACTCCCCTGACATGACTCGATTCACAAATGCATTTTTTCTAAGAGGGGATTGTCTGCAGCCAATCAGATGTCTCACTCCTTTATAGCCAATCACAAGTGCCTCACCAAAAGCACACCTGCCAACAGTGGGCTGCGAAAAAGAGGGAGATTTTCTGGGGTAACGGTTGAAATGGCTGAATGGTTGGAATCCCCGTCCGGGGGCATTGTAACAATGGATATTATTATTATTTAAGGCTCATTAAAAGTCATTTGTTTACATATTTGTATTTATTGTATTCATATGGGCCCATATAACCCTACACCACAAATGAATACAATAAATACAAATATGTAAACAAAATGACTTTTAATGAGTCTTAAATAATAATAATATCCATTGTTACAATGAAATGTGCTACAATGTACATCACAAAATGTGTGTTAAGTACAAGTGCAAATATTGTGAGTGTGAGTGAGTGGCTCTGTTCGAAACCGCATACTACATACTACATACTCAATCAACAGACAGTATGCAGACCGTTTACACTGTAGCATAATGATAACCCACAATGCATTTCGCTCCTGCCCGAGCCGAAATCAGCCGGCCTTAAGCTGATTTCGCTTAAGCTCTAAACTCTGTACATATATAACTTTAGCAACATTTGAAACATTTTTAGGCGAGAGAGTAGACGTTTAGATCCACAACGTGTTGAAAATCTGACCAAATACCAGCTATTTACAATCTTGTTCGGACGATTTCGGAGATTTCGGCGCTACGCAAGCTAGCCATTGTGAGCAACGCACTTCCGGTTATTTTCACAAAATAAAACACCCGTTGCCCTTTCTTATACAGAAAACCATAATGATAAAATGTATGCTTTTCCTTTGAAAATGGGAGGCGAACCTACCCTTGATGTAGCTAGCTTGAAACCGCCGTTTTGACCGATCTCGTCCCGTTAACGGAATTGACCGTTCAAAATGCCTCACCGGGGAGTCTTGTCAGCTCTGAGACGAAGATCGGCCCGCCGTCTTCGGTACAGAATGATGCTCACAATCGACTTGGGATTGTTCTCAGATATAAGTTTCCTTTTTAATCGACTATAAATCTAATCATAATATACAACGCAATATAACATACCTCACAGCCTGAAAATTGGAGGAAAAAATGTCATTGAACAACAAAGTAGTTGTGAATTGAATGATTTCATAAAGTTTAATAAGTTATAATATACAGTAGTAATAAATATAAATAAATAATCTCATTTAAAAATGTAAAAAAATACTTATTTCATATATAATTAAGTAATTGTCCTTAAAAATCATATTGTTCATTCATATTATAATCTATTACAGGTGGCGTCAAAAGCCATACTGCAGGGTGAATCCCAATGTTCCTCTGTTGCACCTCTATTTTAATGGTGGTGACACCAGGAAGGATTTCCGTGTGTCCCGAGAGTCCCTGGAGTCCCTGGAGAGCCTCATCCAGCTCGTGGCAGACAAGGACCATGGCTGGGAAAAGTCCTTTGAGGTCCTGGTTTTTGTGTTCTGGTTGGCCTGTGGAACGTCCTACCGGGTTGTGTCAGAGGCATTTGACATCCCCCGCACCACATGCCATGACATGATTTACCGGGTCAGCAAGGTCATCTGGGGGGTGTTCAGGAAGCTCATCCGCTTCCCTGACATGGAGGAGCTGGAGGAGATCAGTGCAGGATTCCAGCAGCTGTCTGGTTGTCGGCTTTCTGCAGAGTGGCAGGAAGCATTGATGGGTGCCATGTCCGCATTGTCCCACCCGGGCAGTTTGCAGGGGACTACTTCAACAGGAAGCTGTTCCACTCCATCCAGTTCCAGGCCATCTGCGACCACAAGGGTCGTTTCCTGGATGTGGTGGTGGGCTTCCCTGGCTGTGTGCATGATGCCAGGGTCCTGAAGAGCAGCCCCTTCTATGTGCACCAGCTGTACCCACCTCCTGGATGGCATCTGATCGGGGATGGCAGATACCCATGCTTGGCTGAGCCGATTCGCCTGTTGACACCCTTCAGGGAGCCTGTCCGCAATGCGGTGGAGGGCAGGTACAACGCCAGGCTGTCCAGGGCACGGTGTGTGGTGGAGAGGGCATTTGGAGTCCTCAAGACCAGGTGGCGCTCCATATTCCTCAAGGCACTGGAGGTGAAGGTGGAGTTTGTGCCAGAGGTCATCACTGCCTGCCTTTTCCTCCACAACCTCTGCATCAGCAATGGGGACATTTTGGAGCCTGAGCCTGTGGAAGAGGAAGAGGAAGATGGTGGTGATGGTGATGGAGGGGAAGGCCACGAGCCTGTTCAGCGGTCTGGGGACACTCTCAGGAACAGGCTTGCAGCTGCAGTGTCTGCGCCGAGAGACCAGGTCCCAGTTCTGCAAGAACATGACTATTGTTAATTTGTATTATACACAGGGAGTTCTGTTTCTATAAAATGTTTAAAGAAGTTCATGTTATTGTTTTATTCAACACTGTTGTAAATAGTTAGTGCCTCTTAGAAATCCGACCCCACGTCCAAGTCGTAAGAGGTGGAAACAGGTAAAGTACAGGATTGCCAGGCAGGGCGAAGTATGGTGGGTGGTTCAGTCACCCTGGCCGATACAGTAACCAAGAAGGCCTGTCTGGATCTACCTGGAAACACGCTGGCTAACGGGGCTCTGGTAAATGTGCAATAAAACATTTTTTCCTTTTGGTGAATATACTGTAAATAACACAAATATTGTATTTCTATCTGTCAAATCGTCTACAGCTATATAAATGTTAATATTTGGGTTTGTGTTTTTCTTATTCCATAAATATTTTTGTTTTTATTATTATTAATTTCCTTTGTCTCTCTCAGCATTGTAAATGCTGCTGTAATTGCAATTTCCCCAGTGTGGGATAAAGTACTTATTATTATTATTATTAACATCAGGGGGACCAATCGCCTACACACTAGAAAACATATTGGTTATATGAATGTATTCCTGTGAAAACACATACAACATGCACAACACACACACGCTCATAGTTCTGATAATCATTCAAAAGCTTAACTTTTCAGCACTAGTCAAATACTTATCACCATCGTGTTTGTCTAAGTTGTTTACATTGACACTGTAGTGCTTTTATTATTCAACTCACTTTGTATTTCTGCTTAAGGTTCTCCCATTTCTTTTTAACAAAGGCAGCCTCCACCTTTCCCTCCAGTGCCTGGTCCTTGATGAAAGTTCTGCACAAGCATAATATTGAGGATACACATTTGTTGGCTTTACACAGCATCATAACAACATCCTCTGCCCTTAGACCATCGTATCCACTGAGGAACAACCCCCCTGAAAACTCTTTTAATGGGGAAAAAATCCCTCACCCAGGACGGGCTATTTTAATATATATTATGCTCATTCAAAGCATATAAATATCTTACTCAAAACCTTTCACCGCAGCATTGCGCCTCCCGGTGAAGAGGGCCTCGTTCTCCCCCCTCCACCTGATGAGGCGCTCCTTATCTTCATAGGTCCCTTGAAGAAACAAACACACCAATAACGTTGAGATATGCGACCTAACTTTGGATTTAGCTTCAACGTTAACCAGTTCAGTGTTTCCTCTAGGATTTTTTTCACCTGGAGCTGGACTTCTCCAGTAAGCTGTTATCATGCACCGCCGTATTTGACAGGAATACGTATTCCTGTCCGTGTCTGTGACCGCCGTGTCGTTTCTGCTGCTGGTTGAAATCTGTACTCTCACACAGCGTGCAGAATAATTTATTTTGCCCGCACAAAACTATTTTTAGTTGCAAATGCGAGTGCGGTGACGGGGTAAAATATGGCCACACTGCTGACATTTTACTCTGTCACTGCACGCTGTTTGCTGATTGCGTTATCAAACCACGCCGCTATTATTCGGCCTTGCTTTTCACTTATTCCACTGAATACCAAATGTGTGTTTTTTTGCAATATTCGGCCGAATATAAGATAAATGTTTTAAAGGAGCAGCAGCAGCAGCAATAATTCAGCAGCGGCAAATGAATGTAGCGGAAACAATGCATGTATGTATTTTTCGATCAATCACAAGTCCTTATTCTTAGCAAACTGTATTATATTAGCTGATAACGCAGTTTCTACTGCTGACGTTATGTGGCATTAAATGGGCTAACTTAACGCTAACCAGCAGGAGCAATAACATTACGTAACGTTACATATAACGATCAAAACAGCTGATGGACAAGTTATACGTCTTCATCTGATATGTCTAAATATTACTCAACCACATACAAGCCGTCACATTGCTAAAATAATTCACAATTTACTCACATTTGTATGGTTGTGGCTGTGGCGTGTCCATTTTGCGACCAACGTCTTCTTTTCTCTTTTGTCCTGTTCGCGGCAAGGAAGTGACGATCGATGACATCACGTTACGTTGCATCTTGGGTAATTTGAGTGTGAGTAGTAAGGTCATGATGTATACTCAACATTTCTGGCGAATCTAGTATGCATCCGGGAACTTCTCGCATACTCAAAATCGCATACTGCGCAGTGTAAACACACTACATACTCAAAGAGTTAGTAGTAGTAGGTAAGTATGCGGTTTCGAACAGACCCAGTGTGTGTTGTGCTGACCCAGATAGCACACATACATCTGGCCGATGTCGGCCTGAGGACGACACATTGGCCCTGAATTTATAACGTCTGACAAGCATCGGTCGCATGGTCGGATATCTTTAAATTTAATACTCTTTTGTCCCAGCTCATCAAACGTCTCTGTTACGTCGGCTTTGGGTCGGCCCTGTGCCATAGAATGTCTGCCCACATACAGAAGTCAACACTGAAGGCGGAATTTCATCTCCGTGGTGTTTGTTTGGAACTGAGCTCGCAGGACACAGCATCTCATCGCAGTTGGTTTCAGGTAAGCTCTACTGGAATAAATTGGCAGAAAATAGCTTTGTTGTTTCTTCTGTGACCGTTAAAAGAGGTTCCTGGTGAGTGGCGAAGCACGACTGGGTGTATATAGCTTAGCACAGCTCCCCACCAGCTAATCTTTTGTTAGCTGTTAGCTACTTTAGCGGTTTAGCTCATGTTAGCTAACAGTGGTGTTTTCATTTTATTTTCCCTAGTTGACGTTATCTGCTCATCTGGTTATTGTGAACACTCGTTTTGGGTTAAAGTGGAAGTGCCCAGAGCTGCCACCCGTGGTCCCCGGCCCCCTGGCCTGACCTCCGGGGCCCTGGACAGATGCTCAAGTGTGGGTGACAAGCGCAGAGAGGAGCGCAGAGGTCAAATAGTGAAATTTAAATTTAATGCCTTCGGTATATTGGTAATGTGATTTTATGGGCAATTTATCAGTCGAGGTCTTCTCCTCTGCAAAGCAAACTGACCCGGTGGTTATAGGTAATAGCGCAGTTTTGAAACCACTGTTTTTCCGAGATGAAGGACTGATTGTTGAGCTGCTGTTAACAGTTAACGGAGTTAACGCCGGATCCCGTTATTTAACAGTTTCCACACTGAATGAAGCAGAGTGACGGACCCAAAGCCTTCAATCTGGCTAAAAGACAGCTGAAATGCTAAAAAAAATACAGTGGTGAAGTTGGGATTTGTTTCTTGAAGTTATGTGCTCATCATCTTTTCTGTGTCTTGCAGGCTGCCAGGAGAAGCGGACTGGCCGTCAGATATTGTTTGTGGAAATTTGAAAATAAAGTTTCTCAAATTGACTTTTGTCTCTTCATTGTGCACACTTACACACGAAATAGGGTAACAGACAGCTATTTTTGAATGTTAGCATTAATTTCTCACATTGAATGGTGAAATAGTTGTAGTTTGAAAAGTCCAACCTAAATGAATAAAGGCCGTAATTAACAAAGCATATTAATATTAATGAAGGATCGCCTACTGAGCGCAGCTTTTTATTAATCGTTTGAACGTCGCATGGTGGTCATTTTCGATTAAAGGCCGACGTCTCAGCGACGTCTTGGCAATGAGCAAACGCTCTCCCTGCTACGTCTTAACGATCTAAACTTGATACATCGGGCCAATGTCGGCTAGATGTATGTGTGCTATCTTGGGAGGAGCCATCATTGCCAGGAATACCTTTATCAGAAAGAACAGGAAGGAGTCTACAGTCTACTTGAAGGCAAACATGTTGAACAGTAATAACAACAGTGCTGTCAACAAATTGAGAGTGAAGTAAAGTCTCTAAACCCCACGCCTCAGACGGTGTGTGTATGTGTGTGTTTGTGCCTCCGACACACCTCTCAGCATGATCGAGCAGTTCCTCTCTGTGCCTCCACTGCCTGTGTGTGTTTGCTGCAGTTAGCGTGTTTGCTAACGTCGTTTTCCGGGAACTGCCCATTGGTCCGACATCTGAGTCCTGAGTAAAGTAACTCAGTTACTTTAAAAGTACTTCCAACGTTACTCCCTGAGAAAAGTAACTCAAGCACTTTTAAAGTACTTTTGAGTATTCTACATTTCCTATTGGGCAATGGACCACAGGGTGCATTTTTTTGTCTCCAAAATTAAAGTTATGGACCACTTGCCCTTCACTGAGATCCAATTCTCCCATCACAGCCGTCACTTTGACCAGTAGAAACACAGAATTATCTGCTGCCGTAGACAACTGTATGACAACAACACCCCAGCACTTTTAATATTTCCTCTAGGGATGTTACCACACAGAGTAAAAGGGGGAAATGATGGTGTGAAACAGCAGAGGCACTTTGTCAACCCGCTGAGTTAACGTTGCTGTCATTAGCATCAAGCTAGCAAACAATGGTACATCCTCACGGTCGGACATAAAGTAATAACATTAACAAATAGCGGCGGGGCTTTTACTCACCACAACTGCAGAGGCTCCCAGCTTCATTTGAAACAAACTACATTATAGATGGTCCGTTATTTATTAATCCCTCTGTGTGTTTATATATTTACTTTTTATCCGCTCCGTTGTCTTTGTAAAGTTAACATATCGCACCGTCATTTCAAACTCAACACTTGTTTCAAATTAAAAGCCCCTTATAATCTCGGCTGAGAGAATCCCTCCATTTTCTAAATAGGCTTTTATTCTGAAACATTTATCAGAACTTCCTGTGGAAGATACAGTAGCTTGATAGTTTACTTATGGCGCTTCAAATGTAGCTCCTGCCATCTGCTGACGCTTTTAGGTGACTACAACAACATGTCGGCTGGCACATAAACAGACACAAGTAATAGTAAAAGTGATAAAAATAGCACAAGAATAACCCGATGACATCACACATGGTGTGAAAGACGACCGGGGATAATTGATGAGTACCAGCGTGTAGCGTGTACCAGGCATAATGCAAGTCCTGAGTCTGAAATATGTCTGTCAGCGAGTCCTACTCTGCCTGTTTAGACTTCACCGTAGACAATGGCAGCATTTCTCAGACCACCGTAGTGAGCCACAAGCTCCGTGGCTTCTTTCAGACTGATAGGTTTAACGTTGTCTCTGTTATTAGAACCAAACGACAGCCGTTGCTGTTTCGGAGCTGAAGGACCAGCGCTCTAAAAGTAACGGAAGTAACTGATGTCAGTTTGAAAATGTACTGAAGTATTTGATTACTCAAACAGCAAACTAACGCGTTAAGTTACTTGTTACTGCAAAAAGTAATCAAAGTACTCTAACGCGTTACTTTGTAACGTGTTATACCCAACTCTGCTGGTGGGTGACTTAATGTGAACACATCCGTTTGAAACAATGGCAGCCAGCTGGCAAAAAAAATATTTCAGTGTCTTACAGTTAAACAGTAAGCTAAAACATGTTTCTCATAACATTTGAGGCAAGAAATAGGAAATCTAGTAAAAGAATCTTGGTCTATATTTGATCAGGGCAACCTCGTTTCACCATTTGATCTCAGTTTTTTCGGCCTCCATTTTCACTATGCAGGCAACAGGCAGTGCTTCTCAAAGTCAAGGATACTTCTTTGCTAGTACGAGTCTTTAAATGCCACGTCCTATAGAGGCTAGGCAAGACTCCATTGCTGCATTCAGTGAACACACATTGGGACAGGCGAGTGAATGCCCAAGTGTGCATCATTGAAGAGGCCTCGCCTCTCTCAAGGAGGGACTCAGTTCTCAGTAGAATTCAAAGACATTTCTTGACATTGGAACAGTCCTGCAGATTTGATGGCATGCCTCCTTGAAATTGAGCCGTTTATGGATCCTACCTTGACTTTGAGAAGAACTAAGTATGGTGCCCACCTCCTGTTCACAAGCTCTGGGCTATTACAACTGAACAGGGCACTAAAATATGTTTCTTAAAATATTGTAGGTGTGAAATAAGCAATGCAGTAGCACAATCTTTATTTCATTTGATCAGCACTGCCGAGTCTCTGCTTCTATACACTGCCTGATCACATAATTTATGCTAGGGGACAAGGAAGAATATTTAGGCACTGTTCAGATGGAGGAAAGTTAACCACAGTTCATTTACACACACCACCCACAATGTTTTGATACAAAGCTGGTTGAAAATTGGTAAAGTATCTCTTTAAGCTTTGGTCGTCTGATATTGATCCCCTCCACAGTCCAAAGGCTTGCAGGTGAGATAAACTGGAAAGACAGAACTGCCCATATGTGTGGATGAGAGTGTGAATGTCTCCCTGTCTGTATATGATAGACCACTAACCTTTTCAGCTCAATAAGCATTGATTTGATGATTTTCAGGTCAAAAGACTTTCAGTTTGAAACTGTTTGGTGAAAAGTTTTGTAAATACCTCTGTACATCAAATCTAAAGGGCAATCCACACCAGCAGCATGTTGTGAGGTTTCTCAGTCATCCATCTCACACAACAGATTTTATTTCAACAGGTGTAACTACCCAGCTCGTCTCAAACTTTTTTTTTATTAAGTTTTTATCTCATGGAGCCTATTTGAAAACTATTTTTATCCACTGAGGTTACGGACTGGTAAAGGCGATTGGTGCTGCAGATAGTAGCTTTTGCAAATCCCTGCAGTCAGGTTCCAAAATCTGGTGGAAAGCCTGAAACCAAAAGAAGGGAGGCTGTTAGAGCAGTACATTAATGCCAATGGCTTTAGAGTTACATCAGCTATTACCTACAGGTTGAATGTTTGGGCATCCATTGTCCATGTTAACCCTCTACTGCACAGATTATGGTCTTTCATTTAAAAAAACACATCCTTTTTTTTTTTAAAGCTTAAGGCTCTTTTATAATGTATCAATTATAACATTTGTCACTCTAAGTCCTTCTGTGTTCTCAGGACAATGCTGTGTAATAAGGGAAGTAAAATACCAAGGAACTCTGAGTTTCTGAACATTTACTAAGTGAAATATTGATAAAGCATATTGATTTGATTGCTCGATAGTAACGTCAAAGATGTTCTGATCAAAACTTCTATAAGTATTGTAGTGGGGAAATGATATCATCAGCTTGTGACAGTGTGAAATCTGAGTTATAAAATGAGTGTAAAGAAGTATTATTCTACCTCTCAAATATGATGCTAGGATGAATTCCTCCTCACTGTCACCTCCCTCAGCTTAATGTCCTCATTATCAAAGGGTATGATCCTGTTTGATGAAGCTTCTTCAGCCAGTGCAGTGTCACTGCCTCCATTGCCTGTGATTTCAGCAATATGTGCGTGAAAAACATTGACCAAAACCTTCATTTTACATCACATGTCCTTTTTTGAGTGCAGTGCTACTCTGAAAAGTAGCTGTCACAGCTGATTAAAGCAGTCCAAGCAGGGAGGACTCAAATGCAGGACAGCAGGTAGGCAGATTCAGAAAAGATACTTAACTTGTGGAAAACAGGCTTACAAGCAGCAATAGATGAAATAATTACCAGGTGATCATGAAAGCAGGCTTGCAGGAACAAAAACCAACAACGCAGAGAAACAACAAGGAACACGAACAAATGATCCAACAAAGAACAAAGGAAATGGGCAGGTATAAGATGACAACACTAATTGGG
Source organism: Epinephelus fuscoguttatus (assembly GCF_011397635.1). Lineage (NCBI taxonomy): Eukaryota > Metazoa > Chordata > Actinopteri > Perciformes > Serranidae > Epinephelus > Epinephelus fuscoguttatus. Next base: position 6,436,428 of record NC_064753.1, read on the forward strand.
CAAGTAAGAATATCTGTACTGTAGGCTATATGAGGACTACTTAAATCGATTAATAAATACTTAAATTTGTTGGTGATTAATTCAGTAGTTGATAACTATAACAAATTGCTTTCTCAAATATGCTTCTTTAGTGGTTTATACACATATACATATTTTTATTGTCATGTTATATCTATGTTAATGTGTAATAGTGATATTTTTCTTACCTTCACTTGTCTTTGTGAAAGGAGGTTCCACCCCCATTTGATACATCATACAAACTCCTGCACCTCCTCTGATTGTTTACAGACATATCAAGTTGTCATGTGTAGCATTAAAAGGAAAGGTGGGAGGAGGAACAAAAAGATGTTCTGTCGCCTGAGGGCAGCAGTATGCAACACAGGGTTAATATGTAAATATACACTTAGCATTTAAATGTCTACAAACTTGATTTCTCATGTTCCCCTGGAGGTTGTCCAAATTATCCCACAGAACTCTCTGCAGTTGACAAACACCCACTGTATTGTGGGTAAATCAAGTTAAATGGCAAGCAAGAAAGTGATACTGACGGACACACTGGCTTTATCTACCAGAAAAGTTTGCTCTCAAGTCTGTTAACACACACACGCACACACACTCTCAGACACACTCACACACACACACACACACACACACACACACACACAAAGGTGTCAGCGGCAGTGTGTATCGGTGGGCCGGATGTGTTATTGATGTGTTGGTGGGTGGATGTGGACGCTGTGCACTGCGTACTAAGCTGTAAGCCTGTTTTCTGATCTGCAACGCCTCTGGCTGTTCTGATGATGCTCTGCTGATCAATTACTCTAATGAGGAGAATCAGCGTGATGTCACAATACGAAGCTGCTGGCCGTCATTCAGACTGCAGGGCAGGGACAGTCCACTTCATCACACTGTGTCAAATTGTGGCATTTAATAAGAGCATGTGAAGGTTTAATTATCCACACGATCACCTGAATCGCTTTTGTCTTTCAATCTTCAGTTTCACCTTTCACTAAGCTCTGCAGAACTGTCCTGCCCTGGTTCCTCCACAAAAAGAACAAAATTAACTTCATCTCACATGCGTTGGTGTATCAAAGGAAGCCATTGTCAGTGATTTATTCGTCTGCTGTCCTTGTTCTGCTGAAGGGACTTCCTCTTTGTCTTGCCTCAAATAAGCAGCAGGCATGAATATAAATGAGTTAATCAATTTCAGACACCACAGTTTGTGTGCCGGACAGCTCCCACACGGTTGGCCTGGAAACGACGAGTCCAGATAAGACTTACAGAGCATTCTGACAGGCGTGCAGCACGCTCTGTCAGTGTCGAGTTACTGCTGAGGCCTCAGCAATGCTTCAAACCGCCTCTGGACAGTTGTGTTCAAGGGCCTTCATTCTAGAGTTAGACTACTGGCAGCAAACACACTTAGAAACACACATAAAGTATTTCAACAAGCCATTTGATACTGTTTGTGAGACAGTTAGTGATACACCTTTTGAGAAGTCCCCTCCTTTGGCCTCGTGGTCTGCAGTTCATGCCATGTACTGTAATTGTGCCTCGTCCAAATTATCAAGAAAACAACTTGTTTGAGCTGTTACTGTATAATTTATTAGACATGGCTGCAAAACATTTCACTGATGACATTTTCAGCTTTTACCTGTTTTTTTTTTTTTAGGACTATCTCCAAAAAGAGATTTAGATCTCAAGAGAGCATCATAGTTAAATAAATAATACAATTTTCCACCTCAAATATTTTCAGAAACATATATTAGTGTACTGTTTAGCTGTAAAACGAGAAAGTTGGTCTAGCCAGTGGGCGGTGCATGCCACATGCCATCTATCAGCTAAACAGTACATTAACATACGTTTCTGAAAACAGGCGATAGATAAGCAATGCATTAACAGAATCTTGATCTTTCATATTTGATCAGTGATTCTTAGTTTGAAGGTTTGACCACAGTTCACAAGGAATGATTGACATGACTGACAGTTTTAGTCACTCCTTGGCTCTGATACAGAGTAAGGATATCAGAGTACAGTCCCACACAAGTGATTGCAGATGAGTGACTATTGCCTGCCAAGGCAATATTTGTGCTCAATGTCCCATTTCTCGTGTGGAACAGTTTTTATTTTCCACGGTCAGTATCATACAATATTGGCTGGTAAGACATGGCAAAAATCAAGTTATCTTTTTAGATCATGAGCAGCTTCTTCACCTGACGAAGACTGATCCATCTACCTGGAGGTTTTACTGGATTCCACTTAATAACCAAACAGCTGTCCCTTTTCTCCTTTTATTTTTTCCAGGTTCAGCAGTTAAGTTTGACAGTTCCATTAGATCCATCACTTAACTAGTCTTTGGTCATTAGTTGGCAGATGGAAAAAAGTCAACATTAGAAAAAAGTAAAAGAAAAACATATAAATATGCTACTGTAAATGAATGTACATTTGTAAACATTGAAAACAGGTTATGCACCAGTGAACAGTCCTTCGGTCCTTAGGTTCGATGACGTAGCCTCCTGGAAATTTGACTGTTTGAGGATCCTTCCTTGACTTTGAGAAACACTCACTGTCTCCTCCATGGAAACTTGTGAATCCTAGAATAGTGAAAGAATGACCCACCCTTCTCCACCTATGATTGGCTAGTGTTTGTTGCCTTCGCTGGTAGGATTGGCTAGGTTTAGGCAAGAGGAGTGGGACTGGTTAGGGTAGCAAGGTAAGGGTAAACCAATCAAACGCAGTGTGAGGCCATTCCTTCCTTCCTTCGCTATCCTAGGATTTGCAAATTCACCTCCTCCACACATAGCCAACTTCTTTTCTTTCGGTGGAGACTATGACTTTGCCAGTCAAAGTTCACCAAAGTTAAGCACATGATGCAAAGATGGGTAAGGAGGTAAGGTATGTAGGTAGGAAGAGGAGGGACATAATTTTCACACTGGACATGGAGGCACCCCAATTTTTTAAGTGTCGCACAGCTGCCTAGCACACCAGAAGCGATTCTGCTCTCTGCTCTGTCTAAATCGTGTAGAGCTTTCTCTCCATCTACTTGTGTGTGTGTGTGTGTGTGTGTGTGTGTCCGTTTATGTGTGTGTGTGTGTGTGTGTGTGTGTGTGTGTGTGTGTGTGTGTGTGTGTGTGTGTGTGTGTGTGTGTTTGTGTGTGTGTGTGGTTCTGCTTGTCTCTTTTGCTCTCTGTTAGACTGACAAAACTAACTGATAAATATAAGGACGCATGGGAATGCACATTCTCTCATTTTAATACATCATTTATATCATATCCAATATATTCTTGATATTACTCAAAATAGATTATCAGTGGGTTTCTTGCCAGATTCTCTTGTCACTTGCAGAAAAAATAGACTAGTAGACACTGAAATTATCACTGCAGATCACAAGCTGGTCAGGACACTTGGCGCTGCACTGCAGCCAGTGTGAACAGCCTAATCAATTAACATGGCTGCCAAAAACAAGCAGGCAGCTCTTCAAGGAAAATCAACAGGCTTCACAGCACCTCTGCATCCAGCATGAACCCGGTGTTATGTTCTTTTTAAGAATATTGTGACAATTTAAGCAAATATGACAAATTTATTGTTGTAAAAGTTACTAACTGTAAATGTAAGAGGATAAAGAGGCGATGTGTCAGTATGCCTGGTCTTCCTCTCTCTCTCTCAGTGCACTGGCGTAGATGTGCTGTCTTTCAGAGCTAGATCAAATGAATGATTTGTAAATGATATGTTATTCCATTGCCTAATTTGTATACAAGTAATAGCCATACTGGCTTAAAAAACAATTTGATAGATAGATAGATATAATCAAAAGGAAGTAGCCACAGGTGTGTGTTGTGCACTGAGAGGAGATCTGAAAGTTAATTTTGGCACATTTGAATAAAAGAATCTATCATTAGTCACGATCTAACTAGATGGCATAAGGAGTGTGGAAACATAAAACATATGTCACATCGATACTTGGCTTAAGAGAATGGTTAGATTAAACTAAGACTTGGACACTGTGGACTCTCATGGGAATCATGGCAAGAATCAAAAAGCATGGACGTGAACTGTGTGGGGAGCCAGAAATGTTAGCAAAAGAACAAGATTTTAGAATTTGGACAATCATGACAAAGAATCTGCTCAGCCCCAGCAGTCCACCAAATTCATCACCACTACTGGCTTACACCTTTGGAACTTCCTAAAATGCAATTCAGACTGTGAGACGCAGCAATTTGGCATCAACTCTGCTGGGAATCCAGAAGAAAGAGCAGGAGAACAGTTGTGGGACACTGAGCACAGACTAGAGACTGTTTGAGAAACAGTTTGAGAGACCTCAGCCTGCAGCATTAGGTAATGTGACAAGGCGAGTGGTGGGAATTACTATTAGAAGCAGACTTTAGCCTGAAAGCTAATGTTGTTTAAAGCAGTGGTTCCCAACTGGAGGGTTGCAGGTCTGTTCTGGGACCACAAGTGACTCACAAATGTGTCAAGTTTGTTAAAAACACACTATTTTGAAGTAGTGTATTTCCAGCACAGACCTTTTATTTTGAAGTGCTGTTTCCTGCTGTAGAGTGAGTGAATATCAGACTGCTACTTAACAGACAGCAGATAGCTAAAGAGAAAGGGAGGTCTAATGTCTCAGAAGAGGAAAGGTTGTTTGTTGTGGGATTTAGGTGAGTTGTGGTTTTTTAATTGCTTGTTGGGTGATGGTACCTTTACCTGTTAAGTAAAATGTCCGTGAACGCTGCTGACTTCTCCCTGTAATATGACTTTAAAATACTTATCCTGTGTCTTAGAAAGGAGTCTTTCTGTGGTAGACTTTATTTGTAAAGCCAGGAAGAGGAGACAAAGTCTTTCTCTGCAGTGTAATGTTGTTTTTAACAAATATTGTTTCACAACTGCAATGTCATTTTTGGCGTCTTATAAATTGATGTTGGCTGGAAAGTCTGTATTATAGATATAAATGTTTATTTTGTTCTAATTTATTTTGTCAAATACATTTTGAAGGGAATGAGTTAAGCTTGGGAAAGATTGTGTGTTTAGTAGTAGTAGTAGTAGTTTAGAATATTGAAAAAGTCCAAATGTTTTGTCCGCTTTGTCAGTCAGTGTTGACTTTGTCAATATTTAACCAAGGCAACCATCTTTCACTAATCTTAAAGGAATACTTTACCCAGAAGATGATTATTTATATATCAATTACTCAGCCTGTGTCATGGTGAATTGGTGAGGAAAAACTTTGTTTACTCACATGCCTCCACAGTAATGAAGAATCCAAAAACAGAGAAGATTCTTGATGAACTGAAGTAAAGGGGGGCTGTGCTGAACAATGTCAAAAATACATTAAAACATCCAAATACAAACTTGCACACAAACTCGTGCAGCATAATCTAAGTCTCTGTTTATGTACAGTACAGGCCAAAAGTTTGGACACACCTTCTCATTCAATGCGTTTTCTTTATTTTCATGACTATTTACATTGTAGATTCTCACTGAAGGCATCAAAACTATGAATGAACACATGTGGAGTTATGTACTTAACAAAAAAAGGTGAAATAACTGAAAACATGTTTTATATTCTACTTTCTTCAAAATAGCCACCCTTTGCTCTGATTACTGCTTTGCACACTCTTGGCATTCTCTCGATGAACTTCAAGAGGTAGTCACCTGAAATGGTTTTCCAACAGTCTTGAAGGAGTTCCCAGAGGTGTTTAGCACTTGTTGGCCCCTTTGCCTTCACTCTGCGGTCCAGCTCACCCCAAACCATCTCCATTGGGTTCAGGTCCGGTGACTGTGGAGGCCAGGTCATCTGCCGCAGCACTCCATCACTCTCCTTCTTGGTCAAATAGCCCTTACACAGCCTGGAGGTGTGTTTGGGGTCATTGTCCTGTTGAAAAATAAATGATCGTCCAACTAAACGCAAAGCGGATGGGATGGCATGTCGCTGCAGGATGCTGTGGTAGCCATGCTGGTTCAGTGTGCCTTCAATTTTGAATAAATCCCCAACAGTGTCACCAGCAAAACACCCCCACACCATCACACCTCCTCCTCCATGCTTCACAGTGGGAACCAGGCATGTGGAATCCATCCGTTCACCTTTCTGCGTCTCACAAAGACACAGGTTGGAACCAAAGATCTCAAATTTGGACTCATCAGACCAAAGCACAGATTTCCACTGGTCTAATGTCCATTCCTTGTGTTTCTTGGCCCAAACAAATCTCTTCTGCTTGTTGCCTCTCCTTAGCAGTGGTTTCCTAGCAGCTATTTGACCATGAAGGCCTGATTCGCGCAGTCTCCTCTTAACAGTTGTTCTAGAGATGGGTCTGCTGCTAGAACTCTGTGTGGCATTCATCTGGTCTCTGATCTGAGCTGCTGTTAACTTGCGATTTCTGAGGCTGGTGACTCGGATGAACTTATCCTCAGAAGCAGAGGTGACTCTTGGTCTTCCTTTCCTGGGTCAGTCCTCATGTGTGCCAGTTTCGTTGTAGCGCTTGATGGTTTTTGCGACTCCACTTGGGGACACATTTAAAGTTTTTGCAATTTTCCGGACTGACTGACTTTCATTTCTTAATGTAATGATGGCCACTCGTTTTTCTTTAGTTAGCTGATTGGTTCTTGCCATAATATGAATTTTAACAGTTGTCCAATAGGGCTGTCGGCTGTGTATTAACCTGACTTCTGCACAACACAACTGATGGTCCCAACCCATTGATAAAGCAAGAAATTCCACTAATTAACCCTGATAAGGCACACCTGTGAAGTGGAAACCATTTCAGGTGACTACCTCTTGAAGCTCATGGAGAGAATGCCAAGAGTGTGCAAAGCAGTAATCAGAGCAAAGGGTGGCTATTTTGAAGAAAGTAGAATATAAAACATGTTTTCAGTTATATCACCTTTTTTTTGTTCAGTACATAACTCCACATGTGTTCATTCATAGTTTTGATGCCTTCAGTGAGAATCTACAATGTAAATAGTCATGAAAATAAAGAAAACGCATTGAATGAGAAGGTGTGTCCAAACTTTTGGCCTGTACTGTACGTGTTTTAAATAGCAAGGTCTGCACACCAAGCAGCTCTTGTTTAGAAGGATTTTTAATGCAGAGTGACATTTTGAGCCCACGGCTGTTTCTCAGACTTCTGATAAATGTCGTAAAGTTACCATCTTAAATACCCAGAATGCATGAGCCAGTCATGTTACTAGATAATTTTTTGATATATATACTATTATATATATATATATATATATATATATACACACACATAGATATATATGTGGAATATAAAATGTGTACATGCTGGTATTTTCCCCTTTTATATTTGTCATAAGTAGCTCTGGTATAATATGGGGGTACACAGGTACATATATTTTTTTCTTGGTGAATTTTGATCATGAATATGGGCAACAGGTGTGGCACATCACATGACTCGCTCAGGCACTCAGAGTATTTAAGATGGTGACTTTCTGTCATTTATCAGAAGTCTGAGGAAGAGCTAAGGGGGAAAAAATGTTGAAATGTCACTCTGCATTAAAAATCCTTCTAAACAGGCGCTGCTTGGTTTGCAGACTTGTTTTCTTCTTTTCCAGATGTTTCTTTGGTCTAGCACCCACTCCATTGGACGTTGGGATGTATGTGTCTTTTGTACTGTTTTTGAAGTACTGAGCAAACGACTGGACTAATGAGACATGGATTATACTGCATGACTTGTGTAAGTAGTTCAGTTGTTGTTGTTAAACACAGCTCTCTCTTACTCCAACACATCAAGAATTTTCTCCCTTTTTGGATTCTCCGTTCACCATGGAGGCATACAAGTAAAACCTGTTCCTCACAAATTCAACATAACCCAGGGGGAGTAACTGATATACAGATGATCCTTCTATGGGTAAAGTACTATATTTCTTTAACCGAGTGCTTTGAGCTCAAGCATAACCATAAAATGTTGATTATGCTTTAGTAGCTGCAAGCAGTGGATATTGTAATATAAACAAATGAAATAAGTTGTCTGTGAATGTTATGAAATGAAATATGCTAATTAACAACATTCATTATGTTGAAATTAATTTAGGCGTCATTATGTTTCTCTCCAAACCTATTTGCTGTTGCAAATTAGTATTATGTAAATGTAATTTTGTAGTAGACAAGGACTGTGGCTGGGCACAAATAAAAACAGCTGCTGTACTACTACTGCTTTATGCAAATATGTATAAAATACAAACATACGATCTGCTGAATGTGAAGCAGTACAGAAAAACAAAACCATTATGACTGGAATTTACACGGACTGGAGAAGCCGTCATGAAAAAAGAACCCCAGAATAATATCAATTAAAAAAAATTAAACCTTTAATACTCATATTAGAATTAGAGAAGACATGTAATGTACAGAGCAGATCTGTGTGCTGTAGCAGAAAAGAAACATGCAATCTATTTGATGCAGCATGGGTCAAGACAATCCTGACTTATGGGTCAGTTGTTGGTCAAATTCCAAATTGGGATTCTAAACATCCCATAATGCAACTTGATAGTGTTTTTCATCTGACCTCCCTTGCTAGTAAAAAGCCATGTCTTCCAAGCTCCACAACTCCACTGAGAGTGATTCACTGTGGCTTGCAAATGCGAGTTTGGTGTGTAAAATCAGTGGAAGTCCCCTTTAATAGGCCTATATCAGGAATGTCAACGGCTAACCATACACCAGTTAACCACAGAGAATACTTTTGATGGGTTACATATGTAGATCTAGAGGTTAAATTTGCTGCTCTTCAGTCTTCAGTTTACTGCACTGTGTCAGACACTTGATTTCCTGCATTCAGGCTATTTTTTGGACCAGTTTGTGTTGTTTTTTGTATGAGGTGCACTCTCAACATGAATGTAAAGGAGAAAAAGAGTCAATATAGTAAAAAAAAATGAATCAGTTATATTAAGGATTAAAACACTGGATCACAGACATTGGCAAAATGTTTGGTCTGTCAAATAAACAATATTGCTGACTGGGAAGAAGCAAGACAGCGGTTATGCAGGAATCCTGAGTTAAACCTTTGAACAACTTCTTTAAAAAAACTTTCCACAGCCTATATTTTAAGACCTTACCACCAGAGAGACATACTTTAATCTAAATTTACTACTACTAACTTTATATTGTAGATAACACAGTTAAACAGTCTAAACAGTAGCCTAGTTCCTGATAACTCCTTGGACCACAGGGAATAATGGGATAAGGAGGACAAGAAATATACAGTAAGAGATTTAGAATTAGGCCTTGTTTGTAGGTTTGCCAATATTAGTTTTTATGTTATTATTTTACATTCTACACAGTGTTGTCTAAAATATTACTTGTAGGCGCATTCATAAACTTAATTAGGCTTAGCCCAATTAGCTATGTGGCTTATGCATTTAATTTTATCATTCTTTTACATTAGCTTATATTTGAGCCATTATTTCCATGTTCTTGATCTTTTGATTTTATCCTGAATTGTGCATCAATTTGTAAAGTCTGTTTTAATATGACAGCTAATCATAAATCTAATTAATCATCAATAATCTGTCTGACGTTTCAGAATGATGATTGAAATATCACTGCGATGATGGCTTGCAGGTAGGCCTACATGTGATGAATTAGTGGTACGGGCACTATTAACAAGCCACAGACGTGCGTAATAGATAAGCTTAATGACAGCTGTTGTGTTGCAGAACCACACTGGTGCAAGGCAGTCTGTAAAATTGTACTTCTTCTTTGCCGTATTTGTGACTGACTGGTCTAATGAGTGGTGGAGCGGGCACAAATATTGTTATGCAAACTGACTGAAGGGTGTTTTTGCATCAATTTATGTCTAACTGTGGGAGTGTAAACAAAGTTTGTGCATGTGCGCCCAGCTCCACATGACTGAGATAATTCTGTAAAACAGAATCAAGCACAAGTGAAGCTTTATAAATCCGTATGCTCCATAAGTTTAACAGCCAGGCGCAATGGGACCTTCACATAACTTTATCAAGCAGTCAGTCAGTCAGTGGGTCAGTGAGCGCACCGGTCATACAGAGCGTCAGAGTCTCGGTAACCATGGCAATGATGACGCTGAGTGATAGACCTGTCATTCTGTGACATTCTCCTCTGCTATGTCTTCGTGAAACTCTTTTAGTTTAATATTTCTCATGTCTTTCCAAGCATGTGAAAACATAATTGATGCAGTGGAGTGGGGTGTGCACAGAAAAACAGGACAAATTGCATCCTGTGTTGATTCACTGAGGGACAGTACATTTTATTTTTCAATACGGGATTGTCCCATACAGGATGGGTGGCAACCCAATGCAGAGCTTTCAAAGAACCAGCGGAGACTGAAGATTGCGCAGTGGGCGTGTTCCTGTGTGTTAGCGTGGCTAGCCAGCTGACTGTCAACAAAGCCAACAGAAAATAAAAATAGAAGACATTTACATTTCATTTCATCAAGTCTAAATGGATAGCACTTTGTCATGTGGCACTACAGCTCGCCGAGTCAATAGAGCACCAGACTAAAGAGAAGGCCCTCTTGTATTTCACATCTTTTTTCCTTTTTTTAATTTTAATTAACTGGTTAGTTACCTGATAATGGCTGTCGGCCTATTGAAAGCAAAATTAACCCAAACAGACATCCCCAGTTTATATTGTAAAAAGCTGCCGTTTCCTCCAGAGCAGCGAGTCACAAACCTGAAAACTGACACACACACGCAAAGTAATAGTACTATATATACACCTAACTCCCATTTACACACACACAGACACGAACCTCCTGCAGGGAGCTCAGCAGATGTTGTGAGCAGGTGTTTTGGCCTCTGTTCCAGATGAGAAGTTTGGACTGTAATTGGAGACCTGGGGCCACATTGGACACACACACACACACACACACACACACTCACAAATTTAGCCAAGCGTCAACACTGCACTGGTTGGGCTTCATTTACCAAATGTTGCAATATGTCTCTCTAATGAATCCATCTTGTAAATGTGTGTTCACCCCTTCGCCCTCATTAAATGCTGCCTCTGCTGCAGCTTCCTCATTGGACCATGTGATGTTAGAAATGAGAGGACGGCTCTCTGATCCACACAGCTGCCGGCTGCTGAGGGGCCTCTTGACCAGCCTTCCATCAGGGAAAAAGCCTTTAATGAAGTGGAAAATAAATGTGCAGTTTATTTTCATGTAAAATATAAATGAACTAATGTAAAGTATGTTTTGAATACATAAAATATTAAATGGAATTTTGTGGATGTGATGTAAGATAAATCCCTTGAGGCTGGATGCCCATAAGTACTGAGGACAAAAACTGAGAATTAGCACTGGGGCATTATTAAAGGGGAACTAAACCCCCCTCTCTGGGCATTACTCTGCCCACAGCTTGATTTCAAAAAATTCAGAAAAGATAGGCGGAGCTTGGGGGGGGGGGGGGGGGGGGCGGAGGAAGGGGGCGGAGTGAAGATTGTCCCTCGCTACGGGGAGAGAGGTCCCTCTTCTCCGCTCCACACTTTTACTTATTTTCATTGTGTCGATGGTGTCTTGGAAAACCACCCGTAACTGTGTCACACGGGCAGAAGGCAAGGTGGCCGGTTCTATTTCTCCCTCTCTGGGAGCCTGGGCTCACCGCGCAGCAGCCCACCGCATTCATCCATCCATCCATCCACCCCTTCCTCCCTCGCGGCCCGGCCGCACATAGGCCCCCGAGGCTCGGCTCTCTCTGTGGACAGAATGGTTTTATAGTAAGGGGAGGAGGAGTAAAGGGAGGAGGGCAGGCTTTAGCGTGGACGGTTAGTGACGTCATTCGCCTCGAAAAAGAATCATTCGCCTCCAATATAATGTAATGTAAATTCAAATGTAGTAACCAGGTTTCAAGCTGTAGAGGGCACTCCATAACACATTTTTTAATTAAAATGTAGATTTTCAACAGTTTGCACTAAACTGTCAAGATTTTGAGCAGTCAGTAACACTACTATACAACCAGAAACAATGATTATCAGGTGAAAAAAATGGTTTTAGGGTTTAGTTACTCTTTAAATAAATGTGTGTTGTAGTTGTTTTCACAGTGCTGTAACATGTTCTGATGTCCATGGGGCATTACAAAGCAAATTCAACCCTGTGCTAACACTGGGGGTCCTGGATAAACAGTATCAGTATGTGATGAATTAGACATGTGAGACAGGGCATATTTATTTTTGTCATTTGTTCTACTTCGTTATTTTATGCATCCTTTACAGTATTCTGAGAGGAGAGAAGGATGTGAACTGATGCAGTCCCTGTTACATGTTGTATCATTACAGGTATGAATGGAAAAAAATATATAACCACTATACGATCATTTCAATTCATGCTTGATCATGTTGATCATGCTGTTCGTTTTATTTATGTTCTATAGAAATTGTATAAATGTTTTGTTGTGCTCAGTCTGCATTTGGAGCTGAGAGAGACAGTATTCTGAGAGGAGAGAAGGATGTGAACTGATGCAGTCCCTGTCACTTGTTGTATCATTACAGACTCATTCAGTGAAAGAGAGCCGTGGTGTCGTGGTGATTTTGTGGTGTGTTTCAAACGTGCTACATGTCCAACAGTTTTACTTTTAAGATGCAATAAACACATATTATGGATATTTTAATGAGGGAGAAGAAATACATGCAATTTTAAGAAATTTTGATGAAGTAATTACATTTTTTGTGGAAAAACATCAGTTATAAAACATCAACATTATCAGAACAATAATAGCTACTTTTCACCAACATGGAACAGAATCCTGTGCCTAATTTTGAACTGCTCATAACATTTCAACCAAAAATACATTTCAGTAAGGACCACTTATGTCAAAGAAAACTTTATTTCCATTACAGTATTGTATTTGGTGATATGGCTCTGTTCTGGGGCCTCTCTGCCCTTCCACATGCATATGCAGAAAGACTAAAGCAGGATTTATAATTTTTTTTGTAGATGTTATGGAGGTGTAACTGCAGAGTGACATGAATACACCACTGCACAAGCATAAATGCTTGGCGAGGCCACATGCATAGACTACGGAGTGGGCACGCACCTGTGTGGAGAGCCTTAAGGCAGAGCACACCTCTCTGCCGTTCCATGCACATACGGGGGAAGCCTGAGGCAGAGAGAGAGCAACCCTCCCTGCCATTCTGTGTGCCTACATGGAAAGCCTAAAGCAGGTAGAGTAGCAGCAATGACCCCCAGGGAACAGAACAAAGCAGCATCAATGACAAACAGAATTGAAATCAAGAAGTCAGACACAACATGACAAGAAGGAGCTGGGGTGGGGGCTGGTTGCAAAACAGCTTGCCGAGGGAGCAGCAACAGTGGGCAGGCCAGGGGTGTCATGCAACCCCAAAATGTGAGGGGGCACAGTGTATTGTGTTCGTGCGCTATGCGCGCACACAAAATTTTTTGGGGGATGAAATTGATGAAATCACTTATTTTGGGCCCCTGCTGCACAATGCCTTGAGGTTGGATAGGGCCCAAACTCAAAGCTGACCCCCCCCTTAACGCACCTTGCCATGTAAACTATGTATTTTGTGTAAGGAGGAGAGGAGTTTTTCTCAAACAAACCCTAGCAGTTAGGAAAATATTGCAAACATAGCTAAGCTTACTGTACTGCATATAATATTTGGCTACACACTAACGTTAATACACACAAACGTGAACCCAGGCCCGTTCCCACTACTGACAGCAAAACGTAACATGATGTAGATAACGTTAGCCAATGTTACTGGCAACGGCGTGCCAAGGCAATAAAAAAGGACACAATCATACACACTCACCCATCTTGTTAGGCGGCCTAACGTCACAGATACACCAAAATAAATCCCGTCCCAAGTTTTTCGGATACTTCCATGGATACTCCCTAGGCTACTAGTAGCTGATTAGTCAGGCTAACGTTACAGTCCAGACATTATAGGCTAATGTTAACCCTTAGATCGCCGTCATCGCCGGCGATACCGGGGGGGGTATAGTCGTACTCTTTCGCGTCTATTTCCGGAATGGAAAATAAGAGCGATGTAATTCTTTTTTTAATGAACGCAGGACACTTCAGCCTTTACATCGATCCCATTGGTGTGTTTATAGCTTACCCAGAAGCCTAGATGTTGGTTGGTGATGATGGTAAGATCGGCTGTCCAATGGGAGACCCGGGTGGCTAAAATCCAATGGGAAAGCTGTGAGCGGTCACATGATCGGCCAAAGATCGTTTATTATCAAGATGGTTGCTCTGTTGCCGTGTGTGATCACTACTAACAGGAAATCTCCCCTAAATCCTAATAAATAATGCGTAAATTACCATTTATACATTTTATGCAAGTTACGGCCACTAAATGGGCCTGAGATGAAGGAGAACCTGTGTTAACTGCAGAAAACACACAAAATTGTCTGTGAACCTCATGTAAATGTTAGGGTTGTACTGTGGCTCTCTGCCTCACTGCAAACAAGCCAAGGACTTGTCCGTTGCATTGTTAAAACATGATAACGTTGACAACAAGCGTTCAGTGCAGACTTTGAACATGGGGCTCTAGCGCCATCTACTGGCCCTCTACTGGCACTCACGAAGTAGTCCCACTGCCAACAGAACAAAGGATATACCCATTAAAATAGCACGGAGCACTGATCTGTGAGAATTTAAGGTACCGTATTCAATATTATATTCATATATTATTATATTCATATTTTGTCCTTATCCAGATAGGGAAGCACAGCACAGCAAAATGACAAACACTTGATCAACATAATAAACTAGATCAATATGATACAATTATCTATGGTGATGGAAAGATGGTGGTGGTGGGTCATGAGAGCCTGCAGTAAAGCTCATGGCTAGGAGAAGGTTGTAGAGCAGCTGTAGCAAACCCAGTAAAACAGACTGACACAAGGGTAAAACAAAGACCCATAGGTTTTTATTATAATGATACCAATAATACAATTTGCTTTACTTGGTAATACAATTCTAATAAAATCATTTATATACAAATTAAAAATATTGAAATGATAATTTTGAAAAACATTGCATGGCTTGGTGGTCTGGTCTGGAATTATGTCAAGACACACACACAGTCTGTCAGTATCATAATGCATTTGGGCCATTATAACAAGAATATTTAGGTTAAAGAAACAAAACATATGTTTGTGTGTCTGTGTGTGGCACACAGAAATGGTCTAGGAAATGACAGTAGAACAGAACCTTCTTCCTGACACGGCACAACCTTAGCTAGCTAGCTAACGTTCGCTAACGTTTGCTAGCTAATGCTAGTTCTGCTGACTCACTGCTGGAAACCGAAAAGATGGTAAACTGAGTTTCAGAAACGGACTTCTGACTGAACATGACCAGTGAGTCAGCAGAACTAGCGTTAGCTTAGCTAGCTAGCTATCGTTTGCAAACGTTAGCTAGCTAGCGTCTAACTAGCGTTAGCTAGCTAACTGTCAGTATCATAATGCATTTGGGCCATTATGACAAGAATATTTAGGTTAAAGAAACAAAACATATGTTTGTGTGTCTGTGTGTGGCACACAGAAATGGTTTAGGAAATGACAGTAGAACAGAACCTTCTTCCTGACACGGCACAACCTTAGCTAGCTAGCTAACGTTCGCTAACATTCGCTAGCTAATGCTAGTTCTGCTGACTCACTGCTGGAAACCGAAAAGATGGTAAACTGAGTTTCAGAAACGGACTTCTGACTGAACATGACCAGTGAGTCAGCAGAACTAGCGTTAGCTTAGCTAGCTAGCTATCGTTTGCAAGCGTTAGCTAGCTAGCGTGTAACTAGCGTTAGCTAGCTAACGTTTGCTAACGTTAGCTAGCTAACACTAGTTCTGCTGACTCAGTGCTGGAAACCGAAAAGTTGGTAAACTGAATTTCAGAAACGTTATCTTGGCTAACGACGTCGAACAACAAGGTAGATGCTCTTCAAATAGTGGCCATAAGCTCTTTTCATATGTTTGAAAGAGGATTTCTCTCTCTACTCACCGTTTAATGTTACACTAACTGCTCCCACATTTCCATCGAAGGTTCTCGGACAGCTCCCCTCCCCAAGCACAGACTGTGATGCTGCGTTCGACT
Organism: Epinephelus fuscoguttatus; assembly: GCF_011397635.1. NCBI lineage: Eukaryota > Metazoa > Chordata > Actinopteri > Perciformes > Serranidae > Epinephelus > Epinephelus fuscoguttatus. The sequence goes on from NC_064753.1 coordinate 6,452,464, forward strand.
GCACTCGGAACTCGGAAAGATCCGGGTCGGAAATTCTGACTTCCGAGGTAAATGCGTTTCATTGCGCAACATCGGAAAACATGGCCGGCCACAGTAAGGCGATGTTTGTTTGGATGTCTTTCGAGCATCAAAAAGTACTCATGGGGAAGTATATTAGCTACTTGAGGGAGAGGGAGAAAGCACTTTTCCGATTCGGAGGTCGGAAAGTTCCGAGTTCCGAGTGCAATTGAATGCAGCACAAGGGCGGAAGAGACCACATCCATCAAAAAGGAGGGAGGTTGTGATTTTTGGAAAAAGGCAATGATGTCTTTTTGAGATGGACTATGACATTATTTAGAATACATTTCACTCAATATGACCACTGATCATAGCTAGATGGTAAAATAATAAGTAAGGTAAAGTAAGTAAAATAAAATTGGTTGAAAAAAAAAAAAATCATCCCTCAAATCTGAGGGGGCACGTGCCCCCTCGGTTTCGATTGACGTGACGCGTCTGGGGCAGGCCAAAGCAGTTTAACTGGGGAGCTCTGAATGAGCCATCCCTTCTATCAGTCAACTGATCCACCAGTTGATCGATATGCTCAGTTAGTTTGGAACCCAAAAAGTTGGTTCTTGCTGGAACCTGAAAAAATTGCAGGTTTTTCTTAACCTGAAGTGCAAACCGTAATGACATCAGTAGGCGTGTCATATTCTACAGATATGAACGACAGGGTGAAGACAGCAACAAAAGTCAAGTGATAAAAGTAGTTCATAGTTGGTCCATGCTTGTTTTATGGACTAAAACAAATATCTGTAATACCAAAACAAAGGCTTGCGGTAATCAATGCAATCCGCTTTTTTGCTCCTGGTTACATCCGTTATGCTTTGTACAACACCCTCCGTTGATGACATATTTGTTTACAATGGTTCTGCTCAAAACTGGTGAAAAACCAGGCTGGTTTGTTAGATAGCACCAAGGTTCCAAGAGTCCTGAACAGAACCAGTTCAAGAACCAGAGCTTATTTGATGGAAAGGGGGTATAAGTAAAGAACTCAGATTAAATGGCCATACCAAAATCAAAAAGTTCTACTCTGAGAGTATCTATCTATCTATCTATCTATCTATCTATCTATCTATCTATCTATCTTATTTCATACCACAACTAAAAAAGACGTACAGACATATCCGTAGTTAAAAGTAAAGTCTGTTTTCTGATGCTAAAGCATGGGGGATATGATAAACAAGACCATAGCTTCCCATAAATTCCCATTATAATCTTTTTTAGTCTCATACAGACACCTTGTGTTATTCGCCACTGTGATGAAATAAAAATGTTAAAGCATTGACACTGTTAGGGAATCAAAGGAATGTGACAAAATTATTATACAGCTATAATCAAAGTTCATCATGCTGTTAGAGTCGTGTAGTGTAGTCAGGCTCACCCACAGAAATGGCTGAGCTCCTGAAAAAGCCCAGTGAATGGACTGTCTGAATATCTGCTTATAAATACATCAACAAATGCACATGCTCTGCCTCTCTCCTACCAAACACACATGCATGTGAAGTCAGAGACATACTAAGTGATAGACGCTATACAGGCATAGGCACACACACACACACACGTCATAAGTACATTGACAAAGTTAAACACACCAAGGTGAACAAAGATCTGCTGCACTTAAACCAAACATTTTTTAATTGTAAATGGAATTTCTTGTCATATGGCTTTATCTATGCCTCTTATGCAGCCACCTCCCTTCCCTTGTCTTCAAAGTCCATCTATTTAGCCAGTTCACACATACTGTCAGGTTCTTGAGCCTCTCTTGGCTCATTGTGCAGTGCATGTAATTGCTCATTACTTAAGCCCCATTCCCACCAAAAACTTTCGGTATAGTACCTTTGGAACCAAAAGTAACCCTTCAGACATTGTACCTGGACTGTTGGTCTGTTAAGCGTAGTAGTAGTAGTAAATGTGGGCGGAGTTGTTGTTCCACGGAACAGGGTCACACGCCAACGTTTACAGGACAAAATAGAACAGGTTGGAGTGAGTCTCTCTTGATGGGATATTTAAGAATAGCGGGTTTGTGCATTTAATCCCTCTCAGGCAAGCACAGGGGTTTAGTGTTGCCGAAACCACAGGGACGACACTCCACAATGCTTTTTTTCCCTTCAAGTGAGGATTATAATACATGCAGTTCACATCATCCAGTCAAAATTAATATATATTTTTAAACACTTGAAGATCCACTTATTACTAAAAGTGTATGTCATCCAAGAGAGACAAAAGAAACTTATGGAATGGTCAAAGTTATCACATTGAGCTTTAAGGTGTGCTGATTGATTCAAATCGTCAACTCATGCATTGATTAACATTACAAGTAAAACTCCACCTTAAAAGTCGCCAGCAGTCACCCCAGTAAGTTATTCTTTCTCAGTTTACAGCTGCTGCAAGAAGCAGCAAAACATCCTTTCATTTTATAGTTATAGTTTATTAAAATATGTGTAACTTTCCATGGTATGACCAGTAGTTACATACAGTAAGCCGTAAAACTGGCTCCAACTTGACCCTGAGCAAGAGTGATTGTCTGCTTTTGACCAATCAATAAACTGCAGTGTTTCTAGCTCCACCTTTTAAGTACCAGATCTGTGTGCTAGGTACCCCAACAGAGAGGTGACCACAAATGCAGTGCAATGCAAATGTCACCATAAATGCTCTCAAGCTTCATGTCATAAATCCTGTTGAGCAACCATATGGCTGTTGATGATCCTGAGAATGTGGGACTGTGAATCCCTTTCCTTTCATTATCTTTCTATAAGATGACTTAAGATAGGCTGACCAAATGTCCTCTTTTGCCCGGACACGTACACTTTTCACGTCCCGTCCGGGGCGTCCAGGGGGGTTTTATAAACTGATGATGATGTCCGGTTTTCCGTGTGTTTGTGTGTGTGTGTTAGAGTGCGGTACAGGCCGCATATTTCTGTCCGAACCCGAACTGAGCCCGACATTATTTAATGACCAAAGCACTGAGTTTGTGTCACACAGTTGTTACGGTTACAGGCCGGACGTGTGGAGAGGGAGCCCTCCGTGTTTGAGACGGGAGCGGGAGGCGGGAGGTCCGACGCTTCTAGCGAGAGGAGAGGTTGAAACAAACAGCCAATGTGTGTGTGTGTGTGTGTGTGTGTGTGTGTGTGTGTGTGTTATGTTCAAGTGTTGTCACGTAAATAACAGTGCCCAAGCAATAAACAGGACAGACAATAGCATTTTATTTATTTTTACACTACATTTTCACTGAAAGCTGACCGAATCCGACCCGAGCCCAAATACAATTTATAGCTACATTTTTGACCAAACCTGGCCTGACCTGTTGGGTACCGTTGGGCTTGGATCGCCACACTCTAGTGTGTGTATGTGTACCTATTGGGGCCTATCTGAATTTCTGTCTTTGAGAGATATTATTTTGTAATATAACTGAATTTTCTATCCATACATATAAATTTTAAATATATTAAAATGATAAGGCATCTTTGAGTAAACTGCGAGTATCATTTAAGTAGGCTATGTCGTAGCTGGCAGAGTGTCCTCTTTTTTGGAAATCAAAATATGGTCACCCTAACTTAAGATTTTCCTCACTCAGCTGCTGGAACTTGATTATTCCCCTGAATCATTGCAAATGTCCCTAATATACTGAACTCCAGAAATCAGCTGTGCAATGATACTGTCCACTGCAACTTAAAGCCTTTGGAAACACAGCTTGAAATAGTAAAAATGCATATATTTTATCAAAGTCGAGTGTCTCATTAATCATCCACAAAAGTCTGCGTGAAAAAAACTATTAGAAAACCTGGTAAATGACTAAATTACATAGTTAGAAGGCTATTGTGGATTTGGGTTTCCAGGGGCTTTAATACACAGAATTCCTAAATGTTACATCAGGAGTCTCCTGTGCTCTCCACCTTTCTTCAGTGCACTGTTGCTTTCTGTGCCTGCAATGGATGAACTCAGGTGGTATGCCAGTTGCTTGGGCTATATTTTGACTTTCAGCAAGTACCAACATTGAATTCCACTTCTTTCTTACAGAAATTATTTGTTGTAGAGCTTCAGTGTTTGCTGCTTCTTGATCCAAAGATTGGTTGCCACTCTGCAGGGGCAAATTCCTATCCTCAATATGTTTTAATATTTTTACCCAGCTAGTATATATACAACTACTGTGAATGATGTGAAATATTCTCTCATTACTCACTTCTGATAAGACCATGTTTGATCATTTGCAGGATGATATTATGCAATACACAGTGGGGGACGTGGCGAGGTCTTGCCACAACAATACATGCACTCCATTGTGTGTCACTCAGGCAGTGGAAAGACCAGCCTGCCTTTTCTTTAACACAGACCATTGGTCTGGACTCCTGCTAAAGAGTGTGTAAAGGCGGCTGACACATCTGCAATAAGATGACATTTCCATATGTGACTGAACAGCATATACATATGCTAAATTCAGTGTATGCAAAATGCAGGTGGAAAACTTGGCCAAAGGATACCCTTGTTCACAGGAGTCAGTTAGGTCTATCCCATTCATCTATCATACCAACAATTTCTTTTCCTGCCCTTTTTGCAGAGTCTACAAACTCAATAAAACATTAATTTGTCAGGCTTTTCTCATGCACTGTTCATACCTTTTCATACGAAAAATAACGCACCAAAATTGATACGTGTCCCACATAATCATAAGCCAGTAATTCAAGCATAACCCACATGTGTTGGAAGGCTGCAATCAAGTGACCTATGCACTGACAGGAGTAAAGAAAGAAGCAGCCCCAAGCGATCCAGTTAGGAGTCAGGTTGGGGTGGTGGATGGATCACAAAACACAGGACTGTAACTGGGAGACCAGTGCTCTGAACCGTGTGAACTCTGACTTAACTATATTTCTCAGTAGCGTGGTGGCAACATCACAAAAAAAAGATAGATAGATAAAGAGAGAGAGAGAGAGAGAGAGAGAGAGAGAGTTGGTTAGTTTTCTATTTTAGGTTAGAGGGAAGAGCCCAGATCCTATGGCCCTTTGTGGGCTGGTCTGGGTATCTTCCTTTCTTTTTTTTTGTTCATTTTGGCCGGTCCATCAGTCACACACACACACACACACACACACACACAATAATATATAAGATATACAAAAAAATCCTCCGCACACTGACATAGACTTTACTCTTGAAATTTAATGAAGGGAACAACGCGTTTCGCATTTAGCGTCATCAGGTTCACCTCATCAGGTCTGACCTAAGCATTCTCAGGTGTGTTTAAATGCTTGCTGGTCACATGACCAATTTCGTTTTTTCTTTTTTTCTGTTTGTCTAAGCAAGACTCAAAAAAATATACAAAAACAATACAATTACATACATCATGAAGTTGAAAAAGTATGCATCAACCATGGTATAAGTTAAAAACATAAGAATTTCAATGCATGAATAGCAAAGTCTACTTACATAATCAATATTACACAAAGCGAGGATAAGAGGTAGAATTACTACAAAGTACTCTATCCTAGCTTGAGACCACCAGTACCTATATACAAATACCTTTATGCAGAGAACCATATAACAAGACATGAATAATATACATTAATAATATGTATATCCTGCAAGTCTATCCTTTACTCACTACTACGCAGATAGTGCAGGCTCGACTTTCCCTACGTAGGACAGTACAGCTTTCCTAAGCTTTCTTTTATGTATCCTACGGGGCAAAAAAGAAACAAAAACAGGTTAAAGAAAACAACTCAAATCCTGTGAATCATACATTCCAAAAGGTTCAACAGTAGACAGTTCATTAATCCAAAACGCTTCCCTTCTCAGGAGCTGCTTAATGATGTTCCCCCCTCTCGGATTAGGCAACACTCTTTCAATTCCAATGAATCTAAGGGAAGCTGTAGAACCATGATTTTTATCTTTATAATGTCTTGCGATGGCGTAATCAAAATTATTATTTCTGATAGCCACTTTATGCTCAGCAATCCTCAACTTCAGATTACGCTTTGTTTGGCCCACATACATCAAGCCACATGGGCAAATAAGCACATAAATTACATGAGTGGAAAGACAATTGATAAATTCTTTTACATTATATTTCTTTCCGGAATGGGGATGATTAAATGTTTTTGTATCAAATGTGTTGGCACAATGTGCACTTTTTCCACATCTATAATTCCCATAAACTTGCTGAGAAAGCCAGTTGGTTTGTTTTGGTTCACTATACATGGAACTGACAACAATGTCTCACATTTCTGCCTCTCTTGAAACAAAATAGAGGTCTGGAGGCAGATAGATGGTTTAGGCTCAGGTCACATTCTAGTACTTACCAATGTCTATTAATAATTTGTTTGACTTGCCTCGACGCTGTAGAATAGTCTGACACAAAGGTGGTTCTGTTTACATTTTCATGCTGAGAAGGTGGAGGATATAATAATTTATCCCTCTCCCTCTTGTTAGCCTTCTCAATCGCCCTGTCAATAAGGGATTTGTCATATCTCCTTTGTTTGAACCGTTCAGCCATTTCTTTAGTCTTAATGATGTAATCCTCTTCATTACTGCATATTCTTCTCAACCTTATGAACTGCCCGTATGGGATATTTTTAATGAGGTGGTCAGGATGGAAACTAGTAGCATGTAAATTGACTGCCTTCAGGTCATCTTCACTGCCTAGATAGATGTCTCCAATCTCCTGTTGTCATTCACAGAAACAAGTAGATCTAAAAAATGAGTCTCTTTTTGACTATATTCCATAGTGAATTTCAAGTTAGGATATGTCCCATTAATGTAAACATTGACTGCCTTCAGGTCATCTTCACTGCCTACAAATCCCATCACAAAGTCATCAATAAATCTGCGAAAAAACAAAATGTTACCAGAAAATGGATTGTTATTAAATATATGCTTTTCTTCCCACAGTCCCATATACAAATTTGCATAGTTAGGGGCAAAAGGTGACCCCATACTCGTGCCTTGAGATTGCAAATAATATTTAAGTAATTAGACTTCAGAATAAACTTTGTCAATATCATCAGCAGTTCGGCAGGGAGACCATCTTTTCTAGGTTCCAAGTAAAAGTCCATGGCTTCTAGGCCACCTTCATGTGGGATGTTGGTATAAAGGGCTTCAACATCAAAAGCAACCAGAAAAGAGTTTTCAGGCATAGTAATGTGAGTCAGTAATTTTAAGACATCAGTGGTGTATAATCCTTAGTATTTTGTACAACTACAGCCCCTCCCTTATCGGCTGCTTTTATCAAAATTTTAGGATTGTTCTGTAGTTCATTGAGGGTCTTTCTCTCTAATATGCTGATGTTATGTTTCATGACCCTGTTTTTAGATTTAACAGCAGCTTCAATGTCTCTTTCCACAAGTGTACTAAATGTGACCAGAGTAGGATTGGGGACACCCGGGGGCATAAAGGTAGATTTTTTCTTAAACTTACTCAAAGGGTCACGGAGTCCCACGTCAGTCTCATTCACTCTATTGTGAAAAAAATGTTTCAAATGGAGCTGTCTGAAAAATTTGTAAGAGGGTTAGGGTTAGTTTTCTATTTTAGGTTAGAGGGAAGAGCCGAGATCCTATGGCCCTTTGTGGGCTGGTCTGGGTATCTTCCTTTCTTTCTTTTTGTTCATTTTGGCCAGTCCATCAGTCACACACACACACACACACACACACACACACACAATAATATACAGTACAGGCCAAAAGTTTGGACACACCTTCTCATTCAATGCGTTTTCTTTATTTTCATGACTATTTACATTGTAGATTCTCACTGAAGGCATCAAAACTATGAATGAACACATGTGGAGTTATGTACTTAACAAAAAAAGGTGAAATACCTGAAAACATGTTTTATATTCTAGTTTCTTCAAAATAGCCACCCTTTGCTCTGATTACTGCTTTGCACACTCTTGGCATTCTCTCGATGAGCTTCAAGAGGTAGTCACCTGAAATGGTTTTCCAACAGTCTTGAAGGAGTTCCCAGAGGTGTTTAGCACTTGTTGGCCCCTTTGCCTTCACTCTGCGGTCCAGCTCACCCCAAACCATCTCGATTGGGTTCAGGTCCGGTGACTGTGGAGGCCAGGTCATCTGCCGCAGCACTCCATCACTCTCCTTCTTGGTCAAATAGCCCTTACACAGCCTGGAGGTGTGTTTGGGGTCATTGTCCTGTTGAAAAATAAATGATCGTCCAACTAAATGCAAAGCGGATGGGATGGCATGTCGCTGCAGGATGCTGTGGTAGCCATGCTGGTTCAGTGTGCCTTCAATTTTGAATAAATCCCCAACAGTGTCACCAGCAAAACACCCCCACACCATCACACCTCCTCCTCCATGCTTCACAGTGGGAACCAGGCATGTGGAATCCATCCGTTCACCTTTTCTGCGTCTCACAAAGACACGGCGGTTGGAAGCAAAGATCTCAAATTTGGACTCATCAGACCAAAGCACAGATTTCCACTGGTCTAATGTCCATTCCTTGTGTTTCTTGGCCCAAACAAATCTCTTCTGCTTGTTGCCTCTCCTTAGCAGTGGTTTCCTAGCAGCTATTTGACCATGAAGGCCTGATTCGCGCAGTCTCCTCTTAACAGTTGTTCTAGAGATGGGTCTGCTGCTAGAACTCTGTGTGGCATTCATCTGGTCTCTGATCTGAGCTGCTGTTAACTTGCGATTTCTGAGGCTGGTGACTCGGATGAACTTATCCTCAGAAGCAGAGGTGACTCTTGGTCTTCCTTTCCAGGGTCGGTCCTCATGTATGCCAGTTTCGTTGTAGCGCTTGATGGTTTTTGCGACTCCACTTGGGGACACATTTAAAGTTTTTGCAATTTTCCGGACTGACTGACCTTCATTTCTTAAAGTAATGATGGCCACTGGTTTTTCTTTAGCTGATTGGTTCTTGCCATAATATGAATTTTAACAGTTGTCCAATAGGGCTGTCGGCTGTGTATTAACCTGACTTCTGCACAACACAACTGATGGTCCCAACCCCATTGATAAAGCAAGAAATTCCACTAATTAACCCTGATAAGGCACACCTGTGAAGTGGAAACCATTTCAGGTGACTACCTCTTGAAGCTCATGGAGAGAATGCCAAGAGTGTGCAAAGCAGTAATCAGAGCAAAGGGTGGCTATTTTGAAGAAACTAGAATATAAAACATGTTTTCAGTTATTTCACCTTTTTTTGTTAAGTACATAACTCCACATGTGTTCATTCATAGTATTGATGCCTTCAGTGAGAATCTACAATGTAAATAGTCATGAAAATAAAGAAAACGCATTGAATGAGAAGGTGTGTCCAGACTTTTGGCCTGTACTGTATATTTACATGTTTTATTTTATTCATATATATTTTATGAAAAGTAACCCTAACCACATTAACTTTACTTGCCTAAACCTAAACTCTGTAACTTTACATTAATTACATAACTTTACATTAAGGACGTAACATAATTTGTAGGATGCTTATTCATTGGATATCATAGAAACTGTTCTTTGTGATTTTTGGTAGGTTATCATAAATGTTGTATGAGAATAAGTTATGACTGTCCATACTTTGCCATGTGCATGATGAGACATGTACTGTACCTCAGAAACGGGACTTTCTGCTTAATATCTGGGGCGGCATCACATTTTATGGAGAAATAGACTGACTGGAGTCTTTCCCCAGTTCACTGAATTATTTCTGAAAGGACCATGAGACTTGGCGCACTGTTAGCATTTTTGTTTATACTTTGGTTTTTGTCTCGATGCTCTGGCATGACAGAATCATATTTTGCAATCAGCTTTAGTAGCCCTAAAAAAATTCAGTTATGAACTGGCCATCGAAAACTCTGCCATGTATCCCAGAATTCTGCTACTTCCAGTAGAAGTGTTAACAGACTGTAGAGTTTGTTGTGGACACCCCAAACCATTCTCAACTATTCAGAGTGCTGGTAGATTTCTTCTGTTGTTCATCTGCAAAGAGAATGCATGGAGCACAGTACAAGGATTTGTTACATTGGCTAAACAACAGCCAAACTCTTTTCACTTTCACTTCACTTTCACTTGATTTTAGATCGGTCAGTTATAATGCTGGCATTATTTTCAAATTAAGGAAATGAGAGCTTGGTGCATGTTATTTATTTAAATGACACTTGTGTAATGGACTTTACTTACCATGAAAATTTTAGGTTTCTTTACGTTACAAACATATTGTGTCAGAGACAATAAAATCTTTGGATAACTGACAGATTTCTTCTCATACATTCCTGTAAGCTGCCTCTATGTGAAAGCATTAACATGGTGAGACAGAGCTATCAGAGATATAAAGGTCAGTTTTGTGCTATTTCTGAGGTTTTGGATGAGGAAGCTAAAAGGCCACAACTCCCAAAATTCAGTTAAAGTCAAAGGCTTAGCTACACTGGCAGCATCTGCTCCCCTAGTTGACCACAAAATGGCCCCCTGTAGTGTTGTGCTGGTCCCGAATGTGCCGTTCAAAAGAACGAATCTTTTAAGTGAACGTACTGAACTGAATCACTTCCTGAACTAATTTGTTCCTTTCTCAGTTCAGTTGAGCTCTCAGCAGCGAGCGTACAGGCCGGGACTGGAATTGCCGATTCAGTCCACGTGAATGATGAATCACTCGCGAGGCGGAGACAGCCAGGGTGCAGGGAGTGAGGGACCACCTACCCGCCTGACGAATCACTCAGTGAACAATACTCTCCCTGAGTGATTCAAATTATTTCCTCTCAGGGATACACTTTCATGGGGACCACTTTCTCCAAGCTAACGGCTAATGTAGCCAGGAGTCAAGCCACATAAACATATACACACACCTCCCCGTTGTTTTAACAGATTTAGTTTCCAAATAAACAAACTTAAAACGTTAGGCTGGCAGCAGTAATGAGAAGAGTGAGACTCACCAGTCAGTGCAGAGCAGCAGCTACAGCGACAGAGACCGGGGGTGTAATGTGTTCAAGTGTAATAGGCACTTTATTGATCCCGGAGAGAAATAACTTCTTTTTTTTTTAACTTTGCTAAATTGCCACAGCAAGCAACAACTCATGTACAGTATAACACGGCATGTAACAAGTAGTGTATAAAACCCGCAGTTTGAGATGAAAAAACACTAAAATCACTTAATTTAAAGAATTCATATGAATTTATGGATACAAAACATTCTTAATGTTTGAACAATTGCATTAGATATTCTTATTTTTTCTATTTTAAAATTGGCCTGTTGAAAATCCTTATATGTCATGTCTGGATAAAACTTTAGAAGAACATATAAAATGTTTATTTTCTATGATACTGTTAGCAACTTTGCATTTGGACTGGGTGAGGCTTCATGCCATGGTCCCAATGTGTTTTCCAGCTAATACCTCCCACTTGTAGTCATCTGCAGCATCTTTTTTCAAAACATTATCAGGTGAAGATAAAAAAAAAAAAATCAGTGTGTTGAAACTTAAATAACTGAATGACTGAAACACTTACAGTGATTCTGACTGTTGGAGAAAAACCTTAAGTGTTACCTTTCCAGTGAGACCAAGCATGAACATGTACTAAAAGTGGAGGAACAGCTTTCACTCTACTTTGGGTATACCTTGGATAGGAGAATTTTACAGGACCTGTAATTAAAGATACAAATAATTTCTTATGCATTCTTTCAGGTATTTTGTCCAAATCTTCTGCCACACACACACAGTGATTAATTGAATTGGAGACAGAGCGGGAATCTTATGAGTGGATTGGAGGATTGGGAGGATTTATTTGTCGTCCTGTATTTGAGCCATGCCTGGTAGATTATAAAATCATTCAACCCTGTAATCATAGACAATCCTGTTATCTGAGGAAGAAAGGAGGGATGTGATAGTGCTGTCTGGCTGGGAGCACCTTCTGCTGCAGCGTCGGCGTCTGCTCATTTTTAACTGTGTGGTTGTCATTTTACAAACACAACAAAGGCTGCAACCGTCTCCAGCAGCTTGAATCATTATACATAGATTAGAGCATAAATATACACTGTGAAACACTAGATCTACTTACAAGTATTGTGTGTGTGACACACACTGGTATATCTTCCTCCTGTGCCACAGAGCTATGCTGTCATCCAAAAACTATTAAAAACACATCAGTGAACCGCACTGTTGCACTGGGTGACGTGTTACTTTATCATCATGAACACACACTGTAGTTTATTTTGATTAAATCCCACATACAATGTCTTGCTACCCCAAATACTCAATAGAGCACTAAATGTGGATTAATCCACTGCTGAAAATGTACCGTTACCTTCTGTTTGAGTAATGATTGTTAAAAAATAAAGTTATCAGTAGTTTCAGGAAATTACGGAGCCTTATCACAAACGGACAAACGGTGTCTGTCCCCCGACCACCTAAAGTATTTAAATCTAAAATTAAACAAAGAGGAGTTGTGCATAACAACCTCATAAAAATTAAAACCTCTTCTGTGACAGAAAGACAAAACAGGAGAATTAAATGTGGACTGTTAAATATCAGGTCTCTATCGTCTAAAGCAGTGTTAGTAAACGAATTAATATCAGATAATCATATTGATTTACTCAGTCTCACTGAAACCTGGCTGTGTCAAGATGAATATGTCAGTCTAAATGAATCCACTCCTCCCAGTCATAATAATACCCACATTCCTCGAGGCAGCGGCCGAGGAGGGGGAGTTAATCAGCCCTAAACCTAAACTAGATTATAATTCATTTGAAAGTCGTTCTTAGTCTTTTACATCCGACCTGGAAAACCTCGCAGCCACTTTTATTTGTTATAGTGTACCGTGCTCCTGGCCCGTATTCTGAATTTGTGAGATTTTATCCAGTTTAGTTCTTAAATCAGATAAAGTTATTATTGTAGGCGATTTTAACATTCATGTCGACGCTGATAATGACTCCCTGGCTACCGCGTTTATCTCATTATTAGACTCCATTGGCTTCAGTCAGGGTGTACATGAACCTACTCATTGTTTTAACCATACCCTCGATCTAGTTCTGACGTATGGAATTGAAATTGATAACCTAAAAGTCTTTCCACAGAATCCCTCGCTATCGGATCATTATCTGATTACTTTTGATTTCTTTTTACTCGATTACATGCCACTCAGCAACAGTTACTATACTAGATGTTTATCAGATAGTGCTGTCGCAAAATTTAAGGAAAAGATTACTCCGTCATTAAATTCAATACCAAGTCCCTCAGTAACAGAGGTTTCCCGTACCGACTTTGATCATTTTGTCGATAGCACCGTAGGCTCGCTGTGAACAACACTTGACTCTGTAGCCCCTCTTAAAAAGAAGTTAAAAAAGCAAAGAAAATTCGCTCCTTGGTATAACTCTCAAACCCGTAAGTTAAAACAAATATCGCGAAAATTTGAAAGGAATTGGCGATTAACCAAACTGGAAGAATCTCGTTTAATCTGGACAGACAGTCTCAAAACTTATAAGAGGGGCCTCCGCAATGCCAGAGCAAACTATTACTCAGCATTAATAGAAGACAATAAGAACAACCCCAGGTTTCTTTTCAGCACTGTAGCCAGGCTGACTGAGAGTCAAAGCTCTATTGAGCCTTGTATTCCTTTAGCCCTTAGCAGTAATGATTTTATGAGCTTTTTTAATGACAAAATTCTAACTATTAGAGGCAAAATTCATGACCTCCTGTCCTCAGATAGTACCTATCTAACCTCAAACACAGCTGTAAAACCTAATATATATTTAGATTGCTTCTCCCCAATTTCTCTTCAAGAATTGACTGTAGTGATTTCTTCATCCAAATCATCAACGTGTCTCTTAGACCCCATCCCAACTAGGCTACTTAAGGAGGTCTTACTTTTAGTTAACACTCATATATTAGATATGATCAATATATCCTTATTAACAGGCTATGTACCACAGTCTTTTAAGGTAGCTGTAATTAAACCTCTACTAAAAAAGCCCACCCTGGATCCAGAGGTGTTAGCCAACTATAGACCAATATCTAATCTTCCCTTTATGTCAAAGATCCTTGAGAAAGTAGTCACAGACCAGCTGTGTGATTTTCTCCATGATAATAATCTATTTGAGGAATTTCAGTCAGGATTTAGAGTGCATCATAGCACTGAGACAGCTCTAGTTAAAATTACAAATGACCTTCTGATTGCTTCAGACAAAGGACTTGTCTCTGTACTTGTTTTATTAGATCTTAGTGCGGCGTTTGACACAATTGACCATCAAATTCTACTGCAGAGACTGGATCACTTAATTGGCCTAAAAGATTCTGCACTGAGCTGGTTTAAATCTTATTTATCTGATCGTTTTCAGTTTGTTCACGTTCATAATGAATCGTCCTTACGTACAAAGTTTGTTTTGGAGTTCCATGAGTTCTGTGCTCGGACCAATCCTATTTACTCTATATATGCTTCCTTTAGGTAACATCATTAGAAATCACTCTATAAATTTCCATTGTTATGCGGATGATACTCAGTTGTATTTATCAATGAAGCCAGAAGAAAGTAATCAATTAACTAAACTCCATAACTGCCTTAAAGACATAAAAACCTGGATGAGCACCAATTTCCTGATGTTAAATTCAGCCAAAACTGAAGTTATTGTTCTTGGCCCCAAACAGCTCAGAGACTCTTTATCTGATGACATAGTTTCTCTAGATGGCATTGCTCTGGCCTCTAGCACTACCGTAAGAAACCTCGGAGTAATATTTGATCAAGATTTGTCTTTTAATTCTCATTTAAAGCAAACCTCACGGACTGCATTTTTTCATCTGCGTAATATTGCGAAAATTAGGCCTATCCTGACCCGAAAAGATGCAGAAAAATTGGTCCACGCTTTTGTTACCTCAAGGCTGGATTACTGTAACTCTCTATTATCAGGTAGCTCTAGTAAGTCCTTAAAACTCTCCAGCTAATTCAGAATGCAGCAGCACGTGTACTAACAGGAACTAAAGCGAGATCATATTTCTCCTGTTTTAGCTTCTCTGCACTGGCTCCTGTAAAATCCAGAATTGAATTTAAAATCCTACTGTTAACTTATAAAGCTCTAAATGGTCAACTGCGCTCGGAGAATGCAGGGTTACTCGTGGTCCCTAAAGTCTCCAAAAGTAGATCAGGAGCCAGAGCCTTCAGCTATCAGGCTCCTCTCCTGTGGAATCATCTTCCTGTTACGGTCCGGGAGGCAGACACCGTCTTCACATTTAAGACTAGACATAAGACTTTCCTCTTTGATAAAGCTTATAGTTAGGGCTGGCTCAGGCTTGCCCTGTACCAGCCCTTAGTTAGGCTGACTTAGGCCTAGTCTGCCAGAGGACCCCCCTATAATACACCGGGCACCTTCTCTCCCCTTCTCTCTCTCTCTCTCTCTCTCTCTCTCTCTCTCTCTCTCTCGTATTCTATTACTGCATCTTGCTAACCCGGCCATTCTGGATGTCACTAACTCGGCTTCTTCTCCGGAGCCTTTGTGCTCCACTGTCTCTCAGATTAACTCATATCACAGCGGTGCCTGGACAGCGTGACGTGTGGTTGTGCTGCTGCCGTGGTCCTGCCAGATGCCTCCTGCTGCTGCTGCCATCATTAGTCATTAGTCATACTTCTACTGTTATTATACACATATGACTATTGTCACACTTGTATACTGCCAGATATTAATACATACTTTCAACATATTGTACCGCAGTAGCCAGAACTATAACTATAATATTATTACTTTCATTAATGTTGTTGTAAGCTACTGTCATTACCTGCATCTCTCTCTCTCTCTCTTTCTCTGTCTCATTGTGTCATGTGGATTACTGTTAATTTGTTATGCTGATCTGTTCTGTACAACATCTATTGCACGTCTGTCCGTCCTGGAAGAGGGATCCCTCCTCAGTTGCTCTTCCTGAGGTTTCTACTGTTTTTTTTCCCCGTTAAAGGGTTTTTTTGGGGGAGTTTTTCCTTATCCGCTGTGAGGGTCATAAGGACAGAGGAATGTCGTATGCTGTAAAGCCCTGTGAGGCAAATTGTGATTTGTGATATTGGGCTTTATAAATAAAATTGAATTGAATTGAATTATCAAAAATGAAACTCTGTGATGTGTTTGTAAAGATTTACATCTTTAGTAGGAACTATTGGGTTTAGAGTTGAGAGCCACAGAACAGGGTATGACATAAAGTTGATATTTGTGTTTACTGAATTAGAGTAGTTCAACCTCTATTGGAAAGATTGTTGTGAAACTTGTTACCCTTAATTAGAGCCCTCCGAGGATTAACTGTAAAAACGTTGATCCACTGACTGAACAATTTAGTATATAGTAATATACATACAGGACCAATTTCTTGTACATTGTAACATAAATTGTGAATTTCAACCAATAACTTCCCAGATCCTGTCCACCCAAAATGCCCAGTGAACATAACTGTGATATACCGGTATGATCATTTACGTAAACTACTGTTGTGTTGAAGTGGCTAATAAGTGAGTCATCTTGCTTGAGTAATACCCCTTTTCGACAGTGTTGAACTTAGCTTGGCTTGGTTTTCTTTTTGCCATCAGGCCAGCACAGCAGGGATTTACCTTTCCATTTCAACAGGGCTACCCATTTGAAGGTGTATCTTCAACTGATGACAGCTTGTCTTAAGTGATGATGTTTAAAAGCAGCAGGGCTTAAGTTATTTTTGCTGCATGTTTTTTTTCACAGCAGGGCAGGTAGCGAAAGAGTTGCGTGTTTGGAACCACATGAACTTTGAGTCATTTTAAGGTATGTCCTTACAATGTTTCTTTTCCTAAAGCTATCCTCAGTAACTTTACTTGCCTAAACCTAAAGAGACCCGACAATGTTTATTTTCCTGAACCTAAGTCATTTCCTATAGATTCTTCACAACAAAAGTCCCCCATTATTTTGTTATGTAAAAACTTTTATTGTGAAGCAGCAAAATAAGGAAATGTTGAGTTTTCAAGCAGCAACTTCACACAACTTCTAATACAGCTGATAGTGAACAGTAAACGGTAAAATAGGTATCTGAGGTAAAAACAGGATGCAGGACAGAAACTAAACTCCAAACCATAGAGTTAGAAGTTAGAGCCTACAAAAGTACCGAGAGCTGAACACACAGAGACTTTTAAAAACGGCTTTCTCTCTGGTCTCCTGCAGATACAGGTGAGTCGAGTCTCGCAACACACATGGCTTGTGTGAGGCGGAGAAGCAGGGTCATCAGGGATTGGCTGTGGTTGGCAAGACGTCACCATTACCCACTTGTGTGGGTGGCTGGCTTTTGGACCTGCTCTGGAGAAGGTTTATCTCTATTGCAGCTTGGCATAGCACGGTGCATCTAAACTGGTAATGGAAACGCAAATTGGTGTGGCATGTTGGAAAAGGCCCATAACACCTATTAAGTTACCCCTACGCAGTACTGATTGGTCAGGAGGTACATTTGTACTTGTCAAAGGCTAAAAAAAAGTTTTAAATACTGTTAGACTGCTAAAAATGTTTGACCCATTTACATTTCATGGTTTTAAAATTTGGTTCAATTGAATTTGTCATTAAATAGCCCTGCCTTAGATCCACACATCACACATCATGAAATGAAAAAAGTAAATTTTGGTCTTGGTGTTCTGTATTGCTCCAGACATTGCTTTACATTGAATGGAGGAAAGCCGTTTCCCAATATTTGCTTCCAGTAATGGATTATGCTGACACTGTTTACCTGAATGCCTCTAAAACTGATCTTCACCCCCTTCCCCAAATGTTAGCATATACAATATATAACTGATATATAACAGATTTATACTAGGTTGTTCTTTTTTTTTTTACACACTATTGCACAATGTTATATATACTCTCAGGTGTCTTGATAGAGAAAATAATAGACTTAGCAACTCGGTTTTGTGTTGTGCGATACTTCACCTCTATGTTGTTGTGCTATCAAGACATCTTAGTAACACTTCTCATATTGATGGTGATGCATCAGCCAGTCCAAAACTCTAATAAACAGCAAGGTAATGACAAATTCAATTCAATTCAATTTTATTTATAAAGCCCAATATCACAAATCACAATTTGCCTCACAGGGCTTTACAGCATACGACATCCCTCTGTCCTTATGACCCTCACAGCGGATAAGGAAAAACTCCCCCAAAAAAAACCCTTTAACGGGGGAAAAAACGGTAGAAACCTCAGGAAGAGCAACTGAGGAGGGATCCCTCTTCCAGGACGGACAGACGTGCAATAGATGTTGACAAACCATGTTATAACTGGTATTACATTGGTGATATTTAATATTAGGCTCAAATAAACAAGACACTGTCACCTGTTTGAATTTAAATTCAGCTCCCATACTTTAAGCTAATTTAGTTTAGCCAGTTGGCATGTGTTAAACTAAATAATTACAATTAGCTTCTCTACAGAATACGGGATTCATTTAGCATGAAGGAGTCTGCATCTGCAAATGCCTCTGAAAGAGAAAGAGAATTACAGTGAGACAGGATGGTGAAAAAAACAAAAAAAAACCACATCAGTGTAATAATAAAGAACAGACAACCATTGTCAGGCTGGAAAATGGATTCCATTTGTGTCAGAAGCACATTTCATTGTAGCTCAGACAATAAATGACACAGTTCATGGTACCGAATGCATCAATTAATCTGCATCCACCTCCATCCATTCATTGTTACCTCTCTCTCTCCCTCCTTTCTATTCTCTTCTTCTTCTATTGTGTTTGAGGCGGGTCTCATTTTTTTCATTGTTACCACTGAGTGGCACCTCTCTATATTTAATCAAGGACTTCAGGACTAAAGATAGCACCGTGCTTCAATCCAGTCAAAGAGCTTTGGCTCTGTTATTGAATTATTCTATCAGTTTTCTGTCTCCATCATAAAGAATAGATCCTATTGTTAAGAAACAGATTCTCATTTGGAGGATCTAAATGGGAGCAAGGGAGAAGAATGGCTCTGTCATGTTACCACCACCCTCATCTCCTGTGTTCATTGCTGCTTTGCCCGTGCTGAAATTGACTTTAAATAGATGTTGAGGATAACATCAATGTCAGCGGCAGAGCGAATCAATTCAAGAGCTCTGTCAGGTGGAAATATGATGAACTGCATTTATCCTCAAGATTAAAACAAAATGATTTGCCATTAGAACAAAGTGGCTTCATTGTGCTGATCTGAGGTAGTGACCTGGAGGGAAACACAACAAGAGGCGAAGCAGAGCGGAAGGCAAAATGTCAGAAACACTTAATAGTGATTAGATAGTGAAGAAATTAACACAAACTGCAAAATGAAGACTTCAATTCGTGTTCATGAATGATGTGAAGATTATGTCTGCCACAGAGGGACTATTGGACAAAAGCAGTGTTGTATTGAAGGGTATACACAAGTATTAAGGGTATACCCACCTCTTTTTCTGGCTACTTCCAGTATACCCACCTATCAGCCAAAAGCCATTGGAATAACCTATCCAACCTTTATTATTATTATTCAGTCATTACTATCACTATTAGTCCATATCCATTGGTAGCTTTGTCACCTTCTACCTATGCCAATCCTCAATGCCTATGTGCAGTTTCACATAAATTGACCACATCAGTGAGCAGAAAAATGTGGGACAGCAAGAATGACTGACTGACAGAATGACACACTGACAGTTTCCGTGATTATGTACAGCATGCCATACCATGACTTAGTCATACCAAAAATAAAAAACAAACAAACAAACATTCGGCCACAGGAGGAGCCACAGCGATCGGTCGCATTTTAGCCATGTTTAAGCATTTTTCTGTTGTTATAGCGCCACCCAGTTGCCAATTAGAGTTAAATTTCTCCAGTCACCTTGAGGCGTCCTGTTCTACATATCTACCAAGTTTAGTAAAAATTGATATGGCGGTTAGGCCTAGATAAGAAATTAGCTCTCTAGTGCCCCCATTTTGTTTGATCAGGTCAATAATGGAGGGGTCCCCTCAGATTATGTGTGGTCATATGCCTACAAAGTTGCGTGGTGATCAGTGAAACCCTTGCAATGTTATACACCTTTATGTGATGAGCCACGCCCTCCGCAATATTCATTGCCTTATAGAAGCTCAGTTTTAGTAAGTTTTCCAACTTTTGCCAAGAGGGAACTTTAGATGCTGGTCCCTAGATTATGTTCATCGAGTTTCATGCAGATCGGTCAAATTTCCTAGGAAGAGATCGATTTTAAGTGTTTTTCAAAAAATTCAAAATGGCGGAAAATCTATATAACCGGAAATAATGGGTCCTAGAGGCAAATTTGTTCCTCATGAGGAGAGGCATCTCTGTGCAAAGTTTCATGTCTCTATGACATACGGGGCATGAGATATGCCCATTCAAAGTTTGCAATTTCAATCGGTTGCTATAGCGCCCCCCTTTGGCCAATTGATGTAATATTGCTTCATTCGCATCCTCCCATGACCCTCTACCACTGTGCCAAATTTCACATGGATTGACCAAGTCAGTGAGGAGAAAAACGTGGAACAGACACACAGACAGAGTTTTCATCATTATATATATACATATATATATATATATATATATATATATATATATATGTGTGTGTGTGTGTGTGTGTGTGTGTGTGTATATATATGGTGGTAATTTATTTAAAAGATTATAAATAAAATCACGCCATAGCAATGATTTTAAATGCAGGAAAAACATACTTGGAACTTAATTGTTTAAGGTACTCTGATTTTAAATATTTCAGTTACCATTTACAAAGATAAAAACAAAATGGTATGAGAATGAAGTATTCTCTTTTGTAATCACACTTGTGTAAATTGTAACAATCCAAACTGCACTAAAATTAGTCCACAGTTCTTTGATTTTGAATTTATTTGGGCTGCTTGTATGACTGCTGCATTCACACAATAGATTCACCTGCGAGGTAATGAAGTGAACAAAACGCTGTCTGGTTTCAACTGGTAACTGATGGGATGCTGTTCTAAACATTATTATTACTTTTAATATGATTATTAAATACATTTGACCATGCCAGTTCCATTTATGTGTTACAGTAAATTTGACTGCAACTTTGTTGGTCCTCCCCAAAAACTGCTCTTGAGAAATATATCTGTTTATCATCCCTGTTTATCGAGTCTGGTTTGGTTTGTGTTGACAGGGCTGTTGACTTTGACAGGAGATGGAGTATGAAATAACTACAAGTCAGTTAAGAGTCATGTTTAATTAACGAGTCAGAAATGCAGATGCTATTTGTTGTTTTCTGTTTTTATGAAGTTGTGAAGGAGTCTGAGAAGTTTGAGCCAACTCAATTAAATATAGGCTTAATTACAGCACATTCATGTAAACACTGTCAGATTAAGTTTACAGAGGAAAGAGCCTGTGGTATTAAATGTTTTGCTGTCTGTGTTGACTCTCATTAAAACCCATCGCGGGCTTTGGTTAATATGCCCTATATGGACAAAAGTATGTGGACACTGCTGCCAATGTCACTCTGTACAAATCCAGCCCCAAAAAGAAATGTTTTTTTCCCAGTTTGGTGTGGAAGAACTTGCTAGGCCTGCACAGAGCCATGATCTTAACCCCATCCAACAACTTTGGAATGTACTGCAACACCGACTGCGAGCCAAGCCTTTATATAAAAATTGGGACATATGACACCAAAACCCAGCCAGATGTTGACAGCTCCTCACTATCCTGTCTCACCTTGGAGGTTTTTTTTTTTAATCTTGGAATGGTCATATTGATGGCTCACTCCAGCTTTGGCTCGACTCGATGCACTTTCCTCTCCAGCAGCTCGTCTTCCTCTAAGTGATGAATCTGCTCCTTTACCTTGGACTTCCTCCCAGAAAAAAAAAACAAAACAAAAAACAGCCACCAGACAGCAGGTGGTACAGATTTTATGAAATTTGGACCACTGATGTTTTACCGCAATCAGTCACAGAGAGCGAAAACATGATGTTGTTTATTAAGTGGTTTAAACTTGTCAGTTTTTTCAGAACTTGTATATTGCTGAAAAGACAACTCCATAAATTGATTCATCAGTTGACAGAAAATTAATCTGACATTAGTATCATTGGTTAATTGTTTAAAGGTCCAGTGTGTAGGATTTAGGGGCATATACTGGCAGAAATTGAATATGAAATAATATGTACGTTTCCATGGGTGTATAATGACTTAAAATAAGAATTGTGTTCTTTTGCTTACCTTAGCATGAGCCATGTATACCTACACAGTGGTTGGGTCCCCATTTATGAAGACTGGCATGTTGCACCACCATGTTTCTACAGTAGTCCAGAATGGACAAACCAAACACTGGCTCTACAGTGGGCCAACACAGTGAGAAGCCCATCCACATTAAGAAGTGTTGGAGTTACATCGATTTGTATCGTAAAACTGTTTGATTGAAATGCAAACATGTCATTTTATTATAAATGAAAGACAGTTGGTCAAACAAGATAAGCATTTTTATGACATCATGATGGCTATTTTATTTATTTTTTGTTATTTGTTGTTTTTTTTTTTGTTTCTAAAAAGTCAAAAATAAAATCAGCGAATTGGGGAAAAAACTATAATGGAAAGCATAATTAATGCTCACATACAGTATCTTATCTCTACACATCTCTTGTGTTTATGTTTGTGTGTGTGTGTGTGTGTCTGTTGTGTACAGTATTTCTGTGTACAAAACTGCTGACCTTTAGGAAATTGTCAGGTTGATGAGCCCACTGTGACCCCCATCTCCTCACTCTGTCACCTGCTGACATGCGCAGAAAAGTGGGATGGGATTCTGTGTGTGTACATGTGTGTGTGTGTGTGTGTGTGTGTGTGTGTGTGTGTGTGTGTGTGTGTTTGTGTTCACACTCACACTCTGGTTTATCTTGTTGTGATTTCCTGGATGTTATGGCCTGATTTTGATGATAACAGCCCTCTGTCAGCAGTCTGCAAAAAACCTCCGATAAGCATTTCTGCCCCTTTAGTACCAACTGAGCTTCAATACTCCAACACACACACACACACACACACACACACTGTGGGGGTTTCAGTGCTGCTATATATCAGACATTAGTTTCATGATCTCTGTTGGTTGTTCTCTCCATTCAAGCTCCCCTTGATGAATCTAAATTAAAAACTAATTTATTGCAGCTCCACAAGTGAAGTTCACATTACTGTAACTGTTTTAGTAAAATGTTATTGTGGCCTGTGGAATGTTGGTCCACTCCTCTTCAATGGCTGTGCGAAGTTGCTGGATATTGACAGGAACTGGAACATGCTGTCGTATATGCCGATCCAGAGCATCCCAAACACGCTCAATGGGTGACATGTCCGGTGAGTATGCTGGCCATGCAAGAACTGGGATGTTTTCAGCTTCCAGGAATTATCATGCTGCAACATGAGGTGATGGTCGTGAATGAATGGCACAACAGTGGGCCTCAGGATCTCGTCATGGTATCTCTGTGCATTCAAAATGCCATCAATAAAATGCACCTGTGTTCATTGTCCATAACGTACGCCTGCCTATACCATAACCCCACCGCTACCATGAGCCACTCGATCCACAATGTTGACATCAGCAAATCGCTCACCCACACAACGCTATCTGCCATCTGCCCTGAACAGTGAAAACCGGGAGTCATCCGTGAAGAGAATACCTCTCCAACATGCCAGACGCCATCGAATGTGAGCATTTGCCCACTCAAGTCGGTTACGACGATGAACTGCAGTCAGGTCGAGACCCCGATGAGGACGACGAGCATGCAGATCAGCTTCCCTGAGACGGTTTCTGACAGTTTGTGCAGAAATTCTTTGGTTATGCAAACTGATTGTTGCAGCAGCTGTCCGGGTGGCTGGTCTCAGATGATCTTGGAGGTGAACATGCTGGATGTGGAGGTCCTGGGCTGGTGTGGTTACACATGGTCTGCAGTTGTGAGGCCGGTTGGATGTACTGCCAAATTGTCTGAAACGCCTTTGGAAACGTCTTATGGTAGAAAAATGAACATTCAATTCACGGGCAACAGCTCTGGTGGACATTCCTGCAGTCAGCATGCCAATTGCGCGCTCCCTCAAAACTTGGCAAACTTACGGGGTTACAATGTTTTTGTCAGGAACACTTTGATTCGTCTTTGTATTATTTTCTGGTAATATTGTTACCTTGTGAAGCATTGAACTAACTGTTTTTAAAGGGTTAACATCTGAGTGCCACGCTACAGACTAAGGACAGGCAAACAGTGCAAACTTCATAATCCAGCCTGGTCTCTTTTGTTGGTGTATACTTAGGTGGAAAGTACTGCCTAGTTTCCCTGTAAGTTTTGGGGAAATTACCCAGTACTATTAGACTAAGGACGGGCAAACAGTGCAAACTTCATAATCCAGCCTGGTCTCTTTTGTTGGTATATACTTAGGTGGAAAGTACTGCCTAGTTTCCCTGTAAGTTTTGGGGAAATTACCCAGTACTATTAGACTAAGGGCGGGCAAACAGTGCACACTTCATAATCCAGCCCAGTCTCTTTTGTTGGTGTATACTTAGGTGGAAAGTACTGCCTAGTTTCCCTGTAAGTTTTGGGGAAATTACCCAGTACTTTCAGACTAAGGACAGGCAAACAGTGCAAACTTCATAATCCAGCCCAGTCTCTTTTGTTAGTATACACTTAGGTGGAAAGTACTGCCTAGTTTCCCTGTAAGTTTTGGGGAAATTACCCAGTACTTTCAGACTAAGGACAGGCAAACAGTGCAAACTTCATAATCCAGCCCAGTCTCTTCTGTTAGTATAAACTTAGGTGTAAAGTACTGCCTAGTTTCCCTGTAAGTTTTGGGGAAATTACCCAGTACTATTAGACTAAGGACGGGCAAACAGTGCAAACTTCATAATCCAGCCTGGTCTCTTTTGTTGGTATATACTTAGGTGGAAAGTACTGCCTAGTTTCCCTGTAAGTTTTGGGGAAATTACCCAGTACTATTAGACTAAGGACGGGCAAACAGTGCACACTTCATAATCCAGCCCAGTCTCTTTTGTTGGTGTATACTTAGGTGGAAAGTACTGCCTAGTTTCCCTGTAAGTTTTGGGGAAATTACCCAGTACTTTCAGACTAAGGACAGGCAAACAGTGCAAACTTCATAATCCAGCCCAGTCTCTTTTGTTAGTATACACTTAGGTGGAAAGTACTGCCTAGTTTCCCTGTAAGTTTTGGGGAAATTACCCAGTACTTTCAGACTAAGGACAGGCAAACAGTGCAAACTTCATAATCCAGCCCAGTCTCTTTTGCTAGTATACACTTAGGTGGAAAGTACTGCCTAGTTTCCCTGTAAGTTTTGATGAAAGTACGCTGCAGATGTGAGAACAGCACTTACCATGTGGTTTCTGTGTAATTAAATAATAAAAACATTTTATAACTTTTCATGACTCATTATTGTGTATTTTAAGATATATGTAGGCTATATTATTACACTACTGTATTGTTTGTGTTTCGTCCTCGGATGGCACTACAAGACTTCCAGAGATGTGCACTTGAGAGAGGTAAGTTTGCTTTGTACTCCAGCCTGCCCGTTAATTAGGCAATTTGCAGAATGTAGACCAATTTCTTGACATATTCATATTCAATGAAATGAAAACAAAACATAAATATTAAAACCCTGGAGTGTGGGTGAAATTGTCTGATGACACATAGGCTACATAAAAGTGACTGAAAACAAAAGCATTTGTTGCACTTCATACATATACAGATTCATATAAGGAAATTAAACCATAAGTTTTGGGAAATTACATAAGTGACCGCAAGGGATACTCTAACTCCTGGGAAAGTATGTGGTAAGTGACCGGGAGGAATTATGCTCTAACTCCCGGGAAAGTACATGTAAGTTCCCGGGAGTTATATGATAACTCCCGGGGAAGTGGGCGAGAGGTACACTCTAAAACACGGGCTGACTTATGAAGTGTTACCGAAAACCACAACCTGACTAGCAAGCAAGTAAGTCGCAGAAGTCAGCAGAAGGAGAGTTTACAGACTGGTGAGTTGATTTCCTCGTTCTGATGAGTCACTCACAGCTACATGCCACCACCGTATAAAGCCAACCACAAAAAGCATTGCTAACACTTGCAAAGTAAGCATAGGAGCCTAAATGTAGCACAAATTAAGCGAAGCTGACTTTTTGTCATTCCCTCGCTACAACCAGAGGAATCTCAACTCATTCTCATTCACAGATCATTCACTTTGTCATGTCCCTTGGCATCTGATAGCGACACACATGGCACCCTTTTGTGTATCCACGTGACACACATCTGGAACACATTGTAACATATGGTTAATCTAGTAAAATGGTTTTGACGACAAAAGCAACAACACTACTCGGTTTAGAAAAAAGATTACTGTTTGGGTTAAAATAACTATGTTTGTTACATGAGTGACGTCAGTGCATGACAACCGTATGTAAGTTATGTAACGATACTTTAAAACAAGCTTGACTTTTTGTTTCACCCAAGATGTAGGTGTATAAGTTAGATAATGTTAAGTTAAAACTACACTGACTTTTGGTTTCACAGGACACAAACTCAAAGTCATTTTTGTTTGACCCATCCACCTCCCCTCCCTCCATTTCTATGCAAACTTTCTCACTGTTCATACTATATCAGCTGCTCTCAGTTTCAAGTTTTGCCACAGATGGATGGATGGATGGTAGTGTTCGCGTAGCGGTCCACAAGCATCGTGGCAGCGCACGTGTATTCACACCAAAACCGAACAGAACCGAACCATCCTGCAGTGGCTGCTGCTGTCCCGTCAAAATATCCAATCCAATCCAATCCATCTTTATTTATAAAGCACAGTTTAAATAAACTCAAGGTTTCCAAAGTGCTGTACATTAAGAAAAATAAACAATAAAATAAACAATAAAATAGACATTAAAACAGAAAACATAATAAATAAAGGGTAAAACCCGTGCACATAAAATAAACAATCTAGGTGGTGTTAAAAGCCAAGGAAAAGAGGTGCGTTTTAAGAAGAGATTTAAAAGTGGCCACGGAAGAGGACTGCCTGATGTGCAGCGGCAGTTCATTCCAAAGCTTAGGGGCGGCAGTAGCAAACGCTCGGTCCCCTCTGAGCTTCCGCCTTGTTTTGGGAACCCTCAGGAGCAGCTGGTCAGCTGACCTGAGGGATCGAGTAGGTGCGTAAGGGTGCAGAAGCTCAGAGAGGTACACTGGAGCAAGGCCATTTTGGGCTTTAAAAGCAAATAAAAGAATTTTAAAATGAATTCTAAAATGGACGGGTAGCCAGTGAAGTGAAGCTAAAATCGTGTAATGTGCTCAGACTTTCGAGTGCCAGTTAAGAGACGTGCAGCTGCATTCTGCCCTAGGTGCAGACGTGCAATGGAGGCCCCGCGTCCCCCCCTGTAAAGAGCATGGCCTGAATCACGCCGAGTGGTTACAAAGGCATGTATTACTGTTTCAAAGTGCTGTCTGTGCAGAAAGGGTTTAATTTTAGCAAGTTGTCTTAGCTGGAAGAAGCTGGTTTTTACCACAGCTTTAATCTGGCTGTCGAACTTTAGTTCCGCGTCCACTTTTACCCCCAGATTATTAACAGTGGGTTTGGCGAACTGCGCCAGGGAACCCAGGTCGACTGGGGAGGTCACGGAAATGCCACCAAAGACAATCACTTCCGTCTTGTTCTCATTAAAATTTAAAAAGTTTCGAGCCATCCAAGCTTTGACGTCATCCAGACAATTTAGAAGTGGCTTAAGTGCAGAAGAGTCAGCCTTTTTAAGGGGGACATAAATCTGGCTGTCATCCGCATAACAATGAAATAAAATGCCGTGCTTCCTGAGAATGGACCCAAGTGGAAGAAGGTATAAAGAAAATAAAAGTGGGCCCAACACTGAGCCTTGTGGAACCCCGCAAGAGAGAGGAGCAGTGGAGGACACAGAGTCACCAAGGCCGACACAGAATGACCGGTGTGATAGGTAGGACCTGAACCAAGCCAGCGCCTGACCCCTGATGCCCACCCACTGCTCCAGGCGAGCAATTAGGATATCATGGTCCACTGTGTCGAAAGCAGCAGTTAAATCTAAAAGGACAAGAATTACCGAGTGACCAGAGTCAGTAGCTAAAAGATGTCATTAAAAACCCTTAAGAGTGCTGATTCTGTGCTGTGCAATGTTTTAAAACCAGATTGGAAAATTTCAAGAATGTTGTGGTCATTAAAAAAGTCAAAAAGCTGAGAATAAACAATCTTCTCTAAGATCTTTGATACGAAAGGCAGTTTGGAAATGGGCCTAAAGTTAGCCATAACAGTGGGATCCAGTCCAGGTTTTTTAATCAGTGGCTGCACAACTGCATGTTTAAACTGAACAGGAACCACCCCTGATGACAGACTGCTGTTAATAATACTGAGTAAGTAAGGCCCGAGAGTGGGGAAAACCTCTTTAAAAAGTTGAGGAGGAACAGGATCATTGGGCGAACCAGATGGTTTTAAACCCCCCACAATCTCTTGCACAAACGCCAGGGTCACAGGCTCAAATGAGTCAAAGACAGCAGAACAGGGGAGAAACACTGAGGGGTCAGAGGCTGAAGGTGAAATAAGTGCTCTGGTAGAAGAAACTTTATCAATAAAAAATCGCAGAAAGTTTTCACACACAGGGGGAGAGGGCTCAGCTCCCACAGTCTGTGATGCATTCAGGGTAGAGTTGATCACTTTGAACAACACACGAGGTTTGTGACAGTTAGAGACAATAATGTCAGAGAAATATTTCCTTTTTGCCTCTTTCACAGAGGATTGATAACGCCAACAATCCCTCAATATTTGAAAAGACACCTCTAGTTTATCTTTTTCCATTTACGCTCAGCTCTGCGACACTCCTGTCTGACACTGCGGGTTGTTTCATTCAACCACGGCTCAGGCTTAACTTTACGCTGCCTGCTCTTTAATGGGGCGGTAGAGTCGATGGCAGACTGGCAAGAGTGAAAAAACTGAGAGCAAAGAGCCTCTGTGTCAAGGTGTGCAGGATCAGTAGTGGCGCAGATCTGACTGAAAGCAGACGAGAAGTGAGCGGCAGTGGAAGGGTTAATAACCCGGCAGCTGCGAACAGCAGCGGGAGGTTTAACAGAGTTAAAACACACTGCGGCTTCAACAAGTACAGGCATATGATCAGAGAAATACGCTTCACAGACTTCCAGATTATAGACAGGCAAACCAAATGACAAAACAAGATCAAGTGTGTGTCCCTGTACATGTGTAGGGCCCAATACAGATTGTACGAGATTAAAAAAAAAATATAAAAAAATATAAACCACACCCGAACAGTTGGTGGCGGTAGTGCACTGTGTTTGCAAATCTTCAATAAACTCCAAAGAAGAAGTGAGTTCGGACCCAAAGCCCAAGGTGGACGAGTTCGCACGCCAGTGATTATTCCAGTGCTTAGAGAATGAATATTTAGCACTACAAATGGGTAAGTGCATGAAACATGTGCTTGTCAGGTCTTGCTTGGTCAAGGGGGAGATGTCTACGGTGGCTGAGAGAGGTCACAACCTCTCTCAGCCACCGTAGACACGCAAACTCGTGTTTTTTGTTGAATGCCGCAATTATTCACTTGCAACTCACACAAAAAATCAGCATCTCTTCTATTTTCGAGCTTGCTTACGAAAGCAGCGTGACTCGAGCAGTGCGTAGAACAGATGCAGTGTGAATGCTCCAACCTGTTAACATGCTCGCCGAAATGAAAACGCGAGTAAACAGCGACTGTTCGCGAGTGCTACACGAACTCATCACTCCCGGTGTAAATGAGGCCTAAAGTGCATCTCATAAAGACACTAAAGGGCACCCGTGGCATCAATGTCACATGCATGCAAGAGCGTGACAAAGAGTTGGCATTTGACTACTTAGGCATGTGAATGGGCTGGAAATCCAAGAATGACATCCTGATGGGGTCTAATTACCAAAGACTCCTCACAACTTTCTTCAACATCCTGTTGTACACACAGTGTCTGATAAAATAATTGAACTCCTCTGTGGTCTTTTCTTTCAGTAAGCCTCTCCTGATTGGGACAAAGACCTAAATTATCATTATGTTTTTTGTAAACTAAAGATATCAATATCAGTTTCTTAGACACATAAGTGAGATTGAGACCATTCTAGTCTTGTTTTGATTAACACTTTCCCTGCCAGAATATTATTTTTCAGTTGCCAGCAACTGCCAGAATTTTTAATCATATTCACTAATCTTTCAAATCTCACAGAATAATTTGTTCTACGATAATGTAAACAGTACATGAAACTAAAGAAGAGACCTTCTGTTTTGTATATACAAAAAACATTTTATTCTCAACATTGTCTTTTTTTACACATGACAGCCTCCAAGACCCACCGAAAAAGAAGACCAGACAAGGCAGAAAGAGGAGGAAGGCAGCTGAGACCATGTCGGCCTCAAACAAGGAGACTGTAATCAGCATCTCAGGTACACATCTCTCCACTGACTGCATGAAAGTCTTATCCAATGGCCTGTCATATGCCCACACTCAAAACTCAAACCAATTCCAGACGAAAGTCGATTTGTTTAGATTTTACCGTAATTTGCATTTGAAGGCCTGGTACCACAACAGAAATGCTAATACTACAACTGCCACTGTGCACACTGCTAACAATGCTAATAAACCACACAGCCCTTCAGGCCCAAATTTCCACTAAATAACAATGCATGTTTGAATGCGTTCATGAAAAAAGTGGACCATGACGTTGAAAAATGTTTTCACACCAACAGAAGAACGTCATACTCCAACCTGACCCAGGGTGAGGGACGGGCTATCCAATGGCTGAACAATAATGATGACATTGTAATACGAGCAGCTGACAAAGGAGGAGCCACAGTGATTTGGGGTAAGCAAGACTATAGCCTATTGATGAAGTCTTCAGACAACTGAATAACCCACAGTACTATGCCCCGTCAGCTTAAATCCAACTGCATCTATTAAACAAGCTCTCAAAACTATTCTGGATAATGCATTTGAAAGACAGGAACGTGATTTCCTATTCTCTCACAATCCCAAAAATACACAGAAATCTCAACTGTCCACCTGGCAGACCCATCATCAGTGGCACTGACAGTATAATGGAACCTGTTTCCAAATATGTTGACTTTTTCATTAAGGCCCTCACTTGTTCATTGAAAGCCTATCTCCAAGACACCACAGATGTGCTTAAGAAACTTACAGTTTCTTAAGCAGTTTCAACACTTATCTTGTAACTATGGATATTAAGTCTCTTTATACAAACATTAAACATTGTGATGGTCTTGAAGCCCTTCAGCATTTTTTACAACTGAGACCAGGCTTCTGTTTCAGAAAGGCCTTTCTGTCTCTAAACCCAAGCCCTGGTTCCCCCAACCCAAAGGCACCTACAGGTGCAGGTCTTGCAGTCACTGCCACAGCATAAAAAGAGACAATGTTTTCACTGATGATTTTAGTCAAAGAACATTTCATTAGGCCCGTTTCCACTGAAGAAGTTCCTGGTACTATTTGGGGGGCAGGAACTTTACATGAACGTCCTCTCACTCGGCCCTCTCAACCGCCGTGTCTCCACTGAGAGGGCGGAGTAGGAGGAAGGTTCCTGTAAAGTTACTGGGCTCTGGATATGACGTAATCGTTGTGCAACAATTTTTACCGGGGCGACGCGGCAAAGAAACAAACTATTTTGTCACTTTCTGTTGACGTCACATCTCGCCTTGAGTATATCCAATCAGCACCAAGTAACCCCCAAGCCTGACCCAGGAGATTTTCGGGGCCGTTCTGAGTACCTACTCCGAGTCAGGGACTTGTTTAGCCCCTGTAAAAGTTCCGGAACTCTGTCCTTCGGGGGTGGTTCCTTTGGTGGAAACACGCACCAACGGCCCTGGCCCCGTAAAATTACCCCAAAGCTCCTGCGGTGGAAACAGGCCTATTGCCACAGTTTTGCCAACTGTAACACAACACATGTGATATACAGACTAGAGTGCGAATGTGGTTGCTTCTATGTTGGTCGTACAAAAAGAAAGCTCAGAGCAAGACTGGCCAAACACAAATATGCCATCAGAACTCAAAACCCTAACTATCCAATGGCCCAACATTACAAAATTGCTGGTCATACCAGTTCTGACACTTTAAAATGCATGGCCATTGAGGTAGTTCCCAGCAGTCTGAGAGGAGGAGACAGACTGAAGCGCCTCCTACAGCGTGAGACTTTTTGGATTTTCACATTGAAAGCCACAACACATCCTGGTCTCAGTGAAGAGATTGACTTTTCTCCTTTTTTGTAATATTTCTTTGTAACATTTGTTATATATTTAGCAATATGGATTATTTGTTACTTTAAAGTGACAATATGCAGGGTAACATGTATCATTTTACTATTGTAGCTGCTTTGTTACATATTTACATTGTTTTGGATTTGCAGCACGACTGTTTTTCAGTCCTACTGCCCATTAAGTGCTTGTAGGCTGTCTATCTCTGGGGTTGAGTGCTTCTTACACATTGGTTTTTCCACATGTAGTGTGCTGGCCTTGCAATGTCCCATATGCCCTTTGCTGTTCTCGTTTTTTGAGGTCTCTGTGGTAGTTTTGAAGCTTGCTGACTTTGTCTAGAGGTTCTTTGTCATTCTGCTGTGTACATCTTTTTTTATGACTACTTTATGATAGTTTACACTTCAGTATTTTGCCATTTTGGCTTGTTGCTTCCCGACAGTCTGGTCACATGTTTTTGATGATGACTGATTTATACACTAGTGTTCTGTCATTTTTTCTTGTCATATCTTGACAGTCTTATCCCATTACTTTGGTGATTGCTGTGATCTATACATTAATGTTTTGTCATTTTTTCTTGTCGTATCCTGACAGTCTTATCCCATTACTTTGGTGATTGCTGTGATCTATACATTAATTAGGGTCCGGGCAGCTAAGCTGCCAGGACACTATTGTAATCTAGGTATTCTTCTTCTTCTTTCTTCTTTCTTCTTCCGAGGAAATCATACTTCCCATGGGTGAAAACTCACCAAACTTTGCACAAAGGTCCAGTCTCATGCCAGATATCCTCAGGTGTAAACTCAAGCCAATAGTCCTGATGGTGGCGCTACAGCAAGCGTCTAAAGTTCAAAACTTTGAAAATTCATAACAAATCAACCATATGTGCTACGACTTCACAACTTTCATCAAACCGTAGCCCCAACACTGAAGAAACTTTTGTACAAATCTATTAAAAATTATGAAGTTCATCGTTCTGTTTTTTTCAAAAACTGTAAAACTTCTTAAACCTATCTCCTCCCACAATTTTTGCTCAATTGACACCAAACTTGCTACAGAGCATCTTCAGACTGTCCGACAAAAACTACATTTCTCAGATTTTTAATTTATCAAAAATTGAGCCTACAGTGCATCAAAATGTTTGACTGTAAACAGTACTGTAAACATATACATGCAAATTCTTGCTAAATAAATCTTAAATGTTCATGAAAAAAATGACAAAATTCTAGAGTCATGGTAGATGATGTGTTGCAAATTTCAGAATTTTATCTTAAAAACTGAATTTTTGACAGCATTTTGAATTTTGCTCTAATGTGAACAATTGGAGTCAATGTAAAAATGGCAATTTTAAACATCAGTTTTTCACTTATGGAGCAAATCAATCATTGTTACAAACAAATTACCAACATCTCCATGCTGTCTAGATGCCATATGTGTATTTTCAGATTTTTGTTTTGATAACTGAATTTTTTATAGTGGTTTGAAATCTGCTCTTCTATGCATGGACAGCTGCTAAACCTGCACGTCTGGCTTAGTCAGTTTGTGAAGCTACACATGAATTGTCACTGAGTAATTAGCTCAGTGAGATAGAAATTGTTTGCTAGTCTCAGAGGTTTTGAGTTCAAGCCTCAGCTGACGCAAAAGGCAGATTGTGTTGTTAAATTCCTAAATGTCTTCCAATTCTTCTGCTTGTTGCTCAGAATTGCCTAAAAATGTTCGGACCCGACCCATCGCTGCACAGCAGCTGTAATGTTTTGTTATTTTTTCCTGTCGTATCTAGACAGTCTGGTTACATGATTTTGATGGTTGTTGTGATTTATACATTGTTTATTTAGTTTTTCTTGCTTAATCCTGACATGATTGTGATGATTGCTGTCACTTATACTCATGGTTTGTCGTATCATGACAGTCCAGTCCCATTATTTTGGTGACTGCTCTGATCTATACATCAGTGTCTTGTTACTTTTTCTTGTCGGGTATTGACAGTCTGGTCACATGATTCTGTTGGTTGTTGTGATTTATACATTGCTTATCTATTTTTTCTAGCTATATCCTGACATGTTTTTGATGACTGCTGTCACTTATTTTTATGGTCTGTCGTATTTTGACAGCCCGGTCCTATTATTTTGGTGATTGCTGTATTTTGTTACTTTCTCTTGTCGTATTCAGTTAGCCTGGTCACATGATTTTGATGGTTGTTGTGATTTACACATTGTTATCTACCTTTCCTTGCAATTTTCTGACATGATTTTGATGATTGCCGCTATGTATACATCTATGTCTTGTTATTTTTTTAAAAACATATTTGTCGTATCCTGACAGTCTGGACATATGACTTTGATGATTGTCCTGATTCATCTATTAATGCTCTGTTATTTTTCTTGTCACATTCTGACAAACTGGTTACATGGTTTATTGATTACTGCTACCCCCCCGGAACACGTTGCCACGTTCAATGATCATTCAGAGTTATGTTGCCTCCCTCTCCTCTGTGGTCATCTTGTCTGTGTGTCACTGCCACTGTCATGGAGATCCAGTTTCGTCCCACCAAACTTGTTTGCTTCTTTATCCAGATGAAATTCACAATGTTGATCACAACAGGAATTGTCGAGTTTGAGTCCATCAACATCTCCACGGCATGTGCAACCGTAGACTTTTCCATCAGTGCCAGATATTCGTAGCCTGAGTGTCAGACTGAAGCTCCCAGAACCTTCAGTCTGACATCGCCTCCATTGAAGGCGATTTACAAGGGGGAGGGAATTTGATTTTTCCCTAATCAATCAGTAGAGATCAACGACTCACCCAGAATGTGATGTCATTAGTATCCATGCCTCGGGGGTGCTGAAAACAAGCGAGCATTGCCCGTTTAAAATGTCTCTGTCGTCGTGCACGCCCAGCTGCATCGCCGTTAAATAAAGTTTAGCAGCTTCCTTAATTTGGTCCTCCATTAACATGAGTAGTGGCGAAATACCTCGATAGCATTGTTAATGTGGTCTGTAGGATCTGTAGTTGTCGCCATTGCTGCTATCCTCAACAGTTACCCACTGGCGTACAGCTTGACATCAGCATGGCACTGATTGGCTAATCACTAGAACCGCCCCCACCCCCAGCGTTCTTTGGTCCGTTTGGATGCGATAAATCGCAAATTCATTGCATTATGCCAGACCAGAGATGCAAGCCTACTCAGTTGAGTGGGCGGGGTCTATGGTCTGGAACCAGGCTAAGATATTCGTGCCGTTTACAAGCTGCTACATTTCTACAAACAAAATTTTCTTCTGGTTTCCAGCCGATCTTCTTCTTTGTTTGTTTTTTAACATGGCAGTGCTGTTCTATTTCACAACAGTGAAGTGTGCAACAGTGCCACCATCTTATAACAGAGAAAACATGTATTACTGGAATATCTCATCAATGGCGGGGATAGTGTTAATATTAATTTGTAGCAGTGTGTGTGTGTGTGTGTGTGTGTGTATTGTAGCAGCACCCTGCTGTGCTGCTACACAGCGATTGATCTGGCAATCTGAGGAGCAGCAGTAAGTGGAAGGTAAACAAGCTGCTCAAGGCCTGATGGAAGTCTTGTTATCCAGATTGGAGGGTGAGCGAGGTGTCTCCGCCCCGTCTTTTCCCCGAGTTTATGGTATCCTCTCTGTCTCATGCCGTCTCAGTCAGTGCTGATGTAGGATATTTAGTACAGGACCTGATCGAAGAGCAACTTGGCCCAGTACTTCCTCTCATCTTTTTTTACTCTCACTCTCTCTTGCTGTCTCATTTGCTCCAGAGCTCCATCTTTCATACGCTCAGCTGAGCAACTGAGGCAGAGGCAAGTTAAAGGGAGAAAAGAGACATGATTGTAAAGGTGATGGTGAAAACTCTTGGAGTTGATTCTTTCCACTGGCAGTCATGGTCCATAAGAAGAATAAGAAAGAGCATTTTTCTGAGTGTCACAACAAGGATTTCTGTTATCCGATAATTACAGTTTTTTTTTTGTTTTGTTTTTTTTAACAGGAAAATCTATTGAAGTGAGACACATTCCTCCCTGGTCATAGTGCCCAATGAAAATAATTCCCTCTGAGAATTTGTGTCCTAACAGCAAGCAAGCATCTGACTTTTGTGTTGCGTTGCATAACATTGGACACTCTCAACAGGATTGGTTAAATATGAACTTCTGTTATATCATGTGAACAAACCACATAGCTATCAGCTGTGTGCTTGAGATCAGACTGGAGACATAACCACTTTAAAGACAGGTAAGTACTTGCTATCGTCCTATGTTTGTACTTTTTAAATAGAATATTTACTGGAAATGACCTACAATATAGCCAACAACAAGTAGGTTGTTATTAGTGATGGTCTTTACCAAAAATGTTCAGCTCCTTTACAGTCTTACTCCACCCAGCTGCCACCATTTTATAGTAATAGCACACAGTAAA
This sequence comes from Epinephelus fuscoguttatus, assembly GCF_011397635.1. Taxonomy (NCBI): domain Eukaryota; kingdom Metazoa; phylum Chordata; class Actinopteri; order Perciformes; family Serranidae; genus Epinephelus; species Epinephelus fuscoguttatus. The sequence goes on from NC_064753.1 coordinate 6,489,074, forward strand.
TTAAGGAAGTATTGTATAGATAAATACCCATTTCAGAATTACATGTCAATGCTCCTTGTCCATTGTGGTGCTTTCAAAGTGAGCGACAGGGATAAATAGAAAAAGGGACATATAATAAAAGTTCAGCTCAGGCCTGTTTGAATATTCCAACATGTTCTCATCCCAAGTTGTCACATATCACTGCTCTGTTGAAGGACTTTAATGTCTACGTATTATACGCTAGGTAACCTCCCGCATCTGCTATTGATGCCACAACCAACGCCGGGATGTCAACAAAAGCATGTGGTTCAGTTGAGGAAAAAACATCAAGGTTCAGCTCTACATTTATACAGGAAGTAAACACCGTGCTCCTGGGTGAAAGTCTGTACCCTCTGGCCGCATTATGAACTGATGCTGATTGTGCGCGTATCATCGAAAGGTTCTGTCCAGCCACATTTCGAACTGATGTTGTCCAGAGGCATATCATACCGCCACAAAAGATGACTTTTGGCGTTGGTGTCATCACTGACAAAGTGGCGTTAATTGACGACTTCAGAATGAGAATGGGTTGATCATTCCAGTAGAAATTATTTGTGTTTGTGTTGCCCCAACATATGCATGCTAGCGTAACATTTTTTGATTATTTTGAATATAGCGTTTTTATGCATGAGTCCATTGACAGGACTTATTTTATTTGGGATATAATGTTTGAGCGAAAGTAGCCTACTATTCAATAAAAAGTATTATAAATCTACATACCTCGATGATGTCATTCTTTATAAACCTGACTAATTGTTTTCAAGCTCAATAAAAACACATAATATTTGACTGGAATTTCTCCCATTTGTCTGGGACAGTGAAGTCTTAAATGTAGACCGGCACCTATTTTACTGTAGGTTGGCAAGCTATGGTTACACCCCTCCTAAAATGACTCCTCTTATTTTCAGAATTTGATCCATGCAGTCGAATAACATTCAGAAAGTCAAATAAGTATTTCACTGCTGGAGAGGTCTTCTTTTAAAAAAACTGGGCTGTCATCCAGTAGAAAGACACAAATGCTTTTAAAATCTGTGCCACACAACCAGAGAAAACAGAAAAAGGGCTGCGGCATTCACAACTACCAGAATACAATGCGCCACACCGGACTAATAATCGCTCCCATTGATGGATGATGTGAGCTCGCACTTTTTTGACATAGGAAACAATGTGGTGGTAAGCTGGTGACAAACAATCTTAAAACAGTAAACTAAAACATTTTTCTGACAGGTGAAATGAAGTGACCTGAGTGAAACAGACAACACAGTAACAGAATTTTCATTCATTCATTCATATTTGGTCAACACTGCTGAGTTCTATTGTTTGATCTCAGTTTTTTCAGCCTCTGTTTTAACGATAAAGGAAACAGTATGTAAATTATTTTTATCCCATTCATGTGTGCAGGGAGCTAACATAATCTCACCCAGCTCAGGCAGTCTCGGACGTTCATGCGCTCAACCAGCATGGCTGGAGAAGGACACTACTGGTTATGTTCTATAGCCTAAAGAACGCAGAAGCGTGAGACAGCCTGCAGAGGCTTCCCTGGTCTAGGCACCCAGTGAACAACTTATATAACAATGAATGGAGCACCATCTTTGGATGCAGTATCGAGTTCTCCTTAATACATCTATAAGTATAATTAGAATGATGCTGCAGGCTAAATGCTAAAGTGAAAAATGCTAAGTACTTGGTATGTCTGCTTACACATATTTAATTGGCAAGGCAGAGGATTATATAGGACTGCACCGCAGTAGCAGTGCTTACTAATTCTGTTTTCTTACTATCCAGAGAACCAGCCATTAGCACTGCGATAGAATGGTCCAGGAATGAGTTATAAAACTTGGAAATGAGTTAGCATTTTATCTCTCACAGTTCCCTTGTCTCAAAGCCAGTGAGTATTTTGAATGGGTTTTTGGTTAGATATCTGTAATAAGGTCTGTGGTTAACACAAGCTTAGGAGGCTCTCCTGTTTTGTTCTACAAAACAAAACATGCCATACATTCTGAAGCATATATGTGTCATAAAAAAGACATTTGCTAACAAGTGGCTAAATGAGACTACGGAGCGTCATCAGGCCGAACATGGCTTTGCAGCCTTGTTGTGGTGACAATGCTGAAGTCCTGCAACCATAGTGTAGTTCATTTATAGCCTAACATTAGCTCTTTACTCCTGCCAATTGCATTTATGCTGCAAAAATCATAAAGGGTTGTTCATTTGTGCTAAACATAAAATATGAAGGTCTCACATGCTTATTACATGCCATGCAAAAGTTTAAAATCCAATGGAAAAGTCCCATTGGCTTTTTGTCGAAGGACCCATGCCAATGTTAACTTCCATGTTGGCCTACAAATAAACATCATCCCTGCAGCACTCTATTGCAGTGATGCCATATCTGCCTCAACACAGTGACAGCAGATCCTTTGCTGTCACTGTGACAGCTGTGTTGTGCTACTGCTGCTGCCTTACTGACACCCTGTCAGACTTCTACTTCTGTCTGCAGGAGCTGCTGCTCACTCTGCTCTGAGTCCTACTGAGGTCACACAGCGATATATCTTGACGCCTGCAGCTCCTGTTAGAACAGCAGAGTTATGGCTGATTTCTACCCCTGACTGTTTACCCTTAAAACATATGTGGTTCATTTCAGGATAAGTGAGTGAGTGTCTGTCTCATGGATGTTTTATGAGGACGAGTTACTGCACATCATGATGGCACCCATTCACTTTTGTGTGACGTTTATTATGATGGTAAAGCAATGACTGTTGCTCATCAAGGTCTGGATGATTTGTGTATTTGAATATGTGTCTTCTCAGACCAAAGATCTCTGATCTTTCTCTTCTATCTGAAGACAAGAAGAGAAAGTCATGTTACAATGACCAAGGGGATGTGCCAGGCCTGGGATCAAGTCTGAAAAATTGCTGAGAGTTGGAGACCTAGCCACAAATGCTAACACCTGCCTTTTCCATTGGAAAACAGAAGGCATGGCTGTGTTAACGTGAATGTACGCTGTAATGTGTTTTAGACTCTACTTTCCACATCAGTGTTTTTATGTCCAATATCCTCCAGTCTTAACTTTCTGTTTATTGATTTTATTATTTGCATTTTGACTCATCATGCTCTTTCAACAATCCTTCATTCAACATTTCTACAGATCCACCCATGAATCTAACAGACCGCTTTCTAAATGATGATGCTCGCTGAGTCAAGACAACTGACGAGGCGTTGAGTTTCCAAGAATATCCAGCTCTCATTTCTTTGCGATTTATCTCTCAGTGCGGTTTGTTTGTTCATTTATTGGCAGTTTGTTTGTCTGGGCTGCTCAGTCACGCTTTCTCTAAGTGTGGCGTCGTGCAGCGTCACCTCAGCCATGCAGCGAGTCCAGACCAGTTGTATTTATAGATCAGCCTGTCTGAGGACGGAGCCAGCAGCCAGAGAGTAATGATGCGCTACAAATGGGACTCATCCAAAACTCGTTCCCCCACTGCCCCCCCACACACAGCCCTATTAACCTTCACACACACACACTCACATAGATACAAACACATTCATGGTATCTTTTTTTATAGATTAAAAGCTTCAAGCAACCGTTTGCCAAGTTCTGCATCAGCCTACAGGAAGCACAAAATAATCAAATTACATTATGGTGCATTAAAGTTGTACATTAAAACACTTTCCAGCTTATGGAGCCTGTGGCACTGAGGTCATATAGTCATGGGTTCCATACACCCACCAATAAAGTATATCCACAACCTCTCTGTAGCCGGTCCATATAAACATATAGTGCTCATTCAGTCTGTATGCTGAGCTCTGCTTCACTGCTGCCTGCTAATCAAAAATATAACTCCCCTGGTGGAACATTTGGTCATACGTGAATTCTGTTTTTTAAAATGTGTTCCAATCCTGTTCATTAAATGTTGTGTATCTCAGGCTCTGCCACAGGGGTTATTCAGGGACAGTCTGTGTCAAGCTTGCTCATATTTGTTCCTGAGCATCACATGAGCAGAGCCATGCCACCAAGTAAGGACACATGTACGAAACGGGGGCTTTAGGGGTCCTCTGTCTGGAATTTCTTAGCATCAAACCCTTCATTTCTTGTATTCTGGTAAATGTGTATGCACAAATTTGTGCTTTTCTTCACCAGTTCATGGTGTAAAAGTCTAATTTTGTGAAAAATAAAAGTCTTCTGCTTCTGTAATGTTATTATTTGGGGGGGGGTGGGGGGGGGGGGTGTCCCTGAAATCAGCACCTATGCTGCCAAACTAAAATTCATAACTCTGTAATGTGGTCATGGTTAAAACCACAAAATAAGTCTGCTGACTGAGCTCTAATGTTTTTACTTGTTACATGTGTTTTGTATTTGTAAAAGATTTTAAATTTCTTAATTAATTCCATGAACCAGTTTGTTGAAAATTTCCTGAGATAAATAATCTGTGTACATTATCAATAAGATGCATTATAAGCTGATTGTATCATAAGAAAATCAAATCAGAACAGTATATCTCTGTTTAAATAGTATTGCCCTACTCAATTTTCCAGTGACACTGAGATTCACTGTCCATTCCAATGGATGATTATTTTAACCTATAAATCTTTATTTATTTTGTTGGCATGTATAAGTCACATGGTGGAAGCAATGGTTTTATTGTTAATTAGATTTATTTTTTAGCTTGTTGTGCCTTTGATATTGTGTTTATATTGTTTGCTGTGCTTATTAGGCTATATAAGACATGGGCCCACATACTGTTTTAATTATTTGTTTCCAGTGTTTGGTTTTATTTGCATGCTTTCATTGTGAAATTGGATTTGCTTGTTTTTAATGTGTCTTTACTTCCTGCCAGCAGAAGTGACCTGATTAGCGAAAATACCTGCACCTGTGAGCATTTACCTTTTTTTTTATAGACACTTGTTCTCACCAATGAGCAGCAAATGGTGCGCCAGAAAGGGGAAGACTGAGATTCCTGCCTTACAGAAAGAAGAATGGAAATACCAGAGACACCATGTTGGGAGAAGCAGCAGAGGGAGAATAGAGCAAAACAGCGAGGCTGAGGACAGAACAAGAAAGAGCGGCCAGACTGACTGCATTTTAAATGGTAAAACTTTACAATAAGGTACAAAAAAAAGAGTAGTTACTGAGTAACTAACGAGGAACGAATGAGTCACTAGCTATTATTCACTTCCTTAGTAACTCCCCATCAAATGTCATACAGTAGCTAATCATTTATTATTTTATTTATTGAATTGGGACAATGCACATTAATCAGTATTAATGCAAAAAACATCAATGTTAATGTGCCAGACTTGGCATAAATGCTAAATTTCATCCGTAGTCCCAAGGCAGGTACCTACACAACACTGACACAGTAAGACTTTTAAAAACCTCAAAACTACAAATCATACAATAGACAATTACAAAACACGACACAGGCAGACAACATCAAAACAAACGAAACACAGGCAGAGTTAAAAGTCAGTTCTTGGTAACTCCTGATCAAATGTGATAGAATAGCTCATCAGTTATGTCTAGTTAAATTAAAAAATTGAGTGAGGGAACTAATAAAGAGCTAACCATTACTACTCTATTCAGTTCTTAAGTAACTACCCATCACATGTCATCGAGTATCTTATCAGTGGTATATCATTAATGAAATGAGTGAAGGAACAAATGAGGAATGACCTGAAAGCCTCCTTGTTAATCCTTCAATGGCAGGCTACTTTCCTAATAATTATGGAGGACTATATAGATACTAATAATTTACAGAGAACAGAGTGAGGGATCCTATATTAATTCATCATTAGGTAATGATTAGTTCATGAATATCTGTGAATCTATCACACTGAGCACTTTCTTCATGAGTAGTGACTGATTAACTCTGAACCAGCCACACAATCAATCAATCAATCAATCAATCAATCAATCAATCTTTATTTGTCTTCACAGTGTAGTCCAAGTGAAATATAATTCAGCCCCTTCAGATTGTGCAACATTAGAGCACGAATACAATGATTGGTCAGAGTTTTCTCCTTTCCTGTCGGTCTTCCCCATGCGGAGGCCTCCGACTGACGTAACTGCTCACGTAACGCTTGTGGATATAAACTAATAACAAGGACGCTTGTGGATAAAAACTTTTCTCTGTAACAATGGCAGACAAATGCGGACCACCGCTTCTACCTCCAGCCACTCCAACAAGGAAATCATCTGGCAAAAGAAAGAGTATAGCAGAAAAAAGCTAACACTAAGAGAGATCTCAATGCTGCAAGAACCGAAACTCGGGTCAACATCGCTCTGCTTTCAAGCGATGGCGAAGACTGATGCAACTTCATCCTGAGCTAAAAAGGGCAGAGATGGTCGCAGAGTTTCTGCTGGACATATTTTTTTTTCAGTTTGCCTCTGAGTTTGAATCAACATGGCGGCGCGACCAGTGCTTGCGGCAGTCTCTGCGTACACCGGCGAAGTAAACAAGGTGCAACAAGAAGTAAATTCTTCAGTGCAATACAGTCGCGAGTTTCTAACAGACATTGGAAACCGCTGCAGAGATCTAACACTACAACTGAGAGAGCTCAGGATGTGTAGCAAGCATGGCCTGCTACGTCGAGCTAGCCCTGAGATGACCATGGTTTTGCCTGGAGCTGTCCCGATGGGGAGACGCCGGCAGTGCTGTGACAGGACGTGGGAGCGGGGGAAGCGTGGAGGGGTTAGCTCTAGCCTAAGAGCTAACTCAATCAGTGACCAGCTCAGTGGCCTAGTGGTGGCGTGTCCGCCCTGAGACTGGGAGGTCGTGGGTTCGATCCCCGGCCGGGTCATACCAAAGACTGTAAAAATGGGACCCATTGCCTCCCTGCTTGGCACTCAGCATCAAGGGTTGGAATTGGGGGGTTAGATCACCACATGATTCCCGAGCGCGGCACCGCTGCTGCTCACCGCTCCCTCAGGGGATGGGTCAAATGCGGAGAACAAATTTCACACACTCAGGTGTGTGACAATCAGTGGAACTTTACCTTTCCTTTCCTTTCCTTTACTTTACTTTACTTTCAATCAAACCAGCTGTTCCCAGCATCCTTCTGGTGAATGTCCGCTCACTAGACACAAAAATGGTTTACATCCGACTGTGGATCCACTCACCGAGGAGTGAGGGACTGCTGCCACTTGTGTTCACTGAGACATGAATGAATGGAAACATATCAGACTCTGGTGTTGAGCTAGCGGGGCTAACACTACATAGAGCAGACTGTGAAATGTCGACCCTTTTCATCTTACTGTTAGACTATATGTTCTTTCTTATATATTGTACAAATTGTTTTTAAATGTTTTGTTTCTTTTTGCTTGGGGTATGCGATACGTCAATTCGTTTTTGTGCTGTGCATAAAAATGACAAATAAGTTCAGTTCAGTTCATAACGTTATATGACAACACAGCATCCAGTTGCTAACAGCTAATGTTAGCCTACTGTAGTGTAGCCTCTGAAACACTAACGTTATCTTCCTTGTACGTTTCCACTTACTAGTAATGTTAACACTACTATCTACCGTTAGCACTGTAACCTTATTCTAAAACTCATCAGTCATCACTGACTCCGGTTGAGTTTTAAAACTCCGGGGTTGTGTTTGACTGTCTTGGTTGTAATGATGCACTCGCTCTCCTCTTCCGTGTATCTAATGTTACCTTGCTAACGCCTACGAATATCATAGACGTAATGGGGACATAATGGAGGAGGGGGGAGTTGTGGATGTTCAAATTTTTTCTAAGTGCTGTGTGAAATGCAGGAAAGGTAAGAGTTACTTTAATTGTTGTATTGACTCTTTTTCTGCAACTTCATTTATTGCTGTGCTTACTCTACTGGTGAGAGGGAGCCGCCATTACCGTTCTGCAAGCTTCAGCCTGCATTTTACATCATCAACTACAAAGCAGTCCCTGATTGGCTGCTTACGTTGCCAACTACACTGCGAATCCCTGATTAGCCTTAATTGGATTTTAATTTCTGGTAAGTGTTTGGAGCTTATGTTGTCAGGATGGTCTTACCAGGCTAGAAACACCCAAGTGTAAACAATTTTTTCATACACTGGCCAGTTTTGTGGAAGGAAAACTTCCAAAATACACATTAATGTTTATTGTAGATTAGTTTTCTGTTCTGGAAAATTATGCAAAATGTGCATATTTGTTAGACAATGCATCATTTAAATATTTAAACATGGGATTTCAGAAAACTTGTAATACAAAAAAAGTAATTGTCTGTAATGTAAGTAATCACCTGGGGAAGTTATACAGTAGTATAAGACAATGTAGCACACACATACGCCAGACTTTCCAGCTGTATTACCATCTATAATCTGAAGATATTACTAACATAATAACTATTATATAATAATACTAATAATATGTATTAGCTAGTAATATAAAGTGTTACTGGTTATTATTAAGGTATTCACAGGGGGTTTATTCATATATAATTGAGAGCCTTTAGATAATATTCATTCATCTTCTAACCGCTTCATCCTCTTGAGAGTCGTGGGGGGGCTGGAGCCTATCCCAGCTGACATCGGGTGAGAGGCAGGGTACACCCTGGACAGGTCGCCAGACTATCGCAGGGCTGACACATAGAGACAGACAACCATTCACGCTCACATTCACACCTACGGACAATTTAGAGTTATCAATTAACCTAGTCCCCAATCTGCATGTCTTTGGACTGTGGGAGGAAGCCGGAGCGCCCGGAGAGAACCCACGCTGACACAGGGAGAACATGCAAACTCTGCACAGAAGGGCTCCCACGCCTGGGATCGAACCGGCAACACTCTTGCTGTGAGGCGAGAGTGCTAACCACCACACCACCATGCCGCCCTTAGATAATATTTTAATCCCAAAAACATGGTGAAAATGGATTTTTATTGGCTGTAGACAGTACTTCCTGACATGACACCAAAATGAAATTAAAATTTGGAACATGCTTTTATCCAATGTTCAGATTACTGTTACTTGAAATTCATGCAAATTAGTTTGTATTTACTTGTATCATGCATATTTTAACCTGAAATTTCAGATAAACTTGTACTATAAAAAACAATCATCGCAATCAACAAGGGAAGTTTCAGGGTGGTATCTATTTGTTAAACATTTTCCAATATTCACCTGGGGTGTCTCCCCCTAAAAAGACTTGCAAAGCAAAAATAAAACCATCATGATGACAATATTTGACTTGAGGAGGTAAAAACAATTCTTCTTCACAACTTGGTTTCAGAGGAAATTAATTCAGTGTCAAGACAAAATAAAGTGGAGTCAGATACAGCCATGTGGGAAGTCACAGAGAGAAGCAGGAGTAGATGACTCACACTCACAGTATTCCCACATAACATCACCTCAACCAAAACATTTTCGCTCCCAACTCGTCAAATATGGCAGCTTGGTCAGTGGTGCTAAGCTTCAAACTCTTATGGTCTAGGTATCCCTCTAGGCTTGGGTTTGGACCTGTCAGTTTTTGCTTGTTGCATGCACACAGTGTCTTTTCAAAATAAATGTCTGTTTTCACAGGAAACATAGGTACTTGGGTTTAGGTGACAATGTTAATCTCAGGAAAACATCACTGTCTGAATTAAAATGATGGTGACTTGCAGTTTCACAGAGGACATGAACAGCCGCCACCTGGGTGAAAGTCCTATTCTTTTTTATGCCTCCCCACCCCATCTCCAGCTTGTGCTGTCTTTCTAGCTCTTTCTGTAACTTCAGTTGCTCTGTGTGTCTCATGTTGCCACAGATGGGTTTACATTGGAGTTAGTTAAAAATTTGGTGTGTCTCATATAGATGCAAAAGGGGTTGTGTGTCGGTAACAGATGCCAAGGGTGTGACAAAGCATTTGTATTTGATGACCTTGATGAGAACAGGTTGCCTCATTACTCAGTTAGTCCTGGAGTGAAATAAGCAGCAGCAGCAGCAGCAGCAGAAGAAGATCCATAGCTGGAGTTTCCCTTTTAACGCTGCCATCAAAGGCAATAGGGCCTGCAGGAAAAAGTGCCTGCTGCATCTCTGAGCACATTACTATTGCAGCTGTTAATATGGTCTTCATTTCATGTTCATGCAGCTCTTTGTCTCCTGCTTTCCTTTAATGCAGACATTCTTCTCACTCGCTCTCTGATCAGCTGTTACTTTTACCACTTTTTCCTCCTTGTCACAAACTACAATACCTCTAATGAGGTTTCCCAGAATGACTAAATGATTGGGAGGATAATTCCTGACAACTCTGGGTTGCAATAATCTACTTTGAACTACCTATGCTCCTCATAATGTTAATGTGTCCCCAACAGTAATGTTGTGGACTACTGACAGAATGATGCCCTTGACTGAACCCTTGCTTCTAACCATTAATAATAAATCTGATTTAGACAGAAGTTGAGGTGGCTTCTGCAAAGTTTAAGACATAGGAGTTTTAGGAGTCCAGCCAACAGAGGAAGGCTAAACAGTGTCATGTGGTTGTGGCCTCCACCACAAGCATACTCTGTAACAGCAACCTTGCTGAAAATGAAGACGACAAAAGGAGATAACAGCTCTCTCCTGCCAAGTCATCAAGTACCATTCTGAGGTCATCAAGTACCATTCTGAGGTCATCAAGAACCATTCTGAAGTCATCAAGTACCATTCTGAGGTCATCAAGTACCATTCTGAGGTAATCAAGAACCATTCTGAAGTCATCAAGTACCATTCTGAAGTCATCAAGTACCATTCTGAGGTCATCAAGTACCATTCCGATGTCATCAAGTACCATTCCGAAGTAATCAAGTACCATTCTGAGGTCATCAAATACCATTCTGAAGTCATCAAGTAGCATTTTGAGGTCATCAAGTACCATTCTGAAGTCATCAAATAGCATTCTGAAGTCATCAAGTACCATTCTGAGGTCATCAAGTACCATTCTGAGATCATCTAGTACCATTCTGAGGTGATGAAGTACCATTCTGAGGTCATCAAGTACCATTCTGAGGTCATCTAGTACCATTCTGAAGTCATCAAGTACCATTCTGAGGTCATCAAGTACCATTCTGAGGTCATCAAGAACCATTCTGAAGTCATCAAGTACCATTCTGAAGTCATCAAGTACCATTCTGAGGTCATCAAGTACCATTCCAATGTCATCAAGTACCATTCCGAAGTAATCAAGTACCATTCTGAGGTCATCAAATACCATTCTGAAGTCATCAAGTAGCATTTTGAGGTCATCAAGTACCATTCTGAAGTCATCAAATAGCATTCTGAAGTCATCAAGTACCATTCTGAGGTCATCAAGTACCATTCTGAGATCATCTAGTACCATTCTGAGGTGATGAAGTACCATTCTGAGGTCATCAAGTACCATTCTGAGGTCATCTAGTACCATTCTGAGATCATCAAGTAGCATTCTGAAGTCATCAAGTACCATTCTGAAGTCATTAAGTACCATTCTGAGGTCATCAAGTACCATTCCGAAGGAATAAATTACCATCCTGAGGTTATCAAGTACCATTCCGAAGTCATCAAGTACCATTCTGAGGTCATCAGGTACCATTCTAAAGTCATCAAACAGCATTCTGGGGTCATCAAGGACCATTCTGAGGTCATCAAGTACCATTCTGGGGTCATCAAGTACCATTCTGAGTTCATTAAGTACCATTCTGAGGTCATCAAGTACGATTCTGAGGTCAACAGGTACCATTCTGAGGTCATCAAGTACCATTCTGAAGTCATCAAGTACCATTCTGAAACCATCAAGTACCATTCTGAGGTCATCAAGTGCCATTCTGAAGTCATCAATTACTATTCTGAGGTCATCAAGGACCATTCTGAAGTAATCAAGTACCATTCTGAGGTCATCTAATACCATTCTGAGGTCATCAAGTACCATTCTGAAGTCATCGAGTACCATTCTGAGATCATCAAGTACCATTCTGAAGTCATCAAGTACCATTCTGAAACCATCAAGTACCATTCTGAGGTCATCAAGTGCCATTCTGAAGTCATCAATTACTATTCTGAGGTCATCAAGTACCATTTTGAGGTCATTAAGTACCATTCTGAGGTCATCAAGTACCATTCTGAAGTCATCAAGTACCATTCTGAGCACATCAACTACCATTCTGAGGTCATCAAGGACCATTCTGAAGTAATCAAGTACCATTCTGAGGTCATCTAATACCATTCTGAGGTCATCAAGTACCATTCTGAAGTCATTGAGTACCATTCTGAGATCATCAAGTACCATTCTGAGGTCATTAAGTACCATGCTGAGATCATCAAGTACCATTATGAAGTCATCAAATACCATTCTGAGGTCATCAAGGACCATTCTGAAGTAATCAAGTACCATTCTGAGGTCATTTAATACCATTCTGAGGTCATCAGGTTCCATTCTGAGGTCATCAGGTTCCATTCTGAGGTCATCAGGTACCATTCTGAGGTCATCAGGTTCCATTCTGAGGTCATCAGGTTCCATTCTGAGGCCATCAGGTACCATTCTGAGGTCATCAGGTTCCATTCTGAGGTCATCAGGTTCCATTCTGAGGTCATCAAGTACCATTCTGAGGTCATCAAGTACCATTCTGAGGTCATCAAGTTCCATTCTGAAGTCATCAAATACCATTCTGAGGTCATCAAGGACCATTCTAAAGTCATCAAGTACAATTCTGAGGTCATCAAGTACCATTCTGAGGTCATCAAGGACCATTCTAAAGTTATCAAGGATCATTCTGAGGTCATCAAGTACCATTCTGAGGTCATCAAGTACCATCCTGAAGTTATCAAGTACCATTCTGAGGTCATCAAGTGCCATTCTGAGGTCATCAAGTACTAGAGTTGGGCGGTATCTAAATTTTGTTACCGTTAAACCTTCCCCACATTTTCCCGGGGTGTACGGTATTACATTGGAGTTAGTTAAAAATTTGGTGTGTCGCATTGGTATTTGATGACCTGGGACTGAGAACAGGTTGCCTCATCACTCAGTTAGTCCTGGATTGAAATAAGCAGCAGCAGCAGAAGAATATCCATAGCTGGAGTTTCCTTTTTAACGCTGCCATCAAAGGCAATAGGGCCTGCAGGAACAAGCGCCTGCTGCATCTCTGAGCTCATTACTGTTGCAGCATTTAATATGATCTTCATTTCATGTTCATGCAGCTCTTTGTCTCCTGCTTTCCTTTAATGCAGATATTCTTCTCACTCGCTCTCTGATCAGCTGTTACTTTTACCACTTTTTCCTCCTTGTCACAAACTACAATACCTCTAATGAGGTTTCTCAGAACGGCTAAATGATTGGGAGGATAATTCCTGACAACTCTGGGTTGCAATAATTTAGTTTGAACTACCTATTGTCCTCATAATGTTAATGTGTCCCCAACAGTAACGTTGTGGACTACTGACAGAGTGACTGCCCTTGAAGACCTCTGAACTCAAGAGAATTCATACCTGCTGGGATAATCTTGGTGCTTAACCTAAAGAGAAGTGTGAAACTTAACTCTCACTCAGGGCAAAATTCATGGATTTGGCTTTACAAACTTTGGCTTCGGACATCTAGTGGACAGCATAGACGCAGAACACAGTCACCCCTGACATTACAAATGAAAAACAGGTTCTAACCATTAATAATAAATCTTATTTCGACAGAAGTTGAGGTGGCTGCTGCAAAGTTTAAGACATAGGAGTTTTAGGAATCCAGTCAACAGAGGAAGGCTAAACAGTGTCATGTGGTTGTGGCCTCCACCACAAGCATACTCTGTAACAGCAACCTTGCTGATAATGAAGACGACAAAAAGAGAGAACAGCTCTCTCCTGCCAGGGCTGACGAGACTGATGAAGCCAGCAAGTCACCAAAAATTTCTCATCAGTGCCCCGCCACCCCCCCCCACCCCCCACCCCCCCCCCCCCACCCCACCGCCACCCCCTTTAGAGACAGCTCTAACAAACTATGAACAGATGTGAAAGAAGTTGGATGTGATGATAATGGCTGCCACTAAGCTGCACTTTAGAATCATCGCCATTCAAGTCAAGACCAAGGAAATCTTCCTGACATCAGTGAAAACAGGAGAGAGGATGCCTAACTTTGAGCCCTCATCCACATCAACACCCAGAAACAGGCTCTTCTTCTGCACTTCATTTTCTTATTCCTGTTTTGATAAAAAGAAGTAGTGGAGTGAGGGCAATGTACTCAACTAACTAACTAACTAACTAACTAACTAACTAACTAACTCTGCAGATTTATAAAATTTTATATCAACTTCTGTTGAAATATTGACTCGGCTAAAATTGGCAAAGAATGCTTTTACTCACTGAATTTAACTTTATTAAGTGCCCGGTTGTTGGCAGGCAAATTATTTTTAATTAATGATTTAATTATCACTCCACCTCAGTTTTATGAGTGAAGGTAGACTACATAAGAAAGGTGGTGGAGTTGCCATTTTGTTTAATTAGTCTGTCTGTTCTATTCTCATCTGCCAAACTGGCATCTTATGAAAATATCAGTTAAATTCCCCTTGTCCAAGTGCTTCTTAAACATCTTATAACTGGTGGTACTAAGACCCAAATGTAGCAAATAGGAGACAAGGGACAGTTGGTAATGACGTTTACTGTTACAACTTGGTAGATACAGGGCAGGGCTAGTAAACATCACACAATACAGTACAGTACAGCACTCCAGCAAAGTCTCTCCACACAGTCCTTGGGAGCCTGGCTGGCTTGGCAGGCTGAACCTAGTCTCGCCACCAGACAATCAGAGATCTCTACCTTCTGATAGTCTGGGGACACTCCTTTCTAAAGTGTGTTTAACACATCAGAGAAAATGGCCGACAACAAAGCAACGCCTCTTGCATTTTTTAAAAGGACACGCCCTCCCGGAAATGCGCGCTCCCCCTCGTCTCGTTCGCAAGGAAACAAACACACAGAGAGCTTGAAAATGGATGCCGAGAGATTTAACTCTGTTTTATGAAACGTGTGCTCAGTCCACAAGACTGTACTGCTGCACGTGTTTCTAGTCAGACTATGTTTACGAGCACAAGAGTTCAGTGAGCCACCGAAGGACCGCCCTGCGGATTTACTATTGGTTCTGCAACGTAGGGAGTTTTTTTTTTAAACTCTGAAATTGTATCCGCCCATCTAAACACAAAATCAGGGAGAAAGACATCAGTCTTTAGTTAAGCAAAGCGTCTAAAGACTGACTTGTGAGTCTAGGCTGAACCAGGCTGGAGGACAAGTGAGTCAGCTGTGGCATTAGCCCATCAGTAAACACAGTTGAGTGCAATAACAGGCAATGGTACCACGGGAGGGCAAGGGACAGTTGATAAGTCAGCAGGTAAATACCCACAGGACGCACACACAATGGTGAGTTTGGCGACACTGAGAAAATGTTTGGAATAGTCAGGAATAAAGTGAAAGTCTTGGATAAATGGCAAAGAACAACTTAAAAAAGTGTGTCTCTGAGTTTGGGGTTTATATACTGGCTGTGAGTAATGAGGAACAGGTGAACTGAGTTTCCCTAATGAGGTAAGTGTGACTGAAGCTAAGGCATGGGTGACTGGGCATGCAGAAAAGAGCAGGTGACCAGCAATAAAGAACTGTGACACATCTACAGGTCTACTACATACAATGCAAACTTTTGATGACTTTGCTGTCTATCATCTGCACTGACTTAATTTCAAGAGTCAAAACTAAACATGGAGAAGCAGCAGTTTTTATGCTCCACATATCTGAAATAAACTGGGACAATATATTCATATCTTGCATAGCACTGTAATCTTTATTCTACTGTTTAATTTCCTTTATTTTTCATCTTATTTTATCATTTATTATTATTATTTTATTTATAGGTTTTATTTTGTTTTGTTATAATTCTTTTACATCATATTTATGTGTATCTTTATATATTGCCCTGTGCTTCTTTTATATATTTACGTAATGCTTTTATGTATGTCAGTATGTTATGTAAAGCACTTTGAAATACCTTGAGGCTGAAAGGTGCAATACAAATAAATTCACTTTGCATTCATGCCCAACTACTGTCAGCTTCAGTCCCGGTGTCTAGAAACAGATGCTCAGTCCTCAGCCCGCTCTGCAGCAGCCAGTGGACACTTTCTGAAACTTCAGTGAGCTTCTTGCAGCCAGACAGACCCTGTTCAACGTACAATATGACTGTTTATTGTGTCACAGTAAGTGTTATTAAATGGTATGTTATGTATCTGTGTGCTCATACACTCTAAAATCTCAGAGGCCCTTAACACATTGTGCTTGAGCTGTCGTTTTCCTGGAGAGAGATTTTCTCACTGTCTGTGATGGCACATTGAACTCTACCAAGTATTGTACCATTCTCGAAACCCACATGCTCCCTTCTGCACGTACACTGTTCCGTCGAGGTAAATACTGGATGTTTCAACAAGATAATGCCCCTTGCCACACATCCAAGGCCAGTAGAACTTGGCTGCAGGAGCACAGTATCCAGGTCTTAGAGTGGCCAGCTCAATCCCCGGACATGAGCCCCATTGAAAATCTGTGGTGGATTATCAAAAGGTCTGTTTCAAAGCATAAACCAAAGAATTTAGAAGAATTAAAAGCAGTAATTCAAGAAGAATGGGACAAGATTACCCCTCAACAGTGTGAAAGGCTCGTGGGGAACATGCCAGCCAGGATTAGAGCTCTACTACGTGCCAATGGCAGGACTACTAAATATTAATTTGATGATGTGATGGTTTATTTATTTTTTGTTCAGTTTTGAACACATTCTCTGTTATTTGTTGACTTTGATACCGACAATGTTGAGAACTGATATATTGAAACTGTCAAGAATTTAGTTTTGTTAGTTTTTCTTGTAAACAATAAACAAAAAAATATAATTTGTATTTGTTTGTATCTGTCTAATGCAGCCACACCTTTTGAAACACAAAAAAGATTTTTCCACAAATATTTCATGATAATATTTGAGATTGTGTAAAATTTTAAGGGTGTCCGAAAACTTTTTTCTACCACTGTATATATTTATGTATTCTGATTATTGATCTGTTATCATGAGAAAACAAGAGGTTGTTTCATTTTGTTATCTCGAAAAAACAAGCTTTATTATCTTGAAATTAGGAGAACATTTCAAAAGGTTGTTTTCCTTATGAGACTACTTATAATATTCATCAGAGATCAGACGTGCCATGCCAGCACGTGCAGTGACCATCTTGACAACTGTAGCAACTGATTTGAACTGAAAATGTCAGATGAGGAAGTAATCATTACTGATAGTACTGACTGCATCAGATAGAAATGGAAAGATAGTGGCAGTGTCCTCTTATGCACACCAGAGCCTCTGTGTGCACAAGACTGGCCACATCAAAGTTAGGTGTTGCCCTCCAATGTACCTGGTGCATGCCAAACATACTTTTGGTAATTTTATGGCCAGGCTCCCTAACAGCACTTGTGGCAAACTTGGGCACAGGATGGGATCAAAAGGAAAGTATAGCTATGGGTGTATGAATTGGAGGCTGTGACAACCATGGCTTATCACATTAATTACTTTCACCCCTTTATTCACAGGACTCCCACCACGATGACACACGTACAGTTGGGGAATCCTGTGTAGAGTTTTCCTCAGAAAAGACAGTCTCTACCACATCATGTTGCTTATCACAGCCACACACACTCCAGGCTATGTAGCCGTGTTTAGAAAGAGATGACATGGAAAGCCTGGTAACCTGGTGTTTAGGATGTTCTTGACTCACACTTCATATTATAATTTTATTTACTAAACTATGTGATAATGTACAAGGTGAAATACATTAGAATTATTCTTATAATAACATTGGTTTAATTACTTTGTATTTTTTTTATTTCTGTTGTTATTATATCAACGATCATTCTCCATCTGTCTTTGGGTGCAGAGTTGTGGTGATATGTGCCCAAAAAAGCTTTCTGTTTACTGAGTTGTGAATCACCTTCAACAGTGATTGGCACAGCTGTTTCCAAGTTAAGAGACCAGTAATGTGACTGACTGAGAGACTATTTAATAATCACCACACCTGCTAATCTAGACTATATTCACCTTCGCCCTGCACCTTTGGATATTGCTCTGCTGAACACACAGAGGGTGTGCATGGGGACATCCACACAATTGGTTCACCCATTATTCAAATTTCAACTGAGGGTGCAAAATAGTAAACTGGGCATGCAACAAGATGTGGTAGAGAATGTTCAGGTTTCAAACTAAAGTTTCAAAATCATTTCTGTCCCAAATCTTTTGAGAAAAACTCTCCACAGGATTCCCAAACTGTTGGTGTGTCATC
The DNA here is from genome assembly GCF_011397635.1 of Epinephelus fuscoguttatus. NCBI lineage: Eukaryota > Metazoa > Chordata > Actinopteri > Perciformes > Serranidae > Epinephelus > Epinephelus fuscoguttatus. The sequence goes on from NC_064753.1 coordinate 6,507,347, forward strand.
ACGATGGGAGCCCTCTGAATAAAGACAGTGGCAGTGATAAGCCATGATGGTCATAACCTCTAATGCATCCACCTATAATAATGCCTTTCCCAGAGTGTGAAAGGTGCGTCAAGAGAGCCTGGCCACAAAATTACCAAAAGTGTGTTTGGCATGTACTGGACCCACTTATCGAGGTATACCTGATTGTAATCTGGTTGCTTCTGTGCACCCAGAGGCTCTGCAGGAACAAGAAGACACTACGTTATAATTCTATTACCATTACCATTTAATACAATGAATAATAGCAATAATGGGTAGTCCTTGATCTGACATTTTCAGCCTAGATCAGTTGCTACAGTTGTCAAGATGCTCTCAAGGTAACATTATTAGGAATCATTCTGTAAACTTCCATTGTTATGCAGATGATATACAATTATATCTATTGATCAAGCCAAAAGAAACATCTCAGTTAACTAAATTTGTCTTTAAACTGTTGAAACTTTGCTTTTGACCTTGAAAAAAGAATGCTTCACTAAATCAGTGAAGATATACTTTAAAGATATGATGCAGGAGGGTATTTGGACTGAAGTTCTTAGCCCCAAGCACCTCAGATAAAGATATAGTTTCTCTAGATGGCTTTGCTCTGGCTTCTAGCACAATCTTAAGGTACCTCAGAGTAATATTTGATCAAGATTTGTCTTTTAACTCCCAAAAAAAAACTTTAAGGAAGTTGGTTCTTCTTCATTTGTTAATATTCATGTCCTATTATTGCATGTCACTAAGTTGGCTTCCTCTTTGGAGTCTTTGTGCTACACTGTCTTGCAGGTTCCCTCTAATCATGGCTATGCCTGGATAGTGGGTCTCTGTTGTTCTGCTGCCTGATGCAACTACTACTGCTATTATTTTTAGTCATACTTGTACCATTATTATACGCATATGATTAGCATTGTCACATACATATACTATCATGTATTATTTTTACATAAAGTATATATACAACCAAAATACTCTTATTATTATATAATATTGCTAAATGTAATGTTGTTGTAGCTGTTGTCATTGCGATTTGCCATGCAGCTCTCTGTCTTTCTGTCTCAATGCACCATTTTGTCATAGGGATTACTGTAAATTTATTACGTTGATCTGTTCTGTACAGCATCTATTGCACGTCTGTTGGTCCTGGAAGAGGGATCCCTCCTCAGCTGCTGTTCCTGAATACTATTTTTTTAAAGGGGTTTTCTTTTGGGGAGTTTTTCCTTATCTGCTGTGAGGGTCCAAGGACAGCGTGATATTGTGTGCTGTAAAGCCTTCTGTGGCAAATTATGATTTGTAATTGGGCCTACAAATAAAACTGAAATTAACTGAAAACAAGTAGCCTAATAAGAGGAAATGACCTTGAATTATCTTGTTATACCAAGATAACACAGCTCATTTTCTTTAGATAACGATGTAAAACAGTCCTTTATTTTTAGTAGTAATGATAGATTATATCACTATCTAGAAATAACAAAGCTTGTTTTCTTGAGATGATGAAGTTATCTCAAGACATTTCAAGATAACTGCATTAAAAAAAAATGGGATGACGACTGTCGGTTTCTGTAGACATTCTTGGCCACTTCACACAACAACTGGCCAGCTTAAGGATGTTTGATCTTTTCTCTCTACCTCTTGTTTTTTTTATCCATCTCATCTGGAATTTTCGTGTGAACAAACAGCATGCGAGACTATCTGCAAGGGTGTGCTGTTATCATTTGTACAATTCATCTCATCTCCTCTATGACAGCAGATGTGTTCACAAGACACTTCATCCCAATGATTTTGTCTCTCTTTTTCTTCACATGCTATTTTCATGCACCTGTGCACAGCACTATCCAGGTTCTTTTCTTTTTGTATGTCAACACATATCAGGCTCTGCTACATCTCCTGGACATGTTTATATGCAACGGCTATAAAAAAGAGGTTTTGAAGGGAAAGACTTCTTTGAACCAAACTTTAGATTTGAAAACTCACTGATTTAATCCTCAAAAGAAAAAAAGTACTGCCAGTTTGCATTTGGTGGGTGGTAATTTGAACTTTACATGATGTATTAAACTTTGAAACCTACACTATTTATCATAGTGTGGCTTTATAACAAAAGCAAACAAGGTAGGATGGATTACAGCTCCTGGTTAATACATACATATGCTGACTTAAACTGCTTTTAGTGGAATGAGGAGCAGAGCTCAAGGTTTTGCAAAATACATGCAGAGCTTCAGTTGTGTTTTGTCGGATTTTAGCCTCTCGACATGAAAACACTGTTTAAAGTCTTTCAAATTACAAAAATAGGTCAATTTGTATTTTATTGTCACTGACTGGTAATTTCCCCACCAGGCTGCAGAGGAAATTATGAAGCCAAACAACAACAACAACAAACATATTTTATGCCAACAGAATAGCAAAAAGGCAATAAAAGAAAGACAGCAGTTTGCACACAAACACGGTGAAGCATGTCGGCACCTTGTGAGCCAGATGGTCTCGAGGGATCATCATCAAAATGCATTAAACTGCATATTTCCACCTCAATTTTTCACTTGGTAAGTTTTAGGTTAGTCAGAGAAAATGCAGCGAGAGCTGCAAAAAGCTTATGATTAAATGCAGAAAGTAAATACCCTGAAACAAAGATGTAAGAGGAGACAAATGGAAGAACTCCCCGAGCTTGTTCAGTCATGTCAAAATAAAACACCTCTGTCAGCACGTCAGCGTCAACACTTCAAATACATCCCTAGAGTTACAGCATGTAACACATTTAAAAAACCCACACAGGCTGTACAGTAGTTAAATATGGATAGTACTTCACCCACAGGCACTGACACAAATATATACAAAAGCACAGACACATACAGGAGCTCAGTGATGAAGGAGGATCCGGGATTAGCTGAATTATTTCAGTTTCCTTGAGGGAAATCAGCAGCTGAGCACGAGCACACCTTCGGTATCTGCCCACTATTAACATCAGACATTATTTAGTGTGTCGCCTGATTCCATGTGAATCTGACTCTCCTTATTATTCAAATTCTCTGAGTACATCACAGTCCTCTGAGCCTTAATGTGCTTCACTGCTACAGGCTGATGGTGATGTCGGACTGCAGGCTTCAGTCTACCCCCCTTCATTTTACATTTGTGCCACAGCCACTGGTGATAGGAGATGATGGTGATGGCTGGTCAAATGGCATAACAGTCTGAGTTGATGGTTAAAGATGTTGAGACTTGTCTCCAGACATCATCAGCGGTGACTTGTGGGTATTGACAGTGTGGATAAAGAGCCTGTATTCTTAGCAGAGGAGATAATGTGACTTATTGACCATGAGACGAGAGGCCGCAGGCCGATTTAAAGGTTGTCATGGGAACATTTCTGCCTGCCGTCACGGAGGGGCGACCAAGGACCCATGAAGGTCACTGTCTAACAAGACTGGCCTATAAGCATCATATGGTGGTGTAGAGACCCCCCCCCCCCACACACACACACACACACATACACACACACACACGCATGACAGAGCTGTGTGATGGATGAAGGACCTTATTGCACGTGATGGGTTGATTACCATGTTGTTCTCAGAAGGTTTAATCAACCTTTATTTCTGCATCCTGCTTTAAGTTCCATCAGACTGATGATCACTGAGCAGCCCCACTGCATCAACTGAGGCTGTACTGCCTTGCTCCCGGGCGCTGTGACAGTTGCTGAGGTGGAAGAGAGAGTTAATCTCGCAATTGTATTTTCTTATTTTATTTTTGTATGTTCTCTCCACATGGACTGGCCAGGTAGAAGGATGCTGAGGTTGGAACTGTCAGGCAAGAGGCCTAGAGGAAGACCAAAGAGGAGATTTATGGATGCAGTGAAAGAGGACATGAAGTCAATTGGTGTGAGAGAAGAGGATGCAGAGGATAGGGTTAGATGGAGGCATATGATTTGCTGTGGCGTTCCCTAAAGGGAACAACCGAAATAATAATAAGAAGATGGACTGGCCAGGTAATTGGGTTTCAAGATCTCCTGAACATGCAAGAGATTTTATAAGTTAAGTAATATATTAGGACATGATAAAATCATTTAAAATATACTGCATTTGGTATCAGTGCTAACTCCCTGTTTATATCATGTTTATTTGTACAGACCGCAAATTCCACATTTGTCAGTGCTTTACTATGTGTTCAACAACAGACCAAATCTTTGACCCCTTTTACACTGCTCAACATTCGGCGAATGTTGGGCCGTTGTGTTGATGACTTGTGGGAGGAGCTGTTGATGATGCAACACGTGCGACCCACTGGCGGTGGACTGACAGGAAACAGCTGATAACAGGAATGAGCAGCTAGTAGCAAGAGGGAAATGCAAACCTGAAAGACACTGTAAAGATGAGCAGCTGGGGAGACAAGGAATTGCGTGCCCTCCTTGCCCTCGCAAACGAAGAGGCCATTAACCATCAAATGATGGGAAAGGTGAAGGACGGGCCAACTTATGAGAGAATCGCCAAAGGACTGACCAGCCGCGGCTTCCCTCGGAGTGCATCACTGTTTATGTTTTTTTTACTTATTCACGCCCCCCATTGCCCCAAAAAAGGCACATTCTGTAAACAAAAGTAGGCAGGCGGCATTTCACTGCACTCCCCGATTTTGTTTTTATACTGCCAATGCTGAATGAAGACTGATTGGGCTTTCCTGCAAATTTGCACAATTCCTATTTAAAAAGGGCTACAGTGATGTCACGCAAACAACAACAATCACTTCTGGGTGGACAACTGGTGATTGATTTCAATTGAGGAACTGTAAAATCACCAAACTCTTTGATTTCTGTTGTCAATTTTAGCCATAACAGTAAATTTTAAAGATATTTAGTAAAACACAGTGGTCCAACCTGTCCATAGTCTGTATATAAATGTCACAAGACAGAAGTGCTAGTTTTATTGTGTTTTATATTTGTTGTGTGCCTTTATATATTGCTGTGTTTTATCTTGTATGTTTTATTGTGCTTGGTTTTACTGTTTTTACGTGCATGCTTTTATTTTATAATCTTATGGATGCTGTGATTTTAGTAAGTTTTACTTCGTGTTGTTGTCCCACTCAATTAGTGCCAAATAACTGCACATAGTCAAAAAGTCTTACAGGTGGCCACCCACCCAGACAAGGCTGTTTGAGACTACAACCAATGAGGTGGCGGAGAGGAGGGCCTCAAGCAACGAAAATATGGAAATAAACAGGCCAAGGTGTGTCAGACCAGGAGAGAATGGCAACACTGAAAATGAAGCGGGGGAAGTTTGAGGAAAGCAGCACGAGGGGACCGCAGTGCTGCAAGACCACATGGCATCAGAAACAGTCCATTTTTGGGTAGTCCGCTGGGAGAAACCAGTGCAGAAGAGCGACCAGCAGCCACAGCACTACGGTGCAAACAACCATCAGGCAGAGTGAGAGCTCTGCCAGATTAAGTGAGTATCCTCCTACTCGATTTGGGTGTAAGCAGGTAAAGGTGCTGTGGACGAATGACTGCCGGCTGTCTCTAGTAACAGGTTGCCTGTGAATGCATGAACTTCTGATGTGGAATAGTGGCATTACAGCGTTGCGACACCATATTGGCCAAAGCCTGCTGCCAAATACCCCACAAGACTGAGACAGAGACAGTGTGTCGTTTTTTAAACCCTGAACTGCTTCCCTGGACATTTTTTTTTTTTAAAAAGTGCCTTTTATATTTTTCTATGAAGATATTGCATTGTTTTTTATAAATAATATTTTAGTATTTTAACTTTTTTGGGGTCTTATCAACACCAGTAGTGGGTTTTTACTAGCTAGCTGTAACTATTGTATGTTTTGTTGCTCTACACCTTATTTTAAAAGCAACTTGGTACACCATTCCCCCACTTACATAAAGATGGACGACGTGATAGTGCACCAAAGGTGAAACCGAAACATCTTGTTCACCAACTAGTGGCTGGCTGTGGTATAGGTCACGAAGCCCACCCTCTCCATGTTAGTCGTGGGGACATGGGCCAAACAAAAAACTCAAAGTACAAAGTCAAATAAATTTTTCCCAAAGATGGTTTCTGTCATTTAAGGTAGTTTTTATATGGCTGCTTTCTAATAAGTTTGGTTTAAAATAGTTGTTTAATTATATAAAATGGGCAGTTTACAACATAAATGACAACTGTGTGTGCGTGTCAGTTGGTGGGCTGGCGTGCAGTGGCGCAGCTTGTGATTGGTTGTAGGGGTGTCTGGGCGTGAAACTTGATACCGCAGAGGTTGCTACCATGCAGACTCTGGCTCCAAATGATGTCACCAGAGCAAGATGGCAGCTGCTATATCTGGGATATTTTAGCATCACTTCTGTACACTGGGGATAAGTGGAGAGCAGTCGTCCATTGTTATGGACCTATCTGATGTTTTTATGTACTGTCTTGCTTTGCTATCATCTTTGATAAGCTAAATACACTGGCACAGAAGCTAAGCAATGTACTGCTGCAGAAAAACCTAGTTTAGCCAACAAGAAAAATCAATATCGGTGTAAGTGTGTGATATATTTGGAATGTTTTCACTGCTTTACCTTACACACATACCAAACAAGGTCGTAAAAGAACAGCAACTACAGTGTTCTGCTAAATACAATTATCGTTTTTCTCAATGGAGTGTTGTGGATTCGATATAATGGCTTCAGTTCCACATTTGAAAAGGCTGTCTGATGACATGGGAAAGGGGTAAAAATATTTCAGATATGGTGTACACTTAAGCCCCTTTCCCACTGCACAAAAGACCCACTAACATGTGTCTTTTGATTGTAATGGGAAAGGTTATAATCAACATTCACACCTGATTGACATTGATGGAAACACAACACCTGGGTGAACCTGCTGATTTTAGTCCCTTAACTGGCAAGATGCAATGACACGCCACCACAAATTACTGTCTATCTCAGCCCACGCAGTGCTTGAACATCATTCCAAATTAGTCTGGAAAAATTAATCAATTGAGGCAGCATTTGCTCTTGCCAGTTTGATTTTATGTATGTGATGTGAGGGTTTGGTAGAAGTTATTGTAAATTGGTCTATTCCAGGACACTATGACATCACTGTTGTTTGTGGTTACAAGTGTAACAGGCTTGAAACTTTGAATCTGAGATGGCAGCAAATCAATGCTTTTAACCCTGCTGTAAAGCTTTGAAGAGTAACTAAACCTCCAAACTACCTTTTACCAATTTAAAACTAGTGTATTGGAGTATTTAGTAGTGTTGATAGGTCCAGATTTTGACTGTTGAGTGCAAAGTATTTGAGTTCTATGGACTATGTTGTAACTATGCATAGCAACTGACCCCTACTGGTTGAAACCTTGGCTATAATTGAATTTTGCTATTGGCTGAATAGCTGAGTGGAGTGCTTGGATAGTCAGTCAGTCAGTCAGTCAGTCTTCAGTTAGTTTGTTTGTAAGTTGTGTTTTTTGTTAGTTTGTTTGCAGAATGGTTGGGCACTGTTGGTGCAAAAACACCTCCGAACTGCTCAAAGTGATTATGAACACCATGGTCTCCTGCACAATGAGTTTACGACTGTCATTTTTTCAGGGGTTGCTTCTCCAATCTAATGGAGGTGGATATGGGTTTCACTAAAGTGCCCATGCTGAAAAGCAATGCAGTGAAACCTTGCTCTCCCAATGGCAACAACAGGACCACAGGTACGTTGTTGTAGTAAGCATTGTATTAACAACAGGATTGTCTCAATCTCAGTGATCTGTATCAGGGATGATTGAGGCATTTTTTAAGTGATCAGGATCAGTTATATTGATCAGATCCCATAGTTTTCATCAGCTGTCACATAGGTGTTTTTCCTTGTGAAGGTTTCACGCACTGCAGTTCAATGAATGCAGCAATTATCAATTCTCCAGCTCTCTGGTGTTTGTCTGTCTCTTCACTCCATGTGTGAGTAAGAGCAGCGGCTGAGCCCCACACACCATAAATGACAGCAAAAAGCAGTAGAAGACCCTTTATTTATGTTATTTATAAGTTGCAAACAGTGGTTAATTTGAGCCGGAAGGTACTGGAACGCATACCAGGATCTTTTCAGAAAAGGCCCTGGTGCGTTCCAGAACTAATTTGCATGGGTCTAGAACTTTTCACATCTAAAAACTACATACAGTATTGGCTGATGTCACTAGTGTGCAGGGTATACTGTTAATGGTAGACCACGGTACTAAAACTCCACAGTAGCCTATGATAGTTCAAAGTCCTATCGCAAGAGGGTGAGTGTCCATGCGCCGTCCCGGCGTGCGCTGGTCAATAACGGCGCACGCTGGCCACTCAATATGCTGCTGTAGTGGTTTGTTTTCCAGACATGTGAGTATCTTTGAGCAGTGAAAGTTATTATTTATTTCTTTTTACTTGTTGGCAGTGATTTGTTTTCCACAGAGCTCTACATGCGAGCATTTTACTCGCCTTTGCGACTAAAAATAGTTTTGAGCAAGCAAAATAAATTATTCAGCACGCTGTGGGAGTACAGATTTCAACCAGCAGCAGAAAGGAAAGGCAAATGCTGCCGGTTGTGGCTGAACGGGGGTCACAGACAGGATACGGCGGCCATAGTGCTCTGCGCCGCAACATAGCGGCTTACTGGTGACAGAGTCCGACTCCAGTAATTTCCTCTTTCATTGGTGTCATGACTGCCCAGTAGTACCTGGACAACTGAGCTGTGGCAGCACACAGGTATGTGGCGTGTCAGAGGAGAAACGAGCCATTCACATTTCTCTCTTTGTGGCAGGTAACGGTCCACAAACCTGACTGTTCTTTACTTGTCAGGGGAGGAGGGTGGCTGGTTGATTTTTATTTCATTTATTTATTTTATTTTGATCCCCACTATGTTAATCACTTATTGATGCTGTTTTTGAAGTATGAATAAGTCAATAAGTAATTTATTCCATTGAAATATCATTGATGTATTATAGAAAAGTGATTTATCTTTTTATAAATGACAAAAGACACATCTGCCTCATTTTTGTTGTGGTATCGTGATACTACTCAAAACCGTGATACTGTCACTGGTATCGTAACGTGGGTCCCAATTTTGGTACCGTGACAGCACTAGATGTCACAACCATTCCATTCGGAGTTGCGCAGTGAGGCGGCTTGGGTGCCACTTTTGGGAGTGGGGGAACACTGCTCTCTCAGAGGCCCAAAGTGTTCCCCTACTTCTAATTTTACAAATTAAGCACTGGTTGTAAGCACTCACTTTATTTCAGCTTAGTGTGACAGTCTCTTTCATTTTGCATCTATGACATGTGGTGTTTCATCACCCTGCTCGGAAGAGAAATAGACAGCAGTGCAGGGTTTACTACAACCACACTCACCACACCACTGCGAATGCATCAAAAGCAACAAAAGCCTTGCAAGCAAAAAACCAGGACTAATATGTTAATGTAGCCTATCCCATGCTTAAGTTGTACAGACAACAAAAATCAACACTCCATGCTTACAGATCACTTAGGTAGGTTAACTCAGAAGCAGGCTGCACCAAAGTAACAAACACTGGAGGATAGTCTATAAGAAGACAGTGACAAGGCCAACAAGGTTAAAGAGAGAATTTGTTGTTTCATACTTGGCAATTAAAAGAGGACACTTCAGCCTAAATTCTGGGGGTTTAATTAGGCTACTCTTTAAGTAACATCTCCACCCTCCCTTGATATGCATGAGCTTTATGTTCTAGCTCTGAGGCCAGAGTCTGACTAAAGCTGAGCAAACACTGTGTTACTTTTATTATAAATCAAATATGTTGTGTTAAACCACCAATCATACTGTATTTAAATTGACCTTTATGTACAACTTATATCCTCATAGTGTATGGTTTGATTAGCTGGTCAGGACATGCAACTGACACTTAACATAGAGTGAACCTTCAAACAATTTTCCACTGGCATATCCAGGAGAGTTTATTATGTAAGTACATCCTTAACAAGGCTGACAAAAAGAGAGAAATTATATTACTTTGCACAACTACCTGGAGAAGCTACAGATATCTAAAGGTTACCTCGCACAGCAGCTGAATTATCATGATATCTTGAGATCATGCAAGAATCCGTCTTGTCAGATGTTTTGCTCATCTCTTAACTGGCCCTTAATAGAGAGTGATGGACAGATGGTTCATCCAGTTACCTGCCAAATATTTTTTTCTTTTTGAAAGGCCCTGCCCTTTTCCAAACAGTTTCCAATGACCTCTTCTCAGATGGTTCTGTGTAACAAACCATCTGGTGCCTCATGTTGGTCTAGTAGCTCATCTGTCTGTTGTGCAGCCAAGTTCAGTTTAATATCATCCCAGTCTTAAAACAACGGTTTTAGCCACAACTTGTGAAATATTATAACCTCGTTAACATTAAAGCCACAGTGTATAGGAATTTCTCCCATCTAACACTGAAATCATATTGCATTCAAACGGATAGCACACTCTAGCGCCTCACTGTTTCAAATGTATATTGCAACAACGGTAGCCACTGTGTACCAAAAAGCTTTGATAACACTGATGAAACCATGTCATCCAATACATGGAGTATTCATTCAAGTGGGACTTTGTTATGCTGCTATTTTCAAGATGTCGAAGCGTTATGGAACCCCCCAAACGACTTCCCTGCCCAATGTACAAACAAATCTGAAATTCTCCTTTTACGAGAATAAGTCATTTTATTGGTGGAGGTAATAGTACACCAGTGATGACATATTTATGAATGCAGACATCGATTTTTGCCAATAAACAACTGAAAATGCTACACAATGTCCCTTTAAAACAAGCTCACCACAGTTAATAATAGATCTTTTGACAGCAGCCATGTGGGAGATCAGATCAAAGTGCCGACCGTCACCAAAATTTCTGAGCTGCTAGAAATCCAGCTGATTGCCTGACACACAAACTGGTAATCATTCAGGCAATTCATCAGACATTGTGACCTCAAATTGCACATCAAATGACAACTGATCTGGCATAGACTCAGCCCAATACTGAAAGTAGTTGGGGGCAACCAATTAAAATCAGCTTTAATCAGTACAGTGTCTGTGGCCAGTGACAGTGGCCAAACAGGATGGAGGTGATAACGGATGTCAGAACTGGTAGAAGATGTTTTCAATCAAATCATTTAGTACATAAAAGGGTTAACGCCTGATGAGGCGTCCATTATCAGAAATTAATAGATAATGAGGCCACAGAGAGAATTAATTCCTGAAAATTGACACCATAGGCTTTATATAAAGATAGACAACATGAAAGCTCCTCATTGAAATAAAAACACGTAGATCTCCCCCTGGTAGTAAATGGCACATGAGCAAAACTAAAAACTCAAAGTACATGTCAAATAAATTTTTCCCAAAAATGATCTCTGTCATTTCTAGATGTTTGTTCAAGTGTTTGCTTTTCTGCTAAGTTTGGGTTTAAGTAGCTATTAACTGCTATAGAGTGCTTAAGTCACGCCCCTTCCGGTAGAGCTCATGGGACCTTAGATCGGAAAAAATATGAATGGCAGTGAATGGGGAGAGCCATATTATCTTTTGTTCCCGTTTGAGTTGCAACATGAAATCTAAATATGTTGTTAATGAATTTAAAACATACATTTTAATGTCAAGAAAGTCATACTTTGTGGTAAAACTGTTGAGATATAAGCTTTTTAATTAGAAAGGCTCAAGAGTACACAGGAGGAGGTCATGTATGTGACATCATAGCTTTCGCTCGCTTCCTGCAGCTTGGCCTTGGCTTGAAATTCCACTGTTTTATGATTAATTGATTTATGATTGAAGATGTTTGTGTGTTTTGTGTCAGGTTGCAGTCACTCCAAGCTGCAGGACGTGAGCGAAAGCTATGACGTCACATACGCAACCACCTCCTGTGTAGTCTTTCTAATTCCGTTTTTTCAAAAGCTTATATCTCAACAGTTTTACCACAAAGTATGACTTTTTCTTGACCTTATGACCTTCTTGAATTTATGCATTAAATTCATTAACGACATATTTGGATTTCATGTCACAACTCAAACGAGACCAAAATATAATATTTCTCTCCTCATTCACTGCCATTCATATTTTTTCCAATCTAAGGTCCCATGAGCTTCACCGGAAGGAGCGTGACTTCGGCACTCTATAAAACAGGGATTTGTTGCCAGGATTGACAGCTGTGTGTGCCAGTCAGTGTGCTTGCATTCAATGGCGCTGCTTGCAGTTGGTTGGATCAGTATTTGGGTGGGAACTTTTCCACGGAAGAGATTGCTACGCAGACTCTGGCTCTGAATGATGTCACCAGCACAAGATAGCAGCAGCCGGATCCAGAATATTTTGACTTCACTAAGGTAAGTGAGGGACGCATTGTCCATCTTCATATACAGTCTGTGATTGACACCTTGAGGGGCATTATCCTGCTTATACCATGGTCACTTGCCAAACAAACAAGCAAACAAAAAAGAGGACCATTCTTTTATATTTGCCTGCCTTTTGCAAATCTTAAGTGTTTCACAAGCCATACCTCTGTTTCCCTGGTAACAGCTGAGGGTTACCAGCTACCCCCGCCTCATATTGTAACTTTGTGCATAGTTGCTTGTCTCATGCTGAGCAGGCTGTGTGATCCCCTGCACCTGATTGACTCGCTCTGAGGAGGTGTGCCTTTCCTCCACCTTCCATCTCCTGCCCGCGTCTCCTGCGTTTGGATTGGTGCAGTACCACATCGGCTCCACCAATCCCCAGGCTGCAGTTGAGGAGCTATACAGGACTCAGCAAGATCATCGGTTTTGGTGGCTGTAGAGCAGAGTCCTGCACGGGTCCTGTTTTCAAGATCCGCCCTGACCCGGCGATGTACAAACCTGCACCGGAACTGCAAACCCGTGCATCAGGCCAATTAGTACCGCAACCCGGTCCGACCCGTTGAAACACGACCCGCAGCCCGACCCGTAGCCCGGATTTAAAGTAATCACTTTGGGTCATATTGGCTGAATATTGAACAGCATATCGCCACAGTTAAGGTGCCAGTAAGTAAACAACAACCTGAATGAAGCAGCTCTCACAATAAAACCTGACTTCAGCTCCGTCATCAACCCTCTGTGTTCTTCTCCCATACGAGTGTAAAAGCACTCGTTTGTTACGTTTAATGCTTTTAATCTTTTAATCTATGTAAAGGAACTTTACATGTGTAATAATAGACTTACTTTCTGCCCAGAGCGACGTTCAGCAGTTACGAGCCGTCCCGTGTTTTTAGAATCCATCGAGGAGAGAAGTAATCCATCAGGGAAACACTTCAGAAACATTATAAAGTGATAGTTGTACGTTTTATCCACTTATTTCTCAAATACCTAAATAATTATTTACTGTTTTGGAAGCGGCGCTTGTTAGACGGTCGCAGCCATGTTGATTCTGTCGTCCAGTCACAAATTGTGTTATTAGATGGTTAAACGCGTGTAAACACCTGAACCAATGACCGTTGCAAAATAGCGGAGGCAATCCTCAGAGAGTAAATAATGACCAAGATAGTTATCTGTAGTTTACCGAACTAATGACTGATGTGTTTATCTAAAACCTGCGATTCGACCTGCATGTTATTTTTTACACCCAGATCCGAACCCGGGAAAAATGTTTTTTAAAAACCACCCGCAAATCATCGTTCATAATCGTTGCATAAACTTAAACGTTGTGAATTACATGAGGCACTTGAAAGATACCTAGGACTGGGTTAGGGAACAGAAGGTTCAATAACTGATTTTGCAAACCAATACACGTAGGTATTTTTTCTGTGGTTAGAGGCACTAGGATAAGGGGTGCTGTTCTTCTTGTGTTATGTTTGAACTAAGCGAAAGTTAATTGGCAATGATTTTGTTTTGCTTTTGATTTACTTAGTCTCCCTATTAGTAACTCTATTTTTGAGAGTCCTCTTTTGGTTCTATTTGTTTCTTTGATTTGAGCAGCATCCATCAGCCTATTTCCTTTAGCTTTGCCTCGCAATTTCTGTTTGTTTAATAAATATTTTTGCTTTTACCAGTTACAACTGGTTTATGTTGCTTCCCTTTTCACACCACAAGCTAGGGGTTGTAACAATACGCCACTGGTAACACCGTAATATAAGGAGACAGAAAGTCCTGTGTGAATGTTGAGCCAAATTATGGCTTTTTTTTTTTTTTTTTGGTTACAAACATGCTGCTGTTTGTGGGACACGTTTGCGGTGCGACACGTGTGCTTCACCATACCTGCAGCAGAGCGCATCCATTATGATAAATTGAAGCTGCTACACTGATGACAGACACCATGCTTGTCTGTGCGGGCACTATATTGCTTGACTTTCTCATTACATGACTGGTTTATTTTTTCTTTGTGCGTGAGGCTCTGTGCCCTCCAACAGGTAAAAACTACATAGAACTGTGTAAACAGATATAATCTGTTTAAAAGTGATTAAAATATACCTCATTGTTCCAGAGGCAATGTGAAGCAGCGGAGCAGCCTTGTGTGTGTTTTATGTTTCATAATAAAATAAATCAATCAAATCGATACATTTTATTTATATCACCAATCCAGTACTACGCTTCCAAACCCTCCATAACTAACAGCATTATCACTTGGCAAAACTTAATACACACACAATGAAGCTGGCACCAACCACACACTGCAAAGACGGAGTCTAAATACCTGCTCTGGTCCACCAAAGTGGTGAGCAGCAACCGTCCCTCATGTTTTACAGCCATTAGTTTTTGGATCACAGGAGGAGACAGAGGGTATGTGGTAGTGAAAATAAATTATTAAACATGTTCAATGTGAACCTCTGAGTTTCAGTCTGACTGAGAGGTACTTCTGCCGCTCCAGTACTCCACAGTTCAGGTGATGAGACAAGAGGATAATGACAAGCTTTGGCTGCTTGTTTTTTCAGTTGATTCACTCCATTTTAAAAAGGACAAGCTCCTTGAAAGAGAAAGGACAGCAGCACTTTGACTTCATTTCAGGGAGAAATTGTTTCTGCTGTGCAATGGATACATTCCAGGCAGCACTGGCCTTCAGCTGTCTGATAACCACCTGAGCCCTGACTCTGGTGTCAAATGTTTCTTTTTATCAGCTCAGTTAATGCAATCAGCATACAGCCTTGTAAAATGAAAATGTCGATGGAAATGTCCTCTGATGCTCAGGCCATGCTACCCTCCTCAGCTTCCTCACACTGTCACAGCTTCTCTCATTCACAAATTTCATAGGTCACTTTAACTGACCAATCAAGTTTCCCTCCCTCACAGTTCATTACTGTCCTCTTCAGGCTGTCCCAGGGGATCTGGAGGTGCTGACGTCTACCAGCTGTCTCCTCATATGGGCTGACCTCCCAGGAAGATGCTGTGCTGTAGCCCATTGGTTCCCATCCTTATTACTTAAGGGATCCTTTGTATAGTAGTACCTTTAAACTGAAACAATGAAATTGTATCTACCATCATATTAAAACAAAGGTGCTTCCTCTTGTTCATATTTCACTGGTTGTGATGTAGAAATGATAGATTAATGCCATAACACTGATGCTTCCTTTTTACTGGGCCTCAGCCACAGGATGAACCAACTGACTATTGATTGCTGAGAGCCAATAACTAGGCCCTGTCCAGTTTTATGAGGCAATGCTGTGATGTTAAATGTCAGGGAAAAGTCAAAGCCTTCTGGGCTCAGATTTAAAGTGAGGCTCAGGGTCAGGCAGGAGTCAACCATTACTGTGGCACAGCATCCATTGTGCAGACGTTTCTCTGCTGAGTTGGAAAAGGCCAGGGTTTGGTTATTTAGCACAACTCTGCTGATCTCTCCTGAGGCCAGCTCACAAAGGCTCAACGATGGATTAATGCACAAGTTCATACTGTATCACAGAGGCAAATATAACCAGATAGAAGACAGAGTTGACAACAAAATTGGAGCAAATCACACAGATATCACAGGTGGCAACTTAATTGGTCTCAGGAAACTTGAAATGGGGATGATGTAAAGGTAGAAAAGAAAATACACTAGCATTACATCAAACATATTAAACTGCTGCTTGTATGGTTCCATTTATTCAATTGCACATTTAATCTGCTTTTTAAAGTCTTAAATCAAGAGAAACATGGAAACAGATGAAATACACCAGAAACATGAGACAAAAAGCAAATGCAACAGAACAAAGCATTTATTTTCCATAAATTCCTCAAAACATGTCACAATCTCATATCACACATCATTTTTTTTTCAGCGTGACTTTCATAAAGCTTAAGTCAGAGCTCAGAATTATATCATTGTCCTCATCACAGAGACAGTTTTTTCTTAGAATTATCCCTTCAGATAAGAGAAATACATTTTCCACTTGCACTTGACAAATAAACTTTACTTCAAACATTTTCACTCTGATACTGTGTAGGAACTTTGACAGATGTGATCATGTTGACACTTTAACAGCTCACATTAAATACGGAGACAGCAGCCTTGCTTTGTCATCACAGAGGATTGTGCCAGAAGGTTCACATTTGTGAGGATGGATGTTGGGATGAGAGACAGCGATGAAGACGAGCCACAGAGACCAATAACAACAGAGATACTTCTCATCTCAGCTCTGTCTTCTATTATTCAGCTTTATACCATAGCCACTGAAATATACTTGTTCTGTGGCAATAGATTCTTAACTACCGGCCAGACTACCATGGATCTAGCTGTGTATGTTTACGTTCCCCAGAGGATAATTTCTTATGACTTAGGAGACCCTCTGACTTTTCTTATCTCGATAAGGTTGACATTTCTTCTTGAATTCAAGAACTATTATAATCCAATGGTCAGATTGTCATGGGACACCCCAACAAACTGTATTTATCCCACACTGTCATGCACGAAGAGCAAATGGACATAATAATCCTTCAGTTCATTCTGCTTACTGCCTTGCTATTGGCTTTTCTTGGCAAGACCTTCCCTTCTCTGCCTCTGATTGGCTACTGGCACTTCTTGTTGCATCTCTCATGAATCTTGTCCATAGACTGTATATATTTAGTGGATTTGCGGTGGACACTGGAGAAATAGACACAACAAGGGCCGAGAAAAGAGCAAGAGACAGAGAACAGTATTAATGTCCAAAAAAAGTTATAATTTATGTCTGTTATTTTTATTGTTTATATTACTGTCTTTTATAACCAGTACTACAAACTAGTTCAGTCAAATCTTGGTTTTCCCATCCAGCCACGAGCGTGTTCATGTCAAAGAGGCGGGGGGGGGGGGGGGGGTTAATTACGAGCGACATCATCAAAACCATGATTGAAGTAATGGTACCGATACAGTACCCAAAGTGTCTGTGACATGTTAATGCCGCAGGTTGTAAGCAATACTCTATAATTTTATAATGTATAATATAGCAACATTGAAAGTACTATGCACCTAAATTACTTGTAGGTATCCCCAGGCTGTATCTAACATTGGTATAGAGTATTCTTTGCTCTTTAGTTGGAAGATGATGAAACTACACTTAATATGTCACATAAAACACTTTAAGGTAACAACAGACTGTTTCTGCTGCTGAAGTAAAAGGTGGAAAGTAGTTAATGACTGAGGTCTATCTGACTGAAATGTGGCATTTATATTAACGGGAGTGTGGATAATTTTTTCTTATAAAATATATTTTTTATCCACATGTGCATCTCATGTTATTCTGAGCTGTTGCTGTAAAAACAGCAACACTTTTACTGCAGACTAAAACAGACTTTGCATAGTTAAAATGCTGCTAAAATCATGCGTTTAGTGTGTAAATGATCTCTACGTTTGTTAGAAGCTCTGTTTTAAACTAGTGGAAATAGAGCCCTATGGCTACTCTTTTTACCTGAGTCTCAGTGATTCAGTGACTTCAGTGATCTGATTGGTCAGAGGTCAGGCTGATGACAGGCTGTGATCCAATACCCTGAAGTTAACCTGCTCCGGGGCAGGTTAGCTGTTTAGCTTAAGTAACCACAGTTATCTATCCCAGTAAAAAGAGAACCAGCTTCATAGTACTGAAAAACCAGAGTTAACCCCGAAGTTACCTTGCTTACTCCAAATCCTGCTTCATAGTACAGGCCTCTGGTGACATTTTTTAGGTTACTACAAAAACAGCTTAGCTGGGACATGAACACCCATAGTGACTAACATAATAATAATAAAAATGGGAGAATAATCCGATGACAACACGCATGACATGAATAGGACCAGTGATGACTGGTCGTGGATTGGTGTTTAGTCTGATATGTCTGGCAGCCATGTTATAGCAAGATTTTAGGACTCCATAATCGCCTGATCTGATATAATGACTGTCAGAACAGACAAACATGTTGTGTAGTCTGAACCTGGCATAATACAAACAAATAACAGACTTTCCTGAATGTATTTAATTTACTAAGCTTCAATTTGCTGTTTCTAATGTATTTTTCTGTTCATAATGTTTTTCTTTATTCGTCATCTTCTCTTGAAGTTTTTCTGTTGACTGAAATAAATGATGAAGTATTTTGTCTGCTGCTTTTATTTCTTTAACCAAATGAACAAAAACTGAACAAAGTCCTATCTGCTTAGTGGCACCTGGAGATGGCTCAGTGTTCAACATGTTTACAATTTATCTATAATTTTGTAACTGTGCTTGTCCATACTTACCTCCTCCTGAGGATTCCTCCTCTTTTTTTATCTGTTTAACATAGTTTTTGAGAGGTTTTTCCTCATCCAGTGTGAGGGTTTAAGGACCAAGGGTGTCATGTGCTGTACAGATTGTGTAGCCCCTTCAGGCAAATATTTCATTTGTGATGATGGGCTGTTTAAATAAAATTGACTTGGCTCCTCTCCTGTTCCAGCATCAGCAGAGACAGTTCAGTGTCTTCCTGCTTCACTCTTTGTTATGTTCCCCTGGAGTTTACCCTTTCACCCCTCAGTGTTCCAGGCTCTGGGTGATGTATGGAAGACATTTTAAAGCAGTTGGCCCACATGTGGTGATAAAGGCCCAATACTTGATCCTGGTGGTGTTGGCAAAGCTCGAAAACGGCTCTGTCATTCCTCACAATGCCACAGGGGGAGGAGTTTTGTGTAAAATGGAGGACATAAATCACTTCAGCAGTGTGGCCTCTGTGACCTGAAGCTGTATATCTGAGGAGAAACCTGCTTGACACAGAGGATGCCTCTGTGTCATCTAGTTAGTTTCTTACTGAGAATATTCCTGAGTGGAGGCATTAAACGTCAGCATTGGATGATTAATGATGGTCCAGGCAGTTGATACCAAAATCAAACTAAATGAAGGTATAAATAGAGGATGCGGAGCATGTAATCGGACACTGAGCACTGTCTTTGCTTTTGCGGCCACAGAGTTTAACTGTGAGCCTTCAGGATACAGCAGGACTTCACAGTCCATGAAAGTATATGATGATTCAGAGATGTCTGCTGAGGCAGTCCTCAGTCTCAGGAGGTTGTGCATCCTGTCTGGCCTTTTTCTGACCGACGGACTTCAGCCGCCTCTGCACTCTCCATCTTTAGGTGAGTAACTGTTGCACTTCTGTTTTTATTGACAACTTAAAACTGCTTGGACCCAGAGAGATGGATAATCAGGAGAGTTTTCAGAGTTCAAAGCCTCTAGGAAGACACATTACAGATGTTTCTATCAGGGTATAAGATAAGATAAACTTTATTGTCCCTAGCGGGAAATTTGTTTTGGGCACATGGTGCTACATTGCTGCATAGCAGATACAACCATCATATACAAACAAGACACACAGTAGACAACCATGTAGTATGCAAGGCACAGATTTGAATAACATAATTGTACAATCAGGACTACTGGATGAAATAAATATGTCAACTTTATCATATCAGGTAAGGCTAAAAGAAAGCTCCTTAAGGTTGCACAAGCCCAGGAGGTAATCATAAAAAGTGTAATAAAATAAAAAGTGCAATAAATAAATGTATGTTTCTAGGGTAGTCACATCAGCAGTGACTCTTGCCACATTCAGGACTGTTTTTGTTTTTCTAAGTCATAGGCTGATTTAATGCAGCAGGCATAGGTCCATTGAACTTTTGGTTGTTCAGAAACTAGAATCTCTGCTGCAGAATTGTCCGGATTATAGAGTATATCTGTTCAGTGCAGACTTCTGTTTCAAAACTGGCAATCAGCCAGTGCATGTCATTCCACCACTTTGGTGATCCTCTGTTGGCCATCATCAGGTCAACATTTTGACCAACGTGTTTCCAATATTTTGGTCTATGACCAAAACCTGTACAACTAATGATATTCCCACCAGCCTCAGCTGTACTTTGTGTTTACTCAGCCCAGTCACCAGCAGAAAATGTTGGCATTATACATTTCTGCAAACCATGGATACATTACATTTTTGCATTTCATACGCGCATTTGTGCGTTTTGAATCATGGTTTCTAAAGTGACTTACTTCTGATGTATTTGAGCTAACTTTGTCTTCAGTACACTGAAAGGACAATGTACGACATGACACTTAGGCAAGATGGCTGCCAAGTTGCAGACCACTGTTGGAAATCAACATACAACAATACTGGTTGTTTTCGGTTATTTTTTTAACAAGACATTGGAGACTTCTGAGGCATTTCCAAGGGTGATGTGCCACCAAAACCAATCAATCAATCAATTTTATTTATAAAGCCCAATATCACAAATCACAATTTGCCTCACAGGGCTTTACAGCATATGACATCCCTCTGTCCTTATGACCCTCACAGCAGATAAGGAAAAACTCCCCAAAAAACCCTTTAACGGGGAAAAAAATGTTTTAAGCCAAAACATGACCAGTTCCTGACCACAATTGTGGTTTTTGCCTTAATTAACCACACATAAACCATAGCATTATTAAAACGTAAAGACACTAAAGGTTTCAATGTATCTGTCACATAATGACGTACAAATGGTATGTATCCATGGTTTGCAGAAACAACGGATGCTGACATTTATTCTGGTGACTGGGATGATTTACTGCTAATTAGCACATTTTAGCATGCTCACAAGCTAGGGTAAGATGGTGAACATGATAAACATTAAACCTGCTAAACATCAGTATGTTATTATTGTCATTGACAGACTCTAGGTGTTGTCATTGACTGGATGTCTTGTTTATTAGTCATTTGGAGCTTGCAGAAACTAGCCCACTGTCTGGACTGTGGTCTGCAGTGAGACTCTTAACTCTCCCAAGACATGCTGGAGATGCTCTGATTGCTGCCAGGGGATCCACTGCTCAGACTGCAGGAGGCTCAGGATGATTTATTACTAATTCATTGACAGTCGGAGGATAAATCTGGTTTGTGCTTTGGTCAGTGCTGATGTACAGAATGGTACTGTACTGTGAACAGTTTATGGATACAAACTCCAACCTGCTGGCAGAAGCGTCATCACTTTTTCAAATCAGTTTCATTCTCAGTGGTTATCAACACTAACAGGCAATTCCAGTTTAATACAGCTTGAGTTGTAGTTTTGTCCATCATTTCTATCAATGATAAAACTGTACTAGCAAAATTTATAAAGACAGTGACATCACTAAAAGGTAATGTTTATCTATGGCAGTCGCACTGAAATCAAGATCTCTTTTCCAACATACTGTAGACCTCACATCATTCAACACCAGGTCGGTCACACAAACCAGACAACACAAAAGCTCTTTAAGAAGAGGCTGCCAAAATGGTGCAAGTCTACAAAGACAAGGAAAAGAGAGTACTTCTGAAGTGGTGACCACCATTGTTGTCTGATAAAGGAATGGTTTGTTTTAGTGTTGAAACAGTTTGGGTTCAATAATACATGCCCAAAGAGAAGCAGTGTTGGAATTACTAGTGCATCATGCAACATCTTTTTTTTTGCTCTGTGATAGTAAAAATTGTGACAAAACTAAAACTGTTAATTCAAATATTTATTTTAACACCATTTGAAATTACTGTGTTATTATTATGTGTGATACTAAATATACAAATGTAAATTGGCTGTTGTTATTCCTCTTTGAATGTGAATGTTCTGTGCATTTATTGGTTTCCTGCTCATAAATACTTTATATTGGGATTCATGTTTCTTTGAAAGTTGATATTTTGTTGTACAACCAGAACATAAACTCCTGAATTCTTTAATAGCCAATCAGTTATTAATTTTTCATTGGTCTTTGTCTGCTTGACTTATGGCCCATTCTCCTGCCATAAATCATCTGGTTGGATACTTTAATGACCAGTGCACATCTGCCAAAGATGCTGCTGTGAAAACCATGACAGTTCACACACTTTATCACTTATACTGATACTCACCACCGTTTCTCATGTGTACTTATACTATTTTATACTGAAACAAGGGCCCAAAGTATAAGGAAAAATACAACCTACAAATCACCCCTGTTCCTTTACTTTAGGTTTTGGGAGAGATCAGAAGGGGTGTTCACCCTACACCATGATTGTTACTCAGCAGTCCCTCCAGAAAAATGCAGAGTTTTTTTGTGATTGTTGCGGGCAAAAATTCTTAATTATGTGGCATGTTTTCTTAAAAAATGTGATGGAATATGCAGGATATTTATGCAATTTTATGTGATGAAATTGCGGGAACTTGCAAAAATTGCGGGAACTTGTAAAAATTGTGGGAACTTACAAAAACTGTGGTTTGATGAAAAAGAGAAAAAAAAGTGATTCCCCCAACATTCTGTTCTCACTAGGCTACTACCTTCCTATGATAAGCAAGCATACTACATCAGAGAAAGTGCAGGGAATATTTAAGTTCTCATCTTGTTTTATTTCAGACCTTACTAAACGCATGGCTCAAACTTACAAAACATTGCTGAATCAAACAAGTTCTGTAGCTTTACAAAAGGAATATGCTACAACTTCTGTAAAAATGAATAAATAAAATATAACAAAACACTGCTGACTCAAACAAGTTCTGTACCTTTACAAAATGAACATGCTACAACTTGATAAAATAATAAATTAAAAAAATAAAATATAAGAAAATAAAATGTGTGCTTCCTGTTTTACAGAGGTAGCTATACAAAACAGATATCTTCTGTTAAAATAAGGGCTTCCAATGCACAAAGTGCAATCTCTTACTGTAACGTAAATTTACATACTACTAATATAAGCTACTTACAACTGTAAGGTTTTTGAAACTAGTATGATTTAACCCACTGGTAGCAAAAAAGTGCAATCTTACAACTGTAAAGTTGCATCAACTCCTGAATGAAACTACAACAGTCCACTGTGAAAATGAAAACTATAACTGCGTAGCCGTAACAATGGCCAGTCATTCTCCATCCTCATCCTCCATCCCCTCTCCCTTAACATCCATCTCCTCCCCCGCGCGGTTCGCAGCTTTTCGATGACGTCGCGTAATTACGTCACTTCATAACGTTCCCACGGCAACGGGTAAAATGGCTGTTCTTGTGTGAAGTAAACGCAACATTTTTCAACTTTCTGCTAAGATATATGTGACTTTTTTGCAACGAAAATTTGGGGATTATGAAATCATACAAGCCCCACATATTTCGTGGATTTTGCGCGGAAATCGGCAATTTATGCAGCAAAAGTGCGGCGTCTTTGAAAAAATGCGGCCCCCACATAAATATGCGGACTTTGGCTGATTATGCGTTGAATTATGCGATCGCATAATCACGTTTTTCTGGAGGGACTGACTAACCAGCACTATGTACCCAGCTGGATAGTGTTTTAGCTCTTCAGCTACAGCAGTTTGCCAACTAGCCCTGTGAGTAGTTACTATGTCACCAAGCCTCAAGAAATCCTGTTTCAAGAAAAACTGTGGATGAACTTTGCCGTGACACTTTCTGGTGTGGCTCGGCACATAGCCTTAAATGTGTTAATATGTTGCTATGCAGATGAAACTCTTCTATATTTTTCTGTTCAAATTGACACCATCTCCAAATGATATGCTGGATGTCTCACAAATTTTGATGACTTGGTGACCACTAATCATTCTCATCGTACTCTAGCCAGCAAACCATTTAGCATTTTATTTTATGTAGCCCTTTTTAAATGTCTTTTGTGGCAATTAAGACTTGCACTTTATCATTTCTTTATTGTATGCATCTCCATTCCTTATGGGGTCACCCTCAGTCTGGTCTGAAAATACATGAACAATCTGGCATTTTCAGTATTGTGCAGAATGGGGTTACTGTTTACGAATTACTTTTGTCAAGGAAGTTAATGTGTCCTCTTTATTGCATCATTGCAGACATCATTACATCACTAACCTGGACTGACATCAGTCAGGGTCCAACGGACTTTCACAGTCTACTATCAATGTGATTAAATGTGACTGAGCTTTCCCTTCAGGGCTCATATGACTAGTGAAAAACTGACAAACTAATACTGTGACCAAGTGCATTGTGTTTCTAATATATACTATGTTCACACTGGAAAAATGATAAACTAAGTCTAATTAAAAATGACAGCATGGGTGCTAATCTGGAATGAGGTGTTGATGTCCACAATACAACACACAGAGCTCTTCACAGCTTGAATGAGGTGAAAAAAAAATAAATAAATAAAAAAAGTGATGTGTTACAACAGCTGCAGTGACAGAGCGGAACACAACAACATAAAGTAATACATTCCTGCAAAATCCAGGTCTGTAGGGAAAAGGGAACCTACATAAATGAATCTGTTGTCAGAGCAGAATGTTTTAATAAATATCATACCCTACCTCAATAATCTTAACTCAAAGAAGGAAGACAGGAAAACAAATAAAGCCTCAGCTGACTGAACTGCCCTGCTGCCCATCTACCCAAATATATAGAACAGATAAACATGGCTCAGTCCCAGAGCATCTGTGGTGAGGGCGTCTAATTCAGTTTACAACATTTCAGTTTAAACAACAGTCAGAGAGAGATACAGTGGCAAATTACTCATATCAAATAACAGCCTGCAAAATTAGGGTCCTTAAGTTGGAGAGCTTAAAGGGGGTTTCTTTCAGTCTCATGTGGTGAGGTGGAGGCCAGAGTCTAGGATGGGCTGTCCGTCAGAGGACAGGTCATTTGCATGTGTGGAACCAGACAACTTTGAATGCATACATGATACTCCACTCACAGGATTACTAACACCAGGTCTGAAGCAGTGGCAATAATGGCCAGGCTACACTGCCTGCGTTAGCAGTCCTGCTACCTCACTGAACTTCTGCAGCTCACACCTATGTGGTGTTCACACAGACAGCATTGCTGCGATGGCGCTGCTGCAAAGCGGCTTGCTGCTATGTGCACTGTATTCCACTATAACAAAACTGGTACTAAAAGCTTCTGTGACTCACATGTGCTGCTCATGCAAGCAGTGTGGCCAGGTTGTAACAATTAGCTTTTTGAATGGTTTTCATATTTGAAATTGGTAATGATGCTCATGACTGCAAGACCACATAGATGTTCCTGTCCCACTGTTGAACGCAGGTATTGTTTAATATACTATACTTAATATACTTTTCAAAAACTTCACTCAGCAGAGGAAAGTGACTGTATTATTAACTGCAATAATAACCTAAAAGCGTGAAAGCAAAGCTCAGCAAGCTGCGCTTAAGCTGCACTTTGTGCTCAAAAAACATGTTGTATCTAAGAGGGCATTAAATGGGACAGTGAATACAATAGGCCTTCGTATGATTATGACTGATTGTTGATGATGATCATATTAGACTGTTCTGGTCCCCCCTACAGTACTAGTGTCCTATCCACAGCATGTGATGCAAGTACCTGTAGCAGCTGTGCTGGCTGAAAATTCACATTTGATTAAAGACCAAGACTTACAGAATACCCATCACATCATTCTCCTTAACTAGACATTTCAGTGACAGTTGCATGACTTTGTCTTATATGAGTTATACTGTAAAATAAACAAGTGTCCAACAAACCACCATAACCATCGATATTCAAATATTTATTTAGAGAGGCAGATTGATAAAACACTGCAAAAACAAAGCACCATGTATGTGATTTTTTTTAAGAGAGGGGGAATAATCCTCTCCAAAATCATTTGCCTCCGTCTCCAGGTTCTCTGGATTCAAGAAGCTTTGACACACTTTCTTTATTGCCTGATCAATATTCAGATCAAATGGCACGATCATGTCTGAGATGTCCGAATCAGGCAGAGCACACCAAGACGAGGGGTTTGTCATCCTGCTCTCCGTGCTGAGAAACACAATCATTGGAAAACTGTAAGCCATGCCAGAAGATGCGTCCTTACTTTTAAAGCTACCGTTGGTAACTTTTGTTAAAAAAAAAAAAAAAGCTTTCTCAAACAGCACTATCTCTTAAAAAAATAAATTAAGTCATAGTCCTCTGCCTACTCTATTGCCTAATAGCATTTCTAATGGAATTACCCCATATGAACAAAAATGACCAATCAGAGCCGAGGAGTCTCTAAAGCAGCTATCAGTCCTGTTAGTCACTTCTGATGCAGTGGTGCCTTACACCAAGAAGGCTCCTGGTTTGAACCTGGTGTGGTGGCTTTGAACGGTAGGATGGGGGAGCCCTTTTGTGTGGAGTTTGCAAGCTCTCCCCGTAACCGGGCACTCCGGTTTTCTCCCACAGTCCAAAGACATGCAGGTTAGGTTTATTGGTGACTCTTAATTGCCCATAGGTGTATAACTAAATAACTAATTTGAGTGAATTATGATTTGGACCCAGGTTTACTGTGAAGTCTGACTTATCCATCCCACCGTTAAGAAGCAGAAAATAATTTAATTTCAGCCTGAATTCTTAATCTTCAGCAGGTTGGTCTGAAGCTTTAAACATATTTCTTTTCATGGAAGTGGTGATTAAACTAAGATTTCATCTCTATCAGAGAAAACGGTGCTGAGTTCAGACTGTTTACTTAAAACACAGCTCCACTCACATATAACTGAGCCTCCTACCTGTTTGTCAAACAGCATCAACCCATAAACCTTCTCGAGACAGCCTGGAGCTGAGTGAAGTGCTGCGGGGATCAACAGATGTGAAGTTCGGCGACTGGTGGCTGTTCAGTCTACTGCTGTTCACTGGCTAACTACCAGTGTGAGCTGCTAACAGCCTCCGCTGCAACAGTCCCCACAAGTCCATTCAGCAGCTCCACCATCCACAATCAGACACACAAAGCTGCTTATTTACTGCTAAATTACAGCTAACAACTCGCACTAACTGACGCTGCTCAAGTGTGAATGTTTTTCAGGCCAGCAGAACATCCTTGTGCAGAGTAGGGCCTCTAGTTTCACAGACCAGGCGAGGCGGAGGCGCAGCGCACCTGCGCTTTGTCAGCTGGGTGTGGCCAGGCGGATTTTGCAAGTTTGGCACACTGTGCGCACATGCGCAACTACTCCTCTTTCCTACCTCCGTCCCTCCTACCTGCGCAAGTCGGAAAGAGGGAGGAGAGAAGGCATGGAGTGGGTTTTACATACATCACACCAATCAAATGAGCCCCTCTCCTCGCCCTTAAATGCGCCATGCGAAGGCGTAATGAGAGTTTACTCAATTCGCCATGGCAGAAGAGAGCAGCAGCGTCAGACGGCCAAACTTCTCCCAGGAGGAAACTGATGTTTTGGTCCGCGAAGTCAGCTGTGTTAATCAAATCAGGTTGGGTTTCCAAACGTGCCAAACGGTGCCAATCCCCTTTGATCTGACATCAGATGTGACGGGACAGTCAATATAGAGATACATTTATGTGCTGATTGCAGATAGTTGCATTGAATAGTGGTTTTTGTGGGAATTTATTTTATTAATGTGCCTGACATTCTGGAAACCTGCCTGTGAGGTTTTGGTGACGTGTGCGTACTGTCCGCCGGTCAGCCAAACTTCTACTTACACCGGCTGCGCTCCCCTGCGCTGACAGTAGACCTGGTTTCAGTTGGCGAGCTTTTAGCGCACCTTCGGCGAAGCCTTTTGGCGCAAAACTGTCACTGCGCCAAGCTGGATCTGTCGACACCTCCCCCTGCTGCACTGCCACACCCATCTCAGCGCACCTTGGTCTACCAAACTGAGCGCGCCTCGGGTTGCGCTGCTCGAAACTAGCTCTGCGCGGGGTTCGCCGGGAACTGCCCATTGGTCCGACATCCCATCCCATCCAACCATATTAAACCCATTGTTCGTTCCAAAAATCATCATGATGCCCTGTGGTTAAGGTCTGGTTAGGTTTAGGCACAAAAACCACTTGGTTAGGGTCAGGAAAAGATCATGGTGTGGGTTAAAATGAAAAAGAAAGTGACAAATACATAAGCTGTGAGCCTGCTTCGCCTCAAGCCTTCAGGGCTCTCTCTCTCTCTCTCTCT
Organism: Epinephelus fuscoguttatus; assembly: GCF_011397635.1. Lineage (NCBI taxonomy): Eukaryota > Metazoa > Chordata > Actinopteri > Perciformes > Serranidae > Epinephelus > Epinephelus fuscoguttatus. The sequence continues at coordinate 6,535,539 of NC_064753.1, forward strand.
CTCTCTCTCTCTCTCTATACATATATGTGTGTGTGTGTGTGTGTGTGTGTGTATAAAGCCAAGTTGCTGTCAGGTGAGAATAGTTTCCGAGATTGCATTTCAGCCAATGCGTCTGCCTCTCCACAGGGACTATTTACCAGCCACTAACATCATCAGTCACTTCTACACTGACTACGAACAAACTACAAATGGAAACTAGAATAATTCTGGTACCAAAATCTGTTGCGTACAGATTCTGCATACATATGCAGATATCCCTTTAGAGAGATACATATTCTCGTGTACTTTTCTTTTGCTCTTAATGACTGTTGTACTCGTGAATCTATATGCATGACATAGAAGGACTGCTGTCCCAATGGAAAATTAATATTGTCTGTTCACTGCTTTATTAAATCACCTACAGGCATTGTTAAAAATGAAACCAGATTAATAAAACAGCACTATGATTTCTACCACATGCTTGTTGTTAAATAACATCCCTTTGTTCTGATACTTCCCACTGTTGGTCCTCTTGTAATGAAACTTCACTGAGCAATTTCAGGTGACTTAATTTCTGAACAACTCTTTCCTCAGTGTCATTTATTGTACGAGGACTTCTTCTTCTTCTTCTTCTTCTTCTTCTTCTTCTTCTTCTTCTTCTTCTTCTACTTCTTCTCTTTCTGTGCCTCTGGGGTTCAGTGCCAGGTCATGTAATGTTCATCATGTCAGCAGAGGGAGGAGGTCATTAAAAACAATCCAGGTAGGTGATGTCACTGCTGCTAACCTTGACTCTGATCCTTTCAAACTGAACAGCAGGGAAGTCATCAGGGGGGTGGTTACCAAGCAACAAGAAGATACCACTGTTAACTACAACGTTACTGTGGAGAATCTCCTTGAAGCTTTTATCATACAGCACAGTGAAGAAAATTGACTTTGAGTTCAGGTGTTCATGCCTTTTTCCCCATAGCTCTCTGAATCTTTGGGGTTCTCTGAGAGAGAGAGAAAGTCTCTGAGCTCTATGTTCTTTCGTGGACAGGAAAACAGTTTATTGTTGTTCTAAGGTTTTGTGTTCACACTGGATTTGAGGGTGCATGGTCACAGCAGGGAGTAGCAAAACAAAATTTAGTCATGTATCCTCATGAAATAGCTGGTGCTTGGTGACTAAATCCAGATCAGGTTGGTGGTGGATAGATTTTTAATGGGGCAAAACAAACAGTAAGAGGAAAGCTATCCTGACATTGCTTCTCTTCTGGAAGATTGGGGTTAAATGACACTGGACGTCCATGTAGGACTCTCTGTCCTCCCTAAGGAATCTTGGTGTCATTTTTGACTCTGCTCTGAAAGACAAATCAACAAACAAATCAACTGTGGTGAAAGGCTGTTAGTTATAACTATGAGAGGAAGACTGTAACCACTATATTATTCTCCGAAAGGCTTGACTTATTGCAACTCTCTGTACTTGGGTGTCGGCCAGTCATCTTTGTCTTTCTTGTGCAGAATGCTACAGCCAGACTCGTCACTGGTGGTAGAAAAAGAGACAGTATTACACCAGTGCTAGCATCCCTGCACTGGTTACCTATCAAATACAGGATTGATTTTAAGGTTCTTTGTTCTTAAGGCCATTCATGGGCTGGCACCACAGTATATTGCTGAACCTCCCTGCGCATACTCCAACTCCCAAACTCGTAGATCTTCAGAACAACGTATTTTACTATCCCATGATCGACTTCATATGGCATCATATGATTAGAGGAAATCTCCGCCAGCTGCAAGGCTAATTTATACAATGTAAAATGCCTTGCAGCTGGTGGTAATAACATTAGCATGTTGAATTTTAAGTAAGTTTGTTACATACAACATTTACATCATTATCCAATGGCCATGAGTGAACTACGTAACCTTACATTAAAATAACACTGAATTTCGCATATTTAATTTCACAAACATAAAGGAAGACTGGTTTTGTTTGACTCAGCCACCTCCTCTCCCTCTATCCAAAGACACCAAAGGCTGTCTTTGGCATTGATATCACACTGAGGGGTGGGACAGTGTTGATATTTGATGCCCTGGGAATGAGAACAGGCTGGTCTCATGAGACTCTCATGCATGATGATTTCTGACGCGGCAAGTTCAGGTTGATTTGTCACAAATTTTGGCATATTGGCATGTGCCAATGACAATGACTTCACCAATCTGTGATAATGTCATAACAATGCTCTGCAAGAGCCACATACAGCTACACGATTGTCTGTGTTTTTCACAGGTCCAGTGAGCTCCTCCAGAGCTAAAATATATTCAAGCTTCACCTCTCGGGCACTGGTTACCAAATTATGTTTGTCTTTTTTAACACTAAAAGTTTGAGCACACAGTAGACATATGTCTGTTACTGTTTTTTTGTGATTTTTGTGTTTTTTGTTTTCTTTTGTGGCGAATTAGCCATTTTAATGACAGTGCTTGCCTCCCCATGTGCAAATCTTCCATTCAAACAAGTCCCCTGGCACTATTTTGCAAGAGCACTGTTGCTGCATCCTGGGCTTGGCGCTGCCCACAACGACTGTGATTGGTTTAAGAAATAGAAACAAGCCAGAGCATTTTTTCCCTCATAGTAAAATGATAATCTGTGATTCCTGACCCTTCTCTACCGCTGACACTGTGCTATGGAGATAGATCTGGCTACACAAAACAAGTCTTATCTAACCACCTCATATGGATCAGCAGTGTTCTCAACCTTACCTGTCACCATCCAATCCTCAGTCTGCTTTCCACTCAGATCTCTTCCCATCATCTTTGACCTTGTGAACCTGGAGAGGGATAAAGAGAGAGCAGGCTCTCCATCCTCCTGCTGGATGAGTGGTGGTCTTGTCATTTTGATTGCCAGAATGAGAACACAAAGAAGAGGTGGCTAGGGAGAATCTCAGCATGGTACCTGGAGCGTACATGACTCATCAATGCAACAGCCAACAAGGCTGACATCTGATATGTCAGATGTCTCTGTGAGGGGAAACATCAGTGGTAGTTTTTAAACCCGCAGGAGTTAAAGGTTTTCAACTATGACAGCACCATCAAAGGACCAGCTTTTCTCTCCAGCCGGTCTTCCATACTGTGGCTGTTTCTTATGGCTGAGACATCTGAAACTACAACCGGGGTAGCTACAGTGTATCAAAAGGAAGTTTTTCCAGAAACTACTTTAACTTTCCTAAACATTCAGTGTTTATACATGGTCCTATAAATACCACACATTCACAGTTTACTCACAGCAGGCTACAACTGGCACCCTGCACAAGTCTTTTTAGAAAACATGAGTCCCATCATTGTCGCTGAAGGTGCACATTTAAGCCTTAATTCTGTTTGTGGCACTGTAGCCTGCTCACTCGTTTGTTAAATCCCCTAAAATCTCACAGACAAACAACCAATGCTTAACAGGGTGGGATTGTATTTGTGATTATTGTTCTTAAAGCAATTTCCAATTTGATAAAAAAGGCTTCTACATGATAATAATGCTTCATCATTAGAGAAAGACATTTGGATGTCAGAACAACAGATGGAGTGAGCCCATTCAGACTGATGTTAATGCCATTATTCAGTACAAATGGCAGGAGTGAAACCTGGCATCTCTTTGTAAGAACTCAGAGCTGAGGAGGGAAAATCACAGCTCATTCTGTTAAGCCTGCAGTTTAAGTGATTAGACAGACATAACCATAATAATCTCTGGTTTGCTGAGAGAGACACAAACTGTAATACCAGCAATCACACAGCAGATTTGTAATGTGTTCATGTAACTTTTATGGGGTTGGAACTGAGAAAAAATAAGTGATAAAAACAAAGATTTAGAAAATGAGGCTGAAATGAGGGGATGTTGTGTAATTATGAAATAATTATGTGTATGTGTGTGCAAGATAAGTATATGTTTACATCCCTAAAGTCAACACACAACATTAGCCTCTAATAGAGACCTGAGTTTGCACTGAGCCAATTCAACCCCCCCCAAAACAATACTAACAACCTACTGTGGCTGTAAATGTCCAAAACAAGTTCAGCCCATAGAATTATTCAAACTCAAACATGTATAATCAAATTTTGCCACAACATCAGTCAACAGCATGACAGCATATTGCATGTCCCACATGTGTCATCACTGATATAACATGAAAACTAAATGTAGGTGCTAATGGTGATGCAAAATAATATCATTTGGGATTTATTAAATGCATCTCCTTAAACTCTTACCAGTCCTGATGAAATTACCCTTCTGACAGGACGTTTGTCCATAAAAAAAGCTATACTTAAAATAAAAGGCACTGAGATCTAAGCCATTTTTATTTTTTCCCGCAATTTTGGGATCTCTCTAAATGCGAAATGTGCATGTTTTGTTTGAACCCATTTTTGTTAGATGAACACACAGATGTCACCGGATGTCTTGGAATGGAAATATTCCCTCACCTAAAGTCTGATTTCTGTGTGAGCTCAGTGAATGAACAGACACATTTTACTTGGGCTACTGCCAGTACTCTAATAGCCTGTCTCACATCAGGTGAAACAGGAACATGTAGTAACATGCTAGAAAGGTGTTTAGATCCTTAAAATGTATCAATATGATTTCACAGAATTTTAAACCATTTTCTTTGGTAAATAATAGCCATAAATCATACATTAACTGACTGAATGATAAAGAATACTGACTCCGTAGATGGCTCCGTTTTTTGTTTGTTTGTTTTTTGTTTTTTTTTTAAAAAGGTTACTACTTTATGGACAACACCAAATTTGTGCTCTGATATAAAACCTGATTATTATAAACCTGTCTGCATGGATTGAATTGGATGTTTTATTTTATTCGATCATGTAACCCCAGGGGCTAGGTGAAATGTACTCAAAAGTATCAAAAGGTACTCATTATGCAGAAAAATGCCCTGTAAGTGTTATACTATCATATCTATATCTATATATATATCTATATCTATATATATATATATATATATATATATATATATAACTTGTAACAATTATTATTATTACTCTTATTTCTTTAAACCATTATTTTTTAATGTAAAATCTTAGAGCGCCAGTTTGTAGGATTGAGGGGGGTTTATTGGCAGGAATGGCATATAATACAGTATAATAACAATGTTTTCTTTGGTGTATAATCACCTGAAAATAAGATAATATTCATGTTTTTGTTACCTTAGAACGAGTCATTTATATCTACATAGGAAGCGAGTCCTCCTTTATGGAGATCACCATGTTGCACCACCATGTTTCTACAGTAGCCCAGAGTAGACAACCACATACTGGCTTGATAGGGCCAATCATATTTTTGCTTTTTGGCACTGGCCACCGTCAGTGAAACACTGATTTTTTTTTTTTTTTTTTTAACTTTTTTAAAAATTTGTGGAACTGCTTTACGTCTGTGAATGATTCGGCTCATGGAAAAAATCTCCCAAACATCTAGATCAGAAATAAGGTGAGCACAGATAAGTATCAGATAACACAGGTGAGCACATTTTAGCATGTGCTGGACTAATAGCCCATCTGCAACACGTCAAACAGTATAGGAGAAACACTGATTTGAAACCTAAAATTACTTTATTCACTATTTTTTGCAGTTTAAATCACCAGATCTGTTTGTTTTGGAGAGGAGACCTCTGCAGATAAATTGTCTCCCAGTAAAAACCTCCTGAACAATGAGCACTGAAGGAATTCTAACGAGGAGAAGAGTTAGCTGGTTGCAATCTGCAACTCTCACTGTTAGCTGCCACTAAATCCCCCTTAGTCTTACACGGTGGACCTTTAGTTTTTATTGCCAGATCAATGAAATGAATAAAAAGTACAATATTTTTCTCCCTGTGGTCAGTATGAATTATAAAATAGCATATGGAAATAGTCAAAGCAGTACACCAAACCTGTACTTACTAAGTACAGTGCTTGAGTAAACATACTAGTTACATTCCACCACTAGAAATTTCAATTTATTATATCATCCCTGGTGAGTTTGTAGATCTATAAATCAAATCAAATCAAGCAAAAACATTTTTTTAGTTCAGCCATTAAATTGACAATTAATACAAATGGAAATGCTGCACATAGATGAGTAGATAGCTGCAGGATAAAGCTGAAAGTGGCTGTCAAGCAAAAGCTATGACATCCCCCACAAGCAGATGTGTGGGAGAGCAATAAAACCTTCATTCTCATTCAGTTCCTCTTGCTCAGTCTGGAAAGCTTCCCAGTGTGACTCCAGTCTGCTGCTGGTGAAATCAGTTTCAGTGGTGGTTACATATACTGAAAAAGAGATACATGTTCCAATATACACTGCTGGTATCAAAAGGTAACTTTGGTGCACCTCAGGTTGGGTGGAGCTGGACATGTGCTGACATCTTAAGTGCGCTGAACATCACAGACTGTTAAAATCTGACAGAGGAAGATGATCCAGGGTTGATGCTTCTTAGTTCTCCTTTTTATTTCCTTTACTTGCTGCGTGTAAGAGCATGTTGAGTGCAGCAGTTTAAGGAGGAGAGACCATTACACAATCCTGTCTGTCCTCTAAATCATTTGCCCCTCTACTGCGAAGACATGAACTGGTGACCTCCTGTCAAAAAGCCGCTTCTCTGACATTTAGTCTCCTGCACCCTCTGGGGCCCAGGGGGACACAAAACAAGAGAAGTAGAAGAAGAGGAAAGGTGTACGAGCAGTGTGTGTTTGTTAGAGGATGGTTTAGTGATAAAAGATGGCACGGTAGGTTCGTGTCAGTCATATAAGCCAGTGTATGAATCTGACCTTTCCCTGACCTTTTGGTGGTGGATGGCTATTGCTCTGCCTCCGTCAGGTTAATGACCTGTCAGACTGACTGATCCCTGAGAGCGCTGGACTGTGACAGGCACAATATCCAACACACACACACACACACACACACACACACACACACACACACACACACAATCAAGAGACCACGTCAGGTCAAAACCACACTTAAGCTGGCAAATGTCTTCATGAGAGCGCCTTTCAGGCGTACGAGTTGTGTACAGCTTCAAAGTCCACATCTATGTCCGATTTTAAAGACTCAGAGAAGTGAAACCTTATTTTGCAAAAATGGGGAGGATAATTGGTGCACTCTGTGGTCTGTCTGTTTTGTGAAGGCCCTGGGGGGACAAGGCGTCACAGCTTGGTACTGAGGGAATTAGCAGATGCCATCTGCACAACCATTGTCAGCAGCAAACGACTGCACCCAAAAAGGAAAGAGATTGACTTTGGAAGGAAGAAGAGAAGCCGCAAAAGAATACAACATCATCATCAGCTGCTTGGGACTCGCAGCTAAAGGTTAAAGGCAGCAAGTTCCCAGACATCATTGCAGAGACCAGGGATGTGTTGGGACTGAAATGAAGCTTGGGACTTTACGATGGAGAGGCCTTTAACCACCAAAAATTCTGACACATAAAAACCTTTCACTATAAAATGACTGACCCAATCAAATTTCAACAGAAATGAGGATGGCCAGGCAGACCCATGCCATGGCCACAGATCTAACAGTAACGAAACTGAAAATTAAAAACTCTATGCTCAAAAAATCAGGCCCTACCTTCAGGAACACACACACACTTTCTGTGAATCCCAAACTGACCCCTAACCATGGCAGCAGATTTGGGCCTGAGCCACATAAAAACCCAAATAGCATCCATGCATTAATATAAAAATATGCTATATTTTTATACCTCTGCACCTGCAATAGCCAAGAGCACCTTCAGGAAATGTCTTCAAATTTGGCACAGATGTCCCCATGGACCCAACAATGAACTGATTAAATTTTGGTGGTCAAAGGTCAAGGTCACTGTGACCTTGCATCCCTCTCATTCTCTAGAACGTATTATCTCAAGAATGCCTGCAGAAAATGTCTTCAAATTTGGCACAAACGTCTCCTTTTACTCATCAATGAACTGATTAAATTTTGATGGTCATTGGTCAAAAATTAAGGTCAACGTGACCTTGCAGGCGTCTCATTCTTGTGAACATGATATCTCAAGAACACCTCAAAGGAATCCCTCAGATTTGGCAAAAACGTCCACTGGGAATCATAGATGAGCTGATTACATTTTGGTGGTCAAAGTTCAAGGTCAGTGTGAACTTGCTTCTGTCTCATATCCATGAACACAGAATCTCAGAGGGAATTTCTTCAAATTTGGCACAAACGTCCACCTGAATTGTAGAATAAACTGATTAGAATTTTGTGGTCAAAGGTCAAGGTCAGTATGACCTCACAAAATATGTTTTTGGCCATAACTCAAGAATTGATATGCTAATTATGACAAAACTTCACACAAATATCTAATCGGATAAGATAATAAAGTGATGACATTTTATATCCAAAGGGTCAAAGGTCAACATAACTCAGGCCTGGAATTTCGTCATTTTAGGGGCAAGGCCACTTGGCCTTTCGTGTCAATTTTTTGAGGGCACAAAGGCCAAAAGCCAGGACAGCAAGGCCATAAAATAAAACAATGATTTTAAGTCCACGTCCATAATGAATTTAATTTAATGACTAAGGATGTCTATCTATCTGTGAAATGAATAAATAAAACAAGCTCAAGTAATAATAATGAGTATAATAAGTAATAATGTGATTTATTTAATAGCACTAATAAACCCAATGTGTTTTACATATAGAACAACCAGATTTATGTATTTATAAGCAAACAATCTTAAATATTAGGCCTAAATATTTTTTGAGTGTACATGATAAACTGATTCACTGAACAAGACTGGCTTACAATTATTTTTGATGTGTTATTAGATAGCTAACAAACAAACAAACTACAGTAGGGATGTCCCGATCCAGCTTTTTCACTTCCGATCCGATACCGATATTACAGAATTGAGTTTTGGCTGATACCGATACCGATCCGATCCAAGCACGTATTATATATATTCACTTATTTTGTTGTCAGTCATGTTAGAAAAGGTTTGATCAAGCGATATTACTCTAACAAGAACAACTACTTAATCGGGTTAGTTAGAATGATCCACAACAGTTGGTATGAGAAACTGACCTGTTTATTGTTAAGAGGGTTAAATTAACTTTAACCTTGAACATTAACATTAAAAAAAATATACCTGGTTTCCTTTGGCTGCTTTGGCCCCTTAATAAATAGAAAATAAATCAACACAAGAAATCTTTAAAATGTCTAACACTGAAATTAAAATAGCAGCAAGACTCCACACACTTGTGCTTTGGCCCCCTAATAAATAAAAAATAGATTAACACCACAAGACATTGTTGACATTTAACAAACAATGCAGCCTTCCCTTTTCATTTATTTGAGTAGTGTCAGTGCCAGCCTGGTGTTGCTGTTTCCTGGGACCAACAGAGGGGACAAAAAACCACACACAATATTGTACAACTGTTTAAACAAGCAATAGTCCATCCATGGCTCCAATTTCACTAATTGTGCCCAAAACAATGCCATCAGTGCTCTTTACTTAAACAGTAAGAGTGTAACCCAAAAAAAATATCACTCTCAAAAAACCAGAGCAGAAAACAAAATTGACTGCTACTCTTCCTACCCTTCCCTCTGTGTGTATGCATGCTGGCCTGGTGGATTGATAGTAAGTGCTGGAGCAGATCACAGGAATGGACTGCTTGAATCGCGGAGCGCTGGGCTGGCCGGAAACCTGGATCAGAGTTCTGGGATCTGCATTTTTCCATGCAGTCTGATCCGCTGCCGATGCACGTTTTTTGCTAATATCGGCGGCTGATGGGACATCCCTATACAGCAGGGCTATTCAATTACTATTTCAACTGGGCCTCATTTCAAAAACAGATCATGTCGATGGGCCACATTTTTAGCAGCGAGCAACCGATCCACTTTTTTTTTTGCATACATATATATATTTATATATGCAGGCATGGCCCTCCTCAACATGATGCAGAAACAGACTAAAAAGAGCTATCAATGAACAGAAGCATAATAAGTGACATTAACAATATCTAATAACACACGCTATCTCTCTACCAGCATCTCCCTCTCCCCTCTCCTCCACACACACACACACCTCCTGACGTTTTCCGTCAGTTACACAGGATATAGTTTTATACAGTCCATGGCAGCAACAGTCATGTTTACAATAACAAAGTCACTATTTAAAACCCAATAATATCTCACTGGAATATAAATATTCCTCCTGACATCACAATACTGAGTGAAGAAAGTCACGTTATCTCAGCATGAAAACAAACATCAGTATCAGTCATTCATCCTGCTCTCTGTCCCTCCTCTACTGAGGACACTCACTGTCTGCAGGTCGGCTGCCTCTAGTACATGTTCAGATAAAGTGTTAGCCTACATACAGACAGCTTTCATTTTAATTTGTCTTTAACACTTTGCTGTTAGCACCGCGAGTGCGATGTGCTTGAGTCGACCGCGATCATAAATCATAATAGCGGTGAATGGGAGACTGCGGACAGAGCAGATTGAAATATGGCTTTCTACATGCTGATCACATGTATTGATAAAGTATTGGCTTGGCTGGCAGAGGTTTTATTGCACTTACTCACAGTAACAAGCATAGTTGTCGTCAACTAGAGTAATCTTGAAGTTATATTCCCTTCATCTGCACCGCGGCCTCTCTGCTGTTGAGTTTGTGTGTCTGTGTGTGTGCCTGCACTGTGAGGGGTGACATGCAGAGAGCAGGAGAGAGGCTGCAGAACGATGATGAAACCGAAACTTTAAAAAGTAACACCGATAATGGCGGAGCTTATCTATTATTACGGTCTTGATTAAGCTTGCATTGGTTTGTTTAATAATGGGTCTCGGTACAGATCCCTGCCTGGGCGTTTGATGAAGTCTCCTGGTTGGCCGGTGATAGACTGGTGTCAGACTGTCATTATAGCCCGTTCATGCCAGGCTCGAATCAAACCCCCCACTGGTGATGTACTCATCATTTCAGATGTTGCCCAATAAGAATCCAGATTGTCATCGTATTAATTTTTTCTCAATAGAAGCAGGTGTCAAAGCCGTATTGACAGGAAAGAGGCAGAGGCGAAAACCGTAAAATCACCTGGGGCAGTGCAGGCGGGGCATCAAGGCCACTGTGGCCTTAGGGCAGATATTTTTTTTCAAGGGCACAGAGCCAAATTGGGAGGGCACGAGAGCCATGGCCCTAGTGGCCCTCATGAAATTCCTGCCCTGACATAACTGTAAACATCATAATGTTCTGCATGGAACACTTGTTTGGCCATTATTCAATGTCATATCTCAGGAACAGAAGGTGAGACATTTCATTAGATACTGAATTGGTGACACTCATCTGGGGTGTCCACCTTGATACTGCGCTGATTGTATAGATCTTCTGTGCTGCCGGGGGGAAGATGTGTGTGAAGCATCCATGTTTTCACAGAGATGGCCTTAAGGAAGTTCTGGTAGACCGTTGACCGACTTAGGAAGGGAAAGCAGGGCTTGTCTCAGGCAGTGGTCAGCAGAGAGGGAGAACTGCTGACCCGAACGGGCAGAGGAAGGAGCACTTTGAGAACCTCCTGAACCCGGCCATCACATCCACTGAGAACCAGGCAGAGCCTGAGGACTTGGGGGAACTCTCGCCCATATCCCTGGCGGAGGTCGCTGAGGTAGTTGAAAAGCTCCCAAGTGGCAAGGCGCCGGGTGTGGATGAGATCCGCCCTGAGATGCTGAAGGCTCTGGGCACCGTTGGCCTGTCTTGGCTGACACGCCTGTTCAGAGTCGCATGGAGGTCGGATACAGTGCCTGCAGAGTGGCAGACCGAGGTGGTGGTCCCCATCTTCAAAAAAGGGGACCGGAGGGTGTGCTCCAACTATCGAGGTATCACACTGCTTAGCCTCCCAGGTATAATTAACTCCAGGGTGCTGGAAAGGATGCTCCAACCGATTGTCGAACCTCAGATTCAGGAGGACCAATGCAGATTCTGTCCTGGTCGTGGAACAGTGGACCAGCTCTTTACCCTTGCAAGGCTGCTGGAGGGGGCATGGGAGTTTGCCTATCCAGTCTACATGTGCTTTGTGGACCTGGAGAAGGCTTACGACCGCATCCCTCGGGGGGTGTTGTTGGGGGTACTACGGGAGTATGGGGTTCCAGGCTCGTTGCTACAAGCCATCCAATCCCTGTATGACCAAAGTGAGAGCTGTGTCCGCATAGTCGGTGTGAAGTCGACCACATTCTCGGTGGGTATTGGCCTCCGCCAAGGTTGTCCCTTGTCACCAATCCTGTTTGTGATCTTCATGGACAGGATCTCAAGGCGCAACCGGGGGGAGGAAGGGGTCCGGTTTGGGGACCTCAGAAATTCATCCCTGCTTTTCGCAAATGATGTGATTCTGTTGGCTCCATCACATTGTGACCTCCAGCATGCACTGGAGCATTTTGCAGCCGAGTGTGAAGCAGCTTGGATGAAAGTCAGCACCTCCAAGTCTGAGGCCATCGTCCTCTGTCAGAAACCGGTGGTTTGCCCTCTCCGGGTTGGGGAGAGTTACTGCCTTCAAGTTTCGTGGGGTCTTGTTCACGAGTGAGAGTAGAATGGAGTGTGAGATGGATGAACGGGTCGGTGTGGCTTCTGCAGTGATGTGGGTGCTGTGCCAGTCCGTCGTGGTGAAGAGGGAGCTGAGCCAGAAAGCAAAGCTTTCAATTTACTAGTCCATCTATGGCCCAACCCTCACCTATGATCGTGAACTCTGGGTAGTGACCGCAAGAATGAGATTGCGGATACAAGTGGTGGAAATGAGTTTCCTCCGTGGGGTGGCTTGGCTCAGCCTTAGAGATAGGGTGAGGAGCTCAGACATCTGGAGGGAGCTCGGAGTAGAGCCGCTGCTCCTTCACGTCAATAGGGGTCAGTTGAGGTGGCTCGGGCATCCGATCAGGACACATCCTGGGCGCCTCCCGCTGGAGGTGTTCCGGGCACGTCCCACTGGTAGGAGGACCCCGGGCAGACCCAGAACACACTGGAGGGATTACATATCTCGCCTGGCCTGGGAAGACCTTGGGGTCCCCCAGGAGGAGCTGGAAAGTGTTGACGGGGAGAGGGATGCCTGGGGTGCTTTGCTTGGCCTGCTGCCCCGGCGACCTGGCCCCGGATAAGCGGATGAAAATAGATGGATGGATGGATGTAAACTGTAAGAGACACTTGAGTGGTGTGCAGAGGCGTACAACTGCGGGGCAGTAATTCTAGTCTCAGTAACAACAAGTTAACAAGTTAAGATTTCCTTTCACCACTTCTTCTCTTCCTCCTCTTATTTAAATAGTCTGCCATCTTGTTATACAACAGGTTCACCGGAGCAGGCCCCACCCCTCGGTGTGTGTGCACTGTGGTCCATGGTGACAGAGCGTGCAGATGATGATCACTGCTGTGATTGTTACGCATATCTCTCTCACTGCTGGGGAGGCAGAGGTAAACACTGACAACCAAGTCTATTTGCAGCCCCTCTCTCAGTCGCATCTCTCCATTCTTCTTGATTCAGTCCATTAATACTCCAATACACCATTTACACAAGAACCAGTTTCATGAATACATTTTAAAAAAGGGATGCAATGGTAAATGCACTGGTAGAGTGATAAGAAAATACAGTCTGGCCTGGCCCGAACCTGGCGGGCCCCTCACCAGGCTCGGGCAGAGAATCAGAAAAAGAGTGCACAGACCAGGTAGAGGAGTGCCATAGCTGAGAATGGCGTAATCAACGTGTGCCTATTGAGGTTTAATGAAGTCCTTATGCAGAGTGTCACGGCCTTGAATGTGTCAATACTTTCCCTGTGTTTTTCCTTGTCCTCTGTTTCTCCTTCCCGTCTATCTCTCTGAGTGTCTTGGGTTCTTGATTACATTCATTCAACTCACCTGCTCTCTGCTGCTCACCTGAGAGTCATCCAGTAATCAACCCTGCAGTATAAAACACTGGCTTTCCGCTCTAGTCCTCACCAGACCATTGAGTCTACCACTGTGGCACAGTCATGCATCAGGCTGCTGTTGAAATGTGAATTCAACCTAGACTTTTGCTTGTGAATTTTTTTGTGGATACTTACCTTGTGTTTTCCTCTGTCATAGGATCACCGCCTGCCTACCTGCCTGCCTGTCTGTTTGTCCTTCTGCCATGTTCCCAGCCAGCCAAACCCCTCCAGCCTTGTTTTGCTTCCCTGCCATCAGCTCCCATCCCCTGGATTTCCACTTATGGCCACATTCACAATCCTGGCACCATTCTCATCTGTGTTTTGCATTTGGGTCATCTCTGAGCATCTCTGATGCTGCAGAAAAGGTATTAAGATGGCTGTGGATCAAGAAGAACAACTAATGAACAACATACATGCTACTAAGACACAGGCTGGGGCCTGTTTATTGTCCCCTGGGTGACGGTGTCTGATGGTGAAAGACCTGAAACACCTGATGACCTAAATGTTACATCACTGATATTGCGTCCAAGTGTGTTACAGGATGTGTAAGAGAACAGCTGGCCCTGCATGAGACAGAGTCTTTTGTAGGCTGGTTAATTGTTTAATGGTGCGTTCAGGCAGTCTATAGGAACTAAAGTCAGGAAATATAACCTGATGTATTTATTAGGTGTGTCCACTTGAGTGGTCATCGTTCACTCGCAAATACACTGCATCAACTGAACCTCGAGCTACTAGTGGTGTAACACTGTTTGTATAGTCAAGAATAAAATTTGAGACATGTACGTAGCACATTAGGAATATGCATCTCAACTAGGGTTTTTAGCGCAGTTTGCAGCACACAGCCTCTTGTCTGTTTACGATTGGCTCTGTGCATTGTTAAGGATACTTTGTATACAAAGCAACTTGCCAACAGTTTGCAAGTCTGGGTTAGATATGCATGCTCCACAGAAATCAAAAAACGTTTCTGGACTGAAGGAGAAACCCACTTACTATTAAACATAATGAAAGACTTGGATATCAACAGGTTTTTGAATATGTGCAAATATCACAACACTGACCTTTTCAAGAAGTTGGCTGAAAGCAAAAGGCTGAGCTTGCATGGTCGAACAAGTCTTCCAAAAGTAGGAAACTGTAAAAGAAAATCCTTTTTTGATGCAAAGAAACAAAAACAGCTCCAGCTGTTCTACTTTTCCATATTTTGAAAGTGATAAATGGCATGTTAATATTAGTGGAATATTCATTTTGACTAGCCATATAAACAGGTTAGTAGGAATATAGTCTTTTTCATAATAAGACCAAACACCAGAATATTTTGTGCATCTACACGCACTCAATGACAACAGAGTTTCTGAACATCTTCGCTCACGAGGAAGTTTTTCAAGAGGTCCGTTTACAGTGACTTAAAACGCAGTTTGCATGGGGCGTCAGTAGCATAGTGGATAGTGCTGGTGCCCCATGTGCAATGGCGATGCCTTGCCGCAGCGGCTGCAGGTTCAACTCCGGCTTGCAACCATTTGCTGCATGTTACACCCCGCTCTCTCTCTCTCTCCCCCACCTCACTCTATCCTGAACATTAAAGACAAAAAGCCCCCCCCAAAAAAAGCAGTTTGCATGTGGACAGTTCAAAATCACAGAGAAACAGAGGAAGCTGCTTCTTTATTTAAAAAAAAACCCCCAAAAAAAACCAAACAAACAAACAAAAAAAAACATGTATGTGTGGACTTGGCCTGAAATTCTGAAATATTGTTTATTAATGAAAAGTCTACAATGAACACCATCTCCCACTCTGAGACACTTGCAAGTTAAGTTACGAGTTTGACATAGTGCAGTCAGTCAAGTGGTGAACTGTGAGATTGGACAGAAAGCTGAACAGCGTGGATATTTTAGACAGCATTAAAAATAAAAGTTCTCCTCAGTATTTATATTCTGAATGAATCAGGGGCAGAGCCAGAGGGATAGCACTGGACCCCCCTGGAATCCAATTGGACACCCAGATGCCACCCCAGTTGATTGACAGGTCCCCACACATGCCATTTGAAGAACTGCGATAATGATGATGTCACTTGTTCCCAACCACTTCAAGCATTCTGTAAGTATGCTGTCAGAAGAACTGTAGTTTTGGCAAATGTGTTAAAGCATTTCACTCATCGACAGCTCCTCCACAGCAGAGCCCAGAAGTCCCACAAAGTCCTTCATCACACTGGCCGTGTTGGGGGATACATGTGCACGTTCACCAGATGAGTCCCTGGAGGAACTGGGGGTCGAGGGGGGTCTCGTTGTAACCTGTGCATACAGAAGCCAGAATAAAGTTGATTGAAAAGAATAGTCTGGCTTATCAGTTTGCCACACGTTACAGTACAATCTACTCCTGACACCCACCTTGTTTTTTTGAGCCCTTGTTTTGGGCACAGAGGTGGGAGTTTTCTGGGTGGAACTATGGCCTCCCTTCGTCTCTGTAGCCGCTGGCGTTCGGGCTGGCTAACATGCTAAGACTAACATCCAAGCATGCTAACATTATCCATGAGTCAATATCTATAAGGAAAAGCAGAAGAGTAATGCTAACATGCTAATGCTAACATGCTAACGCTTACATCCAAGGGTGGGACCAAGTGACATCATCCCCAAGGCAAGTGGATGATGTCACTTGGTCCCACCCAATTCAATAAGGGATCTTTTCTTCATTCAGGGACATCGCACAAACAAAGGGTGTACAAATTGGATGTTAGTGTTAGCCTATTAGCATTACTTTTAGCCTGCTAGTTTTTCTGCTTGGATGTTAGTCTTAGCATGTTAGCATTACTGTTGGCATGCGAGTTTTTCTTATTTTCCTTATAGATATTGACTCAGGGATGATGTTGGCATGCTTGGACGTTAGTGCTAGCATGTTAGCATTACTGTTAGCATGCTAGTTTTTCTGCTTTTTCTCATAGATATGGACTCAGGGATGATGTTAGTGTTAGCATGTTAGTATTGTTGTGTTTTCATGTATGGGGACTGATGAGGATTCAAGATGATGGGGTCAAGTTTTTGGACAACATCTAACTCTATTCTACTCTACTCTAATCTCTTCTAGATGACGAAAAAAGCACAAGCAAAGGCACATACCTCATGTGCCAGAAGCAGCTGGCAAACATTGCCAAACACATTAGAGAGTCCCACAATATTAAGAATGTGAAGGAGAGACATTCTCAACCAAATGGCCCACCACAGGGTGAATTTGGTGGGAAAGTCACTTGAATGTCCCATTCCTGGCTGCCATCACGAGGTTATTGATGTCCAATAGCACCTTGATGTGTTTCATACCGAAATTACCCATGCCCAAAAGAAACGCCATGTGAGGGCGCTTAAGAGGACGGTGGGGACAGAGGAGCTAAGGCAGCTGAGAGCAACAACACCGAAACCTCCAATGGTTTCCATACTGGACCTACACGATCCTGAGGTTTGATTTGATTTATTTAATTGTAATACAATGCCTTACACATGCAGGACACATAGTACCATCGAGGGTAAAAACACACAATAAAGTCCAGGACTTATTTCCATTGTGGTCCTCATAACATCAAGACAAGACACCCACACAGTGTGTGACAATCAGTAGTAAAACATGAAAACATTGTTCTAAAGGTGGAGGCCCAGGACCAGGGGGAGAAGGACCAGGGGGAGGGGGCAACTTGCCAGGACTGTAAAATTCTACAGACCGAAATAACAAGGCTCTAGAGAGACAGAATTCCACTTTGTCCAAAAAGTTGGCCAAAGTGCGATACAATACAAGTCCCATCATAAGGTGAGTGAAAGGACATGGGAAAGCTGAAACACTGTAAAGTAACAAAATACAAAACACTAATCATTTATCTTTTTTATTTCTACAGCGATCTGTTCAAACGGTTGCAGGGGACAGCGACTCCGTCGTAGAGTGCCCCAGCACCACACCAGCTGACACGCCAGCCCAAACGCCAGCAGCTACAGAGATAAGGGGAGGCCGTAGTTCCACCCAGAAAACTTCAACTCTCACCTCTGTGCCCAAAACAAGGGCTCAAAAAACACAAGGTGGGTGTCAGGAGTAGATATACATTGTACAGTAATGTGTGTCAAAATGATAAACCAGATTATTCTTTTCAATTAACTTTATTCTGTCTTCTGTATGCACAGGTTAAGCCGAGAACCCCCTCAACCTCCAGTTCTTACGACTCATCGGGTGAACGTGCACGTGTATCCCCCAACACCACCCGCATGATGAAGGACTTTGTGGGACTTCTGGGCTCTGCCATGGAGGAGCTGTCGGTGAGTGAAATGCTTTAATACATTTTTCAAAACTACAGCTGTTCTGACAGCATACTTACAGAATGCTTGAACTAATCTTTTTTTAATTATATTTCTACAGCAATCTACTCACAGGTGGAGGTGGTGGAAGTGGAGAGGGACCCAGCAAGCCAGCGGCTACGGGGAGGAGGGGAGGCCGTAGTTCCAACCAACGAGCTACCTCTGTGCCCAAAAAAATGGCTAAGAAAAGGGTATGGGACAAGGCCAAGGTGGGTGTCAAGAGTAGATATTGGCTTCACATTGTACAGTAATGTGTGTCAAATTGATAAGCCAGACTATTTTTTTCAATTAATGCATCCAAATTCAGACGTACCTGGAAGCCATGTCCTAAGTGGAGCCCCACCTAGTCACAACATCTTGGATGAGGGTGTGTCGCGGGAGATTAAGTTCTGCTTGCATCTTTGCCAGTTCTCTCCTTCTCTTCCAGGAGTGGTTGAACCCTTGAACAACATTTCTGCAAGCTCTGACTGCTGCATCCACTTTGTCGATTTTCAGTGCCTTTCTCTGGCTACACTCTGTGCTGTTAGTTGAAGCAAATGGGACGCATTTGCCTGGACGCCTGGGCCTGCAACTGACACACATTTGCTCCTAATTTCATTCATGTTGCCTTTTAACACTAGTTGTGTGTGTAATCACAAGTTAGCATGGCTGTGTGTAAGGACTGCGCTTTAAATTACTCACAGTTGAGAGATGAGATCCACCGCATGAAAGCTGAAATCCGAGAAAAGGACAAACTGATTGAAAGCTTCATGTCTGTCGCTACTGCCCAGTCGAAACGGATCTCCTATCTGCAGGCATCTACTCTCTCTGCTCCACAGTTGGTCCGGTCACCGTCGTCCCGGCTGTCACAGGCCCTGTTTTCAGACTCTGCTGACACTCTCCTGTGGCTGCCTTCAACCACTGCCGGTGTTGGTACCGTTGTCGACAACAGCACCTCTGGTGCTTGTCCATCAAATGTGGAGAGTGATCAGTCTGGATGTGGACCAGTGGTGATGGTGGCGTGTGGTGGTGATGCTGCCGCAGCTGCTGCTGAGACCAGGGGCCCAGAGGTGTCTCTGCCGCCGGCGACTTCTCCGGCCCGGCCAGAGGATTCTTGGATCAGAACTGGTGCTAAGCCCAAGGTCCCAGTCCTCAGCTCCACACCAAACCGGCCTGCACACCTGCCGCTCTGGACGGATGTGGTTCGAGGCGGAAAGAGAGACTCGGGTGGAGTATCACACCCCAGCATGGAGCTCTCAAACCGCTTCGGGATCCTGCCTGCTGAGGCGCCGGTTCACCCGGCAGATGCCCCCGCGGCCCCGACACCATCCGACCCGACCTCCTCGCTGGTTGCATCTGGTGCTGCTGCTTACTCTCCGCCTGCCGTCTCCCCTCCACCCGTCGCTGGTACTGATCTGACGGCTGTCCGGTCCATCAAGGGTCAGCAGAACAAACAGCTGGGGAATTCCTCCTCCTACCGACGCAGGTTGCTGAGGGAGGCCGTAAACAGCCGCTCGGGCGGTCTTCCTCACCCACAGCCACCGAAGGAGCAGCCTCCGGAGTTGAACCGTGTCCTCTCACCGTAGCTCTCGCCTGTCCAGCCCGCCCATCCTCAGCCGGTGAGTTTGCCTCGCTCCGGGGTCACTCAATTTCCGCTGCATCCTTCTGACGGCGCTCAGCCAGCATCCCCTCAGCCACTTTTCTCTCCCACCACACTCATAATTGGAGATTCCATAATCAGGAATGTACGCTTTTTCAACGCAACCACCCTCTGCCTTCCTGGTGCCACTGTCCCTGTCATCTTGG
This sequence comes from Epinephelus fuscoguttatus, assembly GCF_011397635.1. Taxonomy (NCBI): domain Eukaryota; kingdom Metazoa; phylum Chordata; class Actinopteri; order Perciformes; family Serranidae; genus Epinephelus; species Epinephelus fuscoguttatus. Next base: position 6,555,506 of record NC_064753.1, read on the forward strand.
AAAAGCTCAAAAGCATTCTGCCGTCACTCCCGTCCTCCATTAAGCATCTGATTATTCATGTAGGTATTGTTGACTCTGCCCTTCGCCAGTCTGAAGTGACTAAGGTAAACTTTAACAACCTTTTTTACTTTTTAAAACAAACTGGTAAGACAATCTTCATCTCCGGACCCACTGCTCCACTGTCCCGCGGTGCTGGCCGTTTCTCCAGAGCCCTCTACCTCAACCTTTGGCTTCAATACTCCTGCAGAGTTCACGATATGGCTTTTATTGACAATTTTAATCTCTTTTGGAATCGCTGGTCTTTTTTTAGAAAGGACGGGATCCACCCAAACAAACTGGGCTCTCAAATGCTGTCTGTAAACATTCAACATGTTGTGCACTATGCCTCTTGTGTCAGACTATTTACGCCTGATGTCACTCACAATCACAATCCAGTTTCCCCCTCTTCCTCTATGTTTTCATCACAGCCAACAACCATCACCAGCTCCCCCTACTGTCCTACTGTCAGCTCCTCTGTCATTCCAGTTGTTATTAGAAATAGGCCCCGTTTAAAGCACAGTCACTCCACTGCACCAAACGTGTGTAATCTTATCCATATTTCATCCAGTTATAGGGAAACTATTCTGCACACTCTCCAGACACCACGTCTTGCAAAAATGGCGCTTTTAAATGTCAGGTCACTCACAAACAAGTCATTCATTTTAAATGATTTTATTTTAACCCATAACTTAGACTTTTTATTTCTTACTGAAACTTGGCAAAGACCTGGTGAACTCAGCTCCTTCTCTGAGTTATGTCCCCCAAAATACAACCTTCTTAACTCACCACGGCTGACTGGCCGTGGGGGGGCCTGGCTGTGGTTTTTAGTGATATTTTTACCTGTAAACCCATGTCAACTGATGAATACACAAGCTTCGAATCACTGCTGTTTAAGATTGAACAGTCTATTCCAGTACTGTGTGCACTTATATACCGACCCCCTAAATTCAACAAGGCTTTTATTGATGAATTCTCCAATTTTTTATCTGCTATGGTTACTAAATCTGATAACCTCCTAATTGTAGGAGATTTTAATATTCATATCTGTTGTTCATCAAACTCACTTGGTCGGGATTTTACACATTTAATAGACTCTTTCAGTCTTACTCAGTCAGTCATGGGTCCTACTCATATACACGGCCACACTCTTGACCTTATTTTAACTCTTGGTGTCCCGGTTTCCAGTATTCAGATAAATAACATTAGTTTATCTGATCACTGGCCCATTATGTTTTCCACCTCTCTTCCCTCCCAAACTCCAAAACCCAATCGGCCAGGAAACTATTCCAGGTCTATTACCCCTCTCACTGCCAAACAGTTCTCAGATGCTTTCTCCTCTGCTGGCAATATAGCTCCCCCTGCTGGTCTGGACACAGAAGAATTGGTCACACGTTTCAACTTCATTTGCACAAATATTCTTGATTCAATTGCCCCTCACAAAATCAGGAAACCGAAGATTAAAACTCAGCCCTGGCTAAACTCCACGACTCGTGCAGCTAGGCAGGATTGTAGAAGAGCAGAGCGTAAATGGAAAAAAGATAAGCTCCAAGTGTCTTACCAACATCTGAGAGACTGTCTGGCAAACTATCAACACTGTGCCAAAGCAGTGAGAACTAAATATTTTTCGGACATCATTCTCAAACATGCCCATAGACCTAAAGTTTTATTTACTACAATAAACACAGTTCTTAACCCTGTAGTCACAGAATATCATGAAACAACACCGGATACCTGTGAAAATTTCCTAAAATTCTTTATTAGCAAAATTGACAATATACGATCTCAGATCTCTCCACCCTCCTTCAATCCATCAGAATTAGGCTCATGTTCCTCATTTCTCAACAATTTTGTACCAATTTCTCTCTCCTCTTTGACACAGATAATCTCAAACATGAACCCTAGCACTTCTCCCTCAGACATTTTACCTTCACGTCTTTTTAAGGAAGTCCTGGACACCACTGGGCCAAGTATTTTAACAATGATAAATAGCTCTTTGATCAATGGCTGTGTACCAAATTGTTTTAAACATGCTGTCATTCACCCTCTGATCAAAAAACCCAACTTAGATCCATCTGTTCTGAATAATTACTGTCCAATTTCAAAGCTCTCCTTCTTATCCAAAATCCTTGAAAAAGTAGTTTTTTCGCAACTTATCAACTTTCTGGATCAATCAAACACACTCGATAAATTTCAGTCAGGATTTAGGAAACATCACAGTACAGAATCTGCTCTCCTGAGGGTGACAAATGATTTGTCATTGTTTTTAGATTCAGGAAATCACTCTGTTTTAATTTTGTTAGATCTTTCGGCAGCATTCGACACAGTTGATCACTTGATCCTCCTGGATCGCCTTAAGCATGTTGTTGGCATTCAAGGCCAGGCCCTTAAATGGTTTGCCTCCTACCTTCAGGACAGATCAGCCTCAGTCAAAATTGGAAATGTGTCGTCGTCTTCTGCTCCAATCCCCTGCGGAGTACCTCAAGGATCTATTTTAGGCCCTATTTTATTTTCATTGTACATGTTGCCTCTGGGGTCTGTTTTTAAAAAACATAACATTTCTTATCACTCCTATGCTGATGACACCCAGCTTTACCTCCCTCTGAAACCCTGTGATCCATGCAGTGTCTCATCCCTTTTAAATTGCATTGAGGATGTAAAAACCTGGATGGAAAAAAGCTTCCTCCAGCTGAACCAAAACAAAACAGAAATCTTAATCTTCGGCCCTGCAAACTGCCCCACGTCAATAATTGATGCCCTCGGGCCTTTGTCAGAAAATGTAAAATCCCATGCAAGAAATCTTGGTGTCATATTTGATTCTGGTTTAAAATTCGACAAACAAATAAATTCAGTTGTTAGCACTGCCTTCTACCACTTAAGATCAATATTCATTCATTCATTCATTCATCTTCTAACCGCTTCATCCTCTTGAGGGTCGCGGGGGGGCTGGAGCCTATCCCAGCTACATCGGGCGAGAGGCAGGGTACACCCTGGACAGGTCGCCAGACTATCGCAGGGCTGACACATAGAGACAAACAACCATTCACACTCACATTCACACCTACGGACAATTTAGAGTCACCAATTAACCTAGTCTCCAATCTGCATGTCTTTGGACTGTGGGAGGAAGCCGGAGTGCCCGGAGAGAACCCACGCTGACACGGGGAGAACATGCAAACTCCGCACAGAAGGGCTCCCATGCCCGGGATCAAACCGGCAACCCTCTTGCTGTGAGGCGAGAGTGCTAACCACCACACCACCGTGCTGCCCCCTTAAGATCAATAGCAAAAGTTAAATCACTACTATCCGCCAAAGACTTAGAGACCCTACTCCATGCATTTATTTCCTCTCGCATCGATTACTGCAATTCCCTTTATACTGGACTCAGTCAGTCAACACTTTCACGCCTGCAGCTGGTTCAAAATGCAGCAGCAAGACTCCTCACTGGTACCAGGAAGAGAGACCATATCTCCCCTGTACTGGCCTCTCTTCACTGGTTACCAGTGAAGTACAGAATTGATTTTAAAATCCTTTTATTTGTTTTTAAAGCACTGCATGGACTGTCACCAGGGTACATTTCTGATATGGTCATCCCTTATTCCACTTCCAGACTCCTTAGATCTGCTGACCAATCACTGCTCCTCATTCCACACACCAAGTTAAAAACCAAAGGTGATCGTGCATTTTCAGTTGTCGGCCCAAAATTGTGGAATAGTTTGCCACTAAATATTAGAACTTCCCCGTCCATCGAAGTCTTCAAAGCACGTCTGAAGACTCACCTTTTTTCTTTAGCCTTTTAATTATTATCGTGTAAATAGGCTCTTGTGTTTATTCGATTCTATGTTTTATTTGTTGGTTGTCCGATCGCTCTTTACTAATTTATTATATCTTCTTATTTATGACTTTTGCTTTGTTTTGTTGTTTTTTGATTGATAATTTCTGTGTTATGTGAAGCACTTTGGTCAACTTCTGTTGTTTTTAAATGTGCTATATAAATAAACTGACTTGACTTGACTTGACATTCCAACTGCAAGATTTAAGTTATGTCCGAAGCAGCTGATACAAGTTGTTGGGAGGAGGGACTTGAATGCTGTCTTCATGTTTGAGGCGTTGTTGGTGGTGACGTACACAACAGATGTCAGGTCGATTCCCCACTCCCCAGTGAGACTTTCAAATGCCAGTTTAACATTTTCACCGGTGTGGTCTTCAGGTAGAAAGGTTGTTTCCAGACATGCTGCTTTCAGCTCCCCTGCAGGTGTAATGAAGTGAGCCATTACGGGTGGGTGTTATGGGTGCCCAGTGTTGCTGGTCCAGAGATCAGAGGTAAAAGCAAAGTGCCTGCATGCGCACATGCATTGTCTAGTTTAACTCGGATTACGGCATGTACATGCCGGAGAAAATCAAATTCCAATCGCATTATCTGGGTGTCTTAATCGGAGTTGGAGAACTCCGATATTAGTCGAAGTAACGCGTTTACATGCACTTCAGCTGTCCAGTTATAGTTGGATTAAGGCAATAATTCGTTTTTTTCAAGTGTCATGTAAACGTACTGAGTGATTTGGTAATGGCTTCTGCCTGACCTGCAGCTACCTCGTCTGCCTTTTATTTATTTTCCTGTTCAATGCCTCACTTATGCTTGGCTGACCTGCATCTTTTCCTTGTCCTGACGGTGTCTCACGTTTCTTGGATAATACCTAACCACCAGAAAAAGTAAAAACTGTCAATGTTAGCACACAAATTAGTTAACGTTAGTCATTCACTAACAAAGACTAACCCCCACTTTCCACATACACCGTCAGCGGCGCGCAGGCCAGCCAACTACGTAGCAAATACACTCCCATTCTAGTGAATAGCTGCATTTCCACAGCGAGCGGTTCGCAGCGTCTCTGGAGCATCCCAGAAGCTGCATGCCTCTCAGCTTCGTCAGAGATACACGCCAAGTCTATTTTTCAGTGACTGCGCTTCCATTTCACATCAAGCCACGTAGCTCAGATCGCACCAAACCGGAAACGGAATGCACACAGCATCCGGTAAATTCCAAAATACAACATAATGCACGGACTACAGATTGTAAACTCTCAAATGTTTTTAAATCGTGAAGTAATGTGAACAGCAAGGCAATCTCAAGTTGAACTTGTTTTCTCTCCTTCTCCTTCTGAATGAACTATTGTTTTGGTCTGGCTCACACTTTATCAATCTATCTTTTTATTGTGTGATTTCACAGTTCCCACGTGAGCTTGCGGCTCCGCTACACTGTGCGATGCTCCAGAAACGCATCCAGTAGGCGAGGGTACACGTCATTGGTCGCTACAGATCGACGTCGCTGCGCTGCGCACCACTGACGAAGTATGTGGAAATTGGGGGTAAGGCTAACTTTGTACTCGTATAATGGTACATTATAGCTCAAATAAGTATATAACTTACAGTATCTCACATAAGTGAGTACACCCCTCCCATTTTTGCAAATATTTCATTATATCTTTTCATGGGACAACACTATAGAAATGACACTTCGATATAACTTAAAGTAGTCAGTGTACAGCTTGTATAGTAGTATAGATTTACCTTCCTCTGAAAATAACTCAAAACACAGCCATCAACATCTAAACAGCTGGCAACATAAGTGAGTACACCCCATAGTGAACATGTCCAAATTGTGCCTAAAGTGTCAATATTTTGTGTGCCAACCATTATTATCTAGCACTGCCTTAACCCTTTTGGGCATGGAATTCACCAGAGCTCACAGGTTGCTTCAGGAATCTTCTCCCACTCCTCTATGATGACATCATGGAGCAGATGGATGTGAAGACACCTTGCGCTCCTCCACTTTCAGCTTGAGGATGGCCCACAGGTGCACAGGTGAGTTTAGGGCTGGATACATACTTGGCCAGTCCATCACCTTCACCTTCAGCTTCCTCAGCAAGGCAGTTGTCATCTAGGTGTTTGGGGTCATTATCATGTTGGAAAACTGCATTGCGGCTCAGTTTCCGAAGAGGGGCGATCATGCTATGCTTGGAATTCATGTTTCCCTAAATGAACCGAGCTCCCCAGAGCTGGCAGCACTCATGCAGCCCCAAACCATGATGCTGCCACCACTATACTTGACTATAAGCAAGGGACAGTTGTCTTGGTGCTCTTCACCAAGGTGCCACACATGCTGAAAGAGCACCAAGACAACTGTCCCTTGCTTACAGTCAAGTATAGTGGTGGCAGCACTCATGCAGCCCCAAACCATGATGTTGCCAGCTGTTTGGATGTTGATGGCTGTGTTTTGAGTAATTTTCAGAGGAAGGTAAATCTATACTACTATACAAGCTGTACACTGACTACTTTAAGTTATATCACAGTGTCATTTCTGTAGTGTTGTCCCATGAAAAGATATAATGAAATATTTGCAAAAATGGGAGGGGTGTATTCACTTATGTGAGATACTGTGCTCTCTCTATGGTGGCGAAATGATTAGCATGGTGAATGCGAAGGTGAGCAGAAAGGTTTGTAGTATTGCCTCCTTTCGCGACTATGATAGCCTTGCATTCCCTGCACACTGGAACACCCTCAACAAGGACCCCGTCTTTCTTTCTCAGCCCAAAGAATTCCCACACTGCAGAGTTCACTTTTTTAGTTGGGGGACAGAATATCTCTTCTGCTGCATTTTCCACCGACATCTTGATCGTGTACAGTAGTCCATCCACTGAGCGTGGGAGCTTGGGTACATGGGGTGTGTTCGTAATATTCTCGAAGCGCATCCGGAGTGACTCTGGTCACACTGTGCTCTATCACGCATGTGACACACCACGTTAAAATGCAATTGCTGCTCATGATAGTTACAAATAAATAAGACAATCACTAGAATTAAGATTAATCTGTAAGGTGGATTTCAATGAACATTTCTTGACAACAGGGACAGCTTGAAGAACAACTGAGAAAAGAAAGGGAGATAAGATTGCAGCTTGAAATGCAACTCAAGAGAGAGCGAGAGGGGAAGAGAAAGTTGAGTGTATAGCTTTGCAGGTTAAAGGCGAGCAGAAAGAAAACAAAAAAGGGACTTCAAGTGCAAGTGAAAGACCTCAAAGCAAAGTAGGCATTCCTTACAATAGAGTTGAGGTTTAACTACTTTGTGTGTGTATTGGTTGTTTTGGGTGTTAAGTTGCCTCCTTTTAAAAATAAAACATTTCTTTATTCTCTCAAGGCTGACAGCGGAAAAGGCGAAACATAAACTATCCGATGCCATGAAAGACCTCCTACCTGAAACTGCAGAGTTTGTAAAGCACCAATTACAAACTTGCAAGACGCAACGGAGGGGATCTGATCAGTCACTGTTGAGATATTTTCTGACATACTGAAGTTGGTCATCTGATTATTTTAATTGTATTGTAGGCTCAGGATACCTATTGGCCACTCTTTGTATTGTCTTCTTTATATCTTGTTCTGTGGATCTTTGGGACCAATTGGTTGATTGATTGATTCATGCCAGGTGGAGGTATTTAGCAAGGTCCTGGCTGTTATATATGTGGGTTACACCCATTTTGTTCATTAACGCTGAGGAAAGCCAAGTGCTGAAACACGTCCGTTTTTGACACTGCTGTGCGTCATTAAAAGACTGATATATATGATATTTGTGAGTGTTGACATTTTGATTTATTCAGTTTGTGATTTTTGGGTCGGCACCCTGTGATTTTTCAGACTGTGAGTCGAGCATGTCAATTCTTTTGTTTTGTCCAAATATATCACCACAGCCCAAATGCATACAGGACATTGAGAAGGCATTTCATTCTTCCATCCCTGTCAACCCTGAAGAAATTCATAAACAACAATATGGGCCATTTCCATGTAAGAGTAGTTTCAGAATCTCATGGGTCATGACATAATTATAGACCTAGAGTGATGTGTCAGCAGTTCATAATATAGTTAAGTAACATATTGTAATATCAGACTTTCTGCACTATTACCATGTTTCTGTTGTGTTATTGCAAATCTATGACAATTTGTCCACACTGCAATGACCTCTTTTTAGATGTTTTTAATATTTCAATGTATTCCACTAACAGGCTACTGCTCCTTTGTTTTACGGCCAGGTTTCCTTAATCCTATCCTTGACCAGATGGCACAGCTAGCAAAAACAATGAAGCCATCAGAGCTAGCTGTGTCTTTAGTGTTTGACGAGATGGCAATAAAAAAACACGTGGACTACAATCCAGTACTGGACAGGGTAGATGGGCTCACAGCGAAAGGTGAAGTGGCTAACCAGGCAATGGTGTTAATGGCTTGAGGAGTAGCCTCAAAGTGGAAGCAAGTGAGTTAATCTGAACACTACAGATACAGGATACAGTTTACTTCTCTTAAAGGGGTCATATCTGCATCCACTTCCATCTGTTCACTGCAGGCGATAGGATACTTCCTGGCGAAAACCACTTTACCTGTGGAAGAGACAGCACAAATACTGTCAGAGGCTGTGAGGCACCTGCACATGATTGGTTTCATAATAAGTCTGAATAAAATCCAATTAGAGGAGCACAACATATTGTGTGAACACTTCACTTAAATGTAATGAAGGTTGTATTAATATGTGTCTCTTACAACAGGTCATTTCTGTGGTTTGTGACCAATCCTCCTCCAATATTAAAACACTAAAGCTGTTAGGAGCCAGCCTGGACATCGCTGACAACACAGATGTGGCACATTGTATATCAGCGGGATATACAGGATACAGAATATACAGTGGATGGGAAGACAATTCTAATATTATTTGAAGTGCCTCATCTGGTCAAGTCTGTGTGTAACAACTTTAAAAAACATGGTCTGAAGGTTAGTTTCATTATCAAATAAAATATAGCTAACATGTTTGTTCCAGCCCATTTCACATCCCATAATGAATTCTTGGCACTGTAATCATGCTAAAGATAATTGTAAGTGAAGTACTGCAAAAAGATGATTTCTCTGTTTATCTGTGTGTTACCAAAGCAATGGGCTGTCAGCTGTGCACACAGGGGCTTGTGGCTCCGTGTGTACAAGTTGATGTACAACAATGTTGCATACAACAATGTAAACCACACGAACAGCATCAAAACACATGTATCTCATCACCTTCATTTGTCTTGTGTTACAGATAGGAGTGAAACAAGCGCAGTGGAAACACTTTGAGACGTTTTACGCTTACGACATTGATAGCCAGAATTCTGTCCACATGGCTCCAAAAATCACCAAGAAGAATGTGTCATTGCCCCCTTTCACTAACATGAGAGTTCAACTTGCGACTCAAGTCTTCAGCCACACTGTGGCAGCTGGTAGGCAACTAGTTTTTATTTTATTCTAAAAGGTCTGATGGAACTTTTAAAATGTATGAAAATTTATTGAATCAACATGAACAAAATCTTTATGATGCATGTATGTTACATAAATATCAGAATCAAATCATAATTCAATCTGATTGTTGTTAGATCAAATTGTCATACCTGAAAATTCTTACCTTTTAAATTATATCTCTTCACCCTTTTTACAATATGTAATGTAATACTCGTACAATCATGAAGGCATGAAGACGATGACTGACCTAAAAAGGCTACCAAATGAGGCAGCTTTTTGAATAATTTGTAGTGTGTTATGCTTAGTTAATAGGATGTTAACAAATGTTAATAAACTGTGCATTATGGTTTATTTTAACTGGGTAACTGATGCATGTTAAGTGTGATCTAACGTACATATTGTATCTTAATTGTAAATTCAGGGGCACTTCTGAAATATTTTGGAGCACCCACTGGCCAAAATGAGGAGTCATCTACCTCCACAGCCACGCAGGCCTCTTCAGACATGGTCCTGGAGTCTGATGAGGAGCCATCTACCTCTGCAGCCACATGTTCTTTGCAGGACTCATCAGGTGTGTGTGTGTGTGTGTGTGTGTGTGTGTGTGTGTGTGTGTGTGTGTGTGTGTGTGTGTGCGTGCGTGCATGGAGGGGGGTTGTATGTGTGCATTCTTGCATAACTTTTTACTTTTGTAAATAGTATAAATGCTCTGAATAACATGTGTATACTAATTACAATACCATATGCTCTTTATTAGAAATGCGTCGACCAGAATCCCCACCAAATCCTGTGCCTGAGGATGAGCCTCTGTTTACTGACCCTGCTAATTGGCCTTCTGTTTTGACTGACAGAATTCGGACACAGCTGGTTTGCAGAGGCTGACTTTGTTTTCCCCAGGAATGAGGTGGGTGGAAGAAGTTGCCATCACCTGTATTTCAAGAAGACATTAGTTAATGGTGAAAAGATTCCCAGAAGTTGGTTAGTCTATGCAGAGAAAGACAACAGCCTTTTCTGCGTCTGTTGCAAACTGTTTTCTAAGAGGACAATTAACTTAACAAGCTCAGGCCTGACAGACTGGAAACATGCAAGTTCTTTGCTCACCTCTCATGACAACAGTCCAGAATACCTCAACTCCATGAAAGTATGGAAAGAACTGGCAGTTAGGATAAAAAAGGGGGAAACAATTGATAACCAGGAGATGGCACTTCTAGAGGCTGAGAAGATGAGATGGAGAGCAGTGTTGACACATTTAACTGCGATCGTACAGTCTCTGGCAGTGAGAAATTTGGCACTAAGGGGGAGTACAGAAACGTTGTTCACCCCATCTAATGGCAATTTCCATTGCCATTAGATAAGAGGTTGACCCAATAATGAAAGAGCACCTTGACTGTGTCCGAAAAAGTACCTCTAGTTACACCAGCTACCTCAGTCACAGCATACAAAACGAACTAGTTAATTTGTTGAGCAGCAAGATAATTTCAGAAATGGTGAGTGACATCAAGCAGACAAAATATTTCTCCATTATTCTTGATTGCACGTCAGACATCAGCCACACCAAACAGCTGTCAGTTGTAATTCGTGTGGTGTCACTGACGGAGGAGAAGCCCTGTATAAAGGAACATTTCATGGGGTTTTTGGAGGCAGAGGAATCAACAGGTCTGCATTTGGCATCTCTGATTCTAAAGAGACTAGAGGAGCTAAAAGTTCCTTTTGAGGACTGCAGAGGACAGGCTTATGACAACGGGGCAAACATGAAGGGGAAAAACAAGGGTGTTCAAGCCAGGCTTCTACAAATGAATCCAAGAGCTCTTTTTGTGCAATGTAGTGCTTATACCCTGAATTTGGTTGTGGCTGATTCTTCTAAGGCTTCCACTAATGCCATGAATTACTTTGGCATCTTACACAAGCTTTTCACCCTGTTTTCAGCCTCCACTCAGAGATGGGCCATACTGAAAAAACATGTGGGCATCACTTTGAAAATGTGGACTGACACAAGGTGGGAAAATAAAGTGAAGAGTGTCGAGCCCCTGAGATATCAGGCAGCTGCTGTGAGAGAGGCACTGATTGAGGTGAGAGATCACACTAAAGACCCCATCATTAAGGTTGAAGCCCAGTCCTTGTTGGAGGAGGGATCCTACCGCTTCAGCATCTGTACAGTGGTGTGGTACGACATCTTGAGCCAGACACACCATGTGAGCAAGTTGATGCAGTCTCCCAGCATGCAAGTTGATGTAGCAGTCAGTCTTCTCAAAAGGATCGAGAAAGATCTTCAAAGCCACAGGGCAACAGGCTTTGTGACAGCACAAATGTCAGCCAAGGATATTTGTGAAGAAATGAATGCTGAGGCTGTTCTGCAACAGAAGAGACTGAGGTCCACAAAGCGTCACTTCTCATTTTTCAGTATTGTTGTTGATGCTGCAACTTCAGCCATTCAGGAAAGATTTTCCACATTGCAGAATGTGAGAGAGAAGTTTGGAGTGTTCTCTAATTTCAAAAACCTCCCAGACAAAGAGCTGCAAAAAGAATGTGAGACCCTGCAAACTACACTGCACTTTAAGGGACACTCAGACGTAGATGGCAGAGAGCTTGTGCAGGAGCTGAAGAACTTCTCTGACCTCCCATCAAAGTCCATGACTCTGCTTGAGCTGCTGACTTTCATCCATGAGAAAGAGCTCGCAGAAATCTACCCCAATCTGTGGACTGCACTCAGAATTGGTCTGACCCTTCTGGTGACAGTAGTTGAAGCAGAGAGGAGTTTTTCCAAGCTGAAGCTTATTAAAACGTACTTGAGGTCCGCTATGTCACAAGAGCGTCTCTCTGGACTTGCCATCATCAGCATCAATCATACAATTGCACAACAGATTTCGTATGATGATGTAATTGATGATTTTGCATCAATTCGCCCAGGGCGTAAAACTATCCAGGACCGCCTCTGGCTACGAAACATTTCATATGGTGCTTTCAGAAAAAGACAATAGACACTTGACATTTTATCTCATTAACATAAGGTTAATTCATTGTGTGTTATGAGTGAGTGAAAGCATGCAAGTCAGAATGTTTCCATGCAGCTTTCCTCAGCAGGATGCTGAAGAAATTGACACATCATTGTCTTCTCTGTAATATGTTACTACAGACCTGGATTCACTCCTCCTTGTCACTGGGGCTTCATCCTCACCATCTGCAGTGTTATCCTGATTGTCCAGCAGCTGGGGAAAGAACTGGGAGACCTCAAATTCCTGTGTACAGCCAAGCTGAATCAGGATTGCCTTGAGGTATAATAAATAAATAAATAAATAAATAAATAGAAATACACAGAAGTAACATTATGTTCTCTAAACCATCTTATGTTATCCCCCCCAAAGAAACTGTTCTCTGTGATCCGTGGAAAGGGCGGACATCGGTTCAACCCAACAAGCAGGGAGTTTGCCTCAGCCCTCAAAGGTGCCTCCATTGCATAACTTACAAACACCATGGGGAGCAACGGCCTGTCTGATAATGGCACCATTTTGCTCAGCGCCATTCAAAGCAATTACACCTTCGACATGTGACTTTCAACTTCACTTGAATCCCCCAACATCGTCTACCTCACAGGTGTGAATCAACAAAAGTCACTTGTATATGGCTGCCTGTCACCTGCCCACTGACACCTAAAATCATTCATTCATTCAATCATCTTCTAACCGCTTCATCCTCTTGAGGGTCGTGGGGGGGCTGGAGCCTATCCCAGCTGACATCAGGCGAGAGGCAGGGTACACACTGGCACATAGAGACAAACAACCATTCACGCTTACATTCACACCTACAGACAATTTAGAGTTATCAATTAACCTAGTCCCCAATCGGCATGTCTTTGGACTGTGGGAGGAAGCCGGAGTGCCCGGAGAGAACCCACGCTGACACGGGGAGAACATGCAAACTCCGCACAGAAGGGCTCCCACGCCCGTGATCGAACCGGCAACCCTCTTGCTGTGAGGCAAGAGTGCTAACCACCACACTACCATGCCGCCCCACCTAAAATCAACAAAACTGTATTTACAAAACCATGTTTTCACTTAACACTAGGAACATGTATATTCTGGCAAATTCCAGTTACACATACAGTATATAATATAAATTCCTTATTGACACCTGCACCATGTATATGTATGTACATTCTAATAATCTAGTTTTTATTGTTGCACTACACTGTTTACACCTGGGTACACTGCTGCTGTGCCACTGTGATATATTAGCCAAATCTCCATGTCCTTGGTTAAATAAAAGTTTAAAAAAATCCCTTAGCCGTTTTTGCTGTATATGATAATGTATAAAGTCTATACATTAAAAAATTATAAATTGGTCTAACTCATTCTTATATGTTACATTAAGTGTGTTACAGAGTGTGAAGAACTCACAGAGGAGATGAAGGAGGTGATGACTGAGGAGACTGTGGAGTCAGACTGCATCCAAGATGAAGTCTTGACATATATATCTGGCTGGTTGATCAGAGAAATTAAGGTGGACCCACTACTCTCCTCCTGCTGCAGATGTAAGGAACTGCTGGTCCATGTTAACCACACCGACCACAGCTATGCTGCAACCCTTGGCAACTCAAATATTTTCCTAAAGAGGAAAAGATATGCACATGACGGTAGCTTAATTGAACCATCTGTGGTGGCAGCACCACATGTTACATTAAAGTGTTAGTAATTTTCTTTTTTTTCTTCTCTTTTCAACAGTATTTATATTCAAACATTTCAGATAATAACTACACATAGCCTTTTGTTTTCATACAGCACACACTTTATTGATTTTGGAGAGTTTGTTTCTGAATGAGTGCACACATTTTAGTTAACATTCTGTCATCATTGTTATTTGTTTGTATTAATTCTATTGTACCTAGTGATGTTACGCTCGAGCCAGTTTGCTCGACACAGTGTCGATCTTTTGAAGCGCAAGTGTTCCGAGGTAGTGTTTAGATCCCTGCTTCGGCACGCCCACAATCACGTGACTACCGGGAGCGAGGCCTCGTTACAGGCTTTTCCAGGTCTTCCACTTAGATGCAGTTCTGACGTACAGCCAGTAGATGTCACTCTTCTGACTGTATGAAATGCTTTGGAGCAGTGTGTCATTCTTAAACAGGTGTGTCAAAGTGGTTCAATGCTTCATGAAGCTTCGATTTCACCATCACTAATTCTTCCTTTTTTCTGTTGCATGATCCCTGCGAGGCCTCCCCTGGTTAAAAAAGGAAGAGGTGCCCATTAAGATGGCCTTTTTATTGTCTACCTGACAGGAAGTGGGAGAGGCCAACATGGTGGTGCCAGCAGGGGAGTCTGTCTGTTGGGGATCCTATTTAAGTTAATTAATTATGGACTTTAAGTTTGGTTCTTGTTAGTTTGACCATTAGTTTGTTTGTAAATAGCTTCTTGATTTAAATGTTTATTCATTTGCAATTTATTTTGTTTAGAGTAAATTGTTTGTTCCTGTTTTCCCCCCTTTGTGTGTTGTGAAGGCTAGCCTGTGTCTATATAAGTTCTCCCTTGGGTGTCATTCAGGAGGTTTGTTTAAGTTGACCTCAGTTTGAGTTTAAAGGCCCTACTTTTCAAATTACTTTTCTCTAGTTTTCTTTGCAATCTTGAGAAAGCGATTTTGTTTGTGGGATTAATTTGAAAATAAATTATTATTTTTATTAAACACACCTGGTGTTCTCTGTGCCTTACTGCTTGGTCCCTGACAATTGGTGGCAGTGGTGGGATCATTCAGTGAAAGAACCCTGGTGTGTGTGTGTTTTTTTTTTTCTCAGGAAGCGGTCAGTACAAGCTGCAGTTGCAAATGGAGGAACAGACAGACACTGAGGGAGAGGAATGTGGAGCTACTGGTGGGGTAACAGACCTGGAAGAGGAAGAAGTTAAAGAACCTAGTTTTTCAGATCTGGCAAACATCCTCCGGTCCCACATGGGACAACAGAAAGCACATGAGGCTCAGCAAGACCAGAGGTTCCAGTCTCTCTAGTACCAGTTTGGTCTCCTCCAGCGGGAAGTGCAAGCCCAAGTTTTCTCTGGGCCTCAACCTGTTCCAGCACAAAGTCCTAATGTGGTCACCAACTCTGCTGATTTTCCAGCACGGACTGTTTCTCCTCATTAAGGTCAGTCTCGGTTCTTTCGGGAACCTAAACTTCAAAAGTTAACTGATGAAGATGATATTGAACATTTCCTGGTCACCTTTGAGAGAATAGCAATTGCTTGTCAGTGGCCAAAGTCTGAGTGGGCCTTCCAGCTAATTCCACTGCTAACAGCTAAAGCCAGGAGTGCTTATGTGCACATGGATGTTGATGAATCTCTTGATTATGATGAAGTAAAGTCTGTGATTCTCCCCCCTTTGTGTGTTGTGAAGGCTAGCCTGTGTCTATATAAGTTCTCCCTTGTGTGTCACCTCTGTATCCTCCATCACTGCCCCCCCCCCGGCACTTTTTGGCAATCAATGACACAGACTGAATGTGTTATTGTGTGCAATATCTGCAATATTTTAACTCCAAAAATGCTCTTTATACAGCTGCTGCTGTTATCTATTTATTTTATCTGTTCTATTTTTATATAATTTATTGCTGCCATTTTTACAGTTTGTGTCCATGTTTTTGTATTGTATTTTTTCAGTTTTTAATATGTGCCTTGCCGCTGAGAGTGTACCAACTAAATTTCATTGTGGAATCACAATCACAATAAAACTAAGACACAATCATGAAGATAGAGGCCAAGTTAACAAGAGTCCCTCAAAGTGCACTGGACAGAGAGCAGTCTCCGCAAGGCGGTGGAAAACACGAATGCTTTTTCCGTCATCACCAAAGCACACCCAGATCATGCATTCGCTCTGCAAGAAAAAATAACGGAAAAATACATCACGTGCAGGACAGGAGCAGAGTGGTAAAAATCGGTGCCTGGGATTGGGCCTGGAGGCTCCCGACCTCGTCCTCAACTTTGCTTCTCAGTTGTCCTCTGATGTCGATCTGTACCTTGGATTCAGCTAAGTAATACTCAAAGAAACACTGGAGACAGGCAGAGTCCGATGCAATCGAGTTTAATGTGTTCACAAACTTCAACACATACAACTCATCGAGTCAAGCCCCGGAGCTGGACTGAAAACCGCTTCTCAACATGTCTGCTTTTATGCTGGTGGAGACTGGGTAGAGTCTCCACTTCTTTCTGCTAATCCATCCCACTCTAATCCAAATCTATTGGTGGAAACCTTTTTCTTTTTGTCCAATCATGAGCAGGCCCGTTTTTAATGGTGTATCACTTTCATTTTGAGCCTGGAATTCCCCCAGTCTTCCACCCTTAGCTCTGGATTTGCTTTCGCTTTATTTTTAAAAAACATGTGAATTTTAGGGACTTTCTTTATGCAGCCCCTTGTGCTCTCATGTGCTCTCATGCAGATCTATTTGAATTCACCACTCATGGTGTAGTGTGGATGGGAAAAACTGAGCTTTACTGCATGATTGTCAACCATAACATACTTAGCTGTTTGTTTCCATGTAGCAGCAATGTTAAAATAACAAGAAGTCTACGTTCTATTAATTTCTGCCATACTCCTTGCACAATTTTGTTGATTGAAAACCAAAAGAAGAAAATGATAAGAAATTTAAATGTTCTAATATAGATATGTGGATCTTAGAAATATAGTGTGGACAGAATCCCATTTTATTCCCATTAGTGTGGACGTGTTCCAGGTTGTGCATCAGATTTTTTGTTTGTTTGTTTGTTCATTTGTCGTTTGCTTTTCCATGCAATAAAACAACGTTGCTAAAAGCTACACTGAATGTGTGCTTCTGTTTTTTTTCCAGTACATTGTTCGGACTTGTGTTATTTATGTCTTACACGTTATCTTGTTCAAAACCAAACGTTACCATCTAACAGCATTAAAGTTTGCACTAACCGTGTCAAAAACGTTAAGCCAATGTCAACTAACATTAATGAACACACTCGCTAACTAATGTTCGTAATGCTAAATATGACTGTTAGCTGTGCAAATATCTAATGTTAGCAAAAGAAAAATAATATAAATAGCTCACCGATAACATCATGCAACAAACATATTTTATCCATCTACACATGTTGACAGAAGCGAGGTTGGGGATACTCGTCTTTGATTGGCGGTTCTCCATCATCTTTGATTGGGCTACGGAGGACAACGCCTACTTAGGAGGCTGGAAATGTATACCATTTCATACATGGGAGTATATAGTAGGTGGGCCATGTTGTAATAATCCAGCATCTTTGGTTATAATTGACTTATGGCTAAGCCCCGCCCTCAAATGCAATGAGCCAGTCACAGTGCATATAGCCATTCTCATGCACTCTGTCATTCTCAGCCTGGACGTACATTGAAATGCATTACAGAAAGTCAGTTTTGTTCGGTTTTATGAGCTTTTTTTCTGAGATTTGAAGTTTAAAAATGGTCAAATGGTGTGCATGCAACTCCAACACAAGATATCCTGAGAGGGTGGGCGTGTATTTCCTAAACCACATCTCAACCGAGAAAAGTGTCTCCTTTGGATAAAGTTGTGCAGTAACTTAGACCACAACATCAACTCAACGTGAATAAAATTAACATTGATGTCTACATCTGTTCTAAGGTAAGTCAACATCGTGTTTGAGGCAACATATTGCCACTTTGCTGGAAAGAAATATGAAGTTATCTTTAACATCTCTAGCTAACGTTAGCTAAAGTTAGCCTAATGTTAGCTCCTAGCTGTGTTGTTCATCATGTTGTTTGCTGGGAGTTCATTAGCCTATTTTTTCCTAGTTTTTGTACTTTGGTGTTCGTGCATCATTGTTAGCTGTTGTCCAAAGGGCTCTAGTTAAGCTAACGTTAACTTCTGGAGCTTAGCTTAATAAACTTATCTGTAATCACAGAGATAACAAAGGTTGGCAAACGTTATGCTGAAAGATTCAATGTAAATACTGTAGCACCAAACTAACGTAGACACTCTTGGTAAAGATGGTAAAAAGGCCGTTATCCTTTTCTCATATTCTGAGGCAAAAACCTTAACTTCAGTGGCACTTTATCTTGTTGTCTTTGATGGCGATGGCAACGAGATGCGGTTCACAAGTGTACACTGTGACCTGTAAATTTTGGCTTGTAATTTAAGCTTTTCATCGACCTCCTCAACAATAAAATGATGAATATATCCCTCCAGTGCGTAGTTTAGGCCCTTTTGGTTACTTCTCAATGACATCTGATTGTTATGTCTCCAAAAATCATCAACTGCTTCCTGCAAAATGCTGTCTACTGTGACACCTGCCATAGCACCGGTCACTGAATGTTGATATTTTGTCCGAGTGAGTGGAGGGGGGCGTGGCTTAGCCATAGGTCAATTCTGGGTTGTTTTGGTACCGTAAACACGCTGTTGGGTTGTACTGTAACACTGTTGGGTTGTCTATGTTGAAGAGCTGGTTGGGTTATTTTGACCCAACTGCTGGTTCATTCATTTTCCCGCTCATCCATTTTCCCATCGAGAGAGATTTAGAAACATGGACAAAGAATTTATGGTGGACATGATTTGCAGTAAGTTAATGAATTGTTGTGATAACAACAAGTTAACGTTTAAGGTACGTTAACAATCTTAGGATCAGAAAAATAAAAGCAGTAACATTAACTTCAGTCGAGGTTGAAGATCAGTAAAGTTAACTTGTCAAAACGTTTTTAGTAGTGCATTAAAGTTAGCTCACCCAACCACCAAGCTAGCTAGATAATAATTGTTGAAACAAAGGACTAGATTATGCACATAGGGTCATTAATATAATATGTGTGGTTTGGGAGAATTGAGAAATGCAGTGAACATTACAGAGATGTTTAAAGTTAACCAAAGTTAGCATTAGCTAACGTAACAGTTAATTTGCCAGATGTCAGTACAGTGGTCATTGCCCTGAAACTAGCTTGGCATTGACTCGGGAGAGATAATGTTAACGCTAATGCTTTTGGTGCTGTAATGTTACGTTACGAACTGGGAGACCACTGCAAGAGACCGTTTTCCTTTTCTTCACAGTGATGATTCTGCTCTTCACTTTGGAGACAGTTTGAGACAACTATATTAGATGGACATAACTGCAAACGGATGGTGAGTTGACTTGCTAACTTGCAAGGTAACGTTAATGGGAACTAGTAAAGCTATCCACCAAATACACTCGTATCTGACAGCAGACAGATAGGTCTGTCAATTTATAAACTGATGAGGTTATTGCCCAAAACACTAACAACAGTTAGTATATCTATAACTGACTGACTGACTGACTGAGCTCAACTAAGGTTTTTCTTTTAACAACATTTGCTCGTGCTGAGCCAGAAAAAGAAGTTATGTAAATGTCTATGAGTTCCACATTACATGAACATATGAGCAGCAGAGCATGAGATAAATAATGTAACGTTAGTGTTAGAGCTAAAAACTAGCTTGATAAAGTAGCCTGTTAGTCAGCCAAAACGTTTTATATTTTATCCGTCTATTAGTTTTACGAACACTGTTAACACCCAAGGCAAGTTTTATGACCAATCCACCTCACTGCCTTGGTAATATCAGTGCTGCATGGGACGCTGGATTGTTGATTAAGGCCTAGTCCACACAGACACATGTACTTCTGAAACCGTGTATTATTCTATGCGATTTGGCTGTCTGGCCACACGCAACTGCACTTTTGGGCCCCTGAAACGGTGATTTTTTGAAACTGGAGTCCAGGATGAAGTATTTTATTACCTGTCTCCATTGTTTCACGTCACAGCGATGGTAAATAGCTTTTTTCTAAAAGTTCACTAACTACAAAAAACCCACACCCTGTGTTAAATACAATGTATCTTAACTATATTTACAATGAAACTTGATTCTGCACTTAGCCCGTATGTGAATGTTTACCATTGCCATGGCAACAAGTGACAGCTGATGTTAGCGTTAGCTAGCTTAGCTCAAAACATAATTTAAACAAAATTTAAACAAAACAAAATCAACAACAGCTACCAACAGTTACAGTACTTACAAGCTTTAGCTAATGTGTTGTCACGGGTTAGATTGTCAAAATTAAAGTAATAACAGCTTAAATCCCTGAGGAACTACGCTAGCATTAGTGACTGTTGCATCCACTCGTATGCAGTTAACTTACATTACAGTTCCCTCAAACAATATCACGAGGCACAATACAAACTATGTAAACAAGTTATCTATGAAGGGTACACTACTAAGATCTGAAGGTGCTTAGGTGACATTTACCCACCTGAAAGAATAAATGAAAACACACTGTGATTTTGCTGGTCTTCAGTAGCAAGCCCATTATTTACACACATACAGTTTTACGTTCTTGCAGTCACAAATCAAAGTTTTGCTACATTATGGGTCATGAAATTTGGTCAAATCACATCTCTTTCGTTGTCTGTTCTTACAGTAGTAGCTCTGCTGAGTAACTGTTGTCCTGAGGAGCAGCAACCATGCTTTGTTCGTTTACAGTTTCTTTCTTTTTTTTTTTTTTAAGATTTTTTTGGGGCATTTCTAGCCTTTATTTGATAGGACAGACAAGCGTGAAGGGGGGAGAGAGAAGGAGTGAAATGCAGCAAAGGGCCACTGGCTGGAGTCGAACCCAGGCCGCTGCGGCAACAGCCCTGTACATGGGGTGCCTGCTCCACCTCTAAGCCACCGACGCCCCTCGTTTACAGTTTCTTTGTGAACTTCAAAATAGTTATGCAGAACAAAACAAGCAAGCCTTATACATCAACAGCAGTAAAACAAGAAGTAGTAGTACGAACATGTGAATTAAGTGGTTTAAATTGAAATGTATCTCCAACTAATATATTTCCATACTTGGTAACAGTTTTATAAAAGCCATAGCTCACTCCAGGCCATGATATGTTGTGATTATATCATAGCTAAGGGAGTTTTCAGCCAACAACGTATCATGGCCTCTCATGAGCTACTGCTTAACCATACTATTTAAATATCAATATAACACTAAGTATTATGCAAGGGTTAAAGTTCTCCGGCACAGCGCCGGATTTCCGGCGTGGCAAAGTTTCTGTCCGGCACGGGCAGAAGTGCTCTGCATTTCAATCTCGTTGGCCCCCAAAAATATATATATATGTGCGAACCAGGAAAATGATTTAGGCGCACAGTGTGCGAGTAAACACAACCTACTGTTTACCATAATCGGCATCGGACGTTTTTTCATCGATAACCGATCAAATAAATGTATTTTAAAACTCGCTCCTCCTAAGCCAGCAGCAATTTTGAAGGTACGGTAACAGAAACCAGACAGAAACGAAAGTTGCAATAAAAATGACCAAGATACCTTTTAACCGTTTGTTTTCTGGGAATAACTGGCACAGTCAGAAACCACAAACAAGTCGTTTTTTTGTTTTTGGCCAAAAAACAAAAAACGAAAAAACAAGTCGTTTTTTCGTTTTGGGCAAAAAAATTAAAAAACGAAATTCAGCTCAATTTCTTGTTTTCTGATCCTACTGCAAAAAAAAAAAAAAAATTCCACATATATTGTACCGTGAACAGAAGGTATAGGGATTCCCTCAAAGGTTGTCTTTTAATATTCATTCGCTGAATTGTTTGCAATAAAGTAATCGAGGATATAATAAATTATTGTGTGTGTTGCGTTGTTTTCTCCATAACGCGTTATTGCGTCAGTGAAGTGTCAAGCTGATGTTTGTCCTTTTTACCAGCAGATGGCAGTAGGCCTATGGATTTATTTGGTGTCAATGAAAGCCTGGTTTTGTCTTAGTTTCTGTTGGATTATACAGACCTGCTATTCTTCAGGTTATTGATACGGATAATTCAAATTATATGCAGCATATATTTACTTGTATTCTTTTATATTGTTGTATCACATAGGCCTATGTATTGTTGGCAGAGATGGGCAGCATTTTAATTACATGTAGGCTATTTAAAATGTTTTATCACCTACTATGACAATAGAAATGTGATACAAAAATACATCCTGTGCCTTTTTTCAAAATCTGATTAATCGAATAAAATAATCAATGATTAATCCATTATTTTTTTTAAAATATATAAGGTAGTGGCAGCCCTAACTGTATGCAACACATCTGATTCATATTATTTTAACCTGTTAGTGTTTCTTGCAATGTCCCTCACAAATAAACTAATAAATACATGAATACAAACACCTTAGCTACTATTGAACATTTGAATGTGATGAGGAACCTTTAATGTTCATATGAAGGCAAGTGAAGAAGCTGCTATGTCACGTTCTAATAACCTTTCCTATTTTAATTTAAACTTTTTTATGTCAACCTCCCAATGAGGTGCAGTTTCCTCATCACTGCCCTTTGCAGTGAGGCCCTCCAGACTGGACTGCTATGGACGGAGTGTAGGGTGGTCCTCGATTACTTTATTGCAAACAATTTGGCGAATGAATATTAAAGCACAACCTTTGAGGGAATCCCTATACGTCCTTCATGGAAACAATATGCATGACAATTTCCCTCTGAACAGCAACGTTATGGTTGAAGAACAAGTTTTACTATAGCCATAAAATTTGCGATGATAACATTTTATTTCTATTTTTATGAATAAAAAGTTCCTCACAGCAATGGCAGGCAGCTTTTCAAAATGTGCAAAACATCAGGTGTAAGTGGAAATAAAAGATACATGGGAAAGTTTTATAGGACATCTATAAGTTTTATAGGCAATCTTATCTTCCTGTCTTTTATTTTGAAGTTACTGCCTCTGATGTCACCGCCATTCTACTTTTTGTCCAAAACAATAAATGAAAAAATGAATCTGCAAAAAACCAAAATCGGGCTGTTATTTGAATTTGGTTTTGTCATTTTTCATTTTTTGATTCTGACAACAAAAACGGAAAAATGGCTCCATTTTCTCATTTTTCGTTTTAAACCAAAAAGGAAAAAACGGGAAAACCATGGTATTTCTGTTTTTTGTTTTTGGTTTAAAACGAAAAAAAGAACTGCCTGAAGGGTCCGTGTATATTTTGGCAATTGGATTTTCCTTTCTGAAACGGGTATTAAAAAACAAAAAACGAGTGGTTATTTGATTTTCGTTTTAAAATACAAAAATTAAAATTGAAATACAAGGCGTTTTTCCTTTTCATGATCAAAAGGGATATACGAAATTTTAAAAATGGTTCAATTTTCATTTTCTATTTAGAATAACAAAAAAAATCAGTAAGAGACAGAAACGAAAAAAGGTCCGCTTTTTTCATTTTCTGAGACCGGATGTGGTCATCAGCAAGAGCGCCAAATATGTGTGCCAGTGTGTCCAGTCCTGTCGCATCCTAGGCTAGTGATAAACGCAAGGTAAAATGTCTTTGGAACCCTACCGTGAAGTTATTTTAGACATGGCAAAAGAGGGCCTGTCATCCGCGGAAATATCTGCACGTATTTCGCAAGAAAGTGGGGGTGGAAGAGGGTTTTCTGAAAGAAATGTGAGGAAATTTTGCGCTGACCATGGCTGCAGCTTAATGGGACTGTCCGACGCACATTTGGAGTTAGAGGTGGCAAAAGCTATAACCGAGGAATACATCTTCTCTTCACGACTTAGATGTTTCTTTCTGTGTGCGTGTGTGTGTGAGAGCGAACGTGTTTATGCATACATACACATACACACTATGTCCGCATCTCTTCAAGGATTATGCAGGATTATAATCACAAATAGTTAATAAATCACAATAAAGAGCCTCAGCCTACCATCACTTGTAAGTAATCATCAGGGGTGGAAGTAATTCATTACAAATACTCAAATTACTGTAATTAAGTCGTTTTTTGGGATACGTGTACTTTTATGAGTAGATTTTCAAGTCTTTGACCTTTACTTCAGTATTCATTTCACCATGTAATCTACTTAGTTACTTTTGAAATCATAGTTGAGTACTGAGTACAATTCCAAACCTTTTATCTTCATTTCTGTATGTGGACGAAAAACAAAACAAAACAAAAAAAAGGATGTTAATGACTGATCTTTAATTGATTTTGTGTTAAGAATTTAATCAGTTAAAAATGTATTCATGGATATTAAATCAATAGTCGTGGCAGTAAATGCACCTCATCTAATTTTGTTTTGTTTTTTATGAATACATTGTACTTTTACTGGAGTATTTTTCTAACACCAGTACTTTTACTTGTAATTGAGTAATATTTTAGCAATGTAATAGTACTTGTACTTGAGTACTGATTTTCAGTACTCTTTCCACCACTGGTAATCATAGTCAGCATATATGTAAACCTTACTACACTCCACAAACCACACACACAAACTGCCCTGTCTAATGTCATGATAAACATATATCAGCAGGTGTGATTTTTGAATGTGGAAATCATGTTAATTTGTTATTTTCAAGACAGGACCTACATATGGAAGAAGAATGATGAAGGGGTATCTCGCCATGAAAGGAATGCATGCTGCAGAGACACGAATTGGATCAGTGCTCAGAACTATGCATCAGCCTTACCATGAAGCAAGGCGTCAGGCATGTTACTGTCTCAGCCTTCATATTTTACATCATCAAACTTGTGTAATTTGTGTCTAACTATGAGCTTGTGTGTGTGTGTTTTGGTGCTTGTTTAGCTGCAGTTACATAGCACAAGATTTAAAAAATTCATGTTTTTATCGTATAACCAGATCAAGTGCCCTAATTTATTTTTAATTTTCATTTTGACAGAGATAGTACAAATAGACATGGTTACATTTATAAAACTTTTAACTGATGCAGTATATGATTAATGGGATTTTTTATACTGTGAAGTAGTTACATTTTTCTCTCTTTTAGGGTGCCCGCAATCTCAACCCTGTACCATATCATGCTGAATACATGGGACACAAGATTCATATGGACCAGAATGAAAAACTGGCCATGTTTGGAGTCACCCATGTTTTAGCCTTGATGGCTTCAGCAAAAAGGTTGTTGCTCATTCTACTATGCCAAAAAAAACAACCTTACCATCTATGAAGATGTTTTCAGGTAATAGTCTATGTATTGTTGTGTACAGTAAAGGGATATTCTGTCATTTTTTCAGTGTAGACATGAGTGTAGTCTCTTTCTGGTTTTAAAGGCTGCTTTACAGTAAAAGGATGCATCTTTAGGAATTTATTAGACTGTGGTAGCTGTTCTATTCTCTGCCTCTACCTGCTTGATCATCATATCCACTAATGAGTCTTTATTAAAAATATCTTATGTGTAAATATCTTAGGAAAGCAACAGTAGTCAACATTGTGGTATTCAAAGATATTTGATATTTGATTTTTTCCCTATTGCCTAGCCCTACGTCCCACTAGTGTTTTGCACTGGTCATTTGCAGACACTTGTCTATATTCTTAAACTCTTAAACCCCTAAACCTCAGCCCCACCTATCAGTTATGCCATTCAGATGTTGGAGTGAAAAGAGAGGCTGCAAATAACAAAAAAACCAACATATTGTTAACAAATAAATTAGACTGTCCCTTTCAAGCCATTGAAATAGTTGTACATATTGCATAACTACCACATTCATGATAAACTGTGACTAAATGATACCTGCTGAACATCATTGTTATAAGTCATTTTTACTGAGAATATCTGATTTGGAATAGTGAAGTCTTAAAATGGACTTTTTCATCCAATAGGCCTGCAGTACTTGCCCATGGTATCTGGGACCAGGTGCGAGTCGATCATGGCAAGGAGTTTTATTTGACGCTCTTCATGCAGGAGCTGCTGTCATCTCATCGCTACAATCAGGAGAGAAGGCCTTATTTACAGACTTCATCCACAAAGGTACATTTTTATAGTTTGTGTGGTTGCTTCAGCAACACACTACTTGTTGTACGCCTGCCTTTATTATCATTACTATTATGGTGACTTCAGCAGGTATTCTTGCATACATTTTATTATTACTATGCCTTCCAAATTTTAGAGTTAACATGATATTAAACACCTTACCTTTTGCCAAGAAGGGGTTTATTTTTTTTTTAATCTGGTTATTTATTTTACTTAAAACAACTGCAGAAGCAACCACACTGTAGTTATTCGAATTTTATATTCTAGTTATGTTATGAGCATTGTTTTTTTTTTATCAAACTTTGGGAAAATTTAAAAACAGTAAATTTACTAGCTCATCCATAATACCCAGATAGATGGTCAGCATGCAGATTTCCTGGTAAATGTGCATATTGACTGCTGAGTCAGTAAATTTACAGATTCAGGACAGGAATTCTGCAAATGACCATTTTTCCTGAATGGACCATAACACATTTTTCATTAACACACCAGAACAAATTGAATGATATCTAATCTTTCTTGCAAATTCAGAATCATATAGTTGAACGAATCTGGCCTGAAGTCAACAACCGTGTCAACTATCCACTGAAGACAGCCTTACTGCAGTTGGAGGATCAAGGAGAACTAGACATGAACGATGGCCTTGTGAGATACTGTGTATCCAACCTGACTGTTCAGTTGTGCCAGATTGGTCTCACAAGACTGGTGGACTCATGGAATTCTCACCGCATTCCAGGTGAAATAAACCAGTGTTGCGAGATTAGAATAATTACAGCAAGCACTTTGAAGTTTCAAGAACTGAACTGATTTCTTTATTTTACAGATAAAGGTGTACCAAACAACTTGGCTGGCAGTGGCTGTCCCAAAAAAATCCCACAGGAGCTGCTGCCTCATTCAGTTGAAGCAGCAGACCTTTACAGCCAACAGCTTGGATCCTCATTGACAACACATTCTACTTTTGGAATTGATCCATTTTCAACTGAACAGGACAAGCTAACAGTTGAGAATCAGTTTGCAGAGAAATATTCAGACATTTCAGTCTTGTTCTCGAGAGCAGTGAACGAGGACTTCGCCCCATACAAAGAAGCAGTGCTCTATCTCATAACAACAACTCAGCGCAATGTGTGAAAAGACATTTGCTGTATTTGAACTTAGTAGACCTTTACAGCTGGGATCCTCACTGACAACACATTCTACTTTTGGAGTTGATCTATTTTCAACAGAACAGGACAAACTTGAGAGTTGAAAATCAGTTTGCAGAGAAATATTCAGACATTTCAGAATTCTCTAGAGCAGTGGACAACAACATGGCTCCATACAAAGAGGCACTGCTCTCTCATAACCACAACTTTAAAGAATGTAAATTAGTAACTATAACAATTAACTGGTGGCAATGGATGTTTGGTAAAGATAAATGTTAATCTCACTAAAACAGTGAACAGTAATATGATGTCATCCAGCCCAAACATGTAAATGAATTCACATTACTAGTACAAGAACTCTGACCCAAATACAACAGAACACAACATGCCTACAGTATTTGAGTATGAAAGTGCAAAATGTTACTCCTCTTCAAAAAGGGATCTCAGAACAGAAAATGCCTCTGACAGACCATTAACTTCAAATATGTTGCTGCCTTCGGTGTTCCCTCTACATTTTGCACAATGCACAGAGGTCAACTGCCACTGTTCCACACATGTTTTGCAGCCAATAATGCTTCGGCAACACTCTGTGAAGACTGGCTCATCGATGAACTCTGAAACATAAAAAGAGAAAAACTAGTCCTTCTCTGTGTCCCCATCTGTCCTTAATGTGTTTTTAATGTACTGGATGACTGTGTTTTCTTCTTCTTTTTTACTGAACTTAAATGCTTCAGGGTTCCCACACGTTTTTACCAACTCATTTTCAAAACTTTTCCATAATATTTTACCTCATTTACAAGACTTTATCTACATACGGTAGTTTTAAATAAGTAGGCTCACATAGTGATCAAAGGGTGCAATAATGAGGCTTTTAGTGGAGGAGAGGAGGATGAGGAAGAGAAAAGGAGATGAGAAGAGGAGGAGAAACAATAGCCATAAACAGTGTATATTCGAAATTTTTCCTGTTAATTTCAAACCATTTCCAGGTCTGGAAAACAGTGTTTCTAATTTAAAAACCTTTCCAGGAATTTCAAGACTGTGGGAACCCTGACTTTTAAAAGATTCTTTGTTATTGTATTATTACACAATGGGCTGTTACACAAAGGACTGCATCAATACATGTAATAACTGTAGTGGATGAGACACCTTGGTTAGTGAATACAAAAATGTGTATTTGGAAATATTAAATTCTGGCACACACCAAATAAAATGGCTCCAAAATTATTTTAAATGTGGGGCAATACTATCTTTTGCATACTTACTCATACAAACAACACAGCAGAACCCTTGCTTGATGGCCTGTAGCTGGGACAGAGTCAGGATGACTTTTTGAGTGGTAGCCAGACTGGTGAGCTCTCTGATTGCTGCAGTGACATCTGGTAGGCTCTGTGCTGCCAGTACAAGCTCTTCTACTTTCTCAGTGACATCTCCAATGCCTGCAGCATCTTCATCTTTTCGGCTGTTAAAAGGAAAAAAAACATAGTAGATGTGTACTGGTTGTGATTTAGTGGTTTTGGTAGTGGTGGTGGGGTGGAAGCCTGACCTTTCTGGGAGGAGGATGAGGATGGGGAGAGGAAGCGGAGGAGGAAAAACAATAGCCAAAAACAGTGTATATTTGAAACTTTTCCAAAGCATCCTGTTAATTCTAAATCATTTCCAGGTCTGGAAAACTCTTTTTTATCATTTCATAACTTTTCCAAGAATTTCATGACCATGGGAACCCTGCATAATAGATTTCATTGTTTGGACAAATAAGAGTACTATGAATGCTTAATATTACCTTGTTCTCCTCCTTTTTTTGTCCTGCAACTCCTGGAAGTCCTGTTCTCGTACAGCAAGAATCTTTCGTGCATTTTGTTTCCAGTACTGTGACCCTTTGGAGTCGGGGTGGAAACCAGGAAAAACCATTACAACTTAAGTGGTTGGTCCAGACATGAGGAATCATGTGCCATCTAATATTCAATCACTAAAGTTAATACTTAAAAAATTAAATAAAATCAAATGTACCCACCTGTTGTTCCTTCTGACTCCAAAATTGCATTCCCTTGTGCATCAGTCAACACCACAGGGTCATGATTTCCAATGGCATCTTGTACTTTTCCGATGATCCCCTGCAGGGTAGCCTCACATTCCAAAAACCCGACCACCACCGTTCTGCTGGGACTCAATCTCCCACCAACCACCTCAGCGAGGTACACTGATCTGTGAAAATTTATAAAAATAATTGCTGACACACAGAGCATTCATAATCCTGGCAATGGCTAATGATGATGTATACCAACAATAAATAGAAAATGCGGCAATGATTTTGTTGTGTTTTAAGATGTATGGAAAATACAGTACTTTGAAAAATAGTTTGTGTCTGACATTGTTTTTCCACAAAAAGAGTCAAATATATTTTATTACAATCCTTAAAATTACGTCTGTTCCTTCTACCTTATTACAAATTCCACAATCTATAAATGTACCAATATTTTTTGTCTCGAAAGTTTAACTGTTGGACACAAGATGTCTTCAAGCTTCAGGTTTCCACATCACACTCGTGTAAGCTCAACAGACTTGGCTTCCAAACTACTTGTGATTTCACAAATCATGCTCTTAGGCCCCCCTTAAACTTGGATTTTCAATAAGCACAGAGATTCCACTTTCAGCAGACTAATGTGAAAACAGCCTTCTGGTGACAAACTGTATATACACATCATTCTGCACAGTGAAGCTCAAACATCCAACTGTTGGAAGAGGAGGAAAAACATTTGAGTGGAGGGGGACGTTTATATTAGGGATACACAATAAATACCTGTTCTGATAAATTATCAGCTAATATTGGCTTATCCAGCAATATCGGTCCATATCGGTCCATGTATTGGCTATACTAATAAATGATTTGACAGATTCTCACAGCATTTAATTTGAATTTGTAGACAAAATGCTCTATAAAAGTTGTACATTTGTGAAGTTTTTTGATGAACTTTACTAGAAAAACTAAGTGAAAATTTTAAGAGTTAGAACTGTTTGTTTTTGTTGCAACAATGATGTCAGATCTTTTTCAGTCATGGCTGTGAAATATTAAATCATCTATATGTGCTTCTTTTAAAAAATACAAATCTGAATTTATCAGTTGTCTATATCAGCTATGAGAAGCACGTCATTATCGATTATCAGTATCAGCTGAAAAACAAAATCCAGATTGTGCATCCCTAGTTTATATTCCTTCTTCTATCTTTAGGCTGATAAACATGAAAATTTAATAATTTCTTCCTTGGCTCAGGACAAATCTACACACAAGGTTCCATACAAATCCACAAAGAACTTTTTGAGTTATTTTGCTGACAGATCGAGACATAGCAAAAACAGAAGTAGTGGAGGTAATTAAAGTTCTGTCAAAAATTTTAAAATGTGCAAAATACATGTAAATTAATGTAAATGGGTGAAATGCAAGTAGTATGAACTATTAATATACAACAACAACTAACTGCAAGGAAGGAGACAAAGAATGGCTGATATGATCATATCAAGCATTAACTAGGTGTTTTCGCAATAAAATCTAACTGTATTTTATTTCCCTTCCCTTAATTTGTAAATTTGAAGTTATAAATTGTATCACTATCATTTAACAATGATTTAAGTTGAAGTTACCTGTGAAAGGTTTTAGAGACAGTGGCTCGAGGGGGGGCTGAGGCAGTCCGCTGTGGAGTTGAACTTGTAGTGGTTGCAGGCGTGCGCATAAATGAAAAACGTTGCCCTGTGCTATTTGCAGGTCCTGAGGTGTCCTCAGCCTCACCATGAACCTCATAATGAGTCCTTGGATTGAGGTCCAATGAGCTGAAAACACCAGATGCCCCAGGAAACAATGCCACATTTGCGTCGTCAGTCATGTACAGACTACGAGATGAGACCTGTCAAGAAATTCATAAGTCAAATTAGAATAAATACATTTTCATTTCCGATCCTTTCTCAATGAACATTTTTCAGTGACTACTGGGGAATCTTTTCCAAACACCAGCTTTCTACATGACGATATTATTGTATGTTATAGGGGGAGGATGAAATGACAATGAATCACGGAATTAAATTGTCTCTAATTAATTTATAATCCACAAGGTTATGTGAGGTGGTGGGAGAGCGTCATACACTTCATGGCTCCGGTCAGAGAAGAGCGTTTTCAGTGACATTTTAGATCTTTACCACATATCTGTGACTTGCTACCGATAGCAGCATTAACTAAGAACATTTAAGAATCGAGAGGGAGATCAGCTCCTCTCTGTGTGACTGTGTGAACACAACTGTTGCAGTCACCACGTCAACTGTCTGTTCAATACACAGGGTAAGCTAGCTGAGTTAGCCAGTTAGCTGAGTTAGGCAGTTATCTTATTACTATCATATTATCGTTAGCCTCAGAGAGCGACACCCTGCTTTAGAGCTAGTTGCTGGCTATACCTTGATAAATGTTACTTTATGTATTCTTTTTTTTACCTGAAATATGCGACTGAGTTTATCAGCACTCATGTCTTTTTCCCTGAGACACACTCGCTTGTTGTTGCGAAACACGCGTACTGATCCATATCAGTCGGGTTTAAACAGCCGCAGCACCATACTCTGTTTGGCTCCACACCTGCTGATGACCACATCCGGTCTCAGAAAATGAAAAAAACGGACCTTTTTTCGTTTCTGTCTCTTACTGATTTTATTTTTTGTTATTCTAAATAGAAAAAATCAAACCATTTTTAAAATTTCGTATATCCCTTTTGGTCATGAAAAGAAAAAACGCCTTGTATTTCAATTTTAATTTTTGTATTTTAAATCGAAAATCAAATAACCACTCGTTTTTTGTTTTTTAATACCCGTTTCAGAACGGAAAATCCAATTGCCAAAATATACACGGACCCCCTGAAGGTACCCTGACCTTTCTGGTTTCTGATTGTGTCAGTTATTCCCAGAAAACAAATGGTTAAAATGTACCTTGGTCAAAAATCCTCTATGCTGAAGTTTTAAAGTCACCACCACAACATTATATGATCCATTTCAATGATGACATGCTTGCCCAGAGGCGAAATTTTGACGTAACTGCCTGTTTAATTCACATCAAGCGCGATACAATTTTGCAAACAGCCTAAATGATTTAGCTTCTAAAAATAAATAGCACCAAAGCAAAAAAAGAGATGCAGGAGCTATAAGTCAAAAAGTCTGGTAACCACTGAAAGTTTAATCTTTATTTATAAACTCATTAAGCTATAAAAATTTAATCTGAAAAGTAACTACTAAAGCTATAATCTTTTTGTTAGTTTTGATAATAAACACGTTCCTTTGCAACACATACATTTCTATTTCTTCATTTTGTGACCGCAACACCAAGCCCCCTGCTCCGGAAAAGATTTCAGATTTCAGGAACACAAATCTTCTGTGCTCCAGTTTTCAGGCACAAAATTTATGCTCAAAATGTTTAGTTGCTAATGGTGAGAGAGCTTTGAGGGTCCTGCCAACTCTGCTCCCCCAATCCATCTACAAGGATGGAGGAAAAGTCGTCAGACCCACCCCATCCCGGAGATCATTTATTGAGATGCAACCAGAAAGTTTTGCTTTAAGGTGGATGTTTGTACTGCTCGATATACTTGATAACTATGATGCTAATTTAGGTAATTTAGAAGCAAAACATTACGAGCTGTGAATGCAAAACTAAACAGATGAATGAGAAAATTAAAGTTGAGGTGAAACTGTAAATCACATCCCTGTTCACATTGTACATCTATTAACAATATACTGTATGCCAATTTGTTGTAGTTGTGCGATTAACAGGTGGGGACCAACATGGTGGACTACCGGGAACTGCCCATTGGTTCGACAGCCCATTGGTTCGACATCCCATTGTTCCGACCATATTAAACTCATTGTTCCGAAGTCCATTCTGAAATCATCATTAGGGTCAGGAAAAGATCATGGTGTGGGTTAAAATGAAAAAGAAAGTGACAAACACATAAGCCGTAAGCCAAAGCTTTTTTTTGTTTTTGACCTTCACTACACTAAGCAGTGCCTCTGTACCTGGGAGTTTCTACAACATGCAATTTATCACATTGATGGACATGAGTCCGCCGCCGTCAAGTTTCTTAGGACAAGTATCTTTAATGGGCACACTTAGAGTTTGTTAAAATGCATTCTGTTTGTGGAAGCACTGTTTAGATTTGTAATTTTTTCTGTAATGATATGCTGTTGAACTGTTCCACCAAACCGTCTGGTTCAGTTCAGTTGATTTTAGTTACACATGCATGTTACACATTTCATTACACAGTGTTTCCATTGCCAGAAGTTGTTAATGGTACTGATTGGTCAGAGAGTTGGAGCAGCCAGAGTCATGTTGTAATCTGCGCTCTGATGTCAGATTTCAGTCAGATTTCTTGGGGGTCTGCAGACCCAAAAAACACTGTTTGCATTTTGTATACTATATGTATTGTGATTTTGGGCTTTCTGAAGCTGAAACTCCTTTCAGAAGCTCCACTATATGCATTTTATGAAAATGAGAATCCAAACAATGCTCTTTTTTTTAAATTGACAATGGTATGTGTACAAATAAGTGTGTGTGTGTGTGTGTGTGTGTGTGTGTGTGTGTTTGGGTGCGTGTGTGCGTGTGACTGTTAGAGAGAGAGAGAGAGAGAGAGAGAGAGAGAGAGAGGGTGGAAATGGGTAGAGAGATGCATTGGGTTATGAAAGCGGTCAAGAACGCTCATTTGGTACCAGGTTGGAATAACACAATAATTTCCTTCATTAGTATATGGATGGACCCCCCTCATAAATCCTTGCCCACCCCCTGGCCACACCTTGTATAAAATTCTAGTTCCGCCACTGGAATGAATCAAAAGGTTTTTTTTTTCCTTTGTATTACTTTGTTTCCCCCACAGTATCGAAAAGCTAAGAGGCCCAAAAAGTGTAGCACATAAT
This sequence comes from Epinephelus fuscoguttatus, assembly GCF_011397635.1. Classification (NCBI taxonomy): domain Eukaryota; kingdom Metazoa; phylum Chordata; class Actinopteri; order Perciformes; family Serranidae; genus Epinephelus; species Epinephelus fuscoguttatus. Next base: position 6,589,662 of record NC_064753.1, read on the forward strand.
GACCTGTGATTTCTTTGTTTTGTTACACACTTAAACATCAGCTTGTTCTTCTAACAGCGTGGGACTGCTCCTGATTCATAGGCTGTTACAATCAGTTACACACATTATGGTCGAGAGACTGACGTTACATTTACCATAAAAATGTTTGCCATCATATGATAAACTGAATCATCACAACTCATAATCTCTTGGAGTTTATACCTCATATTGACCATTTTCTTTGTGGTTGCAATATTCTGGTGGTTCAGCAGGAAAAATTTGGAATTTT